>NC_081437.1:26203523-26803523 GCF_949786415.1 Peromyscus eremicus
GGAGTGTGCGCTAAGGGTCCACACATGGAAGCTATTTTCCAGAGATGGCCAAGGTTGTACCTCATGCTGGCAGCTGAACTTGGTAGTGTAAGAGTTACCCAGGTGGTCCTTGTTTTGAAGGCATGAAGAGGGTCTTGGAGAGCAGCTGAGGCTTTCACTGTGTGATGGGGTTGGAGGCCCCAAAATGAGCCCAGGAGAGGCTATTGGCGAAAGTGCAGCCCAGCTGTAGCAAGGGGTCCCAGCAGTTTTGGCGATGTCAGTGCCATGGGTTGACCACCAAGAACAACAGCGGCAGTGGAGTGGAGCCAGCTGGAGCCTAGAAGACAAGCAATGTGTGCTGCAGTGAGCAGAGCTGGAGAAGTCACCCAAGCACCCTGGAGGAGCCCAGAAAATTGTGAGTGAATCCCAGATATTTGGACATGGAGTTATTTACACTTTTGGAGTATAGTTTTTGCTTTGTTCAGATTGTAAACGTGCCCTGGTTCTTCCATCTTGAAGTAAGAACGTAACTTAATTTTGATTTTTACAGGCACCTACAGTTGAGAGACTTTTGAACCTTTAAAAGAGATTTTTGAATTTTAAAGAGATGATATTTTAAAGGGTCTGAACTTTTAATGCATTTGAGATGTAAAGACTGTGTTACTCTTAAAGTTATTTACGTTTTTAATATGAGATCTTGGGGATGAATGAGAAGGAAAGGTTGTTGCTCAACAGTGATGCGTTGGTGTGTCAAGTTGATGAAGGGTCTAAATTTCATTAGTTTCCACTAGTTTGGTTTGGTTGTCTCTATAGGTTTTCCCATCATGATCTTGATGCCCGTTGTTCATAGATTCCCTCTTCTCTCTCTTCAACTGGACTCCTGGAGCTCGGCCTGGTGTTTGGCTATGGATCTCTGCATCTGTTTCCATCAGGTACTGGAGACAGGCTCTGTGATGACAGGATATTTACCGATCTGATTCCACTATTGCTATTAATTTAAGCTGGGGTCATCCTTGTGGATTCCTGGGAACTTCCTCAGCACTCGGTTTCTCCCTAATCCCTATGGTGTCTCCCTCTATCATGGTATTTCTTTCATTGCTCTCCCACTCTATCCATGTTCCAGCTCGACCATCCCGTTCCCTTGTGTTCTCATCCCCCATTCCGTACCTTCCATTGCCCTCCTCTCACCCCCAGTTTACTCATGGAGATCTCATCTATTCCCCCTTCCCAGGGCAATCCATGTGTTCCTCTTTGGGTCCTCCTTGCTAGTTACCTTCTCTGGAGCTGTGGGTTGTAGTCTGGTTATATCTAGTATGCACTTATGAGTGTGTACATATCACGTTTGTCCTTTTGAGTCTGGGTTACCTCACTCAGGATATTTTCTAGCTCCATCCATTTGCCTGCAAATTTCATGATGTTAGTGTTTTTTTACTGCTGAGTAGTACTCCATTGTGTATATGTGCCACATTTTCTTAATCCGTTCTTTGGTTGAGAGGCATCTAGGTTGTTTCCAGGTTCTGGCTATTACGAATATTGCTGCTATGAACATAGTTGAGCGTGTGTCCTTGTGGTATGATTGAGAATTCCTTGGGTCAAGTGTTCTGGCTGGTTTTATGTCAACTTGACACAAGCTGAAGTCATCTGAGAGGAGGGACCTCTATTAAGAAAATGCCTCCACAAGGTTGGACTGTAGGCAAACTTCTGGGGCATTTTCTTAGTGATTAATAGGGGAGGGCCCAGCCCATTGTGGGTGGTGGCATCCCTGGGCTGTTAGTCCTGGGTTCTATAAGAAATCAGACTGAGTATGCCATGAAGAGCAAGTCAATAGAAGCACCCCCTCCATGTCCTCTTGCATCAACTCCTACCCTGCCTGAGTTCCTGTCCTGACTTCAGTGGCAGACTAAATGTGGAAGTGTAAGCCAAATAAACCTTTTCTTCCCCAAGTTGCTTTTGATCGTGGTGTTTCATCACAGCAGTAGTAACAGTAGTAATAATTAAGACACGTTGCCATCACAGCTGGCCCTAGCCTTTCCTGCAGGTAGGGGTGGGTTCATGTGACTTACTTATTCTGGCAAATGGAATGGTAGGCATTTCCAGGACTGGACAGGACACCATCCTAGCAATGTGCAGCTTGTACCTTCTGTCACCTTCCAGGTTGGGATGCCAATATGACATAATACACAAGACAGCCGGGCAGTGGTGGTGCATGCTATTAATCCCAGCACTGGGGAGGCAGAGGCAGGCGGATCTCTGTGAGTTCAAGGCCAGCCTGGGCTACAGAGTGAGTTCCAGGAAAGGCTCCAAAGCTATACAGAGAAGCCCTGTCTCAAAAAAAAAAAAAAAAAAAAACACCCAAAAAACCCCCAAAAAACAAACAAACAAAAAAAACCCACCTCAATCTAATCTGCTTGGGAGAGTTCCACTGGAGGTGAATAAAGACTCCATTTGGTATATCCAGGCACCCCATTTGGTCATTTGCCCAACTCTGTCATGTGGGAAAGATACTTGCTTCCAAAAAGTTTCCTGTCCTGCTATGCCAGGTTCCAGCTAGGGTTGAACTGTTGTGTAGTTGGGTTCAGTGAAAGTTCTGGTGAGTGGTTGGCCTAGGGCTATGGGATTTTCCTTTAGTGCCTTCCTAGATGTCACAGACTTGAAGGGTGTTTCTTACAGGGTACATAGGAGATGTCCTCATTAGACAGATGTCTTCTGAGATCCAACCCAGAGCACCGAGGGGACAAGTGGCTTCTGTGTGCCTGCTGATGTCCACAGAGCCATGTGGGAGCCCTTGCCTGGCCTCTTCATGCTCTGGGACACAGAGGCTGAAATCATCCTTTGCTTTTCCCTATTCCACAACCACTGTTGCCTAGCTTAGTCTGAGCACCTACTTACAGAACTGTGCAATGGACATTTTGTGTTTGAACAGTTCAGCTGGGGGGTGGGGCTGGGGAAGATGGGTGCCAGGGAGGCAAGCACTCAATTAGCTCCATTTCCACTCAGCTGGCTGTCTCTAGCACTCGGCTGGTATTTGTAGTATTGAGCTGGGAGAGGCACCAGGGAAGTGTTTGCTACCTCAACATTCTGGCTACTTCTAAACAAGCTGGGGATTTACCGAGGTCAGCAATGGCTGGATGATCAATAAGGCATTTCAAATAAAAAACCCCATTTTTGCCTCTAGCAATTTCCCAGCATTGCTTTGCCTTTGTAAACAACTTCTTAAGGAATGCTGATTGTAAATCATCTCTGATGCACCTTTATAACCCTCATGCCATGTATTCCTCCTAATAATTTTTCATGGCAGGCAAGAAGAGATACTTGTACCAATGAAGGCACCGGAGCCCAGAGGATGAGGTTGATTCATCTAAGGTCAGTGTGAGTTTGTGGTGGGGGAGCAGATTAGGATCCCAGGCTCTCAGATCCTGGACCTGCCTGGCATGGTGTTCAGCATCTTACTTAGCAATATGCTCAGTAGCCTCCCTGGCCTGGGTCAATGCTCACCCCTCCACCCTCACATCTGAATAGCAGCAGTGTTTACTGCTGGGTGGGCTGCAGGCAGCCACATGTCCAGTGATGTCGTCAGGGCTGGGGGGTTATCTCACATGCTCACCTGCTGTCTGGGCAGGCTGGTTAGTGATCACATTTTCCTCTGGACCTAATTACTTGAGAAGAAAAGACTATTTCATTGTGACTCCATTGAGCTGCCCGCTAAGCAGCCTGCAGGCACACACACGTTGAAGCTGAGTCTTGCCCAGGAAGGAAAAGAACAAGCATGGACGGTCTGCCATGGAGGACCTCATGCTAACTGTATGGGTCCAGAACATCTTCGCAGGTTTCTCACCAACCCAAGAGAAGCATCTTCTGAACTGTGCTCAGTCTGGCATCATTTGGATTTGATGATCATGGAGAAAGGGCTAGACTTAATCCCGGGACACTCACGGGGAGGAGAGCTGGGAAGTACACTGACATCCATGGGCCTGGCTTGAAGCTTTCAGGACAGGGGCTGAAGTTCCCTCTGGGATCTGCTTCTCAACTCTTACAGTTTCCTGTGTCTTGGAGTGAGTGGCTCCAGCTACTTGGAGAGACAGGCTGAAATCCCGTTGTCATGAAAAGCAGCAAATTCACCTATAAAACACATAGTTAGGTACCAGGGTAGATCAAACATTGAGCAAGAGGACATTTATATCTTCTAGCCTGCTGTGGCCGGGGAGGGCAGATGCGGGTTGTAGACAGTGAGTTTCACCTACTGTGGTTTGGATGCAAAATGTTCCCCAGGGGCTTATGTGCTTGAACCCCTGGTACCCAGCAGATGGCGCTGTTTTGAAAGGTTGGGCAACCCTATAGGAGGTGGAGCTTCCCTGGAAGAAGCCCGTCACTAGGTACCTACCTTGAACTTATGCTAGGCCCCACTTCCCATCATACTCTGCTTCCTGATCATAGGTACAATGTGACCAGCTACCTCACACCCCTACTATCCTGGTTTCTCCTTCGTGGTGGACTATATTCAAACTGCAAGCCAAAATGAGTCCTTCCTATCTTAGGTTGTCCCCCATTGGTGTGGCAATGGAAAAAGTAATGAATGCCATCCTTTAACTAGGGCTCACTGTCTTCTCGTCTGTCAATTACGATTCACCACGGGTTGGAGCCAGTTCCTAGGCTCACAAGAATGGGCTCTTTAGGAGTTTGATGAACTTTCCCTTCCTCCCTCCCTCCCCTCCCCTTCCCTCCCTCCCTCCCTTCCCTTCCTCCCTCCTGTGGGAATTGAATGGAGGGTTTAAGTATGCTAGGCAAGCACCGAGCTATATCCCCAGTCCCTTTCTACATTTTAATCTTGAGGTAGAGTTTCACTAAATTGCCTAGGATGAGTCTTTTTGAGTATCTGTAAGTACCAGGCCCAGCAAGCAGAGTTCTTTATTTCCCCACCCCACCCCCCACTACACACTGTTGATGGTTCTGGGGATTGAACCCAGAGCCTTGCAAGTACCAGGCAAGCATCCCAACCGAGCTAATCCCTGACCAGATATACTCTTCATCGGTTCTAACTGGCCCCAGTAGGGATGCGTGCAGCAGGACACTGATAACGCCTCCAGGGGTCCGTTGCTAAACAGCAGTGTAACACTAAAGGTTGCCCGGGAGGATCCTTCCTGAGCTCAAAGCCTGCCATCTCTAGATTTTGCTGAGCCTTACATTTACATATGTCCTATCAATGACTTCCAGGAAACCTCACTCCTGGTTTGGGGTGACCTATGTTCGTTTTTTTTCCTTTGCTCTGCTCTGGCAGGTGCACGGCAGGTTGCCATGTCTGCCCTGCAGGTTGGGAATTCTGTGTCCTCTCAGTTAGGGGAGAGGCCCATCAACCTTCAGGTGACGGTTGCTATTTCTCTTGGCACTGCCTGTCAGACATGTGCAAATCTGGTGGTTCTGACCTCCAGCTTCCCCTTTTCTTCTGGCCATGAGCATGTTGCCTCCATCTAAGCCCTGTTGCTGATTGCCACCATCTGCTCACTCCCCTTCCTTGCTCCCAGGGCACTCCCTCTGCTGGGCCAGCATACGCTACCAAGGACCCATGGGGTTGTGTCACTGACCAACATTACTTGCAGCTTTTGGACGTATTTATTTATTTTTACTCTAAGATGATCTAAGAAGGAAGTTCTCTAACTTTGTTCTCTTTGGTCCTTCCTCAGGGACTGTAAATCCTATCTCCTATTTGGGGAACACTCACCATGTGTAATAATGGACCCATGGGCATTCTGTTCCATGCTCTGCACAAGGACTCATGAAGGAGACATTTCTCTTAGCTCCATGTTGCGAAGAAGGGTCGATCGATCGATCGATCAGCAGCTGTGAGGTGGGGTTTCTAACACAGGCCTGGATGGTTTCACAGCTCACACTTTTCATACCTGTGCCATTCCATCTCTTCATTCTAGGCTCTGTCTGTGAGGTCAGGAGTGAGGTAGAGAGCGGAGTTGACTGCACCTGCAGGTTGAAAGCTCTTGGTGACTAGTGGGATTTGGTGTCCATGAAAGATTGAAAGGTGGCTTCTCCGGGGGTTAGGATGGGCACTGAGTGGGACAGTCTCTGGATCTTCCCCTTGCAGGGAAATAGTTATGTGGCAGTTGTAACAAAGTTTCATAAACTAGGTGGTTTCGTCTACGAGTGGTTCTTTAGAAGTTTCACATTCAGGTGTCAATAGAATTGGCTTCTTGAGGTCTGTGTCTGCTCCATGTCTCTCCCCTGGTGGTAGCTTAGCTGCTGGTAGCTTGGTGACAGCCTGTGTCTTCCATGGCTTATAAAACATTGCTCTTATCCCTGTATTCATCTTCTGTGGTGTTCTCTCTGTGTCCCTGTATTCATCTTCTGTGGTGTTCTCTCTGTGTCTCTGCATCTGCATTTAGATTCTCCCCCTTCTATATCGACACTAGTTATAGAGGATTAGGAACTACCCTAAGGATTTCATCTTAATTTATTGTTTCTTCATTGACTCTCTCCAAATAAGATCACGTTCTGAGGCACTGGGTGTTAAGTCTTCAATATATACATTTTAAGGAGACACATTTCAACCCATAACATGTTTGTTTATATGAGCTCTCAAATGGAGAGAAATGATTTAAAGGCAATCTTGATTTTTTTTCCTATTTCTTATTACAAACATGTTTCTACATTGCAATTTTTGGTCAAAATGAGGTAAATACATGCCTCTCTTCTGGGATGATTCCTGTATCCTTAAGGTCACACAAAACAAATCCTTAGTTATCTGGTATGTCCCTTTAGAGCCTCTGGGCTTCATTTTTGAGGAAAGAGTGAGACATATATGAGCAAAGCTTATCCCTCTCCAACTATCTGAGGAGATTCCTTCTCCACACTTGGTGGGTTTTATTTTGACTTTTTCATTTTGAATATTTTCTGTCTTGCTGGCAGATCACTCAGCAAGTAGAGATCTTTGGTCACTAATATGCAAAGTAGCAAAACTCAGGTAGCTGCTAGGAGCTATATCTGTGTGGTGTGGTCCTACTGGTGGACTAGATCTTCATAGACCTGGTAGGTGACGGTCAACAAGGGAGAAGAGGAGAAACCTTGGCCAACTGGGAATGCTGTTTTCCAACTGGGACTGAGGGCCTTCAGAGAAATGGGAGCCAGGGAAGGGATGGAAACAACTTAGCTCCTTGGTGCTTCTGAGCTCATCATCACAAGTGTCCTCTTCCAGGGACACACACTTGAGGCAATGGAAGATCTCCCCATCTGGCAGATTTCTCTTCCCATCATAGGCTTCGAGACCTTGGAGCCTCACGGTGACTCTCAACTCTGAGGTCAACTGTTTATTTCTCCCAAACCCTCACAATGGACATTTCCCCTGACCTCATCCTTATTCACCCACTCTTTGCTCAGTCAAGGACAAACTTGGCCCGGAATGGGATGAAATGTGGGAGGAGAGAATATTCTGGACCAAGGTACAGAGGGGCAAAGTGTCAAAGGTGTTAGAAAACATGTGGATGACAAAAATGAATTTGGGTATAGGTCTGGCTGGGTTGGGAGGGACTGAAGCAAGAAAGCCATTCCCGAAGACTACATTTAGCCTGAAAGTGTGAAGGTCTCATGTCTGAGAGGGGTGTGATGGATCCCTCTGGATTTGAGACAGGGAGGTATTGGGGATGGAGATGGGATCATAGGTGGTGAATGAAGAGCTTGTTGCAGTAATACAAACATTGACCTACTCACTCACCAGCTCCTGAGTCTCCATGCTGGGTCTGTGGTGGGGGAGGTATCAGGTGGAGGGGGGGCGGTAACTTCATTCACTGCTTGTAGGGTTGCTCAGCCTTCCCTTGGACTGGCCAGCCTGCTTCAGGCTGAGCCCTGTGCATTTTTCTCATCCTGGCAAAAACCACAGGGGGATCAGGAGGCCGTTGGCTGTGTTTCCTGCTTCACAAGGCGAGCTTTGTTTGAAGAAGTTTCAGAGTGCAGAAGTCAGATTGAATACAATGGACACACAAAATGAAATTGCTCTTTACAAGAAATACCGGTGCAATAAAATGGAAATACACTTGTTTTAACACGGCAAATGTCCTGAGGATTTCTAAAAGCTACTGAGCGGGTTAAGCAGAGGTGGATGGGAAACAGGAAGGCTGTCAGGAGGAGTTGTGGGAAGATAGAGTGTGCATGGGGGGTGGGGTGAGGGGTACGCGATGTTATTGGCAAGTGTGGCTCCCCCTCATACCACTGACAAAAGCCAATCCAGCACAGAGGCTGCTCTGGGGCGTGAGGACCAACCACAGTTCCTCAGCTCCTCTCTGCTCCTTGCTTGCTGTTCTTCCATGTCAGACCCAGCTCTGTGCTCAGCTCGACTGACAAGTGGCTTTATGGACACCTTCATGCCCCCATTGGACTGAGGGTCTCAAAGAGAAGGCAGAAAGTTCTACACACAGTACACGGAAATGGGAGTGTCCCTCCCTGAAACCACACACTTTGATAACTGGTTAACTGGCTTCTTTCTGGGGCCTGAGTGAGTACTGTCGTCTAGTCTTCATCTGTTAAGAAGCATTCATTAAGTGCCTGCTGTTTTCCCCACATTGCTGGAAGGCTCATTTTGCAATCAAGACTCAAGCTACAAACTGGCACTTTTCAGGTGTAGAGTGTTTTGTCTGAGTGGAACGGTGCCATTTATATTTCTACATTTTAGTCTAAATGCCATTTGAAGGAAAAAGCATTTGCCAGCAAATAATAGCCACCTGACCCCAGGCACTCTTTTGCTGGTAGTTTGTGTGAGGAGAAGATACCCAGGTCTATGAACAAGGTGCGTCCCTTCCATTCAAGGTGTGAGTCAGGGCTCTGGGTAGACTGAGTTGGCAGCAGGTGCTCGAGAGAGCCTCAGGGTGTAGCAGGGAGACAGTAGCAGCATACTTAACTCTCTGAAGTCAGAGTGGATAAAGAGCCACTGAACTTTGTGCTTGATGTAGCTTTCATTGCAAGAACTTTGGACTTGGGTCCCCAAACAAGTTGAAGTTGAGAAGTGATAAGTGATTGGAATGACTGAACAGAATGCTTCTGAAATGAACTTGGGTCTATTTTCCAGAGGAGGAGGGGTGGGGACTAATTGCTCAGCCTGAGTCTCTTCAGAGCTGATTTCATCCTTTTCCTGATTCATTCTCGGCTTTATCCTGTGATGAAAGACGGGAGCTGGAGTTTTGAGCAGCTGGGTCATATACCTCCTGCTCAGGAGTTCTTGTGCCTTCCCATTCATTCAGTCACTCATTAGACATATGTTCATTGAGCACCTGCTATGTGCCAGACACAGTCTCAGATGCTGGAGTATAGCAGTGAATGAAACAACAAAATAAACCAAAACAAAGCCTTCTCATGTATATATAGGAAGGGGGCTTCAGTGAAAGAAGTTAGTAAGTTGTGCGGTGTATTACTCTTCTCACTGATGAAACAAAAAACACCCAGTAAAGGCAACTTAGTGGTGGGGGGTTTTATTTTGTTTCATAATTATAGGGAGTACAGTCCAAGGTAGCAGCGAAGGCATAGGAACAAGAGTATGTGACATCTAATCACATTGTTGTGCTTTTTGTTCAGTCTGGAACTCTAGTGCATGGAATGGTGCTACTCAGAGTTAAGGTCAGTCTTCCCACATGGATTAACCCATGATATAAACTCCTTCTCAGAAATGGCCAGAGATTCATCTACCAAGTGACTGTAGATTCTAGCAGGTTGGCAATTAACACTAGCCATCACATAGGTGGAAGCCAGGAGTCAGTGTGTGTGTGGGGGGGGTGTTGCTGCATCAGGCCAGGTTGGAGATGAGGATGGCCTAGTTGTGAGCAGTGCAGTGCCTGTAGGGAGAAGAAGCTGAGTCGTCAGTGGATGTGGAGACAGAAGGACTATGGACCTCCTGTTCAGAGACGTAGGTAGAGGTTTGGTCTGCATCTTTCCACTCTGAGCACTTTCCTGGACCCCACATGTAGTATCAACTCATTTAGTCATCAGACATCCTGTTGAGTTTTATTTGTTAGCGTTGCATTTCACAGGATTTGAAGGCCCCCCACCCAAGGGTTGCTGAATGGGTCACACAGCTCCTGAAGAGCAGGAGTGGGGTACATTTACCTTCACTCAGGTTGAAGCAGGTTGCATGGTTTCTAGTCCCGATGAAAGACAGGATGTAATGCTGGATGAGATCAAATGCCACTCACCCTGGCAAGGCTGGGGATATTATAGACATGGATCAAAGTCCTGAGGGTACCCACTGGCATTCCCACGTCCTCATGTCCTGCAACCAAGAATTAGATCAGGGATATATGGACAGTGGTTAAAAGCAGGGACTGTTTATTGAGGGAAAGAAGCACTTCTGAGAATGTAGTGGACCAGTGATGAAGGAAGGTCCTGATGCTCAATGGTGCTGGACCATGAGAGCCATACATCTGCCATATCCTGCATTTGGATGCCGGGGGCTTTCCTGAGCATGTTTTACAGCCCAGGTGGGAAGGGGTTTCCAGTTTTTCTGCCAACTGGTGTCTTTCATATTCAAATCTCAATGCATCTCTTCACCCTACTTTTCTGCCACAGGATGGAGCCTTAATGGGGACCTGGATGCCTCTACCGTTATATTTCCTTCTTTCTGCATGCCCCCACACTCTGCCCATCCTCTGGAGTTTGGCTTTCGGTGGGCTCTACTCAGCACTACTACTTCTTTCTCTTGTTTCTTCTTCTTTTTCTTTTGCTGGTCTTCGAGCTTCACATTTTAACAAAGGCCCGGACCACAAGAAACCGGAACTCACTCTGGTTGTGAACCAAAAGAACCAAGTCCAAAAGAAATAGAGGTTCCAACTGGACACAGTAGTCTAAATGCATACAGATGACAGGAAGCTTACTGGATTTTCCCACTGGTCCAAAATTAGTGCCCGGGACTAAAACAGAGGATAGACGAGTCCTGGGAGCCAGTGAACCTGCTAATACGTAGGGACAGCTCTTATGTTGCTGCCAGCAGCCTCGCCCTCTGCTTCTCCTCAGTCTCTCTATGAGATATAGGAGGAATGAGAAAGCATGAGCTCAGTGCCATCGCGGCACTTGGCTCCTCAGGACAGGAGAATCTCTCGTCTTTTATTTCCCATCCCCAAATCAAGTGGAGAGGCTTAAGACAACAGAGTACTTCCAACCAATGTAGCAACAGCTAGTGTTCTAATTCCCATCTTAAGTGTTGCTGGTCACCAGCTTTTTGGTCAGGTCCCATGTCTTCAATGGCAGCAGGAGGAAAGGAGGCCGGGGTGGCCAGTGGGAACACAGAGTGCCTGGAGAAGAGGCCACAGGTTTGTGTTTCTGTGGGTGTTGTGAAAGGTGGGTGGACTGGACATGTCCAACCTATTATATCACCTGCTCCCCGGGGGTTGTACAGCCTGCCACAAGAGACTAATTGTGTGGTTGTATATAGAGACAAGGGGAGGAGCCTGTCTAATGTCTAGGGACATATGCAGGGAGGGCAAGGATCCTGTTGAGAAGTTCCTTGTTGACAGCTGAGGTTAACAGAATGGAATATCGAAACCTGCATTTCTGTTCCTGGCACTCTGTCCTGATAGGAGAATTTCCAGATCGTGGAAAAGGTAGTAGGACTGAGGGATCAGAGTCCCTAATCAAATTGCCAGGATCCCTATCAGCCTTGTTTGGAAGTGGCAGAAGAGAGAAGATGAAATTTATATTAAGTTTGAGGGTAAAATTTTAAGCTGTATTTGTGACTTTTAATAAGCACAAGTGATCAGAAAGTTATGAAATTTGATGAAGGTACTGTTAAAGGATGGAAATAGGAGAGGTGTTTGATTAAAGGTAGAGAATTGGGAAGGTGCCTGTTGCATCCAGCACGCGTAGAGAGGCATTTTATAAACCCTGTAATGGAACAAAGATAAAGTATTCATCATTTCTAATCTACCCCACACTGACCTCAGTTGCCAGTGAACAGTCTGGGTCCCTTCAACCGCATCAGCTACCTAAAACCCCTAGAGTGCGTCCTGCCAGAATGTAGACTTCATCATCGCATCATCCGGGACACAGAAACAGGGGGTCAAGATCTGCACATGTGTTCCCTGAATGCTGATTGATTATTACATGAGTAAAGTATATCCCATGGGGAGGCACCAAAGCCAGGCTTGCAAAAGCATCTTTACATTGGGAAGACTCCAAAGAGGGAGCAAGCAGCTGCCACATGACAAGAGCCTTCTCCACACAGGAAAGTTTCCTGGGGAACCTATTAGGACTGAATTTTATGGAATATGTAGAAAGTGACAGCTAACAGGGGCTGTCTGAGTTCTAAGCCTCCAGTATGAGGGAGTATATCTAAACAGCTGGGAGCTGTCTATGAAAGAGGTTTTAAGACATGGCTCTTCCTGAGGAAACAATGATGGATTTTTAAAGATGGAGAACATACTTTGAATCCCTCAATATTCTCTCTCTCTCTCTCTCTCTCTCTCTCTCTCTCTCTCTCTCTCTCTCTCTCTCTCTGGATTCTTGGCATGTGGTGTGTTCTGGCCACAGTGTGCATGTTTTTATATGGACACAGTCATAGCTGCAGATGTAATCTCAGTTCCTTTAACCATAAGTGTAGACTTACAATCATTTCCTCTTCATAACTGAAGGATATTCTGCTGTAAATTGCAAGCACGCTGAACAATTCTCACATGACTATTACAATTTTGAAGATGACACATGCCACACTACACCAAGTCTTTTTCAACCCATGGAATTTCTTCCTTTTGCACCATCTCATGGAGATCCTTCGTGGCTATGGGATTGCAAAGCCTGACTGGGTCATTGTGGTTACCCATGGTGGCACTTCATAGTGGTCATGACCCATGCTAGGTACCATGAGCAGAGACACTACTGAAGGTGTAGGTGGCATGTCCTGAAGTGACATTTCATGGCCAGAAGGCGTCATATAGAAGAAAGAAATGCTCAGACCTTTATAGACAACTTGTTTACCATGAAGTACTTTGAAGGAACTCTTCAGGTTCCTATATCTAAGTAGGTTGGCTTTTATGTTCTCTCCAGGACATTTATCCATTCCTTCCTCCCACCTGTGATCAGTTAAACTCTCTAGAACTCACTTTCTCTTTGTCACTGTAGAAGCCAATGTCCTCTAGAAAAGAGGGCCCAAGTCTCTCATTTACTTTAAATCATATTTAAGAAGCAATGCTTGTGCCTATATGGGTGGTGGGGCCACATGGAAGAGGGATGTGTTGGTTACCTTTCTATTGCTGTAATAAAATGCCATGGCCAAGGCAATTTATAGAAGGAAGAGTATTCTTTGGCTTATAGTTCCAAAGGGATAAGAGTCCATCTTGTCCTGGTGGTGGTGGCACGTGCTTTTAATCTCAGCACTCAGGAGGCACAGGCAGGAGGATCTCTGAGTTTGAGACCAGCCTGATCTACAGAGTGAGTTCCAGGACAGCCAGGGCTACACAGAGAAACCCTATCTCAAAAAAAGAGTCTATTATGGTGGGGAGGCATGGCATCAGGTAGGTGTGGTGGCTAGAACATCCTCAACTGCAGACGCAAAGCAGAGAGAATAAGTTGGAAATAGCATGAGGCTTTTAACTCTCAAAGACTGTCCCCAGCCACATACTTCCCTCAGCAAGATGACACCTCCCAACAATGGAGTTTTATTGAGACACAAAGAAGGATGAATAAACAAGACCCTGCCTCAAAAGAAAATTAATGTCTCTTATAGGAAAATTGGTAGAACTGCAGATCATGTTAAGATAAGTCAAACTGAGAAAGAAAATATCTCACTTTTTTCTCCTATTGGGCCCTAGATTTTATATACAAATAATCATGTATGTGTATCCATATGTGTGTATGTGAAAGTAAAATAATTCTTTCTGATAAAAGAGAGAAGGTGCAGGAGAGGGGATATAGTCAAAGTGCATGATATACAGGAATGAAGTTATCTTACAAAACCCACCACTATGTAAAATGAATACAAGATAATAGCAAAAGCAAACCAAAAATCCAGACCACCAGAGACCATGAAGATGCAGATCATCATCAAAAAAATAGTCCAGAAAACTTAGAAAATATCATAAATAAAGGGACGTACAAATTATATGTATCCTCAGTACCCAGACCAGACCATCAAATGGCTTTATATCATTAATTCAAATAAACATCAATTGTATGTGAAACTTGTGTTTTTGATTTTCATTTATCCTAGTAGAAACATTTCCTCATATCCTGACCTTTTCCTGAACTCCATTTCAATGAAAACACACACATATGCACATGTGCACACACACACGCACATGCATGCATGCATGCACACACACACACAGTCACATATGCTCTTAATTGACTTAATCTTTCTAGCATTATTGGATGTTGACTATATCCAGCTTATACATTTTTCCTATAAAAGGTGATGCTGCAATAAAAAAACTTTGTGCAGCATAATCATCACATTATGGATAAGTTATTAGGGCATAATTCCTAATTTTGGATTTAGTGGGACAGAGGATATAAATATCACAAAGGAACATAGAAACAGTTTGTGTTTATTTATACATACTGCCCAAGATCTTGGTAAGTTCTATTGGTACTTTTCCTAGCTTGGAGACTTGATTTCAGGTAAGATGGTATCAGTAGATGTAAAACTACATTATAATTTTCTTTTTCTTAAGTACAGATTAATGTAATACAAAGACATCTTATCTTTTGTGTTTCTATGAAAGCTTTTTGAAGCAGAGTGATACATACTACACGAGAGGTGATTACTGTGTTCTAGAGAGTGAGAGAGCATCACTGTGGAACTGTGGTATGGTGTGGTCTGGGTTATACTACCCAAGCCACCCCATAAAGCCCCACAGTTACTTCCAACTCAGATATCTATGCCAAGAGGCACAGGGCATGTCACTTCTGACTTCCATGGGACTAGCCTGAGCCCTGGTCAGTGGCAGCTTAAAATTAAAGACCTAGATTGTTACCTGAACCTCCAGATCCCACCCCTACCATTGCTTACACTATTCCCAGCTCCTGAAACTTTGACCAAAAGGTGTCAGTCTCAGGCAGGTGGCCCATTCTTGTTCTCACTGTGTATCAGGGGACAGCATTGTTTCTCCTCTTGATGCCGCACATTTGATGTTTCCTTTTCCTACTGTGGATCACACGATGTTTTGAAAAAAAAAAAAAAAGAGTATTACTATGTGCCTAATTTCAAGATTCCCAGAAGTTTTAACACAGTGAGTAAAGGAGTAGGAGCTTGAGCTGCCTCTGGATCAGGCTTTGCTTCACCCTTATTCTTTGGTGAGTGTCTTTAATATAGATCCATACATCACATGCATCGCTCTTACATTGTTTTCACGTAACTGTACTTGACACCTCATTTGACAGTGTCAACATTCACAGTGATTCTTCAATACGTTCGACAGTATTGGCCCTTAAAATGTTTTCACAATACTTACTGGTAAGCACCTTTGACAAGATCAGCATTTGAAATGTTCCACAGAGCTGCACATTCAGTTTCTGATGCCGGCAACTCCTGCTTTCACAGCACCCACACACAATGCCTGCCTGTTCATTCAGTGAACTTTTCCTTTTGAAAGCATAGGAAACACCAGGCTTTGTGATATATCTACACACACACACACACACACACACACACACACACACACACACACACACACATACTTTTATTTTGGACAAAGATCATGATTTAACCAATACAGTCATAAAACTTTTAGCACACTCAAAATCAAATAACCACCAACCAGCATTTATTAAACACTTGGTATGTGTCAGGCAAACAGGTCAGGCGTTGCCATATAGCAACTCGCTTAATTCTTCCAACTAACCATAGACAGGCCAGGTCCTGTTACAGCCAATGAACTTGAGTGACTGCTTGGCTTAGCAGTTCAAGCACATGGAGTTAGAGGTGCACTTGAGCCCAGGCATTGTTCTTAGGGCTTTGGGACTTTTCCTCCCATTGTGAGTTTTTGGTCACGCCATCGTTATGAGAGTACATGAGCGAAGAAGTGCTTTAAGAGCAAATTAAAACAGCCATTTATTTCCTAAGGTGTTGAAGGAGAGAACCAGGAAAGGGAATCATTTCATGGAGCTTCAAAGGTTCAGCATGAGTTGGGCCAAGTATAAAGGCTGGGAAAATGAACGCATATGAATTTCAGATAACAGTTAACAGGTGCCATGATCTAGGTCATGGAGTCATGTGTGGAGAAAGCAAAGAGTGCATGAGATAGAAGCAAGATTAGGAAGGGTTTGACCTTGTCAAGACTCCAGTCCTGCATAATAAACTAATAAGAGCCGGGTTTACAGGCACACAACTTTTATTGATATTGGCACGAGCAGAAATTCACAGAAAAGAAATGAAACCCGAAGAAGCTTGAAGACTCTAGGGCTCGAATATTATTTTAACAAAGGAAATAGAATTTGGGTTTCCAAAGGAAGATAAATTGTAGGGAAAATGCCTAGCAAATATGTGGGGGGAAATAGTGGGTAGGGGCTAATTCTGCTTATAAAAATTTATCTTCCTGTTGAGTCCCTTCTCCAGGGATGAGTTCCTTGACCCTTCTGGAACAGGATGGGAAAATTGTTGCCCTGTTTTCAAGCAGATGCGGAGAGGCAGAGAACTCTTTCTGCCTCTGTGGATTCCCTTCTACCTTCAGTGAACATTCCTTGTTGAAAAGTGGCCTATTTTGGGTGTGGTGTACTCTGACTCACTTCAAATACCATGCTAAGGAATCAAGGTTTTATAACACAACAGTGAGAGATTTTTTAAGCTTTAAGAGGTATGATCATATTTGTATGCAAGCAAATGCATTCTGCTTGTGGCCAGAAGGTGGTAGTCTCTGAGATATTGGAAGGAGGAGGGCACTCTCAGTCTGGGCTCCACCCTGTAGGGGGCAGGCAAGAGGGAATGAGGGAGATGGAGGGGGAGAGAGAGAGAGAGAGACTGAGAGAGAGAGAGACTGAGAGACTGAGAGACTGACTTGTAATTTCAATCTCCTTGTTCCTGTGAGGCTTCTGTGGCCATGCCGTGTGTGTAGGGTTTCTTACTGCTGCTTTCCAGACTCAGCCCTGGAGAGGCTCTTGGGCTTCTCAAAGACCGACTTTAGAAGATAGTGCACATTCATCTCCCTAACCCTTTGTGGGATCTCAGCAGCTGCACACCAGAAGCTGCCTCTGTTTAGTAGACCTTTCCTGGTCCTCAGCCAGCCCTGTCTTGCTAAGTGCTGCTTCTAGAATCCTTTGTTGCCATTTTGCAAGTGTTTAACACAAGAGAGACAGGGCTCTGGGTGACATGCAGTGACAACTTCCACTTTGTTGTTCATTTTAGGCCTTGGGCTGTACCCATAGATGCACGTGGGCAACAGGAAGGTGGAGTCTCTTTACTCCTTTCTTGGCACAGATAGGAATAGATGACTCTCCACTCCTTGCTTGGTCCCAGGACAGCCCCAGAAAGCCACACTTCCTGCATCTACCCCCACCTTTCCTCTCTTTTCTTTAGCTCGTGGGAGACCGAAAGCTTAGCCTAGTGCAGTTCTCTGGGACAAGCTGTTTTCCTCCTGGAGAGAATTTCTCTCTGGAGCTGGTATTATAGCTTAATGATGTTCCACCAATAAGGAGAAGGTAATTGATTGTTAAGTGAAAATATAAATTGTAATTGAATCTGTCACATTTCAGTTTTTCATTATCCCGTGACAAGTCTCTTAGTGCATTGGCAAGGGCCGCAGGGATAGGAGAGGGATTGAGAGAGACAGAGAGGGATGGGGACATTTGACTTCTCTTCCAATTCCTAGCACGTGGCAGTGGTAGACATGCCCTTTCTATCCTGTCAGCTGCCACACTATGACTCTTGCACACTTGAGTGTACACAGGTGCATATATAATCACCCATGCCGTGTGCGAGAGGGAGTCATGTGGAAGAACACAAGTGGGGCTCTTGCAATCTATAGTTGCCACATGTAGGCCTGGTCTGCACTTCTGAGTGGCGTTTTTTAGCTTCTTCTTGCTTCTGAGCCTTTCATAACCGAATGTGATCAGAGGCTCTGTGTTACCATGCTTATTGATTTGATCTCATTTAATATTAAGGAGAAGGTGAAGCGTGGGCTTTAGGAAGTAAATAAGAACCAAGCTGTGTGGATTTGGTTCATCATTTTCTTTTGTACCAACTGTTGCAACCTTGGGCAAGTTAATGACCTCTCTGGCCTCTGTTTTGTCTCCTGTAAGATGAGGTTGATAATACATATTTATCATTTAGAGCTTTGTGAGGATCACATAGAGTTAACTTAGGTAAAGCACTTAGAAAAACACATGTGTCAAAATTCAATAGTAATGAAAAACAACTCAAATCATTGGTTCCAATGCCAGGTGTTCAGTGTTAGTATTAGCCCGGAAGACAGAGCCCGAGGCCAAACTTCTCATCAAGCGGAAGCTTGATTGAGTCAGACAGGGTTCATCCATGGTTAGCAGAGTGAGATACAGCCAGTGTCTCTGTCACTAGGATTTCTTTGGAGGGGCCCCATGGAATGAGGTTACCTCTGAATAGAGCTCTAGGGTCAGAAGGGCTAGAGCTGGATTTTGTGGCTCGTTTCTGTTCCTTCTCTTTTTGCAGTTTTTTGGATGTCTTGGATTTCTTGGAATATAGCATCTAGCTTCTCATAGCTTCTAGAAGATATGTTAACCAGAGCCAATGGTGTGTCTCCTCATGCCATTGAAAGTGACTGAGCTGTTCTTGTAAATTTGTTCCCATTTCTTTCATTTCCGTCCTTTTTAAAAATCACATATGATAAACAAATACAGACCCTTAGTCCTCAGATGAAAGAGAAGCAGCTAACACATTTTGCCAAAAGGATGACACCTCAGAAAGAAAATACACTCCCCTACACACACACACACACACACACACACCACACACACACACACACACACACAAAAACAACCCACAAACAGAGGCACATACAGAGGCACAAAGACACAAAAACATTCATATAAAATCTGTCTTTATTTAGTATAGTATCTATCACACTAAGATGTCCAATAAATGTGTTGAATAATAATATTCTTCCATATTTCCACCCACTTGTAGTATTTTGTTGATATTTGATTAACATAAAATGAAATGCTTAGATCTTTAAGGTTTGAACCAATGAATGCTGACAATTTTATACTCTTGCACAACTACCATTGAAAACTATATGTAAAAGAGTGCTATCATTCTGGAAGCTTCTATCATTTTCCCAGTCCAATATTCTCTGACCAAAGCACCCTTCTCTTGATTTTATCATTTCAATCATCTTTGATTGATTTTTATCCATTCTTGTAGTTCATATAAGTAAAATGATACAGTAGCTGTTCCTTTGTTTCTGGACTACTTTATTTATCATGATACTTCTGAGATTCATCTGTGTTATTGTGAGTATCAGTAGCTTGCCATTTTTCTCATGAATAATATTCCATTATATGAATATATCCAGACTGTGTTCATCCATTCTTCTGTTGATGGACGTTTGGCTAGTTTTCAGTTTTGAGCTATTATGAATACAGCTGCTATGAAAATTCTTACATAAATCTTATTGTACACACATGTCTTCATTTCTTTTGAGTGTATGTTTAGGAATAGAATTGCTGTGTCTTAGGGTGGAGATATGCTTGCTTTTTTTTTTTTAATAAGGAATTGGCAAACGTTTCCTCAAAATGGCAGTGCCATGCTACCACCCTACCACAGTGCATGGGTCCAGCTGTTCTGCATGCTCAAAAAAATTTGTTGGTTTTGCTCTCAGCCATCTCAGTAGATATAATATGGCATCTTACTGTATACTTAAAGTGTAGTTTTAATGGCTAATGATATGAAGAACAGTTTCATATACTGGTGGGACATTTCTGTATCTTTTAAAAGTTCATCTCACTTTGTTTTCTATATAAAAATCCTGGTATAAAAGTAGAGAGGGAAAGGAGAAAGGAGATATCTTCAGTGTGGAGAAATAGTAGGATAATAGGCCAAGCCACAAAAAGAGGGTAGGGAATGTCACTTAAAGCTTAAAATAGTCTGTGGGAAAGTTGAAGGAGTCACCACAGCTCTGGAGGCAGGGAGAGGTCACCTTTTCTGTAGGGCTCTCTCCGGTCAAGTGTGCAGAAGTTGGAAGGGCAGCCCCTTTAATGGTCCCTCCATATGACCTTCTTCCTTAGGCAGATGAAGGGTGCTGAAGGGCACGGAAGGCAGAGCTGCTTTTATGAGAGTTAAATGTCAGCAACTCCAGAAGCGCTGTGTGCCAGACTCCTCTGTGTCCATTGTCACCTAACACTCCACATGTCCGCAGGTGTTACATATAGATTGTGGGGTATAATAATCACAGATAAAGGAGCCATCTGGTAGCTGTAGATATATAGACCAAAATAAGCCAGCTTGATTCTCCCATCACTTGTCACTAGACCATTCTTTGGCCCTATATCTTGGTGGAAATTTTGTGCAATTTTGCATGGAGGAAATCCAAGCCTCTTAGAAACCAATGCACCAAATCCTTGATAGGCTCAGCTCGTATAACTGGTAGAGGTGCCTTATGCAGATGTGTCCTTAGGTCTTGGTCTATGAGCTCAAGCAATAGATCATCGTGGTTTCCTGGCCAGTTTGGGAAGACATCCATCAGTGTGGCATCCCTGGGATGCTCAAAAGTTCCAACCACCTCAGTAAGGTTGCCTCTCAGACCATGCTGATGGAAGGGCCTCTCTGGCTCTGACTGTGTGGTGAACTCTCATAGTCTTGAGAGCCACAAAGTGGCTGATTTTCTTTGTTGCATATCTGTTTCCATGGCATTGAGTTTTATTCTCAGCTATCATTTTATTTGTTTTGCCTGCTTTTGGTTAATTCACCTTTTTCCCAGCTTATGATGATGGCTTAGATCTTTAATGCCTTCCACTTTTATTTTGGTTATAAGTCTCTAAGCACTGATTATCTATGCTTATATATATGTATGTATATATACATACATTCTTTATATTCTGATACCACTACCACTTCATTTGAAATACATATTTTTTTTATATAATTTCCTCCTTTATTTCTTCTTTGACCACTGTGCTGGTTGATTTTGTCAGCTTGACACTTACTTAGACATACCTGGAAAGAGAATCATTTGAAAAAATGCCTCCCTAAGATTGTCCTGGAGACAAATCTGGGGATGGGGGGTTATTGTCTCAATTAGTGATTGATGTGGAAGGGTCCAGCCCATTGTGGGTGGTGCCACTCCTGGGCAGGTGGTCCTAGATGGTGTAAGGAAGCAGGTTGAGCAAGCCAGGACAAGCAAACCAGTAGGCAGCCCTCCTTCATGTCTTCTATTTCAGTTCCTGCCTCTGGGCTCTTTCCTTTTGTTCCTGCCCTGGCTTCCCTTCATATTGGACTGTGACTAGAACATGCAAGATGAAAGAAAACCCTTCTTCCCAAGTTGATATTGGTCAGAGTGTTTTATCCCAGTGACAGAAACCATAACTAACACAATTACCATGGCTATTAAGTACTTTTCCAAATATTCAAAAATTTTCTTGGTATGTGATTGTTATTAGTATCAAACTGAATGCTGTGCTTATCACAGAAGCAACTCTTAATGTTGTTGGTCTTAAATTCAACCTGTTTTATTGCCCAGTAGATTATCTTTTGGAATATTTTCTATTTACTTAAAACATGTTGTGATGGTTTGAAGAAGAATGTCCCGCACAAACTCATAGTTTTGAATGAGTAGTCCCCATGGAGTGGAACTGCTTGAAAGGTTTAGGAGATGTGGCCTTATTGGAGGAAGTGTGTCACTGGGCCTGAGCTTTGAGGTTTCAAAAGACCACACCAGGTCCAGGTGCTCTTTCTCAGCCTGCAGGTCTGGATGAAGCTCTCAGCTACTGCTCTACAATCATGTTCCCTGCCATGCTCCCTGCCATGATGACAATGGACTAAACCTCTGAAACTGTAAGGGACAAAAATAATTCTCTTTTCTCAGATGATAAAAAAAGCTGCCATTATGTAGCAATTTTGTCACTTTCATACATGAATCCAATGTATTGTGGTCATTCCCCCCCCCCCCAACCAGCAATACCCTCTCTCATTCTGCTCCTACTGACCTCTTTCTTCCTCTTAACTATTCTCCTTCCAACTTTGATATATTTTTGTGCAGGTTCAGGTCTTTTGCAGATTTCCACAGCAGTGGTGTGCTCATAAGCTGAATGACTATGTGTTATTCAGGTGATAACATTTCATAGCGCTCCTCTCCATCCTCTGGCTCTTTCTGATCCTTCTTCTGAGATGTTGAGTCTTGGAAAGTGTGATAATAAATTGTCCAATTTAGGGCCAAGAACTCACAAATCTCTTGTCCTCAGCATTTACAAGTTATGAGTCTCTGGATTAACTGTTGTCTCTGAACAAAGAAGCTTCTCTGATGAAGTGACACTAGTCTATGGGTATAGACATCCATATCTAGAAGACAGTTTGACTTCATGTCCATTTAGCAAAACATCAATAGTATATTTCTTCCTATGGCTTGTGACCCCCCCCCATCTATAACTTTGATCAGGTTTATAGTCCCAAGTATGTATTTTCTCCCAGATAATGGCCTTCAGATATAATAAGAAAGCTGTTGGTTACTCCCTTAACAGCCATGCCATTATTGCATCAGTAGACATATCTTGTCTGATAGTTTGATATTGTAGCATGCCGGGCACACAGCTAGATAAACCATTGACAAATTTTCTCCCCTAGCATAGCACCCTCTGGAATTATGAAGGCTAGATAGCAGAGAGGAAGCTTCCAGCTCTGTTCTAGCTTGGTTTCTCCATGTCCTATCTCCAAAGTATGTGGAGCCTTTAGCAATAGTGTCTTTTCTAGTTCTGGTGGGCAACCGAGAGAGAGAATTTATTCCCTTTGTCACCATGGATGTGTCTATTTATCCTCTTTGTGCATCCATGTTTCCTGATATTTGAAGCAAATTTTAGGTGCACACACATTTAAGATGTCTTTATTTCCTCAGTGAGTTGACCTTTCCTGATGGTAAATGTTCTTTGTGTCTCCATTAAACATTTGTATCTTGAAGTCTACTTTGTTTTCCATTCATTTAACCACATCATTTTATTTTGTGCATACTCTATGATGTAGAGTTTTCCATGTTTTTACTTGAAACCTATGTGTGTCTTTATATTTAAAATAGGTTCATTGTAAGCAAAATACAGCTGTATATGCTTACATATATCAGTCTTACAGATTTGGGATTTTATTACTAAAATCTGTAAATTACAGATTTACAGATTTTATTACTAATAGTTCATTAATATACATACTGATATGGTTGATTTCAAGTCTACATTATGTCGTTATCTTGTATTTTCCGTTATCTTTTGTATCTTTTTCTGTTTAACACTTTTTTCTTTGTTTTGTGTAACTGAAACATTTTTAATATTCCATCCTATTTTTTCTATTGATCTTTTTTCATTTTTTTATTAAGAATTTTTTTCATTTTATATACCAATTAATGATCCCCCTCTTCCTGTCTCCCCCCCCAGCCTCCCCCCCCAACCAACCCCCCATTCCCTCCTACAAGAAGGCAAGGCCTCTCAGGGGAGGCACATGCAGTAGAGGCAGGTCCAAGCCCTTCCCCCTGCCTCAAGGCTGCACAAGGTATCCCATCATAGGTAGTGGGCTCCAAAAAACCCCCTCATGCACCAGAGATGGATTCTAATTGCACCGCCAGGACCGCCCCTCCCAAGCAAATCAAGCTACACAATTGTCCCACCATGCCAAGGGCCTAGTACAGTCCCATGCAGGCTCCACAGTCATTGACCCAACTTTCATGTGTTCTCATTAGTTTGGTTTGGTTATCTCTGCAGGTTTCCCCATCATGATCTTGATGCACTTGCTTGTAGAATCCCTCTTCTCTCTCTGACTGAACTCCTGGAGCTCTGCCTGGTGTTTGGCTGTGGATCTCTGCATCTGCTTCCATCAGTCATAGGAGAAAAACTCTCTTGATCCATTGAGAGCTGCTTCTATTGATCTTTTAATTATTCTTATTACTGTTACTTGAAGAATAGATATGTCACTACTCACCTTTACTTTGTTATCAGTTTATTGTCAAGTAATTATTAATCCCGGAATGATGCAAGGAACTCACAAGATTAAATTCCTTTTTTCCTTCCTGTCATTTTTTAAATGTATTTATATATATATATATATATATAGGTTATAAGCCATATAGTACCTTTGAAATAGTCTGTGAATGTTAAAACTGTATATACATATGTATACATAAATGAATGCATGAAGGAGGGGTGAGAGGAACTGATAAGGAAGAAGAGGAAAAAAAGAAAGATGTGTGTATGTAAGAGAAAAATTTTGGAAAATATCTTAGAATAATTACACATATGTTTAAGCTTTGATAGTCCTTCTTATGTTCTGAAAAGACCCAGGCTTTTATCTTCTATCCTTTTCTGCAGCTGGAAATAGTCCTTTAAATATTGTTTTATAGTAAAAATGTGTTAACAAAATATTCTCTCTGATTTTTGTCTTTCTAGAACAGTTGGTATTTTGCCCTTACTCTTAAGTGATTATTTTTTTCAAGATATGGAAGTCTAGGTTAACAGCATTCAATTTTAAAAATAATTTAAGGTATGTCATTACCTTGTTTTATGAAATATATATATATATATATATATATATATATATATATATATATATATATATATATATAAAATTTTTATATAAATAGCCACTACACCATACTGGTGATGTATGTGGGCACTGGGTTTGCTGTATGCATCATATGTCGTCTTTGTTCATTGTGGGCTGTTCTTGCTGACTTTGACTCTTGGCAATGTTTCCAGGTGTCAGGATGATGATATTCTGTTTTTCAACATGAACTAGTTTAGCAGGCTTTTTGGAACTTCCCATTTGATATCTCTATTCAGTTTTATGAAATGCTTGACCATTATCTTTTCAGATATTCTTTTTTGCTTTACTCTATTTCTTTTCTTTTTCTAGAACTCTAATTTCATCTATGTTGTATCACTCAGTTATCTAGAGATCTCAGGTACTTGGTTCCTCTTACCCTTCAGCTTTTTCTCTCTATATTTTAGTTTGGATAATTTCTCTTGTCTTGTTTTCAAGTTCACAATCCCCCTTTGTAATGAATCATTCGTTTCTGAGATTGTATTTCTTATTTATAGCATTTCCACTTTGTTCTCATTTGTACCTTCCATTCCCTAATGAAATTCTCCATCTTTAAATATATTGTCTGCAGTTTTCTATAGCTTTTGAAAAACATGTTTATCATAGCTTTAATTTCCTATATAATGGATGCAAGCTCTGTATCTTCTCTAAATCTTATTCCATTGCTTTTTCTTTGACCACAGTCATATCTTGCAGTGTGTGTGTGTGTGTGTGTGTGTGTGTGTGTGTGTGTGTATCTCCTAATTTTTCACTTTGTCCAAGAACATACATGTCAAAGACAAAAGAAATAAATCAACTTTCATCCAGAATAGGACAAACATCTTTATTCAACAAGCTAGTAGTATGGAAAGATAAGTTGATTCACTATGCATTTGAGCAGGACCTGAGCTTTGCTGTAACTTTGGCTAGATTGAGTTCTTGTATATTGCTAAATGTTTTGAGAGTATGATTGAAGCTTTGCCTGAAGCAGTGTTTTTAGATCTATGAGGAGATGAAACTTTAGTGATCTCTAAATTTTATGGCTTTCTAAACAAGATAGTCTTTTTTTTTTTTATAGCCCACCTGCCTGTCTTAGGGGTCATTTTGAAGAATTCTCTACCTTTCCAGTAATCCTGGCTCTCTTTTCTTTGATAGGTCTCTTTCCATCATGCTATCCCACTCCCAGCTTTGGAGGAGTGGTACATCCTGTGTTGGACAAAACTCTCAGATCTTGAGTATTTTCCCAGATATCCTGCCTGCTTTGTTATGTACCTGCCTTGGTATATACTAGATATAATCTTTGGTGTCCAGTTTCTGCTAGCTCTTTCTCCTTGCCTCTCAACACCTTCACCAGGTCACACTGTCTTATATTGAGGGCAATCCCCACATGCCTTGTGATGGGGAGTCTTCTTTGTCCCATCTCTGACCTTTGGTTTACCACTCCCATTGACTTGATGCAGGCCAAGCAGGGAGACCTGAGTCATTCACTGGAAGTGATGGCATGGACTTCTCATTTCCCACAAGGCTGTGGAGATGAGATGACCCAGTGGTCCTTCTTTACTTTTGTGGAGTTTCTCCTTCTACAATTTCAATAAGGATGAGAGTAGCTCCAGATCTTAACCATGAGGGCTTGCTCTTTCTCAAATGTAGTTGATTTTGACTTACTGATACCCTCAGCTCTCTATGGGCTTAACATTACAATTTTATAACTTACATTTCTTCTAATGTCAAGATGTAATGGCATTCCCTCACAACTCTAACTCCTGGACAATTATACCTATTTTATTGCTCTGCTGGCTATAAGCCTTCATTGAGGACAATAGGTAATTTCATATTTGAACAACAAGAGATTATTTGATTCTAACCAATGGCCCCTTTGCTTTTCTGACATCTAAAAGTCCATGCATACTGATGAAGACATCAGTCCTCTTAAAATAAAATTTTTTGCTTTTCCAGGTCATTGCTTGTAACATTTGGAAAGCAATATTGGGAGATATATTCATTTCAACCATCTGATGTTTGACTCTGACATTTAATACAGCAAGCTTTTGTCTTTCGTTTTGAGCGGCGACTTGAACTAGTTCAGAAGAAGCACAGTGGAGACCAAAGAATTTTCTTCTTTCTTTCTGTTAGGGCTACACCCACTTTCTGGGGAAAGAAGAACATTCCCATAAATCCGAAGAATGCTCTAGGTCATCTTTTTAAACTATTATTATTATTATTATTATTATTATTATTATTATTGAGACAGGGTTTCTCTGCGTAGTTTTGGTGCTTGTCCTGGATCTCGCTCTGTAGACCTGGCTGACCTCAAACTCACAGAGATCTGCCTGGCTCTGCCTCCTGAATGCTGGGATTAAAGGCATGCACCACGGATGCCCGGCCATCTTTTATTATTTCTATAGGTGGTGATAACTGGTCTTAAAGATTCCCACTGTCCACCAACCATTTGCTGTAAGAGCTCTCTTTCCTCTCTCTGTGCTTTGACTTCTTCTGGAGACTTCTTCTGCCTTTGTTTGAATGTAGGACTCCACTTCTCCCCCCGTTCTTTGACATCCCATGTTGTCTTTTGCTAGGAATGCTGCAGAACCATCACACAGGGCAGTTTGAGAGAAAACTGGCCTCAGAAAATTAGGAAGGAAGAGTATGTGCATACTGTCAAAAGTCATACTTACTGCCAAGAGTGCTACAGACCCTTGAGCTCCATTAGGGAAAAAACACTGAAGGTAGGCATGGTTACAATGGCAGAGATAATGAGATACTTTTCAGAGTATGGTAATAATAACTTTAATTAATGAAGATGAATGTGTAGCCCTTCACACTTTGGGATGTGACCACTCATCTAAGATGTGCTCAGGAGGAATTATGTCTGGGCACAGGCAGGCTGGCCCTTTGCACTTTGACTATGTATCGAAGTTACCTTCTTTGATTTGTGTTTAGACTGTGATGAAGCAGGGGAAACTTTCTCCAGGGCTTATTCCTAGTAAAAGATAGCAACAGTTTCTTCAGTAAGAGACACAAATACCTGTGAAAGCCTAGGCAGTCACAGCCTCCACACTCCATCATGAAAGTATGATTGTCCCAGGATAATTAGAATAAAATGTTATTGAGATGTTGTTGATAATAGAGCATGAATCCTGACTTCCACAGTAATTTGGCACCAGATGTGATAATTGTTGACATTATTACAAGTAATTTAAGATTTTCCACTCTAAGTTTTCTTATTTTTTTAAAAATTTATGTATATGAATGTTTTGACCACATGGATGTATATATACTACATGTATGTCTGATGCCTGAGAATGTCAGAAAAGGCCATTAGATACCCTAGAATTGGAGTTACAGACAGTTGTGAGTTGCCATGTAGTTGCTGGGAATCAAACCTTGGTCCTCTGGAAGGGCAGCCAGTGCTCTTAACTGCTGAGCCATCTCTCCAGCCTCCTAATTTTCCTGAACTTTTAGGAAGTGTTAAAGAAAGCATCACCTATGTTTCTATTATCATAGCTATATTTTCAGAATTCTATTTGATATTCCCACTCTACTATACAACCAGCCTCATAGGCTTAATGTAGAACTCTCATCTTCCTCCTGTTGCCCCACTCATCTACTTTTTTCGTTCTTGCATTCTAAAGCCATAAATCTAAGAAGTCTTTGGATTTTTTAAAAAAATTTTATTCTCTATATGTAATAAGTAAATCTTGCTGGCTTTACCTGTATCCATTGACGATGTGAATTCATGTGTGTTTTATATACATGCACACGTTTGTGTTTGTGCTGACCTGCTTTCTATCAGCATGAGAGATACATGAGGCTGTTAGCTTACAAACAGAAAAGATATCCTTTAGCTGACAGTTTGGGAGGGTCTGGTCCAAGTTCCATTGGTTCTGCTGCTTTGGGGTTATGATGAGGCCACACGTAATGACAGTCACATGGTGGAGCAAAACCTCTTGCTTCAGGTTTGGATGCAAGACAGAAAGAAGATGGGGCTGAGGTTTCACTGTCCCCTCTGGAGCATGTTTCCAGAGACCTAAGACCTCCTTCTTGGCCCTTCTTGGAGATTTGATACACTTCCCAATAGCACCATTCTGGGGAGAAAACCTTTAAGACATGAGTCTTGGGAACAACAAACCAGGTCTAAACTGTAGCAGCACTGTAGGTCCATATGGCTATAAATTTTATGTTAGTCTTTCTCTACCAGGCTTACTAGAGTGTGAGTACTATGGGATGAAGAACCTTGAAAGTGTGTGTGTGTGTGTGTGTGTGTGTGTGTGTGTGTGTGTGTATGTGTGTATGTGCGCGTGCACATGCGCAAACAGGTGTGCACACCTCTACATTTGAGTGTGGAGCTCAGAACTCAGTATCAGATGTCTTCTTCAATTGCTCTTTACCCCTTTTCCATTTACTTTTTATTTAATTTATTTTTATATGTATGAGTGTTTTGCCTACATGTATGTCTGTGTACTATGTGTGTACAATGCCAGAGGGCATCAGGTACCCTGGGACTCGCATTACAGATGGTGGTGAGCTGTCATGTGGGTGCTGGCAATCCAACCCATGTTCTCTAGAAGAGGGGTCAATGCTCTTAACCACTGAACCAGCTCTACAGGTTCTTTTTTAAAAAAATACATCTATCTATCTACCTACCTACCTACCTACCTACCTACCTACCTACCTACCTTCTTTTTTCTAAAAATACATCTATCTATCTATCTGTCTATCTATCTATCTATCTATCTATCTATCTATCTATCTATCTATCTATCTATCTAAACAAGTGTCATAGCATATGTATAGAGGTCAGAGGACAACTTTCGGAAGTCAGTTCTCTCCTTCCCCCATTTCTGTTTCAGATATCTGTCATTTCATCAGATTTGATGTCAAGTGCCTTTAACTACGGAGCCATTGGCAATCCCCTCCACCTTAGTTTCTGAAATAGAATCTCTTACTGAAACTGGGACTCACAAATGGCTGTATTGGCTGGTTAGCAAGCTTCTAGAATCCTCTTCTCTCCACTTTTGGGAGCTAAGACTTAGGTGAATACTTCTACACTCTGTTTTTATGTTCATTTTAGGATGTGAACTCAGGTTCTGATGATTGTGTAACAAGCACTCTACTCAGTGAGCAGTCTCCCTAGCTGAAGGTCAAGGTCCTTAACAGTCAGTTTTGCATCCCTGAGTGATTAGGATCTAGAGTAGCTGAAGACATCTTGAAATTTCTTTGTATCGTTGCAGTTGGGAATGAAATATTTTCCAGACGGGGGCACCAGGTACTGAGAGACAGGAATGTTTATCTAATTTCACTGGGGACAAACGTTCTCAGTTTAGATGGAATCTGCTTGATGATAGTCAAGGTCATGAATTTAACAGACATTGGATCAAGTTGGCTTACTAATGTCCCTATCTACACAGTACTTTAAAGTTTTAATTACTTGACAACATTAAACAGACAAGGTTTCTGGATCTCCAGAGAGCCTGGGCCATCAGGCCGCACAGAACTCACATTCGCATTTAACAGCACATGGATGTTGCTGCCCTAGGGCTGGGTCCCTGCTTTCCAGTTGGCTGAGGAAGGAACTTTCTCAGCCCATCTCACTTCTTTGCCAAGATAACTGCCTGGCTGTTGAGGGCCTCTGAGACCAAGACCCTAGCTAATCTGGCTTTCTAGACTATCGTGAATAGTCAAGTTCTTCAGTCCCCACCAGCCTGAGGTCCATCTCCAGTTCCACATGGACCCATGAAGATTTGAGGGCTAGTACTTGGTTGTCATTTCGGCCTGTGTGTGTAGGGTACAGCTAGTATCTTTTGCATCTTCTGCCTATGCCCCAGACATTTTCAGAGAATCATGTTGGAGAGAAAACACAGGGCAGATGTTAACTAACCACAGCCTCTACTCTTACCAAAAGACTGAAAATTCTGCTTTATGGTTATTGCTAGGACCCATTGACTAGAAGAACTCATGGTCCAAGCACCATCTGTAGTCAGAAAAGTTTCTCTTTCATGTTTCTGGATCAATGCATCACGAGTATCAGGCATGTGAGTCTTTGAAATCAACTGTCCACTCTGCTGTACTCTTGTGCTCCGGAAGTTAGGACCTTTCTGGAAAAGGTGCTATCCCATCTGGATCAGAACTTGGCGTCACTCATGCCTTGTTCTTGTCCTCTTCGATACATATGTAGCTGATTTCCCAGAGATTATATATTTCTCAAGGGTGGCAGGAGGTCAGCCTTCTGTGAGAAATGACCCTGAAAGATGAAGTTGCAAATCAGAATTTCTCTCAATGTTTATATAGCCATAGTGTATAGCTGTCGGGTCCAGGAGATTTCCCTTGGGTTAGAAATGCCTATTCATTTTGTTATGTTAGGAGGTGATTTTTAAGGCACGGAAGGAATACAAATAGACAACCCAAAGCCAGCCCATGCACAGCATAAAGCTAGGATCCTGACGTCAACTTCGGTATTCCACACCGTTCTCATTTATCCAATTGCTGTTTAGAACATTCCAGTGATCAATATGTATAGTGCCTGTCTGGAGGGCTTTAGTGGTGAACACGAGGCATTGACTATGGAGACACCACTTTCTATGTCAATGAGTAATTTGCTGTTTTTTTTTTTTCAGAAGAAAACCTTTAAGAGGGTTCCATGACATGTCTTTGTTCTTTCTCCCAGTATCCTTAGCCATCGATCCCATTCCCCATTTTCCATTTGTAAATTTGTTAGAAACTCAAATTTAACATGGCAGACGACAGTGCCGACTACAGGGATGCCGTAGCTTGAGTTGGTCTGGGATGTGCTCAGTGTCCAGCTCTTTAGAAAGTAGCGCTGATTAGGAACGTCTGCCCACCTTGGGTCCTGGGTTTCTGCAACACCTGTGTGTATGTGTGTCACCGGGGAGGCTCATCTTTTATGTTGATTTCTATTAGTGAATATATAAATACAGCCTGGGGAATGCTACCTGTCCCTCAGCTCTTGAACCATCAATACAATCCAGAATGGTGAATTCTTTGTAGAAGTCACCTTGGTTCAGTTGGGGGAAAAAAAAATTACTGATGTTCTTTGAAAAGGTAGAGAGTTTGAGGTGTTTTTTTTTTTTTATGTAGCTGAATAGGATTTTAAGAAAGCAGAATTATAATGTGGAGTGAAAAGAAAAGGGAGAGGTTGGGTCAGAAACTGGGTTATCAGTACAATGCAGAAAGGCAAAATAAATGTTAATAGGCTGCACATGTGCCCTTCCTGCTAGATTAGAGACCAGGAGGGCGCCTGCTGAATGCGGACCATTGTGTGGCCGCACAGAGCAGAGGGTCTGGGCTATTATCCCCTGCTCGGCCCGCCCCTTGTGCCACAGATGGTTCCTCTTGCTGCTCTTATCAGGGCCCTGCATTCAGGCTCTGCAGCTTGATCTCTTCCTCCCTCTCCTGCTCAAACAAAACACCCGGATTGATCTGCTGAAAGAGAGGGGCTAGGAGAGGGGCTGTCTCCGAGGAAAAGGGGAGGTTCTGGAAACAAAAAGAACGGGAGGCCAGGTGCAAGGATGGGGTGGGGCAGTGGATCCAGACGCTCTCTGAGGTGATGGGGACAGCCCCGTCAGCCGCAGCCTGTTCCCTAGGGCTCTGAGCTCAGCCACCTGGAAAATGGCCTTGCCTTTTGTGCTCTGGAGACCTAAAGCTCTCAGGTGTTGAACAAGCGGTGCAGGTTCTCCTCACGCCCCTGGGGATCCCTAGCTGCCAGACCAGTCTTGCTGTCCGTCTTCTCCGCTCCTGTCACTTGAGACTGCTTCTGAGCTGGCTGATGGAAGCCGCAAATTCAGCGAAGATGAGCCAAGGACGGAAGGCCTCTGAGAGGCGCTCCTCCTAAGACAGCTGACCCGGAAGAACAGAGAGACCATGCTCAGGGTTGAATCCTGAGCCCAGGCCAGGCTAGATTGGGCGTCTTCCTGGTTTGAATCCACGTGTGATGGCATGGCTTAGCCACACTCAGGGTTTGTCATTCACCAATGGTGGAGTCTCCAGAAACCTACCGTGCTTTGCTTGTGGCTGCCTTTTGAACTATAAAATGCTACTTAATTCGTAGTGTTCCTGGGAGGGTGATATGAGTTAATTCACACACACACACACACACACACACACAAAAAAAAACCTTAGGAAAATGAGTGGCTTAGAAATGATACCATAAGAAGTTAGCTATTGCCATCATTATTGTGATTATTCCAAATTTGTACTATTATTATGATTGTCTACTTTAACTACATGTTATCATCATGGTAACATAACAATCTAGAGGACATGATGATATATTTGAGCTTGGACTTTGGGGTCAAGGCCATCTGAGAATTTATTCTGACACATTCATACAACAGACTTTGTTGGATTTGGGCCGATCGCTTACCACTCAAACTTTGGTCTCCCAACTGTGATGTGGGGTTAACAAGGGTGGTGGTTGTGGGTGGAGGGATGAGATGATGAATGTGAGTTATCAGACAGAGAGTGTGATCACTGGAGAAGCTCAAAAATTGAAAATGAAAGCTGTTACTATTTCTACAAGCCTGTGCAGTCAAATATTGTGCATGCCTGTGTGCTATTTGGGTCTGGCTGATCAGTTTCTATTTGCCTGTGTTTTATGTATATGTGTAAGCTGTGTGTGTGTGTGTGTGTGTGTGTGTGTGTGTGTGTGTGTGTGTGTACATGTTAGAAGGGCCCATGTTGGAACCATTGGTTTAATTAGCCAAATCCTACCTGCTCATGGCTCCTGTGTGGCCTTTGATCAAGTTTGCATCTCTCTCAGAACAAGCTGCCTGGTAGAACGTGAAATTCCATGATCTGCTTCTCAAGGATGAACCTTGGTCAGGTCTAAGAGACCTGATCAATTCTGGCTTCTCATCAATGGGAAGTAAGGCATAGTCTACTGTGTTTCCCTCAATATGTCTTGTTTTTACCTTCTATAAACCAGAGGACTGGACCAGGTGAACCCCAGTCCTTCCTGTTTTCTACGAAGATCTAGGATGTTCTGTTGCCATTGTTGTCTTTATCATAATCTTTGTGGCTTTGCTGTATTATGCATTGTTGCATTGTGATCCCCCCACCCTCCCTCTTCTCCTTCCTTCTTTCCCCCTCTTCTTCAGTTTTCCAAGGCAGACTTACTCTGTAGCCCAGGCTGGTCTCAAACTTCCAGGGAATCTTCCTGTCTCCATCTCCTGAGTACAGGGACAGTAGCTACAAGCCACCAGGCTCGTTTATCTGGTTTTCTAAGCACCTCTTTTGCTGTGTTTTATCAAGAGAAATTTTGAATGTCAGATGGGAGAAGAGTCAATTATCTCTATTAGTAGATCAGGTTGGAGGAGAGTCTGGTGAGAACCAATACACTCAGAGACAAAGAAATCCATGCCCCTGCCCCTTTTACAGGTTACATCCCCTTCTACCACTTGAGGATTAAAGTGCTCATATACTCAAAGATTCCTCTCCTAGTGGGAAAGCCTGAACTTCCCCAGGTACCAGATGCTGTCCTCTTAATCAGCTATGAAGCTGTGCCTTGGATTCTGGGCTTGCAGAACACAGGCTCCATCCCTGGTCATGCACTGTCTCTGCACAACCTCAGGGAACAATATTCACATCCACATCCATCCTAAATTTATCATTATTTATAAGAATTTCCAGCAGATGGCCATAAAGGGTCTTGAGAAAGCCAGGCCTGATTTTTTTTCTCCTCTGATTTACAGGAGGTCATCTTGGTGGCCAGCAAAGGTCCTATGAGACTACATTGTCTTCTGTGGTACCCTCAAGATAGGCCTGCTGCCTCCATGCTCTCTGGCCCTTCTTCCCTGCCCTCTTCTTTCATGACCCCTTTCACAACACCATTTTTTTCCTCTTTGCCCTTTCTTAGTTTATCTCTATGATTTCCATTTAAAAACTGTGGGGATCTATTAGGAAAATTTAATCATCACTGGGTGATGGACACAGAGAAGCTTCGGTGTGCCTTCAGGCTCACTGTCCCCCTGGCTGGCAGGAAGAAATGGTCCTGAATCACTTCCTTGAGGGTCTCAAGTCTGATGTCCCCCTCTATAGTTCCAAAAGTAACAACCCTTTTTGCTATCAACCTCTCTTATCAAACATTCCAAGCCAGAGGAAACTTGATTCCACCCCCTTCCAGGATGTATTGCCGCATTGCTTGCCCTTGACTATTAGAGATATAGATAGATAGATAGATAGATAGATAGATAGATAGATAGATAGAGAAAGAGATAGATAGATAGATATACAGAGAAAGAGATAGATAGAGAGATAGATAGACTATTGTGTATGCAAATCTTAATGCAAGGCCTATGGATCTAGAAGTCTTAGATGAGAGTTGGTTATAGCAAGATGAGGGCCTAGGCTGTCTCCATAGGTCTTAGCTTATTCACTTAGACTCTGACCCAGGAGGTTCTAAGAAATGAAGTTATAAAACCCATAGGCAAGGAATCCTGTTAAAATCAGTACCCTGAATGAGTGTATATGCAGCTCTTGGTCTGCTGTGCCCTGGTTCATAGTTCTTTTAGTATTTCCTTTTGGAAAAACTTCAGTTAGGAGCTATTGAATTGAAATCTGAGTGTTGACTTAGCCATTTCCTCCCCTGGATACCTTTGGCATCATTGTTTTACATTTCGAATCTTCCAGTTTCTTACAGTTTTCATTATCTGCAAACTGGGAATACAGTATTTAGCTTGCCTAAAGAACTGAGGATTTTTTTTTAGAACAAGTAGGCAGAAATTGCAAGAGAATTTGGGGGATTAGGTGAAAAAATGTCACAATTGTGTCAGGAATTCCTAACCCATTCCCTTACTTACTGTGCTTATGTGGCAATACAATTTTGAGACCCAACAGTCTTAGACCGACTGTCTTCACCAAGAAGAAGCAATCATATTTATGTTTGATCATTTACACCTTTATCTCTCCAACATTTGGTAATAATCTGTGAAACACAGAGCTTGTCATAAAGACATGTGGTATGCTCACACACATAGGGAGTGCCTATTGCAGCCTTTGATCCCTCCAATTGTCTTGGACCAATGTAAAGATAAACCCCAAATAATTGTAAAGATAAACCCCAAATGAGGTGTATCTCTCTATTTTTCACATGGTACCACTGATCTCAGATTCTACCTCAGGTAATAAATGTGCCCATCTCTCTACTGTATGTTTCGTATACTTCCCAGTTCATTTTCACAGGCCAAGTCTCTGATTGAGAGATAAAATTTATACATTGAAGCCTGTGACTTTCCTTCCAAGCTTTCCTCTTCAATTAGTTTACCAAGCCATGAATCTGGAGATGATCCCTTTCCCATATCCAGAGCCTGACCCTAATGAAGCCGGACACCTCATTCATAGTACTTGGCTCTGCTGAGGGATTCCTTTGAAGGATAGAGGTATTTGCCTAGAGGAACCACGAGACTCTACCCATCAAATAATGGCCTCACTGTGGGGCAGGCCGTGAATGCACCTGAATTACTTTTATCTTTGATTTTTCTACAGGATCACTTGACAAAGCAAAATATATTCTGAGAGGAAAAAAAAATTCTCCAGCATTTTGAACACATTGATACACAGGTAAAACAAATCAGTCTCAATATTCTCTACACTTTCAACACTTTATTTCTGAATAATAATAAAAAGTCCCTGAAGCAAATACTATTTTGAGACTAATTTCTGGAGATTCCTAGCAGGCAAATCACTCACTTTTCCTCACCCTGATGTTCTTTTTGGTCTGAAAAAGAAATGATTTAGGGGAGGATGATGGCTTTTATTCTTCAAACATTGAGAAGATGTCTTCAGGAGGAAATTCCTGGATCCTTTGGTAGCTCCAGGGAATGGAGCAGTGAGCAACAGGTAAGAAGGCTGACAGAGACGTGAGCTGGAAAACAGAATATTCCAGATCAGCAGCTCCCAGCGAGGCTGTACAGTAGAAGCCCCTGGGAACGCTTTACCCATTTTAATTCCCCACACCTCTTGGATTTAGCTTGTTTGCTGTAGGGCCTGGGAGCCTGTGGTTATGTAGAACCCATTCTTAGACCTTGGGAATCACAATGGCCATAGAAGAAATATGAGAAACTATTTAAAAACTGGCCCCAGTGATTCTGGGACAGCCTGGTATCAGCACACAGAGGCATTTTCCAAAGATATCTCTGTATTTCCAGTTACTCTGTAAAGGCTTTTTTTGGAGTGATGTGTTCCATCATATACTCTAGTAGGACTCTAGTAGGCATTCCTATATGTAAAGCTTGAGGATTGATCTCCACCTCACTCAAGGGTGGAACTGAATGTGGGACTTCATTGCACTTTGCATTGACACCTGCAGGCATCCTTCTTGTTCCCAGAACTCTGATGTAAAGCCATGTTCAAGTTCATGGGCAAGGCAAATGGAAGACACAATTTGTTGGAAAGGAAGAAGCCATAGTAGAGAAGGTGGTAGTGGTCTTTAGCCCACAACAACTTTCATTTATTCTGGTCTGTCCATTCTGGACATTAACTCTGGCTTTACTACACTAGCAATTTTGTTTTACGCAGTCTTTCTTCATGATTCAAGCACAGTGCACTTCATCCCTGGGTTTGCATTTAACTACCCCTGGAGAGTCACCTGCTGTTCCATCTCTCCTGAAACTACTTTTATCATCTGTGTCAAACATGGATCCCTGTGGAAGAATGAGCCAAAGGACAGTCAACAATTACCCTTGTTCACTCAAAGCCTAAGAATGGCACTAACCTTATGAGATGGGACTAGGTTCTAGCTGGGGCCTTTGGATGTAGGTTAGAGTCAGAAATCCCTGGGTATCTGGAGGTCATCACACATAAAATACTCAGTAGTGTTGACTGTTTATGGCTGATAGTGACGTACCCACATCTTTACCTATTACAGATAAGCAATGATGCCTCACCAGTACCAGGTAGCAGGCAGCTAACTTCATTAAACTTCAGGAGTGGGAAGTGTTTTAAAAACAAATAGCAGGGCTGAGGAAAGATCACAAGTTCAAGTTCATCCTGGGCCATGGTAGTCAGCCTGAGGCTGCGTTGGGAAACTTAGTGAGACCTTGTTTCAAAATCTTATATATATAAACACACACACACACATCACATATATATCAATAACTATCTGTCTGTCTATCTATCTATCTATCTGTCTGTCTGTCTGTCTGTCTTTAAATCCCAAGTTCTATATTTGGGCCAAAGTTATATTTTTCTTAAACCACAGGCCAACCAAAGTTTCAATTATCAAAATTTTATCCTTAATATTGGGATAACAATATGTAATCAGGATGTTGAAAGAGGCGACATTGTATTAACTGTTCCCTAAGTGATAAAAGTCACAGGGCTGTGAGCAGTTGTTACTTACATCTCCAGTCCTGGAAGAATCCCGGAAACCCGGTATCTGCATCAAAGAAATTCATAACATGTTTTGGATCTTTAGTTTCTGATACAAATTAGTCTAAATTGTTATTTGGGCTGTGGCAAAGGGATGCCTTGCATTCAGGGAATGGCCAAAGGATGGAGTGGCTTAGGGTAGGAACAGGAAGATCATTGGAAGGAATTCTCTGGGAAGATGTGGAGTGGAGAGCATCTCTTATAGGAGAGACAGAGGATATTTGGTTCAGATTGAGGAAATAACCTAAGCATGGATCAGGTTTGTATAATGAGAAGATGGGCCTAGGTTAGCAATCTGGGGACTCTGGGCTGGGAATGATCATTGTGTACTTGGGTTCTTCACATCAAACAAGACAAGAGGACTAGAGTGAGTAGGGGGGTCTTAGAGGATTTTGACAACAAGAGGTGTTGACTGTAACAAAATTGGGTTTGACACAGACCCATATAAGACTGCTTTTGTATCCCAAATCCCAGCTGCCTATGAATAGGGTGGAGGAGACAGTGCCAAGCTGAGGTATGCACTGAAAACAGTCTAGTACTATACCCCAAATGATAATGTCATCTAAAAATATGATTTCCCCTCAGAAGTCATCATCTGTATGATTCTGGTTAAAAAAAAATCTTCCTACAGGATTTTAAGATGTAGTCATGGTAGAAAACCATTGTTAGAAAACCAAGTTAGAATTCATGTGATCAACTCAGTAGTGCTTGCTTACAAATGATTAAAACTGTCAATTCTCTAGTCACTAATGTATCACTGTACAGATGAAAGGATGACTGTCCATCTGAGTCCCTACTAGATAGCTGTACAGGCTGCATCCTGATGGGAACCATCTCATCAGAGAGAGCAGTGGACTGCCTATCATCTGTGGAGACTGTGTGCCCAAAGCCCCATGTGTAATGGCTGAATTGTCCATTTCTTCCTTTAATGATGACAAGTCTCTTTGTCTTGGGTATTTGAGACTGTTACTGGACAGATAGGCCTTCATGATTGTTAGATTCTCCTGAAAAATTTGACTCTTTCATGAAACCAATTCTCTTTGTGAATTTAAAATCCATGTTTTAAAATCAACACCTGCTCTTAATCTATACACTCCGGTCTTCGTATGCTCAGTGAGAAATACTTTGTCAGCCATTTATTTTCAGTCTGTCTGTCCCTTTACCTTTAAAACTGATTTCTTACATATACTTACATATAGTAGATGGTTGAGTTTTGCTTTTTTTTTTAGCCATTCTTACCAGTTTGCTGTTTAGCTGAATGTGCTATCTACCTGTGACATTTTACTATATTCTGTGTTTGTCTGTCTGATTAGTTCTTGGCTCATCTGTTTTTTTTTTCTTTTCTGAAGTATTTTGAATTACTATCTTATGGAAGTCATTTTGAGTTGATTTCTTTGGATCTTTAGCTCCCCTCTTCATATGATTTTCTTTTCTGGTGTTGGTTCTTCAATATAGATAATTTTGTCTTTTAGGGGAACTTGTCACAGTGGACAGTACTAATGCGTCTAGCGGGAAGAGGCCAGAGACATGGTACAATATCCTCCTCCTATCTAAAGATCAGTAGCAGTGAGGTTGAGAAATATTGTTCTACAAATTGCAATGCATATCTTTACTTTTCATAAATTACTTAAGAGTTACTATTTATTTCATGAAAATAACCTTGAAATTGTAGAGGTACGCATATTCCTGCAATTCTTTATGCTATGCACACTTAATAATTTTTGCATTACATAATTATATGTATTTTGAAGAAATAAAAAAGAGGTGCTATTGTGTCTATCACCATACCGACAATTCCCAGCATTCTCTATTAATTAAAGATCCAAATTTTCATCTGGTGTCCCTTCTTCTGGAGTTGAAGGACACTATAACAATTTCTTTGGTGAATTTCTTTTATTTTGGTTATACGTTGTCTTGTTTTTGTTTATCTAACAATGTTTATTTTGATCAAAATACACCATATGAGATTCTCAAAGAATCAACACAAATATATTTTCAAATATTTATCTGGTTTCTACTCTTGAATGATATTTTTGCTTGCTATAGAATTCTGTATTGGGTATGTAAAATGAATAGAAAACCTCTTAATAAAAAAAAAAGAATTCTGTATTAGAAGGTTTTTCTTTCAGCATTTTGAGGGTGCCACAATGACTTGTATGAAGTGCTAGCATCCATCAAATACTCTGTGTGTGATGTATCGTGTCTTTTGGCTGCTTGGAGTCTTTTCTCTTTTCCTTTGGTTCTCACAAACATAACTATGAAGCACTTGCTTGATTTTCATGATATTTATTCTGTTTGTGGTTTGTTGAACTTTATCCCTTGACCCTATCTTCACTGATGTTAAAAAAAACCTCTGCATATTAAATGTTTATAATTTAGTGAGATTGAATGTGTGTACCCTCCCATGAGCCCACACTGTAATCATATATCAACACACCCACCTCCTTTACAGGTTTCCTGGGTCCTTCCTTTCCTTGTCTGTGCAAAGACATTGCCTCTAATTATTCCACACTGTATAACAGACCTCTGAAACACATTCATCCTGTATAGGTGGAACTTCATAGCTACTGGACATCACATTTCTTCTCCCTCTGGTACCTGATCATCATTATTATATTTTCTAGAAGAGCCATCTATAGGTCTGTTTTCAATAGTTCATATGAGTGGACTCATGTAATACTTTCCCTTCTGTAACCAACTTATGATGTCCTCTTGGTCTTTCCATGGTATTGCAAATAATACAGCTTTTTTTTTTCCTTTTTAAAAGGCTAGATAGTACTCCATTGTGTTTATGCCACACTTCACATACTCCATCCATAATCATTTGGGCTATTTCTGGATAGGGATGATTGTGACTACTGCAGTGAATACAGGAGTGGGCACTTCACATCACTCCCAACAGTGGACCAGTGTTCTAATTTCTGCGCAAATACGGTGGTACTTGTCTTTTTAATTAAATAGCTATCCTAAGAGGTATTCAGTGATATCTCACTGTGGTCTGGGATTGTATTCCCTTTTTGGTTGGTGAGGCTTAGTGAGTATCTTTCCCTGTATCTGTCAAGTGAACTCTATGACCTTCTTTAGAGAAATGCTGTTCATACTCTTTACCCCTTTAAATTGTTTTCAGAAACATTTATAGCTATTGGGTACTAGGCCCCTTGTATATTTTGGAATTTAATCTCTTACTTGATGAATAATGTTTGCAAATATCTTCTTCTAATGCTGGTGGTTTTTCTCTGTGTTGTTCCCCTCAACTCCGTATGAGTATTTTCTTGTTTGCACTAGCTTCTTGAGCAGAGAAAACATATTTGACAAAATGAGGGAGATTTTTTCCACAGTTACTTCTTGGAACTGCTCTTGGTTCCCTTTAACTCTCTTCCCATTTTTTGTTTGTTGGTTGGTTTGTTTGTGAGGATGACATTTACATGGTGTCACGTAAATCAGCAATGTTTTTCTTTATCCTTTTAGTAACTTTTCTCCTGTTCCTTAGTTTGGATAATTTCTATTGATTTATCTGTGGACTCTTTTTTCCCCCCTACAGTATATGGCTAAGTGGTTTTTTTTTTTTTTTTTTTTTTTTTTTTTTTTTTTTTTTTTTTTTTGGTGGCTGTAATGTTGGTTAACAGCTACATTGAGGAAGAGATGAAACATAACAAACTGCACACACATAAAGGGTACACTTTGATACGTTCTGTCATCCAAACACACTCATCCATGAAACCACCATCATGGTCAAAGTAATGAACACAATCATCAGTCCCCAAAGCTTTCTTATAGTCTTCAGTCACACCTCTCTTTTGTCCCCCCCCCCATGAGCCCACTGGGCGAAAAATGATTGGTTTTCAGTCACTATTGATGAGTTTCTATTTTCTGTATTTCATAAAATGGTGTGAGTTAGTTCTCTTCTCTTGTCTATGTCTTTCTCTCACACAGTTTTATACAATCCTTTCATATATTTGTGTATGATGACTTCATTTATTTGCCACGCCCAGTAACACTGTGTTATGAGACTATATCACAGCTTGTTCACGTGTGCATCCCTCAAACATTTCGTTACTCTAAGTTTTTGGCTATTCAAATTACTAGGAACATGTTCAAGTCCTTGAATGAAAATATACTTTCATTTTTCTTTTTCTTTCTTTTACTGAACAATACATTATTTCACACAGAATACCAACTCCAATTAAATAATTACCAAATAGAATCAAAAGGATCAAAGACACTTTTAAAGGTTTTGGGTTTTTTTGTTTTGTTTTGTTTTTGTTTTTGAGATGAGTCTGACTTTGAACTCACAGAAATCTACTTGCTTCTGCCTCTCAAATGCTGGGATTAAAGGTGTGAATCATCATGCCCAGTTCCTATCTCATTCTTAATGCATGTGTCCATGTATTTAGACACATTCATATACACACTATGCACACACACAAAAAAAACTGATGAGAATGGTAAATATATATTGATCTAACACAGATACTATCAAGGGAATAAGACTAACAGGATGATAAAAAATACCTGCAAATCATGTAGCTAGTAAGGGTTAGTATTCATACTATGCAAACTCCCCAGGCATGGTGATAAACACCTGTAACTCCAGCACTAGATAGACTGAGAGTTCAAGGTCATCCAAGAAACATACTCTCTCTCAATATATAAATAAATGTCTCTCAACACTACCCACACCCTCACATACAAACTAGCATCTGGGGATGTAGCTCAGTGGTAGAGCGCATGGTTCGTGTGCACGCTTTCATTTTTCATGATCAATATCTAGATCTGAGTAAGTGATTACACATATATATTAGGTGCATATTTATGTTTTTCAGAAATAGCAAATGTGTTTGCCAAAGTGATTGCAGCATTTTATACCAGCCATCTGTATATGGGAGTTTCAGTTGTTCTATATACCCACTCACATTTGTTATTGGAATGGTCATTATTTTTAATTTTAGCCATTCTAGTTGACATGTAACAGTATCTCATTGTGGCTTAAATTTGCATTTCTTTAACAGCTAATGAGGCTGAGCTCCTAGAATGTGCTCTGGGAGTTTCATATATCATTTTGCTGAATTGTTGGCTTCCATCTTTTGCTATTTTTCATTATTTTGTTTCTTATTATTGAGTTTTGAGAGTTCATTGTGCATTCTGATACAAGTCTTTTATCAAAATCTGTGTTGCAAGTATTTGCTCCTGGTCTGTAGTTTGTCTTTATATTCTTGTAACAGCAGTGTCGTTCTTTGAAAGGCAGTTGTTTTAAAATTTTGATAAACACCAATCTATCAATTCCTTTCCTTTTACGGATACTTATTTTTTATGTCATTACTAAGGTAAATAAAAACTGTTGATGCTTTCTTTTTTAAGAGAAGTATAACTTTAGATTTTTATACTTTTCTTATATCCCATTTTTATATGATTCAATCCTTGTGGTTAAAGTTTATAGGGCTGATGGACTGAAATTAATTACCTACTTAATTGAAGCATGTCGAGGTCTAATTATGTCGTTATATTTGTAGGGAAGACTATCACTATTGGGTTGCCTTTAAAGTTTTTCTCCAATACAGTGATAATCAATGTGCCGATCCCTGCCTGGGTAATCTAGTGCATTTCATGAGTCTATCTGTTATGTGGCTTGTGCTGCACTGTCTCTTTTTATAGCTTTATGCTATAGTTTGGGGCTAGAATGCCCCTCAAACACTCATGTCTTAAAGGCTTTGCCCAGAGCTTGGAAATAGGAGGTGTTGGAAACCTTTAAGAGTGAAACCCTTTGAGAGGTTTAAAGTCATTGGACAGGGTCCTACTTCTAAAATAAACATTAAACGTCTGTCTCGTCCCCTGTACCGTTGCTTGACCATGCATCTCATACCATAATGGGCTACCTTACTAAAGACCCCAAAGCAATGGGAGACATTGACCATGGACTTTAGCCTTCAAAATTGTGAGCCTCAGTAAAACTTTCACCCTCTTAACTTGGTTATTTCACTTACTTTGTTCCAGCAACAGAAATCTGAATTCTATATTTTATCATAAATTTTGGCACCTGGGAGGATGTGCCCTTCAATTTTGTTCCTTTTGAAATTATTTTGGCATTTTATAATCTTTAAGTTCTTATATCTGAATCTTAGATCTCCTCTCAACCGAGCTATTTTTGTGAAATTCGACAATAATTAAATTTTCACTTCAGGCCTTCTACAGTGTTTTTTTTTTTTTTTTTTTTTTTTGTGTGTGTGTGTGTGTGTGTGTGTGTGTGTGTGTGTGTGTGTGTGTGTGTTTGAATCTGTAGATTATTTAAAGAGAATTGATAGCTGAACAACCTTGTGTCTTCCACCCCAAGAAACAGTCTTCATTTGTTCAGGCCTTCTTCGGTCTCTCTCAGCTAAGTTTTTGATTCAGATTTATCTATAAGAATTCTATAGTTGGCCGGGCGGTGGTGGCGCACGCCTTTAATCCCAGCACTCGGGAGGCAGAGCCAGGCGGATCTCTGTGAGTTCGAGGCCAGCCTGGACTACCAAGTGAGTTCCAGGAAAGGCGCAAAGCTGCACAGAGAAACCCTGTCTCGAAAAATCAACATGATTGATTTTTATACCAAGCATACATATATCCTATAATGTATTTGTTTTTAGTAACTTTCCCCATTGATTCTATATGATTTTCTCTATGATTCTGTTAAATTCATTCAGTGACTATGGACTAACTGTCCCGGGATTATGAGGAATTTGAGTTATAAACTTTTAGATTTATGATGGTTCACAAGTTATACACATTTATTTGATAGAAAGTGTGCTGTGGGCTTCGAATTCTCCTTTTGCCTAGACTTGGTGGTACAGGGCAGAGGCAGCAAAGCCACAGGCCCTCACCAACTCTACACCACTGTGTGGGTTAACAGCCAATGCTCCATGCTCTAGGATGTGGCTACGCTGTGGTGTTTATCTATGTTAGCTGTATTAAGGGCATTTTCAGGCTCTTACATTGTTGCTTTACAGTGGTACTTAATGGGTACAACCTTGTCCCTAAGTTAAGAAGAATCTATACTGTGTTTCAGCTAACTTACATTTTCAGTTTTGTAATTTCACATGGCTCTTTTTTTTTTTAAATAGTCTTTTTCTATGCAGAGGTGTTCTGTTTTTAATTACTTGGTGAACATGGGTCTTTATTTCTTTGGGCATAGTTACAGCAGCTGATTTAAGGTAATTTTTCCTTGAATGTCAACATCCACTCTGTAATCTCAGGGTCTGCCTCCATTTTGCTGCATTTTAATCTGTTTAGTGATTTCAGATTTTATCTAGGGTAGTCTGTAGGTACTTTAGATTATTTTCTTTACCTTTTAAGAAAGTTTTCTAATGTGTGCATATGTGTGTACTTTTAAAAAGACACATTTTATTATTTCTCTCTCTCTCATGTGTGTGTGTGTGTGCATGTGTGTACATGTGTGTACATTTGTGTACATGTGTATGTGTGTGTGTGAACGTGTGTGTATGCACACATGCACGCATGTACCTGTCTGTGTGTCTGTGGCATAGAATCTGTGAGAGCTGGACTTAGATGTTGCCTGACATGGGTGCAGACAATCAAACTCGGGTCCTTTGCATGAGCAGCACATGCTCTTAACTGCTCAGCCATCTCTGTAGCCCCCGATTTGCTTATTTTTAAAGCAGAAAATTTGACTTGCTGGGCTGGGCAAAATTATCTCCCCTCAGCTGGGCTTCCTCTTATCTGTCCTCTATGTGTGTAGCTAAAGAGACAGACTTTTTTAAATATAGATATAGGTCCTCCCAAATTTCCTTCTTTTAAAATTTTTGAGACTTTAATCCATGAGTGCTGTATTGACATAATTTCTGTTTTGCTCCTCCTAGTCCTCCTGTGCCACCTTGCTCTCAAATTCATGACCTCTTCTTTAATTATTATTCACACTCAGATATACACAGAGACATGGACACACACACACACACACACACACACACACATACACACACACACACGTACAATCTGATGAGTCCACTTAGTGTTTCTTGTATGTATACACACACACACACACACACACACACACACACACACACACACACAGTTGTATGTATGTATATATCTATATACCTCTATCTATATCTATCTGTCTATCTATCTATCTATCTATCTATCTATCTATCTATCTATCTATCTATCTATCTATCTACACACTTGGGATTGGATAGCCTATTAGGGGCTCATCCCTGGAGGAGACTTCATCTCTCAGCATCCATTAATTGCCTATAAGTCTTTGTCTAGGGGCGGGGCCTTGCAAGATTTCTCCCATTCATGACAGCATGTCAACTGGTGCTGTGATTATGTAGGTCTTGTTTAGGCAACCATATTGTTGAGATTGTGTGGGTGCAGCTTCTTTGTCACATATAGAAGGTTATTTTTGAAGACACATTCTGGTCCTGTGGCTTTTACAGTGTTTTTGTCCGTCTCCTGAGGTGTTCCCTGAACCTTAGGTGTGGCAACTGTATTGTAGATGTATTCGTTGGGGCTGGGCACCCCATGGTCGATTGTTCCTTGCATTTTGATCAACTGTGAATTTCTATAATGGTCACTATGTGCTGTAAAAAGAAGCTTCTTTGATGAGGAGTAAGCTTCATAATTGTCTGTGGATGTAAGGAGAGTTATTGAGAAGGAAGTTGGGAATTATACTGGTTTACAAAAATTGTAGTAGTGAGTTCTCCTCTAGGGACCATGACCTCACCAGCAGTGGATGGTTGGCTGGGCTTGCAGTACTAGGCATGAATTATCTCCCACTGAGTAGGCCTCAGGCCCAAGTAGATGGCTGTTGGTATCACAGAGAAATAAATGCCACCATTTTGGCTAGATTGGCTGGGCAGCGAGCTCTTAGGATCTGTTTATCTCTTGCCCACAACCCATGCTAGATTACGGACACATGCAGCTATGTCTGGATTTTAACTTGAGCATGAGAAATTCGAACTCAGGTTCTCATGCTTACACAGCACACGCTCTTACCCACTGGGCCCTCCCTCTAGCCCCTCTACCCATCTTTTTGAAAGCTCTATCATTGGTATGATGCAAGTTTCCTCTGGGTTGCCATTGCCATTGTAGCCCGGGTCCCAGACTAAACACAAATAAAACCTAGCAGAGCACAGCCTTCATTGGAGATGTTTCAAACATAGCCTACTGTGCAGCTTACACTAGAGCTTTCCAGCCGAGCCCAAAATAGGTTAATTTGCAGCACACGTACAAATTTAAGAAAAAACTGCTTGTTTTTTCTCTGTAACTGAGCCTGCAACTGTTCATTACACAGAGCTTGCTGACCATTACAAAGCTGTTTTATTTCTGTTTCGTTGTATCTCACTTTATATCTGCCCATCTTGTTTCCATCAGTAAACACTGGACACTTACCTGTCCATCAGAAGTGTCAGTGTGGCTGCTGCATTAGTATTGCATTTACTTACAGGATTTCTCGGCTTCAGATAGTGTTTATTTCATGCTGACAATGGGGGGACAGGCAGCCAGTTAATCTAGACACAATTGAATTCAGAAATGCCTCCAATCTAATTTTACTCACTTCTTTTTTTCCCCCAAGTTACTCTTTCTGCTCCCTTCGGTTGTGTGTGTTTCAAATCATTTCCCACTGTTTATTTTTAATTTCTACTTTATTTTAATTATTTAATAGGTGCCATCTGTGGAGCACCTGTCATTCATTGAATGGTTTGTTTTCTGCTTATGAAATGTCAGAAGTATTTGATGTGCTGCCTCCTTGGTGCCACTATTTTTTTAGGCTGCAGACCACAGGGCCCAGCTTTACTTCTCTTTCTGAGTGCTTGGAAGGGACAGTATTCCTGGAGGTGAACAGGATACTTACTTCAGAGATATAGCACAAAACTGTATGTAAGCAGTAACAGCAAGCCAAAAAGTTCCTCATTGCTCACCTGCTGACTGTGTACAAACGTGGATTTTTAAAGACATCACGGCGTGCTCCATCACTGGTATTAGGGGTCATTGCACTGAGTGACTAATATTTTTCCAAGCAAAGTCATTTCTCTTCCTACAGTTGAGTTCACTGGTTAGGGTAATAAAAATGTGGATCTGTGTGATGATATCTACATATGCGCTAGAGACCTGGCCCTAGAAGCCATGTTAGCTTTGAATCATGGAAGACAGATTTCACAAAGGTGAGGAGAACAAAAGAAGTGGAGAAGATGCTTCTAGAAGTCTCAGAAACAGTAATAGTGATGGTAGAGTTTATCAACACCATTCCAACCATTCGTGATAAATTTTGCAGTTTTATAGTTTAGGACAAACCTGTTTCTTGGGGTTCCCTGTCTAAACCTATTTTGGAGGCCTCGGTTCTCTCTTTAACGTGAGTCTTCTCAGTGAGACATCCCTTTAGCACTTTGCCGTCCCAAGCACTGGATATATCTGAAATTATGTTAGAGTTAAACCCAATACTGTTGTGTAGCTATTTCCACTGATCTGCAACATTTCTAACTGGGGGTTGGGGGTAGGTTCCTTAAGACTCAGGAAGTAAGTCAACTTAGAAGTCTCAGGAGGCTCCTAAAACTGAGAAGATTTACAAGGCTTCTCTCTAAGACTGTATAAACAGTGATGGTGGCGGAGAAGAGATTCTGACCGACAGAGCAGAGTTGTAGAGGGAGCTGCAGGGGTGGAGCTCTCAGGATGCATGTGTTGGTGATGAACATTTTGGTGATGTAGCTACCTTGTATGATATTTGTTGAGAATTCTGAATAGATGGATGTTGCCAGAGATCCATGCTTTTGTAGTAAGTACTGAAGAAATGTCTCCTGAACAGGTTTTGAGATTACACATGCCATACACATGAGATTATACTTTAGGAAGAATCCACTGTGGGAGACTAGGTAGCTAGTGCGGCACCATCTGAACAGAATTTGGCTGTAGAAGCAGACAGATTGAATGTTTGAGGATAGGAATGAAGCCAAGGAAATGGTGGGGTGAGTCTATTGGGTAGGGTTACAAAGAAGAGGAGAGCACAGCAGCAGGGGGATGTCAGGAGTTGTTTTTTGGCTCTAGAAGGTTCTTTGGAGCCAAACAGCAGGGTTTCCAGATAGACAAGAACAGTCTGCCCTGGAACAGACTACAGCTGAGCTGGGAAGACAGCACAGAGGAAGTAGCAGGAACCAGCCAGCAAGGGGGACTATTGTCTATGCTTCCAGTCCCCACTCTTGGCCATGCACAATCTGTTCTGTTTTCCAGAGCAGCTCTTGTGAACACTGCAAAGCCTGTTTCCAACAATGGATTCTTCAACAGGTTCCTAGCACATCAGCAATGCAGATCACCCTTGTCTGCAGGCCTTCCTTCCCAAATATCTGTCTTGTCTCCAATTTTGCTTCCTCTAGGCTGCCACTGTTTTTCGGCTGTTCAAATCTTGGCTTTGTTTACTTGATGTAGAAGTAATCTCCTCTCCCAGCCCTGGAATGAGGGGTTGTTCCCTTGAGGAAATATGTCCTTTCAGATATTAACACTGCTTGTCTCTCTATTCAGTTCTCTGCCCAACTGTCACCTCATTAGATTCTCTTTCACTGTCTATACTTTGATATGATTTCATCTCTTCTCAAATCAAATACCACTGCCTCATCTTGTATGCATGCTTATTTCTCCTTAGGTTGTCTATAGTTAGAGCATAGGCTTACTGAGGATAGATACTTTGCTTGTTTGGATCCCTGCTGAACTCCCAATCTCAGAAACAATGTCTGGTGTGTTGCATATTCTCTAAATTTAGGAGTGAATGAACAGATGGCTTCGTTGTCTTATTGTAAGGTGTGTGTGTGTGTGTGTGTGTGTGTGTGTGTCTGTGTGTTTTCCACCACTGTGACAAAATTCCAAAGATAAATCAGCTTAAAGGATGAAAGATGTATTTTGGCTCACAGTTTTAGAGGTTTCACTTTGTATTTGACTCAGTTGCCTTTTGGAATTTCAGCAAGCTAGAATATCATGGTGATAGACATGTGTGGCAGAGGAATTTGCTCATGGTAGCAAGGAAGAAAAGAGAAAGGACCTGGATTCCCCAATCCTGTTCAAGGGCACTTGTGTCCAGTAACTTACTTTCTCCAACAAAGTTCTACCTCCTAAGGTCTCTGCTTCCTTCAATGGCTCCATTGTCTGGGCATCAAGCCTTTAGCACATGAGCTTTTGGTGGGATATTTAAAATTCAAGCCATGATATAAGTGTATTCACTATCTGCATTTGGGAATACTTAGCTTGCTTAAGCTTCGTTTAGCTGGTTGAATACTAGCCAAGTTTGTTTAGATTTGCACAGAGTGGGCTAAAATGGGGACTTTGTAATGGTAACTGGGGTTAATTGGCAACAAATTACTGAAGCAAATATTAATAGTAGATATTATTCCTAAAAATCATAGTAATCAAAAATATGCACTTCTGTTTTTTCTCAACCCATTGTGGCACTTAACTGGCTGAACCTGTGATTTTGTTTTGTACCTTTTTAGCACATGAAGTAGTCAAAGAGTCCCGGGGAAATAGCAGGGATAGTGACAAAGAGGATTTTGATCCAATATGGCAAAGGACTTTTATTTTGTTTTATTTTTCTGATTGTAAGATGGTAGCTGCAGCCTCTGATGACCAAGATTTGTTGGGTTAGTTCAAGATCTCAAGAAAATCTTGGCTCTCAAAGGAAAACAAAATATATAAACTTAACAGTTCAATCTACAGCCCTATAGAGAATTGAGAATGAACATTGGCCCTTGCTCTCTAAATGGCATAGGCTTTAAACTTATTGAAGGAACTTGAGTTACAAAATTGTGTAATAAAGATCCTTTACAACCTTTTCCTTTTAAAGGTACATTGTGTAGTCACTGGGTTTGATAAGCTTTTTAACACGGTAAAAGTTATTAAAATAATTTGTCTTGGTTTCTGTATTTTCTCAGAGTAGTGAACACCACAGGATGGAGCCTGCCAATCTTTTATTGGGCTAGTTGGATGAATGCACTTGATGGAGGCAACGGAGTAGAACTAAACAAGAAGCCTACAGAATCTGGACTCTTTTGTGCCTCATGGTATTTGCCACGATGGACCCTAGAGCTGACTCAGAGGCAGTCTCACCCACTGGGCATGTGGGTAGACTAATTAAGCTGCTGAATTCTTTGTCACTAGCCCTCTTCCTCATGTGGCTATGGAAGGATGAAAGCCCACCTGGAGGTAGCCAGTGTCACGAGACTTATGCCAAGACTCTCTCTGTTTCCTTCATCCAATGGTGTGGTCACTTTTTTTTGGGGGGGGGTCTCTGAGGAAGAGCCCCTTAAATAGGTTTCCTTTTGTCTGCTAGAGTGCTGAGTACTTTATATATTAGGAGTAAGGATGGATCCTGAATGTTTCATCTCTAACAGCTAAGTTAGAAGTCATGGATGTGACTCCATCGAAGTCCCAGGATACAGTGTAGTTATCCACCCAGCCCAGGCAGTCCTGAAATGGAGTATGTTGTGTATGCACAGAGGCAGACTGCCAGTGTCAGTGTTTGGGCACAATTCTTGCTCTCTGTGGATTGGCTGGCTCCTGAAAGTGATGAAGTGAGAGCATTCTCAGATAACTTTTTGAAAATTCACTAATAAACCAGTCATAGAAGAGGAAGAGGGACAATGCGTCTCCACCAGGTACAGTCTACTTGAAGACACCCATCTCCATTCTCCAAATTAGATTGTACAGGCAGGTCCCTCTTGCTGAAAAACCAATTTCTCTCAGTCCTGTCTGCTCCTTGTGTCCACCCTCTCTGTTCTGCAGCCTCCAAATTTGTAATGTAGACACAGTGATGCTCTATCTTTACCCTACTGTGCTAAACATTGGTGCCCAGGTACCAAAGGCAAATAGAGGGATGCATAGCAGGAAGGTGGCTCTTAGCTCCTCTTTCTGCTGTGTTTCCCAAGTCCTCTGCCATGCCATGGACTGATATTACCTCCCATTTGCAGCAAGGTACCTGCCTTCTAAGGGGCATCCTGGAATTCTCTCTTCCACACTGTAATTCACACTGCATGCTATCACTGGGCTAATGTTCTGAAAACACCACTCTCTCTGAGTCACTCAAACTCCCCGAGTCTCCATTTCCTCATTGCAAAATGGATATGTTTATGTTTTCCCTGCTTGCCTACCTTATATCATTGTAGAAAACATCAAAAAAAGACCATGGTAGAAAATGCTTTATGAAGAGATGCATGGTGTGCATATGGAAATAGACCAGCCTATTTTGGAGATGGGGCCCTCCTATACCCTACTTCCTACCAAACCAGGTGCACATAGTTGAATTTGGTATTCAAGGCTTCCACGATGCTCCAAATGTATTTGTCCTTCGATTCTCTATAACCTTGGTTGTCTTGTCCTTCCCCACCTGTCATTTTGTGAAGCCTTCCCTGAATGTTGCTCTTCTCAGGGACCGCTCCCCTCCTTCCAGGCTGGATAATGCAGGCTGTGTAGCTAGAATGCATGGTTCAGTGTGGTTGTACATTTAAAGATCTCAGAACACTCTTAAAGGACACCACCCACCTTTGATTGAATTACTTTGGAATGAGGTCAGAGTGGTTGTGTTCCCTTTAACATTCCAGTGACTCTAATGTACATCCAGGTTGGAGAGAGCCTAGTTTAGGCCTTCCATTCATCACTGAGCTGTTTTGGTTTCTTAAGTAAAATATTCTCTCCCGTTTCTCTCAGTTTTCCACAGACCAGAGGCCCTGCTTCATCTCCTTTGTTGAATGTTACTTTCTGTCGATTCAGGACACAGCTAGGTTTCATACCCAGGACTTATCAAATCTCTGCGTGAGCAGACTTTCATCTGTTCATTCTCCTTGTCCCTCCCCCACTCTGTGCTCTGTGTCAGAATCCAGCATTCCTGATCTCTGTGGGGTGGGCCAAGCATGAGCCTCATTTGTGTTTACCAATGGGAATTTAAATCTGTTGTGTTGGCTTGGTAGACCAGTGGGGGATGCCAGCAGGAAGCCCGTTTATCTGGGCAGCTGATTACAAGTCTCTTTCTCCATTTTGTGTTGGTGGGAGTTAAAAAACAAAAAACAAAAACAAAAACAAAAAACAAAAAACAAAAACAAAAAAAAAGAGGTAAAATTTTAGAACCAATCATTCAGAATGAAACAAGGAAACAGTATGAGGCATTCTCATGGACAACCAAATCAAAACCATATTTTCTTTTGGATACATGTGTTTAGGGCTGACGTACTCAAGACAAATGTCTCTTAGTGATGACATAGTAATTTATTAAACAGTGTTCTCTGACCCTCCCGGTTGTGTGTGTGCCAAACTCACTGTTCCCATTTACCACAGGAAGCTTATGTGGGGTTTTCTCAAATCTTTCTGTGGACTGGATGGTTTCAATTATGGGAGGGAACTAGGACCTCAAGAACTCTTGGACCTCAAGAATGGGATTATTGTTAACAGTCAGGTTTACAATTACTCGTAGACACTACTCACGTGCTGCACAGAAGTGGTTTTGACACCCACTCCCTCTGCCCTTTGTGCGTGGAGGCTGTTCTTTTTCTTTTCTTTTTCTTTTTTTAAAGAAATTTTCGATTCCCTTTGCATACCAACCATGATGCTACAGTGTGAATGTGGAGGTCAAAGGACAACTTTTGGGAATCTATTCTCTCCACCTACCATGGGGTTTCAGGGACCAAACTCAGGTGATCAGGGTTGGTGGCAAGCCCCTATACCAGTTGAGACATTGTGTTGGTCCAATGAGTTATCTGGATAAACTATGCTCAGACCCTAATGAGCATCTTTCATGCTGGGAACTGAACTCAGGGCCTCCACACACTTTGGACAAGCATTCTACCACTGAGGCACACTCCAGCCCCTCTGTTATTCTTTTGTATGAATTATAAGCATTAGGTATTGTGCCAACTACTTTCCATTGTCTCTTTGAATATTTCTAGCGTTTAACTTCTTCCCAGAGCACACATGATCTCTCCTGGCTTTGCTTAGCAATTTTGCTTCAGGCCATCTCCTTTTTAGGGGCCCTTTTCCTAAGAAGTCTTTTTCTAGTTTATGGAGAAAAACAATATAAAAACAAAATAAAATACCACCTTGATTATACTGTGTTACAGCTGCTGAAAATGTATCTTCTCACAGATACAAAAACCCCAGGCTGTCCACTGTACTTCATATCCAGCTTTCCCTATCACTCTTCAAATCTGTCTCCTAATCAGTCAGTTGGCAAGAACTCAATAGAGGACTTGATTTGACAGGCTCATTGTTAACAGTGACCAAGGCAGCTACGAATGTCAGTTGTGCCTGCTACAAATGCCTTCCTTGTCTCAAGCCTGGACCACTCTGTATTTGCTGAATATAGGATTTTTAAGGACTGAAATCAGGATCCAAGAGTGGAGATGACACTTTGGTTTGGAGTGAGTCCAAACTGTATTTGCACTTGGTAGATGGGTGGGGTGAGTCATTCAGATGCACATTTCTTGGTGTTGCGGGGAGATACTCTGGCTATGGACTCCCAGTCTTTGTGACTTGAAGATTTGGCTCTGGTGTGACAGGAGCATCGATACTCTTCATTTGCCCTGACATTACGCATGTGTGCGTCTGTGTGTGGTCTGCAGTAATTACAGTATATGCCACCTGCCGCATCCCGGAAGCATGAGGGGGTGGCATGAGAGCATTTGTGCATTTGTGAGATGCTTTTCAAAATTCATTTATTTCAATAATTTCTCCTCCCTCTCTCAGGGTCAGTTGGCACATCTGCCATGACTACACCCCTCGTTTCCTGGCACTGGTATCATCAAAGACACCTGGTTTCTTCCTGCTCTGTGCAGAGGGAGAGGCATGAGGGTCTGTGGGCTCAGCATCGAGCATCTGAATCTCACAGAGACATTTCAGCAAGTGTGCCGGGAAGACATATGCTGGGAGTTATTTTCCCAGAGTCGGGAACACAGCCAAAAGTACTTTATTTCATTCATTCCTTTGTTCAATATGATTTAGGTTACGCATGTATGTTTTTCCTTGTGTGGAGAGTTATGGGGGCAGGGAAGGCAGAGCTTCATAAAGCATATCTCCCCTCAGATATGAGAACACATACACACACACACACACACACACACACACACACACACACACACACACACAGAGATGCTCATTAGTCCAGGTGATAGGGGCTGTCAATCTAGAGAGCTGGCCCCCTGGATGCTGCCATGATTGAGTCTTCAGCCCTGTATTCATTCACAGGCTGAGTCTGACTGGTCTAGCTGTGAATAACATTCTGCACATGGAAGGAAAAAAGGAATACTCACGTCTATGTTGAATACCAGAACCTGAGCATGAAATAACTAAGGCCTGTTTTGAATCAGGGTTGTGGGACTCAGTTGTATCCTTGGTAAATTCCTTTTGAAGGTACCCTACAGTGTTTGGGGCCCTGGCACCAGCAAAGAGCTTTTGGATGGAAATTCACATCCTTTACAAAATATAAGCACTAGCTGAAGGCTGTTAAGTGGTCAGCCATCCATGGGACATCCATAAAAATGCCTCTAAAGACTGGGAGCATCTTAGAGGAGAGAATGGAAGGAACAAAAGACTCAGAAGAAGTGGAGTGTCGAGGAACACTGTCTTCCAGAGGTCTGGGGGAATCCAGCTGTGGCTGAACTGCCCCAGGGAATCAAGGGAAAGGGACGTTGCTAGGCAGCCTTCCTCACTAGCACTCACACCCCTACAGAAGGCAAGAGGTTACCAGGGAAGTGGTAGTGGTGGGCATCAGTTCCGTTTCTTTCCTTTTTTTCTGAGACAGGGTTTCTCCGTGTAGTTTTGATGCCTGTCCTGGATCTCGCTCTGCAGACCAGGCTGGCCTTGAACTCACAGAGATCCGCCTGGCTCTGCCTCCAGAGTGCTGGGATTAAAGGCGTGCATCACCACGGCCTGGCAGGCATCAGTTTCTTGGGCTGCTTGGTTTTGAGTGTACAGGGCTTTCCTGTGTAGCTTAGCCTGATGTGGAGCTTATGCTTCTCTTGTTTTTGCCTTTTTAGATTGCAGGCTTGCTTCACTACACCCAGCAAAAACAGTGATTTTATTCCCCCAGCTACCGCCTTTTTTTCCAGTTCTTGGGATCAAACCGAGGTCCGCCTTTTAATGCCCAGGTAGCATTATACTACTGAGCTACATGGCCAGGTGAAGTCTTTATTTGTATAGTTCTTATATGTTGTAGTAGTTGGGGGACCCAAACCAGGGTGTTCTGCATGCTAGACCAGCATGCTTTAGCAATCACCTGCATTTCTGATTGGGCTGTCTTCTGTGGGTCCCTGTACTTTGGAAAAGTGCTAGCACTGGTAGGACAGATCCTGGAACTGGAGGGAAATGCAAGATCAGCACGATGCCATGGCAGGATGACCCCAGTATTCTGGAAAAGAAGGAGCCGAGCGGGCATCCTTGCTCTCCACTGGGAAGTGGCTCTCTAATGGGTATTCACTTTCTGATCTTTGTCAGTGCTTATCATTTGCTAGGCTCTATCTTTGGAAAATTACTTCCATTTAGTAAACTTAATTGCTGTGGGTTTGCTGCACTTTAAATAACTCGTTAAAAGATGTGAGAAGATTGACAATAAAATGTTTATCAGGTGAAATATTCTTCACAGATTTCACACACCCACGTCTGTCTTGTAAATGCTGAATTTGAAGGCCTAGGAAATAGCTAGGAGGTTATTGATTTTTTTTTATCCATTTGTCTATAGAAAGAAAATTATAGAAACAATAACAATCATACGTGTGCAGTTTTGAGCACCTACACTGTGTTAAACACTCCAATTTTACATCAAACTGAATAAAGATGGAAGAACAGGTGATTCTGTTCCTAGAGACTCTGATCAGACAGACTTACATACTGCTTCCGGAGTTTAGTGATGCCCATGTGGATAAGTTACAGGGAATTCTGGGAATATTTCTCCTTGACCCTCATGTTCTGTAAGGATTCTCTAGTTAGCATTCAAGACTACAGCTGACCAAGACGCTAAACCAGAGAGGCTTATGTCCAGCATGTGAGCAGAACAGTCACAGACCCTCAAACCTCAGTAAGCTGGAGCCGCCAAGCAAATAGGAGAGCAATGACCATAGCATCTGCAACAAGGAAGCTTTTGAAACTTGGCTCTGTGCCCCAGATGTGACATTCAACTGCTTCTAGCTGTGCATCGAAGGGTGTGCTTCCTTGTTTATTTTCATTTCCTGTTACCTGAACCTGCTGACCTCTTTCCAGAAAACATCTGCATTTGTTAGAGCAAATTAAAAAAAAAAAACTACCTGCTCATTCATTCATAGTTTTTTAATTTTATACTTGTTTTATTTTTAATTACTAACAAATGGTTCTATTGTTAGTAGTATGTACAATATATCACATATTCAAATCAACCAAATTGACTTTTAACATCTTTACACAGTCAGTTTTTTTTTAGTTTGTTTCCATTCAAGAATCAGGGTGAGGAGGTGAAGAAAGAGGAGGTGGAGGTAGGGAGTGGGAAGGAAAAAGAGACATTCACGTTTCTTGGGACATCATTCATAGTTTTAATAGTTGCCCATGGTGGAAGGTGTCACAATAGATAGGCTTAAAGTTAGTATTCTGAGCTGAAATGTTCAACTTTCTTTAATGATGGTATCTTCTAGAACAGGGATGAAACACTTTCCAGCAAGGGTCCCCAGATCTTTGTGTCACTATGTCCTGCTGCCATTCTTTCACACCTATTTTGTCATTTTTATGGAGCCCCTTGATGGATGGAGAAGTTCCAAGGGTGTTGTATGATATTTTGTTTGTGTTCTGACAAAGCTTGCCTGGAGATCAGAGGGTTGGATCTAGGCACTAGTTAACCATAGAGGCCAGGCAGTGGTGGCACACACCTGTAATCTCACCACTTGGGAGGAGAAAGCAGGAAGATCAGGAGTTCAAGGCCCCCCTAGTACACAAGATTGAACCAGTCTAAAAGAGAAATGGAATCTTTAAACTCAGCACTTAGGGAGGTGGCCACAGGAATATAAGGTGAGTGGATAAAGGATCTTGGCCTGCTTTTAGTCTAAGATTTGGAGAGGTAAGAAGTTTCTGGTGGCTGGCCACTCTGCTTCTCTGATCTTTCAGCTTTTATCTTTGATATCGGACTCCAGGTTTTTATTGTTAAGAATAGTTAGGATTGTGCTTCACAAGTGGGTATTTGGTAACTAGTGAAGTTATTCAATTGACACAGTGATATGGGATGGAAGGCCTCATTTTGCACATGAAGGGTTTCTTTTTATTCTATATCAATCTTAGAAGACTCATTGGACATTACAGTAAGTAGAAAGATAATTATCGGAGCCTAGATCTTAATTATACCACATATACCGCAGGGTATCTGGTATACAATTGTGGTTAAGTATCAACTTACCCAGGAAAGACATCTACTGCATAAACTGAAAGAAGACTGGGGACTATTTTGTTCAGGAATTTATGAAGAATTTCTCGCATTGTTCTCACCATGGAAAATCATGATTCCCAATGGTTATATTGCTCTTGACATTGGAGATGTCTCACCACCAACTGATAATAATGTATACTCCGCATTACCTATTCTTCAGGGGTTTATGTGAAGATAAAGTAGGGTTAGGGTTAGGATTAGGATTAGGGCGTTTGTGTGAAGATACAAAGTGTGTGACTACTTCATCATGTTTTCTAGGTTGGTCATCCTCTGGGAGATTGACAAATTGAAACATGTATTCTATTGTGTACTCTTCTCGATATATTTCTCCATGGCAGTTTATGGAGAACATTATGCTTGGTGCTTGTTTTTGCACATGTGTTATCAGTGGTGCTTTTATTTAAGAATACCATTGCAGTCTTGAATGTGGTAAAGTAATTATTTTGCTCAAAAATTTACCAAGAGTTGTTCACTAGTTTGAAAAGTCGGTTCCCTGATGGAAGAAAACGGTACTCTAAACAATCTGAGTCAGGAATCTAATCATGTGTGTTCAGAATCAACCTGTTTAAGTGTTTGATTTATGACATTTATCCTTACATGGGTGAGAGTATCTGATGATTTTACTGTTTTCTAGAATAGTCATACCCATTTACAAACTAAGAGATGTATTTTATTATAAATTATTTTATCCAATCTTTCCTTTACAAGTAACACATAGTATTTTTATTTTTAAAAACTATGTGTGTGGGCTATATTATCCACGGCTTTCACAGTGGGCTAGCAAAGGGACCTCAGGAATAGTGGCTATGAAGGGAGACTTGAGTTGGATAAGATTCCTGTGAGTGACTGGGTGACAGCTTCATGCAGCCAATACCTGCTACATGGAAAGCATAAGTCCACCTGCTTCAAGCCTCCGTGGGCAGTGGGCATCCAGCTTCCTGTTTTAGATCCTTTCCCTAGACAGCCACATGATTTGACTCAAGACCAACTTGCTAATTACCCATCAGTGATTTATCAACTGAGCTGATTCCAGTTTCTCCTGAGTGTTTTCTTTCCCACCCAAAGGTTCAATATCCTTTTGTGTCTTTTCCTCCAAAATACACTACCATATATACCTTAGTATTCCCTCTTTCTCTCTCATTTTATGTACAGTCATCCCTTGATATTCCTTCCAGAACTCTCGCTGGATCCCCGAATCTGTGTATCCTCAAGTATGGTAAAATGTGGCGTGATGTTCACATTCTCCTGTTTGCTTTAAAACACCTCTAAATTATATTACCTAGTATTGTCTATACCTATATGCTTATATTGCCTAGTGCAATATAAATATGGTGAAAATAGTGTTATATTATTATACTTTATGGTTGGAAAACAGGGACAAGAAGAGAAAGACTATACCTTTAGTGCAGATTTTTTGTTTTGAAATATTTTTTGATCCACAGTTGGTAGAATTCATGAAAGTTGAACTCTGCGTACCAACAGGCAGCTGTATGTATGTAAACACACATAGATACATACATTCAGGCATGTATGCACATATATATCTCACTTTTTTTTTCTAATTTGCAGAAGTTTGCAATGGTACCCCACTGCATTGAATATCAAACCACCATCACACACACAGACATTTGCAGACCTGCTTGCCCGGAGATGATCTTTGTAGCTGCAGGAGCCAATCCAGGGCCATTCACTGCACTTTGTGATCCTGCAAATTTGAGTTCTCATTGCTGTGTGGTGGTTTTCATTGTCTGTCATGACTTTGATGATTTGGAGCACAGGTCTGTTATGCAGAGGACTATCCCATAGTTTGGGGTTTGGGACATTTCTTCATCAATAGGTTCAGCTTCTGCATTTTGAATAGAAACCCTATAAAGCAGAAATGGTGGTGTTTTTCTCAGTGTATCATTTCACAAGGCACTTGACATCTGCTTTCATGTCTGTGCATGTACATATTTCACTATGGACTCCTGGGTTCAGTCTATTTAACAGGAAATAACTGTTTACGAAAATCATTTATTTCAATGCTTAAGATTTCCCCAGTTTAGACCCCAGAACTCATGTGTGATTAAATCCTGTGCCTTTTGGATATTTTATCTTTCATTCCAACAAAAGATAGTCTCACACATTCCTTACCTCCCCTTGGAATCAACCATCCCCCCACCCCCCACCCCCACCCCCCGCCACCAGGAATTCTTGATTACTTTTAGAAACTGAGGCCTGGTGCTGGCCTTGCTCATTGCTCCTGATTTATTTTGCTTCTAGGAATTCTCAGCAGACAAAACTACATCTCTGGGTCTTTCTGTATCTGTAGCTACAACTGTATAAAACATATTCATCCAGCTGATAGAAACCCCCAGTACACATCAATATCTCTAAAAGCTATCTACTATCATGCACTTATTCTAATCTTTCACTTTCTATTCTCGACAGTAAGAAACTTGGCTTGCATGGAATTACTTATTTCCCCAGTCACCTTGTAGGTAACTAATGACCTAACCATCTGGCCACAGGGACTGTTAATTCACAGTGTCCCACGGATGCCAAGGGAGTCACCTCTCTTCAGGCTTGCCCTGAGAGGACAAAGGAAACATTCTGTTGTTTGTAAAATTCATTTCAGGGTAATGGTGAAAATACTTTTATAGTGTATATTGACAACCTTTCATGTCTACCACACAACCATTTCCTGTACATCATATCTTACACTTACATCTCTTTTCAATTTGTTTTTACATCTGAAAGGTGGCTCCATTCTTTGTTTCCTCTACGATAATGCACACTATGCAGAGGCGGGCACTGTATGTCATTCCTTCCTTCTGAGGTATCTGGGGTTCACTCTGGTAAGTTTGCTTTCCATCGGTGTCGGATAGTCTTCTTAAAGACACAGTTTTAAGATTTTCTTTCTGCATTCAGTACTCTGACTGTGATTAGCAATGGATTTATTTTCATCTGATAAGTGAGAGCATTTTGTTATTTAATTTAATTTAAAAAGATTTAATTTCTATCATTCCAGAAAACTCGCCTCTGAATGTTACTTCTGCAGTATTCCTCCCATTCTCTTCTGGAACTCCCCCTCAACCTACATTGTATCTCTCAGTATATCCCTTTGCCTGTAGAGGTCCTTTGTATTTCTTTTCCTTTTTTCCCCCCCAGCATGGCCTCTCCTGCACTAGTTTGCTTCCACCTCTATTGTCAGGCCAGAGTTGATTCAGTGTTGATGTGAAGAAATCATATATGTCCATTAACCTAGTTTCCATTTGTGAGATTCATCACTGGCTCATTTTCATGCTTCGTTTTTGCCTTTACAATATAAGTTTTTCCTCATTCAAATGAGGTTATCTTTTCATTAATTCATGCAGGACATTATTTCTACTTCTCTAAAGGGATATAGGCTGGTTTGGGGGCTTTTTTTAACTTTTTTTTTTGTTTTTATTCTTACTCTTGTGTATTTTTTTAAATGGGTTGGAAATTTGACTTATGGAATCATTTTCGGGGGTGATATTCTGTTGTTACTTAGTATTCCAGCTCTCTTTTCTCTTGTGCATGCTCACCCCTACCTTGGTACTTACGTTGAAGAGATACTATGATGGGTGTTTTAGTTACCTGCTCAACTGTATAACCATAGAAATTATTGAGTCTTTTTGGAAGCCTCAAGGTGCCTTTGTTGGTTCCTAGTCTTTGGGGTGGAGTTGTATTTCTGTGACCCTTAGCTCCAAGACCTGTCATAGTTCCTAACTTCTGGAACACTCGGGAACAGCACCTTTCCTACCTATTTTCTCAAATAATGTGTATCTACAAGTGTCTCAGTTACTTTTCTCATGCTATGACAAAATACCTGAGAGGCAGATGTAATGGAGGAAGGATTTAGTTGACTTCCGTTTCTTAGTGGGGAGGGAACGGCTCCTGTCTGTAGCAGAGAAGTAAAGAGATTAGGTTCAAGGCAGAACTGTCACTCTCAAAGCCTATCCCTCCAGCTCCCTATTTCCCTAGGTTTCAGTCCCACCTCCTCAAGATTCCCCAGCCCCTCCCCACATGCTCAAACAGTGTCCCTAGCTGGGGACAAACTGTTTAAACATGTGAGCCTTGGAGGACTTTTCATACCCAAACCTACCAATGGAGGAGGCTTTGAGGAACTCTATGCTTTAGCTTTAAGCAGTGAGCCTGCTTCTTAGTCAGGATCCCAGAGGAACTGAATGACAGATACTCACTGCCTTGGTCTGACCCTGGATCTCAGCAGTCTACCATTGTCACGGTTGTTTATAGTTTGCAGTTGCTATTCTGGTTCTGATTCCGTAGAACATTTTTTTTTTTTTATGTTATTTTTTTGTTTTGTTGTTTCTGAGCCTGGCTGTATTTTTGTTTTGTTTTGTTTTGAATATATCATTGCTACATGTTTTGAGCCAGGGTGACAATGTCAACATGTAGGCTCACAGAGCTGTTTTGACCGAAAGTTTCCCATTTCTATTAAGCAGAGGTAACATTTTGGTAGAAAAGAATGTGGTTTTTGACTTATAGGAGCTGCCAGCACAGTTTCAGGTTAGAGCTTTGGGAGAATTTATCTCCATCCCTCACTGAATCCCAGACTCTGCAAACACACCACTAGGCTGGACCTTGTTTATCGCTCAGTCCAGCAACTAATTCATGGCAAGTCTATGCCTATGGCTACCTTTCAGTGTGGCTCACTGTGCAAAAAGCTTCTCTGGTGTGTTTCCTTGTCCTTATACGTAACAATAATAATTAAAGAGATAATGTTTTGGGGAAAGGGGGCATGGGATGGAGGAGTTGGAAGAAGGAGAAGGGGGAGTGATGTGGACATGCAGTACTTATGGATGAAGTTCTCAAGACAATAAAATTACGTTTTAAGAAAGGGAGGAGGAAGGAGTTGATGAATTGGGGTGGGGAGAATGCAAGTGCATTTCATGTCTTGATTGATGCACAAAGGAGAAGGGGAAAATGGGTTGCTGTGGAGGGATAGATCTGGAGGGCAACTGCTGAACAATTCTCAATCCTTACTACAGAGTCTGAATAGTCATGACTAATTTGAAGGACCGTCCTAAAAATCTCCAAGGGGAAGCATGCCAAGATGAAAACAGTCTTCCGAGACAGAGGTCCCTGTCTACTGGCAGACATCCTTGAGATCTCTTAAGTCCTGGCTTCTCCTCCCTCCTGGAAACAGCACGAGGCTCATGAGCAAAGTTCTTTGCTGGAGGCTACCCAATCACTAGGTAGTCATTAGGAGATATAAGCTATTGATCATTATTTGTCTGATGTTTGTTGGAAACAGCAGGCTTCCTGCTAATATCTTTATCCACTTCTAAGGCTGTCAGCTATTGACTTTTCTTTTTTAAACCTGATGATTGGAGTTTGAGGGGCAGAAGAAATTACCTTTAACCAAACAATGGGAGGTTCGATCATGACACGTGTGCAAAAAAGCCTGGGAAACTTGCGATGATCCTCTTCTCTGTTTAAAGGGCAGGAGGTGGAAGCCTGTTTGTTTGGTGGCTCTTCTGGTTTCCTTGTTTGAGTAGATTACAAACAAGAAGAATAACAACACAGAAAGTAAGGTTTAGTGGTCTACATACCACGAGTCACGTGGCGTCCCTGGCTATGGTTCACAAGCCTGGGTGAGGAGTCAGTGTGTTTTGAGACGATGCTGGCAAGAGGGAGGCTTTGCACAGTTCCCCATCAAGGCTGCTGAGCCTCTGGCTTATGTGAAGCACAGACCAACTGCCGAAGCCTTGGATTTCTGCAGTGAACTCTGGGTTGTAGCCAGCTGCAAGGATTTCTTACATCAACAAACACCCAGGACCTTTATTGAAGCTTTGTGGTTGCCATACAGAGGTCTGTGGTATAGGCCTGGGCCAGACGGGTACAAGATAACCTGCTTTTTAAAAAAAAAAAAAAAAACAAATACTGTGTCATCACGGAGTGAAAAGCATCCACTTCACAAAGGTTATACACCCAATGGGGGATGTAGCTCAGTTGGTGGAGTGCCTATCATACACAAATCTCTGGGTTCGATCCCCAGCACCAGTTACAACTAGATGTGGTACTTATTTATAGTCCAAACACTGGAGAGGTGGGGGCAGAAGGCTCAGAGAATACAAGGTCATACAGCTACATAGGATGTTTGAGGCCAGCCTGTACTATACTACATGAGACTTAATTTAAAAAAAGAAAAAGGAAAAGGAAAGTTTCCTCTGCTGTTAACCTACCTATGTATTTATCTTAAAAATATGTTTCTCATAGAATGCATGCATTTGGTCTCATGTTTTTAAATTAAATTTAGAATCTCTGATATGAGAATACTTTAATTTGAGGCGAGCATCATCTGTATTAACAAAAGCATGGTACCCTCTGTCCAGTTTCCCTCCGTGATATATTGTAAAATTACAAGACATTTAAGATGATTGACAATCTATCAAATTTGTTCTGATTTCCCAAGTTTTACTTGAATTTACCTTTTGTTTTTATATGGTTTGTTCAAATGTAAAGTTTTCAGGAATGGAGTGCCATGTGCCTACTGCTATAAGATATAGAAGAGGTCTATCAAAGTCAAGGCCCTTGGGTTTCCAACCCTACATCCCATCAGCTTTAAACCTTTAAACACCCAGTAAACACTAACTTGCCATCCTTTAATGATATTCAGGCTTTGCCATTAAGCATGATCTCATCTTTGAGTTTTGTGTAAATGTTCTGTATTAACTTGAGGTGATTTTCCTCAATTTCTAAGTTTGGAGTTCTTTTCTTTTAAATAATGAATGTGTATTAAATTTTATAAAACCGTTTTTTTTCTACATTATTTCATATAATCACATAATGTTTGTTCTTTAACATGTTGGTTCCATGGCTCTACTGCTTTAATTTTTAATGTTGAGCCAGCCTTGTATTTCTGGAATAAATCCACTTGGCAATGGTACTTAGCTATCTTCATGCATCATTGGGTTTGTCTTGCTAGTATTTTATTAAGAGTTTTTGTGTGTAAGTTCATGAGAGATATTGGTTTCTTTCTTTTGGCAATTTATGGCACTGTATTTTTCTGGTTTTATTAATCTCCACTTTTTATTGAAGTGTTTAGATCACTTATATTTAACGCAATTATTAATGTGTTTAAGTTAAAAATTAGCATGTTAATTTCATTTTTTATTTGTCCCATCTATTTTTTGGATCTTCTTATCTTTGTTGTAGCTTATTTTAGATTGAGTTGTGTAAAATGACTTTACCTCCTTTTTCTACTAATATCTATAACTTCTTTGTTCAATTATTTTAGTAGTTCAGTTGAAGTTCAAGGAACGTGTATTTAAATGATCACAGCCTACTTTCAAATAATATTAAGTCAATTCAGAAAACCTTATAATAGTAAACTTAGGTATTCCTAGACCTCCAACTCTGCCTGATTAACTAGGCCCTGCCTACTTTCCCTGTCTGTAGGTCTTGACCTAGAGACTCAAGTTGTAAACTGGGGTATCAATAAGTCTCTTTTCATTTGGTTCTCTTCTGTCAGACTTCATTGATGACGGAGTATTGCAACCATGCTTCACATATACAGCCTGCTTTAGTTTTTTTTTGTTTTTTTGTTTTTTTGTTTTTTTGAAATAGGAGGCTGTGATAATTAACATGATTGCCAAACAAATTGGGTTAAGAAATGCCTAGGACATTAGTGAGATATATGTTTGGGTGTGTCTGCAAGGGCAATTCTAGAGTTGATTAAATGAGGGGATAAGACCTGCTGTGAATGTTGGTAGCACCATCCCATGGGCTATGGTCCTAGACCGAATATAAAGGGAAAAAGAAAACAGGTGAGGACCGGGATTCCAATGGTTTTTGTTTTCTGATCTACCCAGTGTGACCAAGGAGACTTGTAAGCTGTTGTACAGAGAACAGCTCCTCCTGCCATGCCTTCCACTCCATCCTGGACTGTGAGCTTAACACATAATTCTTTCCTTAAGTTGCTTTTGCTCGGGTATTTGGTCAAAGGAACAAGAAAAATGACTGATACACAGGATCAACTTTCTCCTTTCTCACTTTACAAAGGCAAATCTTTCTTTGCTGCTTTGATGTGAATGTTGCAGATTTCATGGCAGGGTTAAAGAGGGAATCCTTTCAAGGAAGTCTCAGTTGTTGCCCAGATAGAATTCCAACACCAAGGCTATGTAGCATGGGTTGGAACCTTATTCTTAGAAATATTCAGCTTTTGCAGCACACCCTCCTGGTGTTGATCAATAGACAATCATGCATGCAAGATGGTGGGGCTTATACTCTAGAAGGAGGTGATTTGCATAAAAGGATTTTGTTAAATGTGTACATGCTCTCCATTCCATTCATATGTGTTTGTAAATGGGATGGAATTCAAGACCAGGAAATCCCCTACTTCACACCTAACAAATAAAGCACTCTACATCAAAAGCGAAGAAAATTGGAGACAGAAGATGGCATTAAATGCTTAGAGAATCACGTAGTCTTGGGTTCTGGAGGGCCCTCCAGAATAGCTCCCTGGCTTTAGGAAAACAGGGTAACTTCACCTTAATTTACATATCCCGGCAGTTTCAAGTGTTAAGTGACTTCCATGGGGCCATACAATGCCCCAGTTCTCTAAGTGGATCACATAACTACTTTCAACAATGATTGCCTGTAGCAGTTTTCCTTTTGCTCATTCTACTGTCTCTTATATAGTCCCTTACCCCAAGTTCTGCCTGTCCTCTGACTAGTTAGCAGCATGCTGCTGAAAGATGTTTAGTATATCCCGCCTCTCTGGCTGAAGACAAAATATTTCCCTCTCAAGTTTCTCCAGGTAGGCTTTAAAGCTACACAATTAACAATTCCCCAGTTCCTTTTCCTTGTGGTCTTGGCCTCTGGTGGATGGATGACTGTATTATACCCCAACCCCTGAGTCCCCCCACCCCACCTCCAGACTCCTGCATCATTTGTCATGTCCTGGCACAGTGACAATAGCTTCTGAGTTTCTAGAAGTCCAAGAGCTAGAATGTCATGCAGGGAAACTAACTCCTGCCCTTAGCACACTGTTCCTCCTTTAGAGAGTCTCAGGGCACTGAACGCTAGTTTGAGACCGTTGAGCTACTGAAGCATGGAACATACCAACCAGTCTTCAGTGTGATTGTGAAGGCTTCATTACCACCATGCTTCGTCTTAGGAAAATGATGTCGATGCTTAGGAGAGGATGGGAGCTATTCTCTTCCACAAATCAGAGAGCTACAGTGTTCTGGCTTCTCCCAGGAAAGTCCTGTTAGAGAAGGCTTCATGGGGGAAAGGGAGGTTGATATGGGAACAATATGATTAACAACACTATTAATAATAAACAAAATGATTGACAATAAGTACTTAGATAAGAATTGCTATGAGATAGTCCTAAGTCTTATAGATACACAGACAGAATACTGTTAATCCAAAGGCCAAAAGCCCCAAATACTTCTGAGTACTGACATGCTACCTCAAATGGCAAATTATATCTGATCTCCTATGATGGATCACAGGAGAAATACAGGCACAGTAAAAATATTGTAAAGTGTTATATTTAAGCTATGTGTGTTAGATGCTTAGGAAACAAATAGATTTCATGTTTAGACTTGGATCTCATGTATAGTGTAGCCCCTTCTATATATCTAAATATGGAACGATCTAAAAAAAACATTCCTGAGATCAAGAACATAACTAGTCACAAGCATTTCTTAAGGAATGTTCATCCTGTGTTATAATTAGTTTATATGTTTGAGGTAGACACTGCCTCCCCCTTAGGTAGTATAAAACTTTTTGATACTGGACCAAAGAGAAGAAATGCTGTTTTCTACAGAGCAGAATGAGTATTCATAAATAGTCCAAACTTGGTCCTGCTGGAATTTCTACAGGTTTCTCTATTTTTTTCAGACACCTGCCCCTTGATTTAGGATTACCATCTGATTAATTCTGGTCAACAAGATGTGGGCAGACACAATATGGGCCAAGTTGAGAAAGTAGTCATTTGGTTACTCACTCATGGTTCTTTCTCTCCGTCTATTAGCTAGCTGACAACCTTGAAGGGCATCATCAAGGGAATAAAGTAAATCATAAATAGAGCAGTCTGGATCCTTGCATCACTGCTTGGAGGAGGGTTCTCTACCAGCCCACATAGATGTTGGACAGTGTTATGAACTGAATTGTTCTTCCAAACTACTTTGCTGAAGTTCACCCCCCCCCCATATGAGACTATATTTGAGACAAGGTCTATAGAGAAATAATTAAGATTAAATATGGTTATAAATGTGGTGCCTTATTCTGATAGCATTAAATGTTCTTAGTAGAGAGACTGGGATGACGGCTCAGGTAGTAAAGTGATTGTCGCTCAAACAGGAACCTGTTATGGTACTCAAGTATTCACCAAGTGGGGTGGTGCAGCTGCATGTGCCTATAATCTTAGTCGTGCAGAGATGGAGGTAGGGGCTCCTATCTCCCTGGGTCTCACTGGCCAACTAGTGTCATTCTGGATTCCGTGAGAGACTCTGTCTCAAAAAGTATGGTGGAAGACTCCTGACATTGATTTTCATAGATGTGCACTGTATGCACACACTGACACACAAAGGGGGTGCCAGAGTGCTCTTGTGGTCCCCCCACCATGCTTTGAGGAATGACACAGTGAGAATATTGAGAAAGCATTTCTCTCTCAAGCCAGGAAGAGAGGCCTCAGCAGAACAAAATCCCAGTGTGCCTAGGCCTAGGATTTCTATCCTCTCAACTGTGAAAGGTAGATCTCCTTTGCAGTATTTAGTTATGGCATTCCAGGCTAAGAATGGGTAAATAATAACTTTGTGCTCCCCTACTCCACTGATATTTCAGTTTATTTATTATCACAGCCAAGGTGAATCTCCCTGGCTTAATTCCTTCCTAGACCTGAATATCCATGTTGCTTAATGGCTATTTCTCTTAATGGCTTTTTCTTCTGAGTGAAGAAAGCCTATTTCGGTCTTACAAAGAGAGAGATGTTGCCTCAACAGCTAGAGGGAACTGTTTTCTTTCAAGTATTGTTCAGTCTTTTACTACACTCCAATAGGGCAATCAAGAAGTAACAGGTTGGGGAAGTGAGTCTCAGACTCTCCTGCAAAAAATGATGGGGTAGCATTGTATTATATCTTGCTGCTCTTGAACCTCTGTCCACTGGTGATTTATAGTCATATACTAGGTTATAAATAACATGTTATTTGGTTGTTTGGAATTTTAGTAAATACCCAACTATGAAGAAAATACATGCCAATGGCCCTTATGTGTTAAAGTGACTTACCAGTCCATCTACAAAGAACTTGAAAGGGGGTAATCTCAATCCTCAAATAATTCTGTAAGGATTAACACACCACTCATCTCCAGGGTATAAAAAGAGAAAGGTAGAAAAGGGAGGTGATGATCTTCAATTCTTTGGAAAAAAGATATTAACATTTGGTCCGCTATCCCTCCATACTGGGGATAGGAAGGGATGCAGAGGTTTCTTCCCATCATGAAGAGGACAATCAGAAGCTTTATGTGTGTTCTTGGACCTTTGGTGGACCGAGGAGATGGACTCCAAGGGTCAACTTGGATGAATGCTAGAAAGAAGGATCTTGCTCCTGTTTCTCCTCTCCCCTCCTGTCTTCTCCTCTCCTTTCTTCTCTCTTCTCTTCCTCTCTTCTCCTCTCCTTCCCCTCCCTTCTCCTTCTCTTCCCCTCCCTCCCTTCCTCTTTCCTCCCTTCCCCTCTGCTATTCAATCCAGAACTGCTGTAGAAGTGGCCTATAGGTGTGACCAGGCCAAGCATATATGTTTATTACAGAGGGCAGGGATTTCTGAGGAGAAAGATGTAGCTTGAGTTTTCCTGCCTGGCCCACGGTCAGGACAAATCTCTGTCACCCGCCAGTCCCACAGCTACTCAGACCCAACCAAGCAAACACAGAGACTTATATTGCTTACAAACTGTATGGCCGTGGCAGGCTTCTTGCTAACTGTTCTTACAGCTTAAATTAATCCATTTCCATTAATCTATACCTTGCCACATGGCTCGTGGCTTACCGGCATCTTCACATGCTGGTTGTCATGGTGGCGGCTGGCAGTGTCTCTCTGACTCAGCCTTCCACTTCCCAGCTTTATTCTCCTCCTTGCCCCGCCTATACTTCCTGCCTAGCCAACAGCCAATCAGTGTTTTATTGATTAATCAGCAACACATTTGCCATACATCCCACAGCACTTCCCCCCCCTTTTTTTTCAAAAAGGAATGTTTTAACCTTAACAAAGTAAAATTACATATCATTTGGGAATTTGGGCGTAGCTTCTCTTACTACTTCCTGCTGGAAGGGGGCACTGTATCTTATGGGGAAACAAAGAAAATTTTAGAATTATGGAATAGTCCATGAGGCTGTATCGTCTGAGCCAGATGCCTTCAAACCATTCTGGATGTTGGATCATCTGGGCCATGGTGTCATCAGAGATCTTTCAGGGGGTCTTGGCTGGTCAAACCTGATGTATCTTAATCTGGAACAAATCCATAACCTTTGCCTTTCTGTGGGAACAAAAGCAGAGTCTCCTTTCCAAAGCAACATATCCTTATATTCAAATTTTGAAGTCAAAGTACCCTTAAAATATACATTTTGGCATAACTCAACAGCTTTTACAATCAAATGTTTTTCTGCAGTTAAAAATCCCAAAGACAACACAATCCAGATTCTCTGTGTAATATCCATTTTTATGTGGCTTATTTTTATATTAATTTTACTGTCTCTTTAAAGACTTTATTTTTTAAAACTATGTATTTGTTTCTATAACTGTATATATCACCTTTTTTGTCTCTTTCAAGCCTATGTATATTTTACACGCATTGTAAACTATTACATCTGAATCTGTCTTATTGTGAATCTCTTGCTTTAAACTGCAGCAGCTGTGGCTGCTGGCTCTGCCTACCTCAGCTTCCCAACATGGCGGTGTTACGCTTTCCACCAGCTCTGGGAGCTATCGTGGGTCTATGCTTTTAGCCAAGCAGCGTGTAGCCCAGAAACCTCTTTTTTTTTTGTTTTGTACGAGCAAAGTCTAAATCCACCATGCAGCTTAATGTGCCACTTGCAGAGGCCTCATTCCCGCCATACTGGCGGCAGGTCGAGCACGCACGATAGGAACCCACAAGTAGCTTAAACCAGCAGCTGCCGCTCATTTGAGAGAGACAATTAGGAACTGTTTTTAGTTCTGTTTTAGAATCTTTTTTCTCAGTTTTTAGGTGGAAACTCTTGCCACCACATTGGACGCCAGAAAGATCTGCATGGGTCCATCTGCCCAAGAAAATCTGGTAGAAAAGTGAGGGGTGGAAGAGACACGGGGCCAAGGGTGGGCCACAAGATTCCATAGATTGATGGAATGCAGTTGACCATAGGAAAGGTTACTCTTAGAAAGAGGTGTAGGGTTAAGGTTGTCATAAACACTGCACAAAGAAAATATTTAGCTTTGCACATTTGTCATATTCTAAGAGCATTGATGCCAGATTGCCCCTACCCTCATCACTGTAAGAGTTCCTTGTCAAACTCTTCCTCTTTGTCCCCCTTACACTCATCCTGAGACACAGACGAGAACAACACAATTGGTGTGTTAGTTCCATTTGCATTGAAGAGGCAAAATACCCAGAAAAGTAACTTAAGGAAGGAAGGGTTTCTTTTTGTTTATTCTTGGAGATTTTCATACAGTGTAGTTTTTGTCATATACTTTCCCTTCCTCCAGGTACTCTCCCCCATTCTTTGCCCACCTAAATTCATATTCTTTCTCTCTCTCTTAAAAGGTATCTAGAACCAAACAATAAAAACAAATAAACACACACACACACACACACACACACACACACACACACACACCCCACACACATAAAAATCCATGGAGTCTGATTTGTGTTGGCCAACTACTGCTGATCACAGGACCTGCATTGGAGTGTCATTGATATATCCAGTGTTACTCCATTGGAAAAAAAGCCCCTTATTTTTATCTCTCTTATCAACTCTCAATTGTAAATAGCTCCTTGGCTAGGAGTAGAATTTTGTGCCCACTTACCCTCCTCCATGCTGTGATTTTTGTCTGACTTTAGTATATGCAACTCTTATGCATGATTTCAAAATCTCTGGTAGTTTATATGTGTACCTGCTCTTTTGTGTCTGGAAAGTGCTGCTTCCTTGAAGTCATTCACCACCTCTGGCTCTTATAATCTCTCTATCTCCTCTTCTATATAGATTTATGAGCCAAGGCTCAGTAGGGGTTTGATAGACTTCCCATTCAGGGCTGAGCACTCTAAAATCACCTGTATCTTGACCAGTTGTAGGTCTCTGTGTTAATTACTATTTACTGCAGAAAAAAAAAATCTCTGATGAGGGTTGAGCTATTTATCATTAGAAGTTGTTTTATTGCAATGTTCATTTAGCAGAACAGCAGTAGGGGTTTTTCCCCCTGGGTTCATCCTCTATCTAGTCTCAGATCCTTGATCTCATGAGCAGTATCAAATATGAGTTTCATCTCATGGAGTGGACCTCAAGTCTGATAAACATGGTTGGTTACTCCTCTACCACTTGTGCCATGATTACACCAATGGGTATATCTTGTAGGCAGGTTGTTATGATTTTTGATTCTCTTAGTAGTCTTTGAATTCTCAAAACACAGAGACTTAGCCCTCCTTATTTCTATATCATCTCTGGGTGTGTTTACTGAACATGTTAAGTGGAATCCAGTGCCAAACCATCATTTATTGGTGAATTCTATAGGATATGTGTGAAATATAATGCATAAAACCATACTTATTTTTTGAAGATAGGTCTTAAGCTTGACTATATGTTAAAGTCTACTGGATTATTTCATGACCTGAGTGAGGCCACCCTGTATTCAGGTATATAGTCTTTTTAACTGTGTCATATGGCAACCTAGAGAGACAAGTGTATATATTCTGACTGCGAGGAGTAGGAAAGTTGATAATTGTCTAATTATCTGTATGATGACTTTATCTTTTCCCCAAAGAGGACAGCTAGATAATTGAGGAATTAGAGGTAGTTTTGAGAGGGAAGGGTAAGTCCAGCTCATCATAATTCTGGGTTGGCAAGGATCCTTGGTATCACAAAAGAAAGAATCATGTATACCACGAAGGCCTTGGGAGTTGAGGAATTTAACTCAAACACACAAACATGAAATCTTGAGCAAAGTGGTATTCAAGTTGGATTGTATGCCAGGAATAATGCCTTCTCCTTTAGCAAGAGGTCAGGAGTTGATATTACCTGGATCTCCCATACAGTGTACAAGGGGTCACAGGTGTGAACCTTGCACATATAAGTAATTTAAAAACCAGCTGTGCTTGGTAACCTGCTTAGAGGTCCCAAAGGCAAGGTGGCTGGCAATCTGACAGGGCACATGGATTCAGCTTTAACAGGCTCAGGCACTGCTATTTTGTTTGCCTGCTGCTCCTGATCATTTTTCTCTTCTGCCTTTTATTTTTCCCCCAGACCTTTTGGTACCCAATGATTTTTGATTAATTTATTTACCATCGCTGGGTGATTGATGCTTCTTGGTGCTAGTACTTTGTAACTTTCCAATTCTCCTAGGTGTCAGTGTGACAGCTCCCCAATGATGGATTAGACCCCCATCCCCTGCTCTTTTCTATTTCCCTATGTGCCAAGGCTCTCAGTTTCAGCAAATATAAATATTTCTAAATGCAAATTTAATGATTAAGAGCACCCAATAAAATGCACAAAGGTCTATGATATTTCCATACTTCTTTACTCTTAAGTAGAAACTTAAGTAATCCAAGGGTTTTGTTTTGTTTTAGATTTAGGGTTCTTATTTCCTTTGGGGAATCCCCTAAGGTCTTTTTCTGACTTTTGATGTCGCCTGGTATCTCACATTTCTTACCTTCCCCTCTGTCTTGCTGGTTTAGGTAAACTCACTTTACTTATGTGATACATGAGCTGGGGCTGGTGGTGAGGAAGAGTCCTTACAGTTAAGTCCTTATCCATCAAGCTCACACCAGGGAAGACACTTTTCTACTAAGTCCATAAATGCTTATTGAGGATTTATTATATGCAAGAAAGACTTGAGAACCTTTGTATAGGGTATTAATTTTCTTCTGTATTTTATAGAAAAGAAGGATGAGGCTCTGGGAGAGTAATATGTATTTTAAATAATATCAGTAGGAAATGTAGTGTAAGGGTTTGAAATCACCAATTTCCAGTTTATGAAATTGTATTGTTTCTAATGATATTATCCAGAGTAGATGAAAGAACTCCAAAATCCAATGGACATATACCTGTGTGGGTTCAAACCCCACTCCTGATACCAAAATTTGTATTTGAGTTTTCTAGAGGAACAGAGCATATATCAGGAATGGATCTATCTGTCTATCTTCTGTCTATGATATCTATTATCTATCTATATATCTAAGTATATATTCTATATAGCTCTCTATACTCATATATATATATGTATGTATATATATATATACATATATATATATATATATATATATATATGGAGAGGAGAGAGTTTTCATTATGTATAAAGTTCCTAATATTTCAGTGGATGGCTTTACCCCACCGCACATACTGGCAGCATGAATTAGACCCAGTGGGTATTTTTTAAAAAAGCACATGATCATAAGAGAGGAACATGGTGGTGGGGTGTGAGAGAAATTGGAGGGGGTTGAATGGGGATAAAGAAATTGTGTTCATGTATGTAATTCTCAAACAGTAAATAAAAAAAAATGTGGGAAAACAGTGGGTCCCAGAGTCTTTCCAAAACTGTTAAAGAAGTGGGGGTAACCCAAACTCTGTTTTGGCTATGGAGTAATACTGTATGTCTTTATTCTCATCCTCAACCAGGTTAATGAATCAGTTCAGGGTTGTCTTGACATCTCAATTGAGTAAAGAACAACACAGAGCCTCTTAGGTGTTTAGTATGGCCCAAGTTGTACTCGTCATAAGTGAGAAGGCTTATAGAATTCCGGTGAGTTCCTCCTCACAAGGATCTGCCATAGTCTTCTTAGCCCATGGTGCCTGCCCCCCATGAAAATTCATACACTGTGGGACCTGAACTGACCATGGGGGTAGGTGAAGGATCAGCACCAGTGAAAGTTTCCCAGTGCACATGACTGAAAATTGACTTGCAGTGAGACATGTCATGACTCAGAGTTGGTTCTGGCAGTGCTCCCCGTGTTTTATCATGCAGCTTCACTGCAGCCTAGCTTCTGAACACACATGTGCGCTTTGCATCATTGCATGTTGTCAAGATGCCCAATGCCAGTAAACACTGCCAGGGTCACTCTGGCTCAGTGTTTAAGGCTCTTGTGAATGTTACAAACTGTACTGTGCCTTCACCGGACACAATTTTCTGCTCTTCAAGAAACATAATGGCAAGATTACAGAAAAAGACTTCTAATACTTTGCTGTTACTCTTCCTCAGCATGTAAGTACTGAATTAGTGTGCCTTGGGATTGCATTGTGTTACAATGCTTGATTTTTAAAAGATGGCATTTGAGTTACTCACTTGAGGTTCATAAAAAAAAATCATTAAATGATTTCTGGCTTAGGGTTAGGACAGAAGTTCCAACAATTTCTGAAGTGGCCCTAAACATATTTCTGCTATTTTGTGCTACATATTTATGCAAAGTGGCATTCTCAACATTGACAGTTATAAAGTAAAAATATTGATCAAGTCTGAAAAGCATTGAAGATCCTCTGTGTCCTAAAAAAATGTCAAACATTTAGCCAAGATTTAATTCTTTGGGTAAAAAGAAAAAAGCACTTACATTTTATTAGTATTCATAATCACTTTATTCTTTGATTAACAGTAAAATTAAATGTATACCAAAGAATTGTTTCTATGACTATTATCATAAATACTTGATTTGTACACACAGGCTTGTAGTTGCTTAAAAATTTCTTGAGTGAAAAGGGGTCACATGTGGAAAAGCTTAAGCCTTGGTATAAATAACAGGTGCTTCTCACTGGGGCTGTCCATGTGCTCAAGAGTGTAAAGCACTTTAGAGCGGGAGCGCCACCCATGGACCATTACAGGTCCTCATGGCTGGTGCTATTACTACCCCACTTTGCAGATGAGGTCATTTTATTCTGGAGACACACATAGTATGTTTTTCACATACCTATTTATATTAGCTTTTCAGATATTTACAATAAATACACTTCTTGCCTTTCCAGATGTTCATAATTTAGTATGATCCCAAAATAACCAAGAGCTGACATTTTCTAAGCCAAGATGCTGACTTGAAAAGGTGAAGACTATCTTCAAAAGGGTCCATAATCAAGTGAGGGAGAGCCTCGTGATCTTGCGTGTGAGCCTTGTCTCTTTAACTAGAGTATGAATCCAGGAGGGCAGAGCTTTCCCATCACCACCTCCTTCTCCCACAATAGATAGGAGGAGTCATGTAGTGAGGACTTAGGGGAGACATATTGTTATCTGGGACACAGTCATCAAGTATCTTTTTTGTTTGTAGTGTTTCCTGAGTGAGTCAAGAAAGGAGGGAAGTGAGGCTGAGGAGATGGCTCAGTGGATAAGGTACTTACAAAGCAAGTACGAGGACCCAAGTTTTGATAAAAGCTGGGCTGGTGTGGTGGCAGCCCACCTGAAATGCGATTGCTTGGGAGATCGAGAGAAGAGATTTCAGGGAAAATCTGGCAAGTTAGATTAGACAAATTAGTGAGCTCTGAGCTCAGCAAGAGACCCTACCTCAGTAAATAAAGATAATGACCACAACATCTGGCCTCTACACATGTACCCACCCCCACAAACACATGTAAACATATGCATGAACACCACATACACACATATATGAATGTACACATAAAAACAAAAAGGAAAAGGGATATAAGCTTCTTCCTTGATTATTGAAGAACAAGTATTTGAGGTAGTTTAGAAATTTCTTTGGAGTTCCTGCTTCTGATAGGTGGGAAATGTCTCCCTTGGATATAATGGCTACCTATGGTAACCTATGGAGAAAATGTAACATGTTAGATTAAGAATAAAGGACATCTAAATATATATACTGTTGATTTTCCTCCAGGATCTTAAATCTACCATTATTATTGTTGTTGTTATTGTTATTTATTAATTATTATTATTATTATTATTATTATGCCTTGACTTTGCTCATCTGCCAAATGGGAATACTGGTTTCTTATTAGTTCTCAAGGCTGTATATAAGGAATGAATTAGCTATTATTAATGTACTGCAAACTTCTTGGTGACACTAGCTACATAAATATAGATTGTTCTTGTTTTAAACAAGTGATGCTAAACAAAACCAAGGAATATTAAATTATGAATTTACAGAAGAGATAAATTATGGAGGTAGTTATTATTTAAATTGGAGAAATATTTCTCATTTTCAGCCCAGGGTTCTTTTACTAAGCAATCTGTCTTGTGCTTTAAAAAAATGTAATTCAATTTACAAAAATTTGATTTGTGTGCAACTTTTTAGAAACATTTATCATGCAAAGTGAGACATCATCCGACTAAATTAGAGAATTTACCAGTATGTTTTGGCTTAGGATAGATATCATTTCCTCCAAGAATGAGAATATTGGCAAATTGAATCTCACATCTCCCTTTCTGAAACCAAGACTATCCAAGTCCAGTTTTGAAGCATCTGGTCTGGCAATTAGCGGTAGCAGTGGAAATACTTGGATGCTTTAGATCTGTCAGGAAACCGCCGATGACCTCAAGTTCACAAGGGCTCAGAATTCTCATCTGGAAAATGAAATTGGTGGAGACGATGGTCTCTTCCAGCCTTCAAGTTCATTGCTAAAAGGAGTGATGCAAGCTCACAAAGGACCCGAGCTGGCAAGCTGTCAATGTGTAATAAATCAAAACATAGATGGATAAACAAAGTCTTGGTTTTCATTTCTTTCCACCCAATTCTGAAAACCCTGAAGCAGAGCTCCAAGTTTACAAAGAAGAAAATAAAAAAAAGCAGCTCAGAAAACCCAATTCTTTCTTCATCGACTTAACCTCTCCTGACTGCTCCCGCACCTATAAGCCTGGTGAAAAAAAGGAAGGTAGATCCCATGACACTCTCTAGATGGCTCTTTCAGAAAAGAGATATGCAGATAGAAGGTCATGCCAAGTTGATCCTTGGAGACGGCAGCACTCCTTAAACATTTCACACTAGGGTTGCGAGGAGTGAAGAGACACCAAGCCACGGCGGAAGCTCACCCTGAGTCTCTCACTCAGTCCCACTACCTTACCCCACACAGGCCAATGCGGCCGTGGCACTGGGGGCCCATGTCCTACTGTTTGTGACTCTAGCCCTGCAACCATCAGTTAGTCAGACTCCATTGTCTGAGTCTCAGCCCAGGCCGTCCGTGGGTTATCAATGCTCTCTGGGCTCTCCTATCCCTTCTCAGAGTGGAGGGAGAGTTGCTAAGGAACGCCATTAGCATGCCGATGGCACACGGACCTCACAGTTTTGGCCTCAGCCGTTGACTCTAATCAGAAAATCATTTTTTAGAAAGATTTGTCAGTGTAAGAAAACAAGCTCCTGAGCTAAATTAGGATCTGGATTATTCTGCCCTCCTTCTCCATGTGCAGGGCAGATGGGGAATCATCATTTTTGTGCGAGGTTCATTCATTTCCCTGTGCATTTTCATCTGTTGCCCTTGAAGGTGGGTAAGGCTCACAATGTGAGAGCAAGGCTCTCTGGGGTTTGGGGCATGTCCCTCTTCCCCTCTTATGAGTTGACATTCTTGGCAAGGGATCTTGGGCTTCTGATTTTTGATTCTGTCTTTCTCCTCCCAGATCTTTACTTCCCACAGCAGTGAATTTACGGCATGTCTCCAGGAAATTAAAGTAATCCATTATATATTGTCTCCCCATCATTGAGGCAGGGATAATAGCATTTAACCCACCTTTTCAGTATACTGAGTGGCCTGTCAGGATCTCTTCTTTCAAAGGACAACTTGGAAACACTTTAATAAATGCTCCTTAACTTGGTGCTTTAAAAATACATGGGGTCAAATGGCAAACTGCTCTGTAATAAGTGCTTCAGCAAACAAGACTCTGATTGTCATTAACTCTACTTCTACATCTCTTCTCCTCTTCTCTCCAACAGTTCCATTTCTCCAGTGACACACTATCTCCATCTGGGCGTATAGTCTTTGTATGTGGGGGTTGGCACCTTGATCCTGTTCACAACGGAGCAGTCCTTTCTGTTCCTGTAAATGTCTCTCTCTCTCTCTCTTAAGCTGGAAGTGGTAGGGTTATGTGACCCATTGCATCATCAATGAATAGACAGTCTAAAGAACAGAGAGATGGGACTCAGCTTGGTGGTGGTGCACAGCGTCAGTGTGGACGTGGGCTGATGGCATCCTTTGCATTCTGTATTTTCATTTTCAGTACCGTTAGAAACCCAGTCACACACTCTGGGGAATCAGCTTTTGCATGTCATACTGATTTGCCCATCACTGTCATCACCCATCATCTCATGAACCACTAGCCCAAAGCTTGTGTGTCACTGCTAGTGAACAGGGCAAGAAGCGGTTTCTCATTTTATGTTTTTAGCTCCTCTTCAGGGAGAATAAGGGGCCACAGACGTTCCAGAGCCTAGGGAAAATGCTCACCAGAATGTAGTGTGAACCTTTTCTCTCATCCTAAGGATAGGGAAGTAAGGTGAATGATACGCTTTGTTGCATTTTGAATCTGAGATATCCCTGACACTATTCCTGGAGGGACATGAACAAATATCTACTCACTCTAGATGGGGAACTGAGATCCAATCAAAGTGTGGATACCACCAAAGTCCAACTTGAGTTTTAGTAGGGTTGTGGACAGGATTGTGAGTGAGGGTTTCCAGGAGCAAAAATGACTTGAAGACAGCTGTATTACCAAAAATTCCACCCCAGTATGGGTGATAACAGACAAAAGGAGGAAACATGAAGCATGCTGCATAACCTTCAGGCGACTCGACATGTTAGATAATGTCTGTTCCAGGTAGTTCAATTGATTTAAGCCTCTCCTAGGCAGCTCGGATTTTTTGGCTGTCTCTTGGTAACACTTCTTCTATTTGCTTGAGGAGGGAGGGACCTAGTATATATGGTCAGTTTCAGGGACTTCCTGAAGCTGTTTTGAGTTGTTTATTTTCTGAGCTTAATAAGCTTCCTTGCAGGATGGAATGCCATGCCCTCCAGACATCATTCTATTTTTTGACATCCTAAATCTTAAGAAGCTTTCACCAGACCACAACCCACAGCTCCAGAGAAGCTAGCTAACAAGGAAGACCCTAAGAGGGATGCATGGATTGCCTGGGAAGGGGAAATAGATGAGATCTCCTGAGTAAACTGGGGGTGAAGGGAGCAATAGAGGAGAGAGGATGGTGGATGAGAACATAAGGGAATGGGATGGTAGAGCTGGAACAGGGACAGTGGGAAGAGCAATGAAAGAGATATCTTGATAGAGGGAGACATCATGGGGATAGGGAAAAACCTACTGCTAGGAAAATTCCCAGGAATTCACAAGGATGACCCCAGCTTAGACTACTAGCAATAGTGGAGAGGGTGACTGAGCTGGCCTACCATGGTAATCAGATTGGTGAATACCCTAACTGTCATCATAGAGCCTTCATCCAATAACTGATGGAAGCAGATGCAGAGATCCACAGCCAAGCACCAGGGCAAGCTCCAGGAGTCCAGTCGAAGAGAGTGAGGAGGGATTCTATTAGCAAGGGGCATCAAGATTTTGATGGGGAAATTTACAGAGACAACGGAACTAAGCTAGTGGAAACTCATGAACTTTAGACCAGCAGCTATGGGGCTTGCATGGGACTGGACTAGGCCCTCTCTGTATAAGCTTGGTTTTAAGGGGCCACTGGCAGTGGGATCAGAATCTATCCCGGTCTGTGAACTGGCTTTTTGGAGCCTATTACCTATGGTGGTATACCTTGCACAACCTTGATGCAGGGGGAGGGGCTTGGACCTGCCTCAATTGAATGTGCCAGGCTTTGCTGACTCCCCATGGAAGGCCTTACCTTTTCGGAGGAGGGGATGGGGGGTGGGTTGGGGGGGGGAAGCTGGGGAAGAGCAGGAGGAGAGATGAGAGGGGGATCTGTGGTTAGTATGTAAAGTGAACAAAAAATTTCTTAATAAATAAAAAAATTATGTCTTCCACAAACAAACAAACAAACAAGGAAAGTTTCCTCCCAGATAAAAAGTTTAATCCCAAAGGAAACTGCTAACAGCATCCCACAGCTTCACATTTGGAACTCTTGGTTTGGGGAAGAGCTATGGTACTGCAGGAAGTAGTTCTTGGCTTGCAGAAGCATATGCCCCTATCGGCGGGTCTTTGAAGGTCATACCTCCTCATTGTGTCTGGAATCTCAGCTTCCTTGTCCAGCAAGACAGAGTCTCTCTGCCACATGTTCTCACTATGATAGAGCCCTGTCTTCTCCACTGTGATGGGTCGAAATCCCCTCGAAACCAAGAGTGAAAATAAATAAAGAAATAAAGAAAGAAAAAAAGAAAGAGAGAAAGAAAGAAAGAAAGATTTCCTTCTTTCAGTGGTTCCCATCAGGCGTTTTGTTAGGCACAAGAAAGCCAGCTACTGCAGCTCTCAGGAATGTTCTCAGTGGCATTTGATGGCTGTTTCACCTGCATGGACAGAACTCAATTCAACTGAGGGCTATTTAGGGTCTTTCCAGAAACGCCATTATGTCAGCTTTCTGCTGATTCTCCTTTTCAGTTGAGGTGCCTGTGTTGATAAATGCTCCCACAGCCCCCTTGGATAGGAGACTTTTTGAATAAAAAGTACCTTAATCATAAGGGATGCCTCTGATACCAATGAAATTCTAAGAAAAATCTGCATGTTTCCCTGTCTTTACTTTGTAAGAACCGTGGCTTAGAAGAGCTCGGAAAGATGACCTCCATGAGTTTATCACATAAAAGCATGGGATGCAGATGTTGTTCTTGCTCTGCTGCAAAAACAGTGGCTGGTATAGAACCAACCAAGGTCAAGCCCAACTCTCCTGTGAAACACATTTGACAGTGTTTTATGTTCTGAACTCCTGGGATACTTACCTTGGAGAATCTACAAACATTCAACCTCTCCGACCAAGCTTGTGGGCTGTTGAATGAAGGTTTCTCTCCACTCCACAGAAAGACTGAGGAAGCAGACCTCAGAGATTACCCAGCTTGGTAGACTCCCCCCTCTCTTATACACATACAGCACGCACACAGGAGAGAGAGAGAGAGAGAGAGAGAGAGAGAGAGAGAAAGAGAGAGAGGGAGGGAGGGAGGGAGGGAGGGGGAGGGAGGGAAGGAGCACTTAAGCAACAAAACCCTTTCCTACACTAATAACATCTTATATGGAATCCCAAAACAGATAGCAGTGGGGGCATCTCATTGGCATGGTAGGGTGTAGGGAATGAGAATCATGCCAGTGAGTGTCCTTGTCTGTCTGATTTCTGCATGACCCCCTGCCCTCAGCATCTCCCCAGGTCTACTTGTAGACCCCTACTGTGAAAATGTCTGATCTCATTTACCTTTTGTATTTTGCAAGTGAAGGTGCCAAGGTTGGAAGATGTAGTTTAGCCTTGTATTTGCAAGTATGCATAGGAATTGGCCAATGGATGCAACAAAAACATTTATCTTTCTAACTGGCATATAGAAGAGTTACATTACAGGAGCCAGAATGATGCTGTGGATGTTGATTTTCACACTCAGGGCAAAAGGAAAGGATTTCTACTCTCCTCTCAAAGTGCCCTGTTCCTTGAGCCCCTTGTTTCTTCCTGGGTCTTGGCTGTTTACACAACCTAGCTGGGCTGGGGATAAGCCCACAGGAAGGGACTTTTCTTCTGTGCTAATGCAGGAAGGAACATGGCATTGATCTTGCTGCAATTATAAGCTCAATGTGTTTCCCTTGAATTTTTAGAAAAACCAAAGGTACTTTGCAAGTGCAATAGAGCTTCCAATTAGGCATTTAAGTTCCCCATTTCTGTTTCCCTAATGACTTGACTTGCTCTCTTGCTTTATGAAATGAAAATAGCTTTATTTGGGCGTGAGAATGCTGCTGATTGCATACTTAATATGCCTTTGCAACAAGCTGCAGTCTGTTTCTAGAATATGCGATGGATAGAATAATACATTTCTGTGCACCTTTCTCCTACATATTTATGGTTATCTCTCCAGCTCCAGACCTGTATTGACTGAGGGCAGTGCAGTCTGGGTAGAAATGTCCAGAAGGCTGGGATGTTAAGCCTACAAAAGGAAAATTATTTTTGAAGTGAGTGCACCGGTCTTAGGGTCCTGATTGTGGGGAGGGATACAGGGTCCTGGAGTTGTAAAGTTCTGAATAGTAGGAAGTAGTGATGGTTTTGGGGGACCAGAGATGTAGAAGATAAGGAAAAGAAGCAGGACACCTGTTGTACTTTAACAGTGGAGCAGTGGAACCAGGCATGGTGGTGCACCCCTTTAATCTCCGCACCGGGGAGGCAGAGGAAAATAGGACTCTTGAGTTTGAGGCTAGTCTGGTCTACAGAGCAAGTTCCAGGATAGCCAGGGCTACGCAGAAAACCCTGTTTCAGAAAAACAAAAGGAGCAGTGGGAAGAACCTTTTCAGACCCTGTAAAAGAACAATGTTCTGGGTCAAGGGGGAGATTGACTTGCCAGCAAAGCAGGTGTCCATTTCCGATTTACTCTTTGCACAATGCATGGAGATGGCTTCCATTTCCAGGAACCCAAACATCATTCCATCTCCCACTCTCTGCATTACCAAAGACGATGAATAGACCGTAGCTCTTAGAGTCTTTCCTATGACTACTGACAGCACTTCTTAAAATGCTTCAGTGACCGCCATTCTTTTCGTTACTCAAATCTTGCCCGTCATTCAAGCCGCACAGAGCCCAGAATCCTCCAAAGACATCCTAGCAGGCCTCTGCATGCCTGTTCACCCCTTCAGCATGCTTGGCACCCCCACTTGTTGTTTCCTGGGTCATGCACGAACTTGTACCGTTTTCTTCCTTGGTTGGATCCAGATCGGTGTCCTTGATGGCCTGTCCCTTGACTATCAAGCCGTGGAAGCACACATGGGAACTATTAGAAGCAGCATGGGCCTCTTTTGCCATCCTGGCCAGCTGCTGTGGGTGAGGGGATACCCTCAGGTTCCCCACTGCTACTGTTGGGCAGACTGTACGCTTATTACATGTAGAGAAGGCCATAGTCCCCCTCCCCCCCCCCGGGGGAATCTGGGTGCTTTGCAGCCTGGGGAGAAACCTACCTCTGCTCTAGTTTAGGATGCTCCTTAGCTAACTTTCTTGTCTAAAGTGCCCTTGAATAGAGATTATAGAGGACTGTGCCCATTGCTGCAAGGCAGCTGTGACTAAAATGTAGAAAACAAACAAACAAACAAACAAACAACAACAACAACCAAAAAAACAAGTAAAGGAGGTCTCTCATGGTTCAGTTCCTTCTTATTTCTGGCAACACTCTGGGCCTTCCTTAAAGCCTATCACCTGCTCAGCAGTGTTAGCTGGCCTGCTGAGGGAAAGGCCTGCTTTACCAGTCTGAAGGAGACCCTGAGGTCATTGTGTCCATTCCCCTGCCTTCAGGCAGGATTAGTGATAAGCTGGCCCTGCCAGAGGATAATCTCTTCTACTTGTAAAAGCTTCCAGAGCAGTCCTGACTCTCTCTGGAGACCATTCATTGCAACTTTTAACAACTTTCACCATCAGGAAATTCTCCCCCATAGCTATCCTAAATCCCCTATGCTGGGGATTAAGCTCCTTTTCTTATTCTATCCTCAGTAGCCACTGCCAAGACTTAGCCTGCACTGCCTAAGAACTCTTCTGATACCTGAAGATTGTATGAAATCCTGCCTGCCTGTCTTTCCCTGATGAATAATCCCAGTTTCCTTTCCTCCCAGGCCCTGCTGCCCGCCTGCTTATCACCTTTGAGGCTACCTTCTGAGTCCAACTGAGAGCTAATCTCCCCTATGGGAAGGGGGGCCCATCTGGGGTAAGGAGTATAGGAAGTTTCTAGTCCATCATAGGTGAATAGAAAGTCTTTCTGGGATTCATGACTGGAACATGACTTTGCTGTCCATGAACCTGAGTGGTACTTGTGTTAGCAATGATAATTCGGCCTGTGGTAAATGGTCTGTTCTTATCCAACCAGCTGCCAAATACTTTTCACTCTCCTATGAAGGCAAAGTGTGTCATTCCCACCAGCGATATGGATGTACATCATTTCCTCTGGAGCAGTACTGGCAATTGTCACTTCTAGAAGTAAGGACTAGGGGGAGTTGGGCCAGTCTGCAGTCCCTGTGGCTCTCTGGGCAGTGTTTAGCAAAGCATGTGACCTTGAAAACTTGATTGGATGTGGCTACTCACTACTGAGGTCCTGTTGGTTTCTTTCTTCTACTGTGCTTTCTGATTTTTGGGTCTTTATGACTTCCTTTTCATAGGTACCAGTATCCTCAGTCTCTGCCTCTTTGCTTGCATAGCACTGGTGAAATTCTCTATCCCCATCCCTCTTTCCCTGGCATACTTTGCCACACAACTACCTCCATCACTGTCTGATTCCCATTTCCTGCTTTCCATAGATCCAAATTTTAACAACCACCAAACAGCTTCTTGGAGATATTCACAGTCAAAATGTGCTCATTCATTTGGTAGGGACAAACATGGGTGGGGCAGACAGATGCCTCAAGAATCATGGGGGGCGGGAGAGGGAGAGGGAGAGAGAGAGAGAGAGACAGAGACAGGGAGAGACAGAGATAGAGACAGAGACAGAGAGAGACAGAGACAACTGCAAGCAGGTATCAAAAGTCAGTTAGGTGGGGGATGAAGTATAGAGAACATGGCTAGGACATCAGAACAGATGTCCTGGGGCAGGTTGGCTTAGATGGGTCTTGGGCATCTAAGGTGAGTGTTGGCAAAGGTGGTAAAGGTGGGTCTCCTAAGGAAAGGAGGGAAGAGACACTTGATTGGCTTATAGTCCCAGCTGTGTTCTGCCCACACACTATACTTTCCAGTTCTCTGCATCTGTACTTTCCAGGAGAAAACTCCTTTTTACTTTTTCTTGACAAACAACAATAAAAGATCTAAGGAGTGTCTCTGTGCTGGGACTCTTCCAACTCAGGGGCTCCCTGTAATGTTCTGCAGATACTAGTAGGGTGTGATTGGTTTATGGTAGATGGGATTTTAATTTTTCATGTCGCTTGGTTGGAGTGGCAGGAAGCATGTGGGTTGGCCATGCTTCTGGGTCCAACTCATCTCTAACTGTTGAGCAGTCTCCTTGGCTTGACCCATTGTTCTGTATAGCAGTTTTATTTTCTACATATACTGTGTAATTAGAAGCACTAGTCTAAACTTGGGCTTTCAGAGATAACAAGGTAGGCAAATCTGTACTTCAGAATAGTACACAAAATTCTAATATGCTTTTCCAGATTCCTATTCCCAGATGTTCATGCCATATATAACCCTCTTCCCTTGAGTGTGGCCACAAAGTGAGATCATGATGTGAGAGCCACTTTAGTCATTAGCTTATTTTTATGGCAACATTGACTTCAAAGTTGACTGACAGGAAACTCAAAGGATTATTCTTTCTAACAATGAAAGATAATCTATGAGAGGGATTCATGTGAGGAAGATTCTTTGCTTTTAGCCTTGAAAATGGAGGACTCATGTGACAAGAAATGAGGACAACTTTTTGGAGCTTGTAGAAGTCCCAGTCCTATGAACCTTAGGATCTGAAATCTTCTTGCTGTGGTGTTTAAATATGGCTTGCAGCCTCCAAAACCTCATGTTGAGACTTAATCTCTAGTGTGAAGTATTAAAATAGCAGAAACAATCCAAGTATCATGTTCAGAAGTGGGGCATTTGGATTAGGACTAGACAAGGCTATCAGGATGGAACCATCATGATTGAATGGTGGTGGCTCTTTACGAAGAAGAAGATAGACCAGGAGAATTATATACCTAAGCTTCTCATCATTTGTTATATTATGCTTCCATGGGATTCCGTCAGCAAGACCATCACTAGATGTGGTCCTTTGATTGTGGACCAGAATTCTTGAGGTAAAGTAATCCTCTTGTCTTCCTCACTTACTAGCCTCTGATGTGCTATTAGCAACAGAAAGAAGACAGTGGCTTTCTCACAACTGAGAAGCATAGAAGAAGACTCAAAGCTCTAGATGAAAATACAGTTATTATGGATCCCCGGTTTTTTTTTTTTTTTTGGTTTTTCGAGACAGGGTTTCTCTGTGTAGCTTTGCGCCTTTCCTGGAACTCACTTGGTAGCCCAGGCTAGCCTCGAACTCACAGAGATCTGCCTGGCTCTGCCTCCCGAGTGCTGGGATTAAAGGCGTGCGCCACCACCGCCCGGCCGGATCCCCGGTTTTAACTTCACAAATTCTCAGCAGAGCACTAAGCAGTTCTGTGCCCAGACTTCTGGTCGGTGGAACTGTGAGCTAATAAGTGGGTGTTGTTCTCAGCTGCTAAGTTTGTGGCAATTTGTTTTGCCGCAATAGAAAATTAATACATGAGGGAATACTGAAAAGTAAACATGAAAAATTCAATAGTGGTGAGTGTTGTAGAGAAGATTAAAACATGGCATTATAATGGAGTGGGGGCCTCCTGGCCACTTTAGAAGTAGTAGTTTCAGAAGGCCCTGCTGAAATGATGCTCCGACTGAATGACAAGAAGGAGAAGTCAGATGAATACAAGAAGTAGGGGACCAGATGGAAGGAATGTTCAGGACTAAAGTGCCTCAGTATGCTCCTTTCCCAGAGGAGTGTGTATGTAGAAAATGTGCATGACTATTCCCCTTGTACTAGTGGGGTGGCCTTGGTAAATGCTTGTAGATGGATGATAATAAAGTTTGCGCTCAAATTGCTGTTGATAGAAGTGTCTCTGGCCAGAAACTATCACGTGTTGATTTGATTATCTATCCATCAATTAATTCGTTCTGTAGACACATCTGGAGCATCCCTGTGTATCCATCTTATCCTGTGGGAGGTATATTTGTGTCTACCTCCTCAGTGCTGAAGCATTGACCTGAACTGGGGCAGAGTTAGGAGGCAGGGCCTCTGGGAGGCACTCAAGTAATGAGGCTGAAGATGACATTCGTATCAACACAGGAAGAGTAAGGGAACACTTCTTACTTTCCTTGCTCTCTACTGTGCAAGGGTACCAATGACAGTGTTCTGCAAGCCTGGAAGATGGACCTCATCAGACACTGCATCCATGGGCACCTTAATCATGCGTTGCTTGGCTTCAAAAACATGGCAAATAAATTTCTCCTGATGAAACTGTCTGGTCTGTGGGGTTTTGTATCATTAGGCCCAGTTAATGGAGATACCACATCAGCAGGTGTTGATGCACTTAGATATTTCTAAAGATGAGACTTAAAAAAAAAAGTCATCAAACTAAAGCAAATAACAGCAAATAGAACTAAATTATTTAAAGGATATTACCAAGAAAACTAAACGTTTGGATTCAGAGGTTCACATAAGGACCAACTCCACATTCTGAAGGCACAATTTAATGGGCAAGCAAATGTAGGAATCAATAACTTCTGTGCCTCTTGCTTTGCTGAATTCCATTCACTTTCCCCTCTCTGAGTTTGCATTTCCTGGAGGAGGGCTGCAAGACTGGGCAGACGTTCAGCCAGAGGGTTTCAGGAGAGACAAGCTCTGGTGAATACTTCAGGCACTGGGGTTGACATGGACCACATGTTAGGATGAAGGCCATTCCATGTTTGAGGATGAGATACTAGAGACACTGGTTAAGAAGTAGGGAGGACAACGGGCATGAGGGACCATTGGGAGACATAGCCTACACATGTCCATTGGCTAAGAGGGAGGGCGTAAAATGAGTAGTCTTCATCGTCAGCTTGATGGCATTTAGAATCACCAATCACTGTGAAAACAGACGTGTGTGTGTGTGTGTGTGTGTGTGTGTGTGTGTGTGTGTGTGTGATTGTGTGGGATTGTGTGTGGGATTATCTGGACTAGGTTAACTGAGGTAGGAAGGTCCACCCCCTAGGTGTGGATGGTACTAGACTGTGAAGATCCTAGGACTGTAAAGAGGAGAAAGTGAACTGAGCACCAGCATTCATCTCTTCCTGCTTCCAGGATTGGGATGTGGTGTGGCTGTCTGTCTGTCTCATGTTCCTGCCACCATGATGGGCTCTGGGCTGTATCCTGCAACGGTGAGAGGAAATAAGCCCCTCCCCCCTTAAGTTGCCTTTTTTTGGAGGAGATAATTTGTCATAGTAATGAGATAAGTAATTAATATGGAGATTGAAAGTCAAGGGTCGTGGGCTTTTTCCAGGTCTCTGTCACTGTGGGCAATTGGTTGGCTAGAACTGTTAGTTCACTATTAAACATTAAGGGTAAAGAACCAAGAGGGGGCAGTTTCAGGAAAGTTGTTGAGAGCTCTTATTAGATGCACAGGGCCAAGAGCTGAGCTACAGTTCAGGTATGAGGGCTACTGGCCCATGGACATGGACACTAGAACATTGGAAGCCAGGAAAGTGAACTAACAAAGAGAGAAGGGGAGGACCTAAGGTTGAAGAACCAATTTTAAAGATAGAAAAGAAAAAAAAGCTGACAGAGAAATTACATTGCATGCATCAGAAGATGGTGTGATTAATTAAAAAAACTGACTTTCCCTGGGAGACAGTGGAGGGGATTCTGTAGCACATGTGATGTTATTCAGATGTGGCCAGGGGACCTTGGAGATCTGGTCACTGCAGGGAGCTAAAGGAGGTGCCCCTTAGACACTGTTTGGGCTTGAAGTAGAGAGGATGCAGGGTGACCCAATGATTTTTTCTTTTTTCCTTTTTTCTTTCTTTTCTTTCTTTCTTTTTTTTTTTTTTTAAAGAAACTAAATTCTAGCACAACAAAATGCTACTGGGAAGGATCCTGAACTACTGGAGAGTTAGAGGGTATGGGAGAGAAGAGGAAGCTGTGAGGCTGGGAGAATGAGGAAGAAAGTCTCCCCTTTCGCATTTTTGGGGTAGGGATGTAGGCATCAAGCCTGTGTGTTGTCAGTTGTGTCTATATGTTTCGTATATGTATTGTATGCTGCATATATGTTGCATGTGGGGTTCATGTATACTTGAATGTAGTGTCTGTATGTGTACATGTGTGTGCATGTGTGTGATATGAAAGTCTCAAGGATTTGCATTTGTGGCCTTCTGCATTTTTTGGGACCTTGGAGATGAGGTTACCTCTTGGGAAGGCTGAAGACAGTAAGAGAAAAAAGAGGTGGATGGGTGGAGGGCCCCATGCAGGAGGAAGTGGGTAGCTAGCAGTCCTGCACATGGGTTAATTCTATATCAACCATAATGGGTCTGCTTCTAGAAAGTCTTCCAAATCTGGAACTGAGCTTGCTGAGAAGACTGGATCTGCCATCTCCAGAGATTTTCTAAGCCCCCAGGGCAGAGGCAAGGGCTGCAATGGAGAGCAGCCTGTTGTACCACTTTGCCTGAAGTGCAAGGTGGGTACCACCTAGGGAGCCAGTAAGGCGAGCATCTGTGAACCTTCCTGTCCTCATCCCACTGCTGCTTGCCACCTGTCTCCTCCTCTTCCCCAAATCTGCCCATAAATAATTAATGACTGCAACCGCATGTTCTGTTCCTATAATTGAAGACACCTTTTGGCAGCTTTGAATCACTTGTGTCTTTTCTTTGGCTTCACTTATAGCGCTGCTCACCTTGTGTCTAAGCGGGGGCTCCAGAGAATCTCCTTTTGAGGGCCTTGGTGTTACGACAGGCCAGCCATCCTCACCACCACGCATGCGCATCTTAACTGTTACACCTGAGCAGTCTGCAGCTGGAGTAGTCTTAGAGGCTACTGTAGGAGAAAGTTTAACAGCACAGCGAGGGTCAGATCCAACTCAAGGCATTACACTGAACTCTGTGGAAGCATGTGCTCTGAGCCCAGCATTCCCCAAGAGCTGAAGCAGAGCCTGGGAAAGGGATGCTTGGAAATGTGAAATGTTAGAGAACACCTTTGGGGGGTGGGTGATAAAAGAAGAATACGAAAGGATGGATTCAGCTTCCCACCATTATCTGCTTCCTCGATGTCTGAGGAGAGGCACCATAATTCTTCCTCAGGTCCTACTGGAATCGATGTCAGTTGAGAGACCTACCAATGGTTTTCTTATGTGTACTAATCTTTTTCATCTGTTAAATTCATTCATTCATTCATTCATTCGTTCATTCATTCAGCAACACATACTAAGTCTGACTCTTCTTTCACCCCCCCCACCCCCCAAATCTGGCTCGTCCAGGACACATTTTTCTGTAAATTCTGAACTAGTCACCAAGAGCCAAAGGATTTTATACTTTCAGCACTGCCAAGAGACCTCTCTTTTGTTTTTGAGTATTTGCTGGCTCTAGCTTACCAGTGTATTCTTGGCATCGGTACCCTGTTTAAATAAGTTTACAAGCCTCAGTGGGATGGAAAATGAAGAGAGCAGGAAAGCACTGGCTGCCTCAGGAAGACGCACAAAGAAGGAAAGGGTGAGAGAGGGAGGCTCTGTGGCTGGCGGCATCCCGAGCCTTACAGCTGCCGAGCACAGGCCACATTTGAGATAGGAAGCGATGAGGGATACACAGGTTTTGTGGATGGGTCTCACCTATCTGGCCGAAATGATGCCGAGCTGAGTGAGCTTGTGGGCTGGTCCGTTATGTTAGCTACTTTTCTCATCACTTTGACTCAACTCCCGAAAAAAGCAACTTAGAGATTTATTTTGGCTTACAGTTTGAAGAGATACAGTTCATCAAGGTGGGGAAGGCATGGGGGCGTGAACACAAGGTAGCAGATCACTCTGCCCATATTCAGGAAGTGGAGAAAGATGCATGCTGGAGTTCTTTAACCTTTCTCATTCCACTCCCTTTGTTTAGCTTGAGCCCTCACCTACGGGATGGTGCTGCCCTCATTTCAACTTCTCTGCAAATACCACCACAGATGCACTCATACATACATTTTCTAGGGGAGTCTAATTTCAGTCAGGTTGACAATAAAGATTAACGATCATATACGGGTGCCTATCATGAAGGGACCATGAATTCACTGTGAAGAATCTCTTTTCAGGGCCTGAATGTCATTTGTGCTATTGGGCAAGACTTCTGAGCTCACTGCTGCTCTTGGTATGATGCCAAAGAGAGGCTAGCCTACCAGTCTCCACCTTGTAACCCCCGTGTGTAAAATGAAGGCATCATCAGCTCACTTGATCCCCAAACTCCTTTCCAGGGCTATGAGTCTCTATCTCAATAATTCTTGGTGCAACTGACTTAGGACAATTAATATAGGCCCAAGGGGACATATTTGCTGGTATGTCAGGAGACTTGGTCTATTCAAAATTTATTAATAATTTAGATGGAGGGTGATGGCATTCTCCTGTGGTTTGGAGGCAATTGAGACTGGTAGAGAAAGACTTTGTTTGTGTCAGAATTGAGAGCTGAAAAGCCTGAAAATGGACCTGAACTTGATAGATAAAATGCTGTGCTTTATAATTGTATAAATACAGATTAGGGAATCCTGGCCCATAAGCGGTTTAAGTGAGATGCCTTAGGAGACTTAGTTCGGGATACACTGCATTCATTTATAAGTTCAATAAATATCTATGGAACCTCTGGTACTACTGCAGAGATGAACGGTGTGGCAGTGACTAATACGATGTCATTGCGAGGTGGCTTACATTCTAATGCTGTAGTGTCGTAACATTTGCAGCCCTACGGCATGTCACACAAAAGAGTAGGTTCTATGATGCCAGCCAGAAAGAAGCAAATGGTAAAGGGGAGAGGCGAAGCAAGGCAATGAGCAATGAGATGATGGGTCACTGTTTATTTATTTAAAGCAACTGTGTGACATGGCTGCTAAAAAGCAGCGACATCCTGAAGTCTATGAAAAATGTGGTCAACCAATCAGAGTGCCTTATTCAAAGACTTCTACCTATGTACATACCCTGACCTCATCCAACTGCAGGTCACCTGTGAAGGTCACTCTCTGCCTTTCCAGCTCTTCTGGCCTTGGCCTCATTTCAGCAATCTTACAACTTGTGCTTTTGTGAGTCATTGACCATGGACAGAGCCCCATCGTAGACCACTTTTTACATTGCTACACACCATCTGTGCTAGCGCGGGAGATGCTGAGACTGGCTGGATTTCTTCTGGCCAATGTGGGGCCCACCCACAGTGATCACCTCGTCACCTTGAAGTGTCCAACTTGACCTATCCCAATTCTCTCCTTGTTTCAAAGTCCTCCTCTAGCATTGGCTGCCAGATAGGACTCAAAGGGAACATTTTTTTTCTGTTTTATTAATGTTCTTACTCCTAAGTTTTGCACAGTGTGTGGGATAAATGCTAATTTTTCTAGGTGGGGGGAAAAAGTTTTCTCCCAAACTTCTTGCAATTTTATTAATAATGTAGCAAATGAGACAACATATTCTGAGGGCTTAGAGAATCCCAGGGAGGCAGCCTGGGCCTCTGAGCACCAGCGCTGTTCCTCCTGCTGTCTCTCTCAGGCAGGGAGCTGCAGCACCGAAGAGCAGAGGGCAGGGGAATTATGCATGAGCAGAGAGAGGAGCCGCTGACCTTCTGTGTTTAAAGGTTAAAACGATTTCTTGGGAAATGGAGCAAACTCACTAATCAGAGGCTGTTCTGAATTTTTCTGCAAAAATTAGACCTAGTAGCTCTCTTCGATGCTCGGTTTGAGCAGCTGTATGTCTATACATTCAACGACCAAGTTACATTAGGATCAATCTATTGAATACCTACTATGTTCCAACCCTTGCATAAGTTACACCAAAAAAAAAAAAGACAAGAAGAAGTGCATCCAAGATGGTTACTGATAATTCCAGTAATCAGAGTGCTCAATTTGCCAGCTTTCTTCTTCACATGACTTAAAAGGAACACAGTAGTTATTCCAGGGATTTACCAGAAAAGAAACATGATCATGGTACACCATCATTTTCACAGCCATGGTGCCAGTGGTGAAGCAATGCTCAGGATAAAGGTGATGGACATGATGAGGTGAGTTCATGGCCATTAGGCTGAATTGATGGGAGTCAGGGCTTAGGACACATCTCTCATTTACACATCCAGTGAGCATGCCCTGAGTACATTCTCTGTGCTCAACACTGTAGTCAGCACTGAGTGATGGATACTAGAAGGTGACTCTCCTCCTAATATATCAACACAGTAGAGATAGAAACTGTTTCTTTTTTGTTATCTGCTATATTTCTAGGATACAGAGAAGTATGGCATGTATACAAATATCATTTTATTTGATTAATGAATGAAGGAATGAATTTGTTGAAATGGTAAAAATGGGGGTGGAGAGGGAAGTGTGAACATAACACACACGTCTTAAAGTGTGAGTGGGGTGACTGGGTGTTAGAGTACAGTGAGCATGGAAGATGGAAAAAGATGGAAAAACTGATTTTCCCCACTAGGTGGGAATGGGATATGAGAAGAGAATTCATGGGTATGTTATACTTTTACTTTTAGAAAGCTTAAATGAACTCTTAGATTAGGCAGAAAAATAAATTTGTTAAAGATCAAGGAACTTAGAATTTCTAGGGGTGGAGAAATTCTAGACTTAATGTTATAGACTCATTAGCTATGCTTATAATTGCAAAGCTATGTAGTATGGAGGAGGCATCATTGCCCCTTTGATGAGCATAGTAGTGATGATGTTCACTATTCATTGGATAGTACGGGGCAATGGTACTGTCAGACACCCTGGCATCTCTGCTTCATTCACACAGAATGAGCCTTGTGTTGTGTATGTTTTTTCACGCTCCTAGTCTCAGATTTAGAATCTGACTTGAGAGTGCTCAGTTGCCTTAGGAAACTTGCACTCTAGCTGCAAGGGAGGCTGGGAAAATGAACTACTGGTTTGTATTTCATTCTGAGAATTCAGAGTTGAGACATTTATTAAATATCAGAGCTTGTCCAAAAGGTATGGCATGGTCAAAAAGAAAAACAAATGATTGTGGCTATAGGGATTAAACTGGAGATGGATCAGAACAAATCATTCAGAGTTTAAAAGTCTAGATTCTTACCACAAGCAACTGAAAGCCCTTGATGAGCTTTACGGAATAGAGTGACATGGCCAGATTTGAGTTTTGTAATGAAGACTCTGAAGGCAGAGTGGGAGCAGGATGTAAAGGATTGGGCCCTGGAACAGGATGATTATTCGTAGTTGGAGTAAAGGGACTCGGGGATGTGGTAACAGCTAAGGAGGACCTGGGATAGGCAGTGGACGTAGACATAGAGGGAACAATACAAAGGACATTAAGAAGAATAAATGAGCTAGACGGGAAAGTGAATGAGATCCTGTGAAGAATGACTCTCTGAGAGTGATTATGGTTCTGAGAAAGGTAGTGAGCAAGGGGGCTCAGGAAGCTGGGTGTGATGATACATGCCTATATTCCCAGCCCTAGGGAAGCTGAGGCAGAAGAACCACAAGTTTGAGGTCAGCTGGGTTCCACACCAGACCCTGTACCTCAAAACAAGTGTGTATGGGGGAGCAGGAAAGAGGGGGGAGATGGCCATACAGGAGACAGGACAACCAGGAAGGAGTGTTTTTGCAGAAGACGAAGCAGTGAAGACGGAGGAGGGTGCAGTCATCAGCGGGGAAGACTTGTCTTTTCCTCAGATGAGAGGAGCTGGATTTGGCCGGTTCGCACCTTGGAGACTTGAGCTGCTTAAGTCCTAGACCTGTCTTCCTAGCTGCTCTGTATGGCTTATCTCCTCCTCCTGCTTCATCTGCTTCAAGGGTTAGCTGACTTTCCTTCAGGGGCCAGAGAGTAACTGTTTTTGGCTTTCGGAATCTGGGGTCTCTGTCTCCAACACTCTACTGCTATGGTGTAAAATCAGCCATAGTCGATATGTAAATGAAAGGATGAAGATGTGTTCCTATAACCTTTTATTTATTAAAAACTAGCCAGACCACAGTTACTGACCCCTGATCCAGCTGGTTCCGACCCATCCTGACCTATGGGACAGGCCATTGTTGCACTTTGTGCTTCTCCTACAGAGCACTCATCTCTTCTCTAATTAATTGTTTGCCTAATTGTGTTACGCTTGGACTCCCATGCGAGTGTTAAGGCAAGGGCCATGCTTTCTGGCTTTGTGGATTTCCCCGGCCAGCTCAGGTGGGACACCAAGCATGTATCACTGAATGCCTTTCACTTATTAATGAATTCAACTTTCCCAGCATTTCCAGTAGTTGGACAGTGCTATCATGTCTATCCTAAAGATAAAGAAGCTGAGGCTGAAATGAAGTAAATTATTACAAATCATACCACTGGAAAATGGAGGGGCTATGGGGTGCAGGTCTTTAAGTTTAAAAGAGAAGCACTTTGCCAATTGAGTCACGCCCCAGGTGGCATCCCTGAGGGACTCTTGACATTCTCTGCCTCTTTGAAAGCTGCTAGTGAAAATGAACCACAAAAATCAGAAGCTGTGTTTGTCTTTTGGTATGTGGTTGGGAATGGCAAGGTAGAATGTTCAGGAAATATCACATGGTAACATGGGAATTGTCCGTATAGGGAGAAGGCAGAACTACCCTGTGCTACAGGTGATCATGGAAGTATTATTTTTCAACCTATAAGTTTTCCTGTGGAAGGATGTAGCTGCAGAGGCAGGAGAATGTCTGGCTAATGTCTGAGTTGATGCAACTTGGGGTTTTCCAAGAAGTTATCTGAGACCAGAGCAGCATCTAGGGCCCAGTTAAGACAGTCCCAGCACTAGGTTTGAACCTGAGCACTTTTAAATCTTGTGACATGGCCACATTAGTTCATTTGGCCTTCATTGTGCTAAGCACAAAATAAGAATGAGAAGACCTTTGTGTGGTGTTTTGGTGGCAATAAATAGAAAATTCATATACAATGTTGGCCTGTAATAAAAGCCCCACTAATTGGCTCTGGGCTCTTCTGAGAGCCTCTGCCTGAAGAGCTCCAGGAGAACAATATCTGGTCCTAGATGGTGAAGCCATGCCTTCAGCATATTCTCTTTCATGCTGTATCCTGTAACCCTCTTCTCTTTTGCCTGTCCTGGGTAACATTCCCAGCTCCACCCAGACAGCACTTAGCACTGCCTACTACCTGTGTGCTATAGGCTCATCTTAGTGAAGTGATTCTCAACCTTCCTCATGCTGTGACCCTTTAAAACAGTTGCTCATGTTGTGGTGATCCCTAACCATGAAATCATTTCATTGCTACTTCATGACTATAAATTTGCTACTGTTATGAATTGTAATGTAAATATATGATATGCAAGATATCTGATATATGACCCCTATTGTGACTCACAGGTTGACAACCACTGTCTTACTGTCGTCTGAATTGTGCATACAGCTGTGTGTTGGGAGAAGAATGCATACTTAGTCTCTACTTTATGTGGGCATGAACTCCTTTCCATGTATGTATGTGAATCTGTGTTCACATATAAATGCATGTGTTTGCATCTGTGTACATGTTACTCACATGACAACCCTTAGTTCCTGATGAGGTAGTTTTTCTCATATGTAAAACGTGAATTATATTGTATTAGTCTTCTCTGTGGTGCAGGGATCATGGTGTATCACAAACTCATACACCAGACAGGTCATAAAGAATTGAAAGGACCGGTAATATCTGATAGAATGAATTAACTTTGGTGTGTGTGTGTGTGTGTGTGTGTGTGTGTGTGTGTGTGTGTGTGTATGTATGTATGTATGTGTGTGTATATGTGTGAAAGCTAGTGGGACTGACATATGCATGAAGCTCATTTATACTTTGCTCTTCCATGAACCATGAAATCCTCTTTCTCTGACCCAGAAGGCTTGTGTCTTTGGCCAGCACCTATGAAATTGTGGCAGGTTACTTCATCAGTGTGTGAGCAGGCTTACATCTTTGCCTTGCCCAGTCCTTAGCAAGGAGAAGGGCGAGAGTATTACACAATGAAGAATGGGAAGAAACGAAGTTTAGCCTTGGAGAGAAAAGTCACAAAGGTGTTGAAAACTGTTTTTTAAAAAAATCTGAGTAGATTCCATGAAGCCAACTCAACACTTCCATGTAGCTACAGAAACAAAAGCAGCCCGGGGCCCAGTGCATAGGGACTTCATGGCGAGTTATATAGTTCACCTCTAGGGAACACTGCCTAAGATGTGGAGCTGTACAGCAGAATTTCAAGATGTTTTTGAACATTCATCAGTCCTTGCTGGAGAACATCTTAGAAGGGAATCCTTGACTTTTTCTGAAAGTGGAATAAACAGCCCCTGAGACTCACGGTGTTAGTATGCTTCAAAGTTGATGCTATTCCTAGTGTTTAGAATTCATCAGCAGAGAGGCATTATTTCAGACCTTGGTCTCAGGTGAAAATGCTCCAGGAAGAAGATACCTTGGCATAAGTCCCGTGACCTTGCATCAACATCCCGGCTTAGAGTGAGAAAAAATAAAGAAGATCCAGGAGAGCAGTACAGAAAACAATGGACATCTTCCTGTGAGCAGGGTTCTAGACCCCAGCCACTTACTTCCAAAGCCTTCATCCAGATTAGTTTGACTTTCTATTTTTATAGTCATTAGCCAAAAGTAATTGCTGGCACAGTACATGGCATTTTCAGAAGGAATTGATGAAATGTAAGTCTTAATCAATGGCCTATATTTGTATATATTTTAATTTTTTTCCGTTTTTTTTACAAACCATAATTGAGAGCTTGCATTGCACTAAAACACAAAAGCTCATAAAGCATAATTCATTCCTTAGAGAATCTATAATTTCTTTGGAAAGACAGGGTCAATATACATGCAGGAAAATATCTCAAATACAAAGGTGTTATGAGGTTTGTGATGAGACTCAAATCCATGGAACCTGCACGTTAACAGGAATTGTTCTTCCCCTGGACTCTCCAGACGGCTTTTGGCTATTAACCAATATCTCTCCTACAAGAAAGGAAGAAAGCAAGGCTCGTGAGCTGGAGGAAGATAAGGGGTTCTATGTGGAGAGACTGAAGAGAACATCTTTAATATGAAAAGGAAATAGACAAAAGAGAGTTTAAATAAATATGCCTCTAAGCTACAGTCAGAAATCTCTTGATGTCTTTTGAGAGGTATGAGTATAGAATATAGCTCCTTTTTGGTCACCTTGGGTGGTTGAAACTTTGCTTCTCGAAATCAGTTCCACTCAGATGGAAGGTTCCAGTTACGGAAGATGTAAACAATACTGAGAAAGACATTAGAGTGAGGAACCTAAATCTGATTTTCAAGGTTGGGTGGTAGATGCCAGATAGAAGGATGAAGTGAGGAGGACCATACATGGTAGAGGGGAGTATGTTCAAAACAGTAGGGCCAAAGGGTTAGCATACAATTCTAGGGATCCTGACATGACCCTCTTCTTCTCTGTGGGCTGTCTAACATCTGCCAAAGCTTTCTCCTGGGCCTCCTACAGGACGTTGACTCCAGAGAATCAGGCTCAGCCATGGATGTGCAGGGCTGGGGGTGCCTTCACTGTATTTTGGAAATTGCCATCTCTTGTTCTGTGCTCCACTGGCCTCTTCAGTTCTCTCTGATGGAGTCCTGGCTGTAAGAATCGTGAGAATCCTGCCACTCTGTTTTCATTCCTATCAAGCTTCAAGTCTCCTATCTAGGACTATTTCCTAAGTGACAAAGACAGAATTGCAGAGTCACGGAAACAGATAAAATATTTATGATGAACCTGGGAAGTTGGTTTAATCACAGATAGCTCTTTCCTCTTGTGTATTAATTAATCCTGATAAATACCCCCTGTTAGATAAAAATTGCCCAGAAAAGGCATACATATAGAAAAAAAGCAGTCAGTGTATTTCAGATCATCTTAAATGAACAAGCTCTGAATATTTCATGAGTACAGCAGATCCATCATCAGAGAATACAATTATGATGCTTTCATGACACACATCCATCTTTAGGTCCTCGAACAATGCCCCACACTTGCTCTGTTGGGTCACTGAAACCTGTTTTTGTAGAAATGGAGCAGGGTGAGACAAGTTTGAGTCCATCAGACGGAAATATTAAATGCGGCAGCACTGAGTAGGTCATTTTCATACTGTGTGGTTATTTTATGCCTAAGGATAAGGAGACCCTGGGAAGAAGCATCTGGAATCATGGCCTGTTTTCATAGTTGTAGTTACTAGAATGCATCTTTTTCTGTACGTAATAATGATTTTTCCTTGAAGATGATGAATACTAACACTAATATCAATCCAGTCCTTCTGCCACTGTGATAACCTGCCAAGAACTCTATAAAAACTTTGTAGGTTTTTTTCCTCATTTCAGTCATCAAAGTTCTTAAAATTTCCAGAGAATTTATATATATATGCAAGGCTGGGGGTACACACACACACACACACACACACACACACACACACATATATACATATATTTAAACAGAGAGGTGATATTTTACTCTGGTCATTTAATTCATGTTCACAATGAAACATAATTTTCTGGCATCCACGTGTAAGACAAAGAGCAATCAGATTCAGAAGGCAAAAGGGAACAGCAAGGAAAAGATGTTGGGTAGACAGACAATGGGTAATGCTGCCCCTTCAGGTTTCTGCAAGAATGCTGAGCGATATGAGGAGCATGGGAAGGGAAGGTGTATGTGGGGAGACCACAAAAGTAGCACAGCCAGAGGACTGTATGGCATGTGGAGACAATGGCAAGAGCTGCCACGGAAGCCAGGGCAGGCAGCATGCAGAAAGTTTCCGATGCCAGACTTCTCAAGAAAACTTCCTGGGTAGATTGTTAAAAAACACCATTGCCAAGTCTTACTTCAGACGGATGTATTTTTAATAATTTATGCCTCAGAGTGGACTAATTCAATTAAACTGCTTTCCTTCTCAATTCTAGTTTAGACCACTGAATAAATGGGAAGTTTGTTTGGGGGACTTAATTAATCTTGTAGCATGGATTAATTAATTAATTAAGCAATCATTTGCATGCTGTTTTCTACGTGTTATGTTCAAATGAAGATAAGGAAATCCCAGTGCCACACTTTGAGGAGCACACTGACCAGTGGGGACTAGATAAAGGAATGTACAAATGTTGCACCATGGTGCTGTAGCATCCAAAAGCCCTGCAGTCCCAGATGATCTCATTTCCTTCTAGTTCATTGTCTTCTACGGTCACACCTTTGGTGCTCCCAATGATCCTCTGTTCCTACACATTGTGGGTTTGTGTTCTGGCCTGGCTAAGTTAGAGCAAGAAAGAAGAGGGTCTTACCCTGTTTGCATCTCATAGGCTGACTCAAGAAGCAGTATTCTGAGAGGTGACAAAGGTTAGCCCAAGGGACTTGACAGCATATGACATGCAAGATTGTCCCCTAAGAGGAGAAAGAAAGGAGTGATGGAGGTGACCCATCGGTGGAGGGAAACTAGACGTAGTAGAAGGGTTAGGTTGTGTCATGGTGACTATCAGTTCGCAGGTCACCAGCATCTAGAATCACCCAGGTAACATACCTCTGGGCATATCTATGAGGGAGGTCTTAGACTCGGCTAACTAAGGTGGAAAAGACCCATTCTAAATGGTGGCTCCATCCTATGGGCTGTGGTCCTAGACTGAGTAAAAGGAGAAAGGGAGCTGAGCACTAGCTCTCTCCCTCTCTCTCCCCCTCTCTCTCCCCCTCTCTCTCCCCCTCTCTCTCCCTCCCCCTCTCTCCCTCTTCCCCCCCCTTGACTGGAGACACAATGTAACTATCTGTCTCAAGCTCCTGCTGCAAGGCCTTCCCTACCAAGATCGACTGTCCTCTCAGGAGGTGAGCTGAGGGGAAAAAAAAACCTTCCTTCCTTATGTTGCCATTTTAAGGATTTTGTCATAGCAACCAGCCAAGAAACAAACACAGGTTTGTTTTGTTGTTGTTGTTTGTTTTTTAAGAAAGGATTTCTCAGTATAGCCCTGGCTGTCCTGGAACTCACTCTATAGACCAAGCTGGCCTTGAACTCAGAGATCTGCCTTCCTCTGCCTCCTGAGTGCTGGAATTACAGGTGTGCACTACCACCGCCTGGCTACAGATATCTTTTTAATAGTTTTTTTTAACAGCTATCATGGTCTTATCAGGTAAAATTTTGAGACTGAAGTAGACTAGATACCAAGTGCTACATTCTTTCTTTGTGAAAATGTATTCCACATTAAGAAAAAGTCCATGGAAACCAAAGACTTCCAGGTTCAAATAAAAATGGAGGCTATATTGTTTTTTTTTCCCTTCAGCAGAAGATATCAACACATGAGCTGGCTTTTCTACCTATAGACAAAGAAAGGAGGATACTTATTTCAATCACCGTGGACTATATTTAAGTAATGCAAATCTACCTTTCTGACTTAATGATGCAGTATAGTGGAGCTGTGGAACAGATGACCAGGACTTCACATTTTGGTGGTACACACACACACACACACACACACACACACACACACACCCTATTTTTTACTACCTTTATCACATAATGAGTTTACCTCCCCTAGGAGTCTATGAATTCCACTGGAAGAAGTATATTCTGTACATCTTGGCCTTGCTACGAAACAGCCTACCGGCTAAAACATTAGTAGTGATCCACAAAGAATCAGGCTGGAATGACCAAGGAACACACATTCAGGGGTGTTCAAAACTTGGTAATGGGAGAGGTGCCATGGATGTGGTTGTTTGCCTGACAAGGGATGGTGATCAGTAGAAGAGGTTGAAGACAGCGCATAAGAATAAAAACCGTATGTAGTATGTTAAAAATAGGAGTTCTTTGTCAAGGTATGAGGCGAGCCTCTTAAAGTAAACTGAAAATGAAGTGGCTCTCCTTACTTTGGAATGCTAGTCTCTGGAGAGAAAGGGGAAGCCAATGGTTCCTTTGTTTGATGGATACATAGTGGTGATGTTGGAAACCAGTTGTCATGTGGTTATGATCCACCCAGGGGTCGCATTTACTTTTGGCAGAAATTCACCTGCTTCAACTCCTTTGCTACCTGGTGAGTGTTCTTGCTGACAAAGGTTGGACTGAGTAGCTAAATCTAAGCTTGGGACTCCGCAGCAAAGGAGTAGGGAGATTACTGCTGCTGTAGAAAAAAATTAAAAACCTAAGCTTAATTTGGGTTAAGCATATTACTCCTAAAAGGAGACAAAAACTGGCACAATTAATGATGGCAGGCATGTTTTTATACCCAGTGCACATCACAGGCCTTACTGTGTCCTGTTTGTACACATGTGTGTATACAAACACCATGGAGTGTAAACACTCATATAGCCATGCACCTTGTCTCTCTAGAGCAGTGGTTCTCATCCCTCCTAATGCTGCTGCCCTTTAATACAGTTCTTAATGTTGTTGTGACTCCCAACCATAAAATTATTTTATTGCTACTTCATAACTGTAATTTTGCTACTGTTATGAATTGTAATGTAAATATCTGATATGCAAGATATCTGATATGCAGTATATCTGATATGTGACCTCCAAAGGGGTCACACACAACCCGCAGGTTGAAAAACCACTGCCATAGACTGAATATCGTTTCATTTGTTTATATTTGGGGCAAGAAACCTACAGTGTGCTGGCCTTCAATAATATGTTTTCCTTTCCTAGTAAAGATATTTTAACTATTTCATTTAGTTATGTTTACTTGAATGTTGTGTTTGAATCATGCCTGGATGTTTACAAGGCAAAAGTCATGGAAAGCATATGCAGTCTAACTAAAAATCATATCTGAGCCTCAGAAAGATAAGAAGCATCTCTTACTCCAAGAAACACACCTGGGTGGGGGAGAATCCTCTTTCCACCCTTGAGCAGATAAGAATATGTTTCAATGTCTGAGCTCATGAAGCAAAAATCTTGTATCCACAGTTTCCACATAAAGAGGAATGAAATCAGATTCCTATTGCTCATCCTGCATAAAAACCAATTCAAAATGGATCAAAGTCCTTAATGTAAGACATGAAACTTCTGCTAGGGGAAAACACACATAAAATACTGAGACCTGGGCATGAGCAAGGGGTTTTCTGAAGGAAAAAAATAAAGACTCCAATAGCACAGGTACTAATCCCAAGAATTGACCAATGTGATGATGTGAAATTAGAACGCTTCTGACACTGTCACCAGAGTGAAGAGACAACCAAGGGGATGAGAAAACTCCATCTGTCTGCTGCACATCAGAGACGAGATTGAGATCTAGGATAGATGAAGGAACATAAGAAGTAAACACTGGGAAAAAACCCACAAATCACCCAATTAATAAATATGACAACAAACTGAATAGATAGTCCTCAAAAGGAGAAATATGTGTGGCCAGTACACATAAAAACAATCATTCAACATCTATAGCTACCAGCGAAATAAATGCGAATTAAAATCACTTTGAGATCTCATCATATACCAGTCAGAGTAGCTATCATAAAGGAAACAATTGACAAGTGAGGATGTGGGGAAAGAGGGGCCTTTATTTACCACAGATGGAATGTAAAGTTGTGTAGCTACTGTGGAAATAGCACACTATTCCAAACAAACAAACAAACAAACAAACAAAACAACCTGAAAATAAAAACCATGAAATGACCAGGCTGTATTTCTCCTGGGCATTTACCCAAAGGACATATCACAAGTATCTGTTTGTACATCCAGGTTCATTGCTTAGCTATTCCCAATAGCCAGGAGCTGAAAGGAGCCTCGCTGCTAATGAACATAATAATGGATAAATAAAATGGAATTTTATGCAGCCATAATGAACAATGAAGTCATGACACTTGTAGGGAAAAAAAAACTGGAACTGGAGGTCATGATGTTAAGCTAAATAAACCAGGCTCAGGACTACCTTGTGTTTGCTCTTAAATAAAACATCTAGATTTAATATATATATTTATTTATTTACCACAGGTAGGAATGTAAAGTTGTATGACCCTTAAAGTATTACCTCTTGTTTTGAGTTTTTGTTAAATCAACATTCTACTTTATCTCCATTTGGTTTAAGTGATATGGGAGTTTCAATCATAGTAAATTAAAATCTCCTGGGGTAAGAGGAAAAGGGTAGCATGAAGAAAATGTAACCATTAAGAACAATACAAAAATCATTCTTGGTTAATAGCAGTACTTATAGAATAACCTTTCTGATTAAAAAAAAATCATCTCACTCCTAAAATATTTCAGATGGTTCGTAGCTTCTAAGAGAAGATTGTTTTATAAAGAGATCAGTTGATGATAGGAGTCTAGAGGAAGAAAAACTAAAACATAAAGAAAAAATGTATCTGAGGTTTCTGTAATATAGAAAAACATGGAAGAGATTAAACTAAAAATTTGAGAGGTCAAAGGAGTCAACATAATTAGCATACAAAGCAATGAGTGACAAAATATCTTATGTTTTATTGGTTTGGTATAATGCCTAGCATACCAAATGTGTTAGTAAATTTTAAGTGGAATCAACAATATTCCCTTGCTGCTGATACAAAGTTAGTGTTATCACTTTGGAAACTCTACTAACTCTTTAAGTACAGGAATTCTGTTGAGTTGAGACAGGAAAGGGTTCACTGGACATCAGTGTTACAGTGGAAATAATCTCTCTTCCCATAGTGAAAAGATTTCTTGCTTCTCATTGGGATAATCGATTCTAATGTTATTAAGCAGTGGCCCAATAAATCTGCCCTCATATTTTTCTGATACAAATACAATATACCTACCACTGTTCAATATCTTTCATATGTGAAGTAATAAAACTAATTCAATATGAAATCTTGTACTTTACATGTAAATTGGATCGCTATGGGCCATTAGGCTCCTTACACAAACAATATATTTTGTTTTAAAGAAAGAAAATAATGTGCCCAGTTTAACATTCTGAAAGTTTATAATGCACAAAATCACATTTACAGAGTAGATGATTGTCAAGGGTGTGGCTAACAGAGACAGAAAATAGAAATCTTGACCTTCCAGTAAAATAACCTTTAATTCCATGGGCAGTTTCCAAGATGACTGCCAACAGGTGAATGCTCACTGATGTCAGATACAATTAAAAACTGTAACTCTAGAATTATTCTCTAAAGTATACACAGAAGACAGTGTCCAGTGACTGAATCAGAGAAACTCAATCAGGGCAGCAAAATATTTGGCTCTCTAAGAAGACAACTATGGCTCCCCAGAACGGTGATGGCATACGAGGTCAAATCTGGCCATGTAGTATGATGTCACAGGGCCCATTTTTTTTTTTTCATATTAGCTGATTGTTTTCATTGTAGTCAGTCAGTACTGTGTTTGGGCTTATTTATTTCCATTATACACAAAAATCTGCAAACCAGAATTCAGTAGACAAACCTTACCCAAGTGTACTGAAATATTTGCATCTTGGCCTCCTTTGTAACACGGATCCTTGTGCTCTGCCACAGCTGTCAGAGTAATGGCTCCCCGCCTTTTTTGTCTGGGTTGGCTTTATTCCCAGATTCCAAATGAAAGAGACAGCATTTTACTTGACCACCCCATTCCAACCGTTAAATACTGTGCCTTCAGGCTCCGATGCTCTAATGGTCGATTAAAGTTGATAACAGTCTGTCCAATTTCCATTTTTTTTTTTTAACATCCAGCTTGCTGAAATTGTAATATTGTAAAAATCTGAAGTCTTCAGGTCCTGCCTGAGTGTATGCCTGGATGTCAACACGTACTAATAAACAAGGGGAAAATAGTATTGTCAACAGCCCTCTCAAATTTGCAGAGTTGGGTTAGCAATGTGGTTGAGCCAAGTTTGTAGAGTCGAAGTAGATGATAATCAACCGTTCTACCAAATGGGATCTATCGTGGAGCTACTCACAGTGTGGTTTACCTCTGCATGAGGGGAAGATCCTCAATGATGTTTGAAACTACTGTTCAAACATAAAGTTCCCTCCCTACCTGCCTTACTTACATGTAAATAGATGTCTTTTTTTTTTTTTTTTTTTTTTTGGCCTTATGAAGACCTTTCTTTTTGGGGAAGACACATATAATCACACTTTTTAGGCTTTGTTGTTTGAGTTGAAAGGTCACAGTGGTGCCGATCTATGAAACATTTCTCAGATCTAACATCTCAGTGGGTTAGAATAAAATAGCTTGAAAGACTTTATTCCCCCCCTCCAAAACCAACAGCAGGTTGGTTCTCTTGAACCTTAGAAAAATGGAATTAGGACCAAGGTTTCAGACACGGATCTGTAGACCGGAAGAATTTCAAGCAAAGCAGTTTGATCCTAGTCATCTGAGTGAAGGAAAAAAGAATCAGAACTTCACCATGAGCACACTCCCTGTCTCTGCAGTGTGCAGTGTCTACTCAGTTCCTTTCACAGTACCAGTCAGCTTGCCTTTCTTAGCCACGCTTGGATTCTTTCTCTGAACATGAATGAGCTCCCAGAGTTCTCATCTTTGGTAGGCTAGTCTCATTTTTTTTTCAATCAATTGCTCAACTCCGGGATGCTTTTATCATGTTGGAGAAGCAATTGCCCATTTTCTGAGTCTTTGCTGCTAAAGTAAGTGTAGACGAGCCCTTCAGACTGCCAAATTTATCACTGCCGATAAATATGATATTTCTGGGAATGTGGCTTCAGTCTCCTTTTCTATCCAGGCTGAAATGAAGACTGGAGAATTTGAAGGCCAAGTATTTGGTTCTTCACATTGTAATCTCCTCACAGAAGTAGTGCTCCCTTCCTTTAGACAAACAGTCTTTGTCTCTGGATAAATATAAATTATTGCTCACATTCTTAAAATGGCTCCCATCACCAGCTCGAACTCTGGTTTCAACTACTTTATCCTGGCTTCAGAGGGCTTTTTCTCCAAGGGGCAATAGAATGGCTGTTTTCTAATAATGTAATGAGAGAAATTCAGCAGCAAAAATTGATGTGACATATTCTGGTTTGGGGCTAGGTTAGCAGAAACTTTGTCCCACATAGTACCCTGTGAAGCATGTGTTTATTGTTTGTTTTCTTCAGGATATTGAAGACATTGGTTGTGATGGTTGATGTTAATTATTGAGTTGACAGAATCTAGCATCACTTGGGATATAGGTCTCTGGGCATCCCTGTGGGGAAGACTTGACTACTGTGGGTGGCACTATTCCCTATGTGGAATCCTAGACTATATAACAGCAAGCATCTATCCATCCATCCATCCATCTTGGCTTTCTGATTGTGGATGTGATGTAACCAGCCACTTTAAGCTCCTGATGCCTTGACTCCCCTGCCATGATAAAGTACCTAAACCCTGAGCCAAAATAAACCCTTTCACCCTCAAATTGCTTTTTTTTTTTTTCCGGTTTTTCGAGGCAGGGTTTCTCTGTGTAGTTTTGCGCCTTTCCTGGAACTCACTTGGTAGCCCAGGCTGGCCTCGAACTCACAGAGATCCGCCTGGCTCTGCCTCCTGAGTGCTGGGATTAAAGGCGTGTGCCACCACCGCCGGGCTCAAATTGCTTTTGTCAAAGTCTTTTGTGACAGCAACAGGGAAATAAACTAAGACATTGGCGCTTACTGTTTTTTTTTTTTTCTAAAATGTTTTTGAACTCCAAGGAGCCCATACTTCAGACAATATGTGTAAGTTAAAAAACAAAAGCTCCATCCTCAAGGACTGTCCTTACGTCCTAGAATTAGATACCAGTAGATACTTACAAGTCTGTGTCAGAAATTCACTTTTGTTTATGTCAATCCTTATCTCACGAATTTTCTTGTATGACTTCAGACACTCCTGAAGAAACTCCTGTGACATTAGACAACAACAGTAACAATAATAATAATTAATAATAGTAGTAATAGCAGTTTACCAACTAGTACTTCATCAGGTATTAGATACTCTGTCCTTGTAGAACTCTGTGAGGTGAGTGACATGGATCTTACTATTATACAGACAAAGGAGTTCAGAGGGTTTGGTCACAGAACATTTCTGAGGTTGCAGAGCTGGGTGAGATTTGGACCCAGGAAATCTGACAACTAATATTGTATGTAGCTTACCTTTTGGTTGAGCTTATTTTTCTTGACCTGGGCTAGGATGAGTGGTTGTTCTGAGCCGAGTGTTACTGAGGGGTATTTGCGTCTTCTGTGTGCCTGTGAATTGTATAGCATTTCTCCAGTTTCTGTTGGGCGTGCTCTTCTGATGATTCCTCCATGTGCTTTCCAGGTTGGAAATCCTGCCTTCACATCCAGGAGTTAGACTGAATGCTCAGTTTGTGTTCTGTCACTTGACAATGTTCAGCACCCCCTGCATCTTGATCCGTCTCTAAAGTGCCTTCTATAGTTCTTTAAGATGAGACTTGACAATACAAGATGAGTGGGGAAGACAGAAATTACAATAGGAGTTTGGAAGAAAATAGAAAATAATTAGAATAATAGGTAGAAGAAAGCAAAAAAAAAATGTCTGTTATGTAATGTCTTCTGAATTGGATAATTTATAGGAAAGTACTTGAAAAGCCTTTGATGTTCTCCAGTGGGAGGTGGCATTATTATGATAATTGTTGCATTTGTTTTATCATTTTCACCTTGGGATTCTGGTTTCTGCCAAAGTGGAACACAGAAATAAATCAGCAGATAGATTGGAAATGCTGCAAGCTGGTTGCTGTTGAAGGACCGGAGGTTAAGATGCCGTCTTCCTAGGGCTCCTGCCGACCTAGTGAGTATCTCAGGTATCAGGGGAATGTTGTAGTTTGTGGAGCTGCCATCAGCAGCTAAAGAGAAAGCCACAGTTGTGCTGCAAACCAGAGAAGAGGAGGTCCAGTTCTCAAATCAAGGCCACGCAGGATCAGTTCAAATCAAAGAGAAAAGACACAGGCTACCAAAACACAGAACAATCCTAACGTGGCAAATAAACTTGAGAGAATCAGAAACAATCTTGCCAGAGTATCAGAGAATGAGGCAAGGCTGCAGAGGAAAATGGGCCAAATAATAAGTGTGAAAGGGGATTGAAGCCAGTAATGACCAAAACTGGCTGAGATGTGGAGCCTATTTAAAAACCTGCTCAAAAACAGAAGCAAAGAAGGAAAGGAACGTGGAAGGGGGAGGCACAGGCATGACCTTGAAGAATAATTAAACCAAAAGCCGAGTGAGAGGCTCTGTTGCAGCTCAGAACCTAGAGAAATCAGTATTGGATGGCAGCATTCCGAAGGCATTAAGGGAGCTCGTACTCTCTAAGCTAATTACTTCACGCACTCACAGTTATTTGGGGGGAAAGGGGGGACGACTAATAAGAATCTAAGGATGTTAAGAAGAGAAGTGATTGTAAAAGGTGGTTTAATATTGAACCTAGACAGAAACATTATAGAAATGCAGTTCAATACAGCTAATGTCAACATGCAATGGGGGATATGAAGGAAGGACCCCAGCATCCAGAGGGTAATGGGATCATTGGCTAGAACCATGATTGATTTTTTTCCCCTAAGAACAAAGCTGGTCCAAAAATTGATTTTTTTTCCTTGTGCACAGGAATTGGCTGACTGTTAAATAATAGCATAAATCTTTGAACTTACACATTTGGCACTGGAGTTCATGTCTTTTATTTCCAAGATGGGGTAGCTTGACTGTATGAAGCCTTGCCACATGGCTTGAGAGAAGACCACAGTAAAGGCAGAGGCAGGTAGGAATGTAGCCTGATCATAGTTGAGTGGGGAACACAATGTCCAATGGAATGGAACTTTTAGGTTGCTCTCAATCAGAGGACTCTGACACAAGCTTGAGAATAAGAAGTACTGGTAACAAAACTAGGAAGATGTAAAGTGAGATTTGACTAAATAAAGCTGGATACTGTCATAGTAAAGGCACTGGGCTTCAAGAGTTTCTTGCCTTGGATAAAGAAATCACTTACCCGGTAATTCTGATAAATTTCTGGAGGCTCACAGTAGACTAGGACAGCATGAAAAACTGACAGTCCATGGTCTTAGATGGATGGTCTCTATTTTTGTGGGATTTACTTGAGCAAACTCTACCAGATTCTTCCAGTGAGGAGTGAAGCAAGAATGCATAGCTCTGGCAGCTGAAGGTAGAAAGCATCCTTTGTTTAAAGAGAGCCCACCTCTCAGAGACAGTGGTTTTAGCAATGACTTGCTCCACTTGGATGGTGACTATCTGTAGCTGGAGTTTTCCTGCCTGGCCCACAGTCAGGGCAAATCTCTTTCACCTGCCAGTCCCACAGCCTCTCAGACCCGACCAAGTAAACACAGAGACTTATTTTGCTTTCAAACTGTATGGCCGTGGCAGGCTTCTTGCTAACTGTTCTTATAGCTTAAATTAATCCATTTCCTTTAATCTATACCTTGCCACATGGCTCGTGGCTTACCGGCATCTTCACAAGCTGTTTCTCATCGTGGCGGCTGGCAGTGTCTCTCTGACTCAGCCTTCCACTTCCCAGCTTTATTCTCTTCCTTGCCCCGCCTATACTTCCTGCCTAGCCAACGGCCAATCAGTATTTTATTGATTAATTAGCAACACATTTGCCATACATCCCACAGCAACTATCTGTCTGGCTTCAATCACCTCTAGACTTCCTGTCTCACCTAAGAGGAAAAATTGTAAGTTGTGAATGTCATAATGCAGGACACAGAGTTTGGAAGACTAAAGTGAGGATAGGACACCTCTGTTCTATCACATTTTCTTACTATAGCAGCAAAGCTCCAGGAAAAGGTCAAGATTTGGTTATGAAAGAATAAGACATGAACTCCCTTTAAGACCTAGTATAAAGGGAAGCTTGAGGAACACAGGGAAGACAAATCAAAAAATACCAGAGGAGTTTGAATTATCTTACAAAAAAAAAAAAAGAAAAAGAAACCCGTTAAATATAGACAGCTCATAGCCATCACAAACTGAGGGCCATCTTACTTCATTTCATATTGGTCCATACATCATGCCTGAATTTCCACTTGACATCTTAAGGTGAGCTGAAAGGAAGGATAGTAAAAGTCAGAAGAAACAGTACTGGTATTGGAATCATAACATTTAACACCAGACAGAATAGAATCACAGACTGGCATGGCAAACAGGCATATGGAAACTTGGTTACTCCCTTGTTTGTGCCATAATTGCACCATTGGGCATGTTTTACCAGATTAGTCATTATTATAGCTTTCAGGCTTCAGAACTGGATATGATTAAAGTTTACTTTTTTCTTTGGGTTAATGTGCATGGAACCTTACTTGCATTAAGTATGAAGTAGTGTACTGCTACTTAAATATGGACTTCAACAGATAGCAACGTGCATCTTAAAATTTTAAACACTAACTTTAAAAATTGATATGACATATTAATCATTTGATGAAAATGGTATGTCAGAAGTAGAGAAAACTGAAAAAAATAACAAATTCATTTAAAATAAGAACAAAAACCACAAAATGAAACAGTGTACATATGTCATGAATAGAGACACTTCCACGCAAACTGTTGATCCAACTGTATTACTAATTGCTTAACTCTCAATGGTCTAAATATGAAAATTGAAAGACAGAGCTTGTCAGAGTGGATATAGACAAGGCTCATCTATGTTTTGCCTACAAGACATTCAGATACATTAAAGTTGAAATGATGGAGAGACACACCATGCCAACATCTATCAAAGACAACTGGGATAGCTATGGTAACTCCAAGGCAGACTATAAAACAGGGAAAATTACTAGAAGTAAAGGAGAATGCTATAAAGGTATCAATTTTGCAAGGAGACACGGGAATATTTAATGTCTGTGCAACTAACAGAAGAGTGCCAATATACACGAGACAAAACTAATAGAACTTTAAGAAGAAGTGGTTAAGTCCATTACTGTAGCTGAAGACTTTAATACCTCACAGTAATTGGAAGATCAAGCAGGCTGAAAATTAGTAAGGGTATAATTGGAAAAGCACCGTCAATCAACTGGTTCAAATTGACATTTATAGAAGAGTCCATCCAATAACGATAGAATTCAGATTTTCCTCAAACTCACATGAAGAATTATAAAATAGACAACATTTGGCCTACACGACCCATCTTCACAAATTTAAAATAATAGGAGCTGTATCAAATATGTTGTTGGATAATACGATTAAACTAGAAATTTGTAATAAGAAAACACATGAAAACTACCCAAATACTTGAAAATTAAGCAAAACATCAGTAAATAACTGATGAATGAAAGAAGTCTCAAGAGCACTTAAAAACTGTTTTGAGATAAATGAAGATGAAAAACATACCTCACCAGATCTGTAGGCTGCAGTAAAAACATGTCTCAAGGGGACTATGTAGCACCAAAACCATGTGAAATATAAAAAAGGACCTTAGGTCGAGAACATAGGCTCCTACCTCATGAAACCAGAGAAAGAAGAGCAGTCAAAAACTAATTCAAGCTTGATAAAAGAATTCTTAGAAACGAAAGCATAAATCAATAAAACAGGAACACAACGAAGAGACTGAGATAAAATTGATAAACATTGCTTGAGCCTATCCCCAAAATGGAATGGAGGGAGGGAGAGGGGATTTATGAAAACTAAAATAAAAAAAAGGATCATCACTACTGATTCTGTGAGCATTTATTTATTCATAGAATTATGTGAATGTGGATATTTCTGTGCATCTGTGGATGTGAGTGGAGGTGTTGTAGGTGGTCTTAGAACCTACAGATGTTGAATTCCCCTGGAGCTAAAATTATAGGAGGTTATGAGTCATTTTCTATTCAGTATGGATGGGACCAATTCAAGCCCTCTGCAAGAGCTCTACTTGCTCTTAACCATCTTGAATAAAATCTCCAGTACTGAGTCTGTAAACATTTAAAGAATAAAAGAACACTTGGTATAACTCTGTTCCCACAAATACATTTTATATTAAAATGGATTTATTTTAATTAGTTCTTTGAGAGTCCCATATGCGTTTTGATTACATTCATCCCTATAACTCTTCCCAGATCCATTCCCCTTCCAAAATGTGTGCCCTGGAAGGAAAGGAAAGGGAAGGAAAGGGAAGGAAAGAGAAGGAAAGGGAAGGAAAGGGAAGGAAAGGGAAGGAAAGGGAAGGGAAGGGAAGGAAGGAAGGAAGGAAGGAAGGAAGGAAGGAAGGAAGGAAGGAAGGAAGGAAGAAAGATCAAGACCAATTTGTGCTTCCCAAATAAAGTTAGATATGTAGCCTTCCACTGGAGAGTGGTTGGCTTACCGGGGTCTACACTCTTAGAGAAAACAGTCTTTCCCTTTCCCAGAAGATAATAATTTATAATAGATTCATGGCTAGGGGTGGATTTATGTTCAGTTCCCATCTTTATGCTGGGATTTGATGTTGCTTGGGCTTGCACATGTTTTTTTTTTTTTTTACATGTTGTCTCAACCACTGTGAATTTATATGTATAGCTGCCCAGTTGTGTTTAGAAGACATTGTTTCTTAGTAGTCAAGAGTCTACTGCTTCTGAGTGTTAAATTCTTTCCAATCCCTCTTCCTCAAGGATCTCTGAGCCTTGAGATAACAGGGTGCGGTATATATGTTCAATTTTGGGATGAGCACTCTATGGTCTTTTATTCTCAGTACCTTGGCCAGTTGTGGTCTCTTTGTTAATCACCACCCATCCCTCCTCTCTCCCCTCCCATCCCTCCTCTCTCCCCTCCCATCCCTCCTCTCTCCCCTCCCATCCCTCCTCTCTCCCCTCCCATCCCTCCTCTCTCCCCTCCCATCCCCCTTCTCCCCCCTCCCATCCCCCTTCTCCCTCCTCCCATCCCCCTTCTCTCCCCTCCCATCCCCCTTCTCTCCCCTCCCATCCCTCCTCTCCCCTCTCCCATCCCTCCTCTCTCCCCTCCCATTCCTCCTCTCTCCCCTCCCATCCCTCCTCTATAGGTGTTAATCTCACCTATGAGGGGTGAGAGATGTAATGATCTACTGGTATAATGGCAGGTCATTAGGATTCAGTTTAATACTGTGTCCATTTAGGAGAACTGTAGTAGTAGGTTCTCTTCTAAGGCTTATGGCCTACTCAGCTATACATCTTGGTCTGATCACGGTGCCGGATATGGGTTTCATCTTGTGCAGCAGAACTGGAAGCCAATCAGAATGTCATTGTTTACTCCCATGGTGTTTGTGCCACTATTGTACCAGTGACAATTTCCTGCCGTGTGAGTCATTATTGCATCTCACAGGGTTCACAGCGGAGTAGAACTGATGCTTAGTTTTCTCCTCTGGTAGTGTGCATAGCACCATGTAGTACCGTGGAAGCTAGCCAATAGGAATGAAGCTTCTAGGTAAGTAACAGCTTAATTTCTACATGTCCTAATTCTCAAGGTATGTGGTGTCGTCTTCAGTAGAATCTTACTGTAAAGTTTTACAGAGAGCAATGGAAATCGTCTGTAGTCTGTAGAGATCTACGATATTTCACTGCCAACAATTCCAAAAGAAGGAATCCACGCTTGACATGCATGGGCTTTTTAATTTGCTAACTTCTTTGCCAGATGGAAAACACCAAGGTTTCACAAAGACAAATTATTCTAGGTACCTATTAAATAAGTTAAACAATACTGAGCTATTCTTTCAAACCACGTCAAACAAAGCAGCTGGTTCAGATGGTTTCACCGGTAGATTCTGGTAAGCACCGAGTGATGAAGGTATACTAATTTTCCACAACTCATCTAGAAAGACAGAAAAAGAAGAAACACTTCCTGGCTGATTCTCTGAGGTCAGCATCACCCTGATACAAAAACTAGATGATGTCTTAAGGAAGGAGAACTCCAGGTAAACACATGGTCAACATAGGAGTAAAAGCTCCAGTAAAAGATCAACAAGTTGAATCCAACATTGTGTGCAGAGAATCAAACACCACAAACAGATAGGACTCATTTTGAGTATGCAAGTCTTGGAGATCAGAAAGATAGTCAATGTTGACCTTGACGAATGAGGGGATAATCAATGAAGGAAGGAGAATCTGTGTTTGTGGACGGTAAACACGAGTTAGGGAGAAACTGAGGAGAGGGATGAAACTAAACCCTTGCTTTTTAGATCCCAGGCCAGAATAAACCTTTAACTGGAAGGGCAGGGCCTTGGTGCCTTTTAAACAGAAGCAACTCCACAATTAGTCAATTAGTAGTCTTAATTGTTTGTCTTAGTTTTGGAAAGGCAATACATGCTCAAGGCAAGATTTCAAACAATAGCAAAGGTCATAAAAAAAATAAGTGTTACTTCATTTCAAGATGTTATCTAAATTGTGTGAGTGTGCTTTCTTTTTTCTTTTTTTTCAGTAGTGTTCTAATCAGAACTTGTGCTTAAAATTGCTTTGAACATTTTGACTGACCTGAAGCTAGAGTTTTCCTGCCTGGCCCACAGTCAGGACAAATCTCTATCACCTGCCAGTCCCATAGTCGCTCAGACCCAACCAAGTAAACACAGAGACTTATATTGCTTACAAACTGTATGACCATGGCAGGCTTCTTGCTAATTGTTCTTACAGCTTAAATTAATCCATTTCTATAAATCTATACCTTGCTATGTGGCTCGTGGCTTACCGGCATCTTCACATTCTGTTTGTCATCGTGGTGGCTGGCAGTGTCTCTCTCACTCAGCCTTTCACTTCCCAGCTTTATTCTCCTCTTTGTCCCACCTATACTTCCTGCCTGGCCACTGGCCAATCAGTGATTTATTTATTGACCAATCAGCAAAACACTTGACATACAGACCATCCCACAGCACTGACCTGTCTGTGGACTCTTCAGAAGTCGTGCATAATCGCTCATGTTTATGTTATTATAATTGCATTTTTTATAATGAACATGACTAATTTCAAAGTTTGTCAATTAGTAGTCAACCTGTAAATACTAACATTATAGATAATGTACCAAATGTATTGCCTTTTACTCATTTTGGGTGAACAAGCCAAGAGTCGGACCAGGATTGATGAAACTTGACCAGCTTCTTGAATCTATATTGAACATAAATGTGTGTGCAGAGTCTGGCAAGGAGAAAATGTCTAGAAAAGGTCTCCTAGGAGAGAAGCTATGAAGGTCCTGGTCTTCATCTGTCTCTAGGGTATGTGTACGGGTGTTTCTAGGTCTTCTCCGTGGATGTCAGTGTTTTGAAGGTTTCTTAGTTCCTCCTTAGTCTGAGCCGTAATTTGCAGTGTGGCTTTGGGACCTGGTGCTACGGTTTTGGGCATAAGTCTGTGGAATTCTCCAGTCTCTGTTTTTGATTGAGGGCCTGCCACATCATGAAAGAGATCTCTGCTTTCCCGCAAGTCTCTTAGTTTCCTTCAGCAGCACCAGGGAGAGGGAAGTAGAGAAATAGACAGAGTCCTCAGATGCACGCTTCCATGCATTAATCTTTTTTTTTAATTTTTTAATTTTTATTTTGCAATACAATTCAGTTCTACATATCAGCCACGGATTCCCTTGTTCTCCCCCCCCTCCCGCCCCGCCCCCCCTCACCTTCCCCTCAGCCCACCCCCCATTCCCACCTCCTCCAGGGCAAAGCCTCCCCCGCGGACTGAGATCAACCTGGTACACTCAGTCCAGGTAGGTCTAGTCCCCTCCTCCCAGGCCGAGCCAAGCGATCCTGCATAGGCCCCAGGTTTCAAACAGCCAACTCATGCAATGAGCACAGGACCCGGTCCCACTGCCTGGATGCCTCCCAAACAGATCAAGCCAATCAACTGTCTCACCCACTCAGAGGGCCTGATCCAGTTGGTGACCCCTCAGCCATTGGTTCATAGTTCATGTGTTTCCATTCGTTTGGCTATTTGTCCCTGTGCTTTACCCAACCTTGGTCTCAACAATTCTCGCTCATATAAACCCTCCTCATTCTCGCTAATTGGACTCCCAGAGATCCACCCGGGGCCTAGCCATGGATCTCTGCATCCAGATCCCTCAGTAGTTGGATGGGGTTCACACTAATACCTGGCCCTAACTGAAAGGACCTCAGCCTTCCTGTTCTTCACGTTTTGAATTTTTGAATCATAACAGACATTTTTCATACTTGAGAAGGCAAATTGCATGCCATGTTGATGAACTTAACGGACTCAATATGGTCAAATAAGCAGGGACTGCGACATATGGAAAAGAGTCTTGTAGCAGCACTGGGCCTTGGACGTTTGCCTTGACCATTGACATAAATAGAGATGTTTCTTCTGGGAGTGTCATGTACTCTGCTGTTGAAGTGAAGGAGACTTGTTCTCTTAGCCACACATGGATCCGCTTAGGATCTTTTTTGCCAGGTGTTGCCCTGAGCTGAGGATTGGAGAATGTTAGGCCTGAGTCGGGAATTTGACAGGTAAGATATAAGAAAGGAGAGGATGACTTTCTTTTGGCCCAAAGACTTGAACTTTAGGAAGGAATTCTTTGGTAATCTAAAAAGTAACATCACAGCAAAAATCAACTAATGCATTAAAAAAATGTAATGTGTCAATACCATGGAGTATATGGAATGGTGCAGGAATCTGCGGGAGTCCAAAGAAACCCTGCAATGTGATTGGAAGTCCTCTCCCTGCACATTGGTCCCCAGGGAAGCTTTTCTTCTATGGTTAGCTGGCTGTCCCAGAGATTCTATTTAACAATGCCAAGCTCCTAAACACTCTACTTTTGCTGTTTAACCAGGTGTAGCTACTAGTTTTGCTTGGAATTTGCTCAAAATCAGATGACCTTTGGCTTAGTGACATTTCTCACAATGTGACGCTCTACAGCACCCCAGGTTTGCCACAGCTATGTGAAGCACACTGATGGAAACTCCATGGGGACACTGGTGTGTCTGGTGTTTATCCTGACAGGCTTTAGATAACAGCGTGCCTCTCTTCCTGGACAATGCTAGCTTTTTATCTCTTTACTGCTTCTTGTTTTGGTGAAGCTAATGTAATTGTTGTTCTGAGTTCTCATTCTTTCTCAGAGGAGTAATTGTTATTTTCACAGCCCTATAAAGAATGCCTTGGACTGTTCTGAAATAGCACTATCAGAGTCTAGTTGTCTATCAAGTATGTGGATATGTGCAAGGGCAGGCTCAGCAAGTCAAATGCCTCCCATCACCGAATGAATCACCTAGAAGCCTTATTAGGAGCTTTCCAGTGACAAGCTAGAATATATTTATTTGACATTAGTAGGCTCTTCTGACTTGAGTCTGCTCATCTCAGAGAAAGGGATAGGGTGATGCTGAGCAAGGCCAGCTGTCTTGGTCTTTTCTAAGGAGAGAGTATTGATCTGTTACTGATTGACTTGTGTAAAGTTCAGTGGGGAGAGGGTTTGATGTTGGAGAACAGAAAAATACCTATTGCCAGCCTCCAAGTAATATTTTGACCCCTACTTTGGAAAGGTCTAATGTAGTCTAGGCTCATTTCAGGGAGTTCGCCCTCAGGGTTATACTCCAAACTCTTAAAGAAGAAGTGTTTGGTGTGGGGAATGGACTTTGAGGTTAAAGTGAAATGATTTGAGTCATGCATTACCTCTGTTTGCCTCCTCACAGTTTTCGCTAAGTTCACCTTTCACCCTAAACACTTCTCACCACTGATTTCTCTCTTATCTATTGACTTAATTCAATGGGGCCATATCAATGGTTCTTTCTGTGTTTTTAAAATCAGACATGTAATATTTGGTTCCAACTAGTATTCCTGTGTGGCAAAGCTATGCTTTTTTGTTTGTTGTTTGTTGGTTTGTTTGTTTCATGCTCAGCACATATATTTTTGGTTTGGTGACATCCACAATCAGAACTCTGTTCAGTACAAGTATGGAGATACAGTCGGGGTGTTTTTGCGCTAAGATCCTTGCATACTTAGGTAATTTGATTAAGACAAGTTATCTCCCTGGACTTTACTTTAGATCTCAATAAACCAGGGATCACTGATGAAGCAAACTGGTCCCATCAGCTCAAGGTTGTTGGGGAGACAAGGAAAGTTAATAATATATGTGAATGTGTCCCCCCAAAATTTGGGGTTATATGCATTGTAAGGTCTTATCAGGAATGGCACTGACCCTTATCTCTCAGCCTCCTACCTTCTGCTCCTGCCAAAACAGTCCATCTAGCATACTCCCATCTCACATGTATCATTACAGCTCTCTGAAACTCCCCTATTGCCCCACCTCTTGTATTCTTTTGCTAGAACTGCTGTTGGGCCAGAGCAGGTACTACAAGCAGGACAGGGGACCCACGTCCTCGCACTTCCAGAAGACAAAAGTCTGATGTTAAGTTATCAGCAGGTTTGGGTTATTCTGTGGCCTCCTTCTTTGGCTTATAGATGGCTGCTGTTTTCGTTTTTTTTGTTTTTTTTTTCCACTTTTTATGTTTTTACACTTATTTATTTGTGTGTGCCCATGCATGCACATGCACGTGACTGTTCCAGCGCACATGCCAACATGGTCCATGGCACGTTGTGGACGTCAGAGGGCTTCTTGCTGAAATTAATTTTTTTCCCTTCTACCTTATAAGTTCTGGGAATTGAACTCGGGTCTTCAGTTTTGGAAACTAGTGCCTTCACACACCATCTTTCTGGCCTTGCTTTTACAGTTTTTTTTTTTTGTTTTATTTATTTATTTATTTATTTATTTATTTTTGTTTTTCGAGACAGGGTTTCTCTATGTAGCTTTGTGCCTTTCCTGGAACTCACTCTGTAGCCCAGGCTGGCCTCGAACTCACAGAAATCTGCCTGCTTCTGCCTCCCAAGTGCTGGGTTTAAAGGCATGCGCCACCACCACCTCGGTACTTTTACAGTTTTTGAGATAAGATTTTACTTTATAGGAAGAGTGATCTCATACTAGCGGCATTTCTCCTGTTCAGCCTTCCAGGTGTTGTGATTATTGACATATGCTACTACACCCTTGTAGATGAATTTCTTTTTCTTTTTGGTTTTTTGAGACAGGGTTTCTCTGTGTAGTTTTGCACCTTCCTGGAACTCACTTGGTATACCAGGCTGGCCTCAAACTCACAGAGATCCGCCTGGCTCTGCCTCCCGAGTGCTGGGATTAAAGGCGTGCGCCACCAACGCCCGGCTTGTAGACAAGTTTCTAAATGGTCTTATTAAATAAAAAACACAGAGCTGGAAATTTGGGTTAAAGCCTTAGAGAGATCAGGGAAATATGGAAAGCCACGAGCTAACCTCACCTCACCAACTCTGCAGCTTCCAAAGAGAACAACTTCCTGTCTACCCAGGCTTTTTTTTTTTTTTTTTTGGTTTTTTCAAGACAGGGTTTCTCTGTGTAGCTTTGCGCCTTTCCTGGAACTCACTTGGTAGCCCAGGCTGGCCTCGAACTCACAGAGATCTGCCTGGCTCTGCCTCCCGAGCGCTGGGATTAAAGGCATGTGCCACCACCGCCCGGCTACCCAGGCTTTATATGCTTTGCTTTTCTACTCTCTCATTGGCTCTCTTAGCCCAGCTATTTCACTTCCTCTTCCTACACAGCTCTGTCATTTTCTGTCTGTCTGTACAGACCTCCAGGTCTCTATGATTGGTACTGGGATTAAAAGTGTGTGTCACCACACTTGGCTCTGTTCCCTGATGTGACCTTGAACACACAGAGATCCTGCCTGCTAAGTGATAGAATTAAGAGCATGTGCTGCCTGATTCTTTGTTTACTTAAAATGGCTGGCCTTTCCCCTCTGAGCTCCAGGCAAGCTATTTGTTAATGCACAAATAAAATATCACCACATTTTCCCTTTTTTTGTCTAATAAAAATTAAAAATGTAGCCGGGCGGTGGTGGCGCACGCCTTTAATCCCAGCGCTCGGGAGGCAGAGCCAGGAGGATCTCTGCAAGTTTGAGGCCAGCCTGGGCTACCAAGTGAGTTCCAGGAAAGGCGCAAAGCTACACAGAGAAACCCTGTCTCGAAAAACCAAAAAAAAAAAAAAAAAAAAAAAAAATTAAAAATGTAAAAAAGGTTATAACTAATACAAGAAAAACTATATACAATAAGTACAATAACTATATACAATATATACAAGCAATAAATACATCAACAGTGTCTAGTCCATTTGCATTTGACAAATTTAGAGAAAATATTCTATTATCTATCCTATTTATCCTATTTTGGTAAGTCTAAAATGTACCTAATTTACCAATAGAAAACTGTCTTAGGATGTCTTTCAAACTTACACACTTAACAACTCTTTTTTTTTTTTTTTTTTTTTGTTCTTTCGAGACAGGGTTTCTCAGAGTAGCTTTGCGCTTTTCCTGGAACTCACTCGGTAGTCTAGGCTGGCCTCGAACTCACAGAGATCTGCCTGGCTCTGCCTCCCGAGTGCTGGGATTAAAGGCATGCGCCACCACCGCCCGGCACTTAACAACTCTTAGTGAGTTTCTTTTCTGAATTTCTTAACAAGGAAAATTGTTACTACAACTATCTAATCTTCAACTCCCTCAGAGACCCAAAAATGAAGTAATATTACCTAGTAAACCAGGAAGTGCAAACAAGAGACTTAAAAAAAAAAACAACAAAAAACAAAAACAAAAAAACATGAGTTAAGACAGAAACAGCCAGCTGTCTGGACAGTAACCTGAGGTTTCTCTGCACATTGGGATATCATCTTAAAGGACAAATCATCTAGAAAAAATGTCCCAAGGAAAAGAGTAAATTGGCCTATTGGTATATCACATATGAAATTTCATAAGTCTTCCTAATTTTTGTTTCTGCTCTTCTCTACAGATACTTAACACAAATGGTCTTTTTGTAGTCTCAGTTCAATTAAAAATTAAAGCTGGCTTTGGAGTTGGAGAATGGCTCTCTCTATCTCTAAACCCAAGCATGTTGTTAAAAGGAAAATGAGAAATCTCTGTATCACATCAGAAGAGCCATCTGACATGGGACAGGAGAAAACCAAAAAATTAAGGGATTCTATTACCATCCCGCTTGGTCCACAGTCACTCAGACCCAAATAAACACACAAGGTTTATATTATTTTTAAACTATGGCAATGGCAGGATTCTTGCTAGCTAGCTCTCATATCTTAAATAATCCATTTCTATAAATCTGTACTTTGCCATGTGGCTTGTGTCTTACCAGTATCTTTACATCTTACTTCTCCTGGCAGCAGCTAGCAGTGTCTCCTGTGCTCCCCTTTTTCCTTCTGCCTCTCTAGTTAGAATGTCCCACCTAAATTTATTCTGCCTCACCATTGGCCAAACAGCTTTATTTATCAACCAATCAGAGCAACATATATTCATAGCATACAGAACAATATCGCCCATCACACTTTTTTTGTTGGTTTGCTTTGTTTTGGTTGCCTAGCCATCTCTACTTTTTGTCTTGCTATTGTCTCACTGTATTCTGTGTCCTAATTACTTCTTACAAGGAAACTGGTTATATTGGAATTAGGGCCATCCATACAATCTCGTTTTAATGTACTTATTTCTTTAAGAGCCCATGTCCAATATAGTCATGTTCCAATAGATTAAGAGTCAGAACTTCAACATATAAATTTGGAAGGTGATAAAACAGAGTCCACTATAACCTGGTTGCTCTTCTGATTCCACATATTTTCAAATTCTTCTGTATGTGTTTCCATGACATCCTCCTTCATTTTCCCTGGACAGACCACTTACCACCACTATAATTTCTCATTTATTTGTCTATGTTCTTCACGAGAGCCTAATAAATGTGAATATATACCTTCTATATTTTTCCTGTAGCCCCAATTACAAGGCACATGAATTCCTAATTAATTATTGAATATTTGCTGCAGTACTGAGTTCTTGTTACAACATGTGCTATATGAAATAAAAGAAAATATGCATTTAATATTTTTCATGTCTGATTGATATAGGCTTTTAAATGTAAAACCTACAAAACCTTCTTCAGTTAGATATTCTTGCTAAAATCACTGTTTTACAGTTGAGGAACATAGAAGCGTAGAAAGATTAGAAAGATGAAGTAATCTACCTAATAGCAAAGAACAGCAATACTTGTAAGGGTGGGATTTGAACCCATTAAGTATAGATTCAAGAGCTTCATGCTTTATTACAATACTTAGAAATGTTGTGGTGTTGTGGCAGAAATAGTTTTAAAGTTATAGCAGCTGGTTGAGTTCCGCCAAAGCCTCCATTGAGTTCTTGTCCCGAGTAAACCATAATTGTTGTGGTTGTTTTTGAGTTATTTAGTTGTCTCAAGGTGAAGGTCAAGGGAGGGATGAAGAGCGAGATAATATAGATTCTGTGTCTGGAATTAAAGGCAAAGAAAGAGACACAGAGTATGGACTCTAAGGTGTTTCAGTGCAGGTTGGGAGAATCTCACACATTTTACCTTAGAGATGACCAACTTCTAAGTCTTGACATGTTTCAAGGGATCTTTAGATAACCTTAAGTAATTTTTGTATCACCTGATATAAGTTGAGATGGTGCTAGAGTTACCTGTATTTTGTTGTAAAGGTGTGGGAGTTCTTGAGTACTTTACCCCATTGCCAGGCTAGTCATTATCAGATGGGGTCTTGAAGTTCAGTTCTAACTCTCCTGTATTTGTGTGTCCCTGACATTGAGTTTAATACTAGAAGGCAATAAAGAAAGAGATACACTTTGGAGGATTATCACCGCCAGGAAGGAAGAGGTGTGAGCTGCAAAGACAGACAGGATCTAGCTAGAGTATTGAATGAAAACAAAGAAAGTAAGGGTCCAGAAGTTGGGAGGTAGTCCTGTAGTTGGAGGATCATGCATGGTAACACACACGGGTGATTCATCACAAGGATGCTTCAGCAATCACAAACTATGAGTTCATCACTATGTTTCACAACATACTTCCAATGGTCTGTTAAGGCCACATTCTCTTGAGTAAAGTTCATCTACTTTTTTTTTCTTCAGAATTTCCTCAAGTGGAAAAGGCACAGAATTGGCAGTTATCATTTTTTATTTGCTTTTCTTTGTCTTAGTTCTGCCTGACAGAGGGCACACTTCTCTTTGGCCTTCCTCCAAGGTGGATTAGTGCCACTGTATCAGACAGGTTTTCATCACCAAAGGACATGAGTGTTCCTGCCTCACTTTCTCTATCTATTCAGGGTGCTGTCCTTGTAAGCCGAATAAAATGTTTATTTTAAAACTTCAAGTTCTGAGCTACATCATCTTAATTTTCATCTTGAGTCTTTTTCCCTATCATCCTTTCATAATAAAAAATTAGATATATTTTAGAAATATATCTAGATTAGAAGTAGGAGGTGTGGTGGATTGAATGAGAATGGACCCATAGGCTCATGCATTTGAACACTTGGCCCTGTCAGTGGAACTGTTTGGGAAGAACTAGATGGTGTGGCTGGCTTGAGAAGGTATGTGAAATGGGGCAAGGCTTTGAGGTTTCAAAAAATTCAGGTGATTCTCAGTCTTTTTCTGTGCCTCATGGGTGTGGATCAAGATGTGAGCTCCCAGCTCTTTCTTCTCTCTAACACCATGGAGTCTAATCCCCTGAAACCATAAGGCAAATTGAACGCTTTCTTTTATAGGTTGCTTTGTACATGGTGTTTTATCAGAGCAATAGAAAAGTGTCTACACTGGAGGTTTCCTTTCTTGAGTGTTCTCCTCCTTCCTCCTAATCTGCTTGCCAACTTTACATTGACATACTACTGTGTCTTCTCTATGAGGCAGTTTGATTTATAATGGGGGTAGGATGGTATATTTGTGATGATAAATTTTCAGTGGGGCTATTGAATATAGGATAGGTAGACAACATGTTTTTCATCTAACTTCTAACCTTTTCCACCAGATTTGCTTGCTTGCTGGGATAAGACCTGGGTCACATGAGGAAACAGTGCTATGCTGGTAGGCTTCCCAGATGGCAGCTGAATCAGAGAGTAAAGGAACATTCGATCTGGATGTTTCTTTCCACCATAGCAGAACTATCCATCCATAGACACAAATTCAGAAATTTAGTTTTGACCCTGGAAACCATCCATTCACCCCAGTCCTGACTTACACAGCCTTGTCCATTTTGTTGCCTCAACCCCTGGTGTACGTGGGTAAGTTACAGATTGTTAACCTTGTACCTACATTCTGAGTCAGGGGTTCAGTTTTGGACAGGAAATCCTGCTGTCATGAAAACCTAATTGGCTCACTTCTGTCTCTCAGACTTTGGTGACTACTTTATTATCTCAGAATGTTCACATCCATCTTTTCTTGTTCTGATTGTGTCAGTCTTACCTGTTGTTTAAACTCAATTACAGTATTCCCTACTCTCAGAAGCCTTCCTGACAAGGAAACCCAACAATTCTACATGTTCTGATAGCTCTTGTGTCTGCCCATGGTCTAGCATATATTGCCATTTTTTTTCTCCCCGTGCTTAATCTTTACCACTGAATTATAAGCCCCCCAAGGCCAATGGCTCTGCCCTTTTCAATCTTTATGTGACCAGAAGCTTTCTATCTCAGAGATTTGTTTATAGTACATGTGAAATGAATGTGCAAGACTTGCTGATTTATGAGCATACCCTCTAATAGAAGACATATGGAGTTCATTGGCTGGGAATTTGGGTGTCACCACCCCCACCCTCACCCTTTTCTCCAAGTTATCCTCTTGGCCTGGGCCAGCTGAAGCTGTGGAAAGTAGATAAATCACCCAACTCCTAGGTCAGACAGCTCAGAGACAAATGAACACAGCAGGTCGTTGCCACTATAATGATGCAGTGGCCGTTCTGTTTGCCAGTTTCTGGACAACAATAGATTGCCTTCCTTCTCTTAACTTTAATTCCATTTCTCATAAGCCTGAAATTGCACTTGCTATTTTCTAAGACCCCCCTCCATACCCTGCCCTAGTTCATGTCAGTGTTTCCTTAACTAACATTTTTATGGCTTGAAAATCAATTCAGTGTCAGATATAAAGACATACTCTGTCTCCAGCCTGTATTTTCTGCTCTGGTATCAGCACTCTGTGTTGCCCAGTACCGTGGCTTGAAACTCACTTGTAAGTTTTACTCTTGGCTTCCTTTTTATTTGAGCTTTGTTTGGTCCTGTGTTGCTGTTTATCAAATAAAAATTTTCCTTCTTCCTTTTGTTAGATGTATTCCCAACTAACAGAACTTTTGGCATTATGAAACTGAAAAGCTTTTATAAAACTCTTTTTTTAACCTCCTTGAATTTGAGTTTTGAGAGAATTAAGAGATTCTGGGATTAAGATGGGATATTTTGAAAAAGATGTATTTGACTCAATCTCAATGGCCAGGCTCAGAGTAGTCCTTGAGATCCTTCAGCTAGTTCCGGGTTACTAAACAGGCCTTTCTTTATGCCAGACATGCAGGTTCTTGACTTCAGCACCACGGACAGCGAATGGTAGCCGGGATTGTTGCAAAACCCCAGTTAGAGGATGTTCATCAGGACACAGGAGGGCAAGTCTCATCTTTAGGCATGTCTTTATTTAGCCGCACATATAGTGTAAGTTGCTAACCTGATAGAAACACACATTTGCTTCTGTAAGCCACCATAACTGAAACATTTAGTATAAAGCATGTTCTGTGGAATAATGCTGTCAAGTCTAAAATTCTAACTTTGTGTTTGCTAAGTGACCAGTTTCTTTTCATGTAACTTTGAAAATCTACCACCCTCAAAAGGACTGGGTTTGATTTCTATTGTTAATCCTTATTAGCTGTACATTTTTAACAAATGAAAAGTCTCTATAGCTGTTTTATTTCTTAATCTAGGAATTAAAAAACACCATTTTTCATAGTTTTGATGGGAACATTGAGATAATACAAATAAAATTGTTGGGAAACACCTGGAAGATATTTTAATATCAGCATTCTTAATTTAATCATAACTACTGTCACTATTGATACAATAATCAATATTAATATTATTACTATAATAATTTTCGAAAACTAAGTGATATAATATATGAACATTGGACAGAGGGGAGGCACACTATACAGTCTGGTTCGACTCTTTTCTCACCTTGCTGATGTCAGAAGTCACTCCTTTAGTTTGTGTGCATCAAACTTTGACTTGTAAGCCTTGTAAGTACCCTTGGGAGAGGACACATTTATACCGGGGTCTATTTGATTTAATTTGCCACTCACCATGAGACACAGAAGCATAAAGATTATGGATGTTCCAACAGAGGAGCATGGAAGGAAAGGAAGGGTAGGAACTTCTTACAGTGCTTTCTGATTTGGTTAAGAGGCGAGTATAATTCAGAGAAGTGAATGATAGGCATTCTCCTTAGATTGTTTTGCTGCATGCTATCTATTTACACATTAGAGCTGTTGGTTTTATGATTTGCTGTGTGACACTCTGGAATCTGGTGAGGGTGGAAAGAGTCTCAAATAATATGCATAAAACTCAAGGAAGCCAGCCTCTTGGGCTGCAGAGATGATTCTGCCTACAATCAGGTTATTTTGTTTCATTCATTTATTCATTCATTCATAGGTTCACACATCACCCAATCAACTCATTCATACTCAATGATCATTTATTGATTAAAAAGCTAAGGATTTTAGAAGAGAAAGATGATTTAGAAAACAGGATGCCATCAAGGATTAGGAAAAGACAAAACATAAAAATTATTAATCCAATGAATCAAAGAATGTTAAGTACTTTATTATATCAGAAAGATAATAGGTATTGATAATCATCTGCTTTTATTATGTTTTCTGCTATTATTTATGTTGTAGAGTTTAGAGTGTCGACTATTTAGATATAGAAATTGGAGAAACAGTGAGGTGTTGCTATTTTGAAGGGTGACAGGAACTATTCTTGACATGGGTTTTGAGATGTGTGTATAGCTTGGTCATAGACAAGTGGAAAGAAGAGTTTATCCAGGAAAAAGATGTGGTGTAAACTGAAGAGCAATGAGCACAACAGAATACTGGGTAGAATGGAATAGTGAGTGCTTTGTGAGGAGGCTGCAAGGTAATGGTTAAGTATGAGACAGGAATCTGGAAGGAAGCTAGGAGTTAACTCTGTGGCTCCGTGTGCCAGGCTATTGACTTTGGACCTCTGGAATGTGTAATGGAACACTACTTATAGAAAAATAGTCTTTCTAGATACTTCCAAGTTACAGTTTCATCAGAGTTTATGAGCCATCTTTTGCATGAAATGTGACACTCCAGAAATAATCTTTTTTTCAAAGAGTAACTTTATTAATGTAATCAAGAGATATCTAAGGTCACATCAGGGAACACACAGGAGCCTCTCAGCGGCTTAGCCTCCAGAGAGTAAACCATGCTATTCTCAGTGGTTGTCAGCAGAACACTCGTCTGAAAGATGGAAGGCTGGTCAGCCTTCATCCCTGTGAGGAATTAAAATTTTCAGATCACAGTTTGCTGTCTAGAATCAAGAAGAGTGCAAAGATGAAAAGGTCTTTGGGGTAACTGGCTCCTCTGATTGTTCTAAGTCTTTTTAGCTTGCCAATGAGATAGAATGGCAGACAAGATAGACAAAGCCAAAGGTCCAAATGACTCAATGAAAGCTTCATGGGGCAGAGAGTAATAGATTTTAGAGAGAGTGAGTATTTTTTCCAAGTAGATATTATTGATACTGGATTGACTTCAAGTTAGGAGGTAGCACAAGGATGCTCAAGGATACTACCTAGAATAACACGCTTGCCCTGGCACTCAGGGTCTGCAGCCTTTTCTCTGATGCTTCTTTCTCCCTTTCCACTCCAGCTTTGGCATCTGCTCCTAGCATGGCCACTGGTATCTCCGTCTAATCCCTCTGCTGTCCTGCCCACTACCAAAAGCTGGCAGATCCGGTACCCATGCCTGTTACTCACCTGAAAGTCCAGCCTTGTTGCACCAGATGCAGTACATCCAATTCTGCTTCCATCAGAGATTTCACGGCAGCCTTCTGCTCAGATGCCTCCCTAGGCAAGCTATGCTGAGCTGGGCCTTCTGGCTCTTTTGTTTGTATACACCAAATTTGAGATGGGCTATCATTAACCAAATGGAGAGCAGCTGTGCTTACTGAGAAAATGGCTTAGTCAGATTTGTGGACATGTCAGAGATTTTTTTTTTCTAGAATGTCTGGCTATAGAGTCTAGAGGCCTCAGGAGCATGTGCGGCATCCTTGGTTAATGTTCTAGAACATCTTCCTTCCTTCAGTCATAATATCTCTGGTCCAATCTATGATGAAGCTGTAAGTTTCTTAGTTAAAGGACTATGCACTTGCAGTAAGTAGGGTTTTACCTGTTAAAAGGCAAGATCTCACGTTAAGCAGTTCCCAGCCAGGAACACCCGCTTGAGTGTGAGCTAGTTGCTGGCAATTTCTAGGAGTTAAATAAAACTGGAGAGGAAATCTACCAGGAATGATGAGTCCAATGAGATTGTCTCTTCATCTGCAGGAAACCAGGGAGAGGATGAGAATCCTTTTGATATTATGTGCATAAGAATCATCCTGTAGTTGCACATAAATAGTTACTTCATTCCCATTCTGTAATGCTATGATTTATTTCCCCATTTGATAATTTTTTAGAAACAGGATTTTTTCAGGTGTTTTAAATATTCTCTTGTATATGCTTATATCAACACAGGCATGCATTTACTTTGGATGTGAATCTAGGAGTGGAAGTTATGAGTCATTATTCAGTTTAGTAGATTCTGCTCAACAGTTTTTGAGAGAAGTTATGCTTTCTGCATTCTCTTTTACTGTACGTGAGAATTAGAGTTACTCTCCATCTACTTCAAGATTTGGCATTCTCTTTCTTTTCCATTTTAGCTTTTATGTGTGCATGAGTGTGAGTGTGTATGAGTGTGTGTGCATGTTTGTGTATGTGTGAGTGTGAGTGTGTGTGTGTGTGTGTGTGTGTGTGTGTGTGTGTGTGTGTGAGAGAGAGAGAGAGAGAGAGAGAGAGAGAGAGAGAGAGAGAGAGAGAGAGAGAAACAGAAAGTTTTGTGGAGATGGGTAGATCTCAGAGGAGTTTGTATTACTCATAGACTCTTGCATGTATTGTCTCCCACAGGAGCATGCTCTACCTATCGGGGGCATCCCCTTAAAGAAAACTGAGTCTCCCTCTCTTGGTGGCTATTAACTACCTACAGCTTTTTGGCTTGAGGTAGAACTTCATGCTCACCTTCCCTTTTCATCCTGGCATTTTGTCTTGGCTGAGTCTGTCCAGGTCTTGTGCATTCGCATTCTGTGACTTCATGTGTACAGCCTCCCTGCTGTTAATTTTTACGTAGTCAAACTTATCAATCTTTTTTTATTGGGATTAGTGGTGTTAGTATTCCATTTTAAAGGTCTGATTTGTTCTAAGGTCGTGAAAACATTCTCCTTTCTTCTAGAAACATTATTGTTTTATGGTGTGTGCTTAGATCTATAATCCATCTTGAATTCTTTTTTGCATATATACACATGGATATATGTATACTATAACATATACACACACATATATAAATATATATTCACATACACACATATATACATATATATGCACACACACACACACACACACATACATATATGAGATACAGTAAAACATTTTTAAAGGAGTAACATGCCCTTCTTTGGCAGTACTTTAGTCTCAAGCCAACTAACTGTGTCCATGATGGGCTGCCTCCAGGTTTTCTATTTTATTCCATTGGTGTGTTTGTTGACCTTTGTGCCAATACTACACTCTCTTAATTATCTTATGATAGGTGTTGATATCTGATACAGGGCTATCAGACTTCCTGTGGCTGGTATTTGCCTGGTTTATTTTTGTCAATCCATTTATTTTTCAGCCTTTTTTTTCCTTCAAATTTTATCCACCCAGTCCTGCGAGATTGTGCAAACCTCTGCTGTTTCTTTTGCTGCTTATCAGTGGTTCTTTGCCAGGTATATGCGTCAAAACTGCGTATTTTTCTTCCCAGAAACATGGCCGATTTAGCTACGCTTGCTGTTGCTTAAGGATTTGGGCCCTTCAAATCCTAAATTGATTTTCCTTTTTCTTTTCTTTGTATATTTTCAGAAAACTTTTCTAGCTGCCTAGAAGCATTGCTCTACTCACAAGGCCATTACTCCCAGCCTTCCAGCCAAAAGTAGATTCTTCCTTATTTAATGTGTAAATTTTTATGACACACATGATACCAGGGAATCTGTTAATGTGATATACCACATTACTAAATGAAGGGAAAAACATATTATTGCATTAATAATTGCAGGATAAGATCATTTGATAAAATTTAACACAAGTTTATAGTAACAACTTTCTTGGAAAAATTAAGCATAGAAAAAGAATTCATCGGTCTGATCAAAATCATTTAAAAAAATGTTTCAACTCATATGTAAAGCTTAGAGATTCTATATATGAATGCAATATTATGTGATATTTCTATTTAGTTTATGTAAGGCTTAAATTAGGTTGACTATGACCTCACTTCTTTATAACAAAAGCACTAAAATGCTTTTCTTTAAGCTGTTTGAAGTGCCCATTATGTTTTTTTTTTCTGCAGTCACCCTACAGCACAATAGCACAGCACATCTTCTTACACCTATATGTGACTCGGTATCTATGGACTCACCTTTTCTTCCCATTCCTCCGATAACCCCCATGTCCACTTCATATCTATGTCCCTATTTCTGCTTCATATCTATGGGATCAACACTTTCACATTCCACCTATGTGAGAGATGGTCCTGTACTTGCTTTTCTTTGCCTGGCTTATTTCATTTAACATGATTATCTTAGTAGACATCTTACTCTACAAGCCTACAGTACACAATTACCATCTGATGGTTGTTCTCTTTAAGATTGAAAAGAAGACAGAGACATCATCATCAATGTTATTGGTTATAGTCAAGGACATCCATATTGATGAGGTAACACATAAACAGTTTCAAATACACACCCCCCTGACTCATGCATGCACACATACATGCATTAATTAAAAGGGAAGTTACAAAAACGAGTACAGTTTTCTTAGAAAAACTCTAAGAACCAAGAAATAGTGAGCAGTTATTGAGACATTGCTGTTTCCCAACTATGAAGTGACCCTGCCTGCACCATTACCTACCCCTGGCAGGTATGAGAGAATCCTCATGAGCCTTGCTGAGCAGGACTATAGTTCTCTGTGTTCAAGAACACTGCCTTGGAAAATAAGACAAGCTCAGGCTGTGCTTGGACTTCCTAGGATTCTTGATGGGATCACCTTACCCTGTGACTGGAAAGGTGGATAGTGGTTCTAGTGGATAGTGGTTCCGGTGGAGGGTGGTCCTAGTTGTCTGCAGGTGTATGTGCCTGAGATCTATGAGAGGTTAACTTGCCTGGACCACAACGAAGATATTACCCAGAAGTGCCAGGCAGAAACAGCCACTCTGGAAGAGAATAAAGAGCAGCCAGAACTGATTATTTAATTAAATATCATCAAACATGGGGCTGAAAAGATGGCTCAGTGATTAAGAGCCTGGCTGTTTTTCCAAAGGACACGGTTTCAATTTCCTGCACCCACATGAGTGGCTAACAACTGCTTGTAGCTTCACTTCCTGGAGATCCAATTCCCACCCCCAACTTCCGGCTTTTGTGGGCATAGAGTATATAAGTGATGTTTAGTCATACATGAAGGCAAATCAGTCATACACATAATGCAAATTAAAAATCCAGCTTTATATATTTAAAAGACTGCACTAAACCTCGTTATGGAAATAGACAAAAATCTGTAAATCATATACATAAATTTTAAGACCTCTCTGATGTCTGATCTAAGCCTAGTGAAGACTATTTCTTAAAACAAAATCATGAAATCAATAAGACAATCCAGTTTTATTTGCAGAAATATGATAAACAAAATATATAAAGTCCATGTATAGTGAAAATAATGAAATTAAAGAAAGTATAAGACATAAATAAAAAAATTAATTCTATTAGATGAAAGGTATGAAGACTTTCTAACAAAGAGAAACATGCTATGCACATGAGGGACACTTAAAAAAACCCACCTGAAAATTAATTAATATGTGAATATTTGTATGACATTCTCTTCAGATGGCTCAGGTGGCCAGTTATAGGGAGGGGTGCCACTGATGGGCTAAAGGATAAAAATGCAAAAACAGAAAAAAAAGGACATTTTATTGATCTTTCCCTCAAGAGATGGCCCAGAACAGAACTCAGTGGCAGTGAAGGACAGAGCACTCTGCAACAGAAGAGATGGAAACACCACCAGAATTAGTAACACCTTTATTAACAACTCATGTCTGACCACAGCTGATGCCCTAGGTATACTGAGTGATATGAGGTGTGGCGCACACAGTGATAGAGCTCAGCCCCACCCTGCCTTCCACACAGGATGGTATTGAGGATCCTGCAAAGAGATGTGAGTGCTCCTGGCAAATTGTAAAAACCAACCAACAAACCTAACACCACCAAGCTGGGGGTGAAGCCCTTTTAGTAGAATGCTTTCTGAGCTTGCACAAACTCTAGGTCATCCCCAGTATCTTATAAATCAGGCAAGGTGGTACATGCTCCTAATCACAACTCTCAGTGGGTGGAGTCAGGAGGATAAAAAAAAATCCAGCAGCATCCTTAGCTACATAGCAAGTTTGAGGCTAGTCTGGGCTATATGAGAACTTGTCTGAAAACAAACAAACAAACAAACAAACAACCCCCCCCCATGAAAACAGTATGCAGCATTTAAAGTGACATTCTGGCTCTTTTGCTCAGACAGATACTTGCTGGCTAGTTTTATGTCAACTTGACACAAGCTAGTATCATCTGAAAGGAAGGAACCTCAACTGAGAAAATGCCTCCATAAGACGGACCTACTGTAGAGCATTTTCTTAATTAGTGATTGATGGGTAAGGCCCAGCCTATTGTGGGTAGAGCCATCTCTGGGCTGGTGGTCCTGGGTTTTATATAAAAAAGCAGGCTGGGCAAATCATGATGAGCTAGCCAGTAAACAGCATCCCTCAATGGTCTTTGCATCAACTCCTGCCTCCAGGTTTCTGCCCTGTTTGAGTTCCTGTCTTGACTTCCTTCAATGATAAACAGTGGTGTAGATGTGTGAGCCAAATAAACCCTTTCCTCCCCAAGTTGCTTTTGGCTATGGTGTTTTTATCATAGCAATAGAAACCCTGACTAAGACAGATAACTGATGACAGTTCTGGACATCGGAGACATATGGGCTTTCCATCTTTTTTGAGTTACTTCTTAGTGAAGGGCCTTGGTGTGGCCAGATTTAAATTGGAATCAGTGATCAGTTTAATAATAATTTCAGTAACATGGGCACCTATAGCAATCTATGGTTTTGAATGCGCTTCTGAGGTACCACCTGAGTCTTGTTTCTGAGTACAGGAGGGATGGATGATTGTTGGAAGTCTGTTCTTAAGTCCAGTTTTACTAGGTGGGGTATATGTAGCCAATTTTCTTTGCAGATACTGGGTGCTCACTGAAGGAAAATAACTTCCCAAGTACTCATCTCCATCAGGACTGTAGGATGTTCATTTTAAGAGGGGCTCACATGAGTCTCTACACAGGAGTGGGACAGCCTGCTGAGAACAAGGAAGCCTCGGCTGGAATTTCATGTAAATGTGTTTCGCTAGTATCTTCCTTGGGATCAGATAGAATTACCATGATAAAAGAATTTGATTACGGCCGTATCTTACACATAGGGATTGCGGCCCTTAGAGAAGATGAGATTCCAAGAACTGAGGGAGAGTCAGCATATTTTTCTGCTTGTCTTATTATCACTTTTTAATTAACAAAAACAATTCTTGAATGCCTACTGTGTGTCAAGCTGTCTTCTAAGAGGTATTTTCTTTCAACCCTTCTTTTATGGCATGTGTACCGTGTGTGTGTGTGTGTGTGTGTGTGTGTGTGTGTGTGTGTGTGTGTACATGTGTGTTTTGTGTACATAACTGTGGATGCTCATCACAGTACATATGTGTAAGCCAGAGGACAGCCTTGGTTGCTAGTCCTCATCATCCACAGGATCTACTTACTGCAGCTCCACTGTATATGTCAAGCTTGAGCTGGAACATGAGTTTCTGGCTTCTTGTCTCCATTCCCTCATGTTGCCTATACATGTTGCCTATAGTGAGATTACAGTGTTCTACTGCAGCCTAGTTTACACGAGGATTCGCCCTTGTGCGGCAGGTGCTTTACCCACCGAACCATCTCCATAGTCCTATTTTTAAAACTTTAAATCTGCTGCTTTGAATCCCAGTTGGCACATCTTTAAAAAAAAATAGAGTGAAATGTGCAAACCTTTTTGTCAGCCAACCTCTCTTAAGAACAGGGGCTTGGTCTCTTAGCTTGAATCTCAGATATACTAATTGGCTCTTTCTTAGAATAATGTTGCTTCTCTATGAAGACTTGACCCATATGTTGCTCACAAGTCCTTGTACTCAAAGACAGCGAGGAAGTGGCTGCAATTATTTGAAATGGAGTAAGTAGTACAAATGAGGTTGATTTAGTATGAAAGTGAGCACCACGGAAGGGGCTCATCTTGTCTCTTATACTTTAACTTAGGAAAGGTGGCTTAAGTCAGGAAGCAGGGTGTCCCTTGCCTCACGGGATGCTGGAGCATGTCACATCTTTCCAAACAGCACATATTGACTTCTACTTTAGGGGTAGAAATGTAGGCTGTTTACCTAATGACTTTATTGACATGTCATGGCAATCCATGATGAAGGCTAGTATGGTCTATCTTGGTGCAGTGGAGCAATGGTCAGCCATGGTTCTTCTGTTTGTCTGTCTCTGTGCCAGGTGGATAAAGAGCATATATCTCCCCAGGGGTTGGGGGTTGAGCTCAGTTAGTAAAGTAATGGTTATACAAGCGTAAGTACCAGGGTTTGATTTTTTTTTTTTAACCAGGCATGGAGATGCATGTTTGTAGTTTAGCACTTGGCAAATTGAGACAGGAGGATCCCTGAAGATCACTGGCCAGTCACCCAAGCAGAATCGGTGGTCTCCGTGAGAAACCCTGTTTGAAAAAGTTAAAGTAGATGCTGTCTGAGGAATGACACCCAAGGTTGTTCTCTGGCCTCCACATCTGTGTATATCCGTGTACATGTGCACTTTTGCAACCGTTTGTGTGCATAAACATACAACACACACACACACACACACACACACACACACACACACACACACACACAGAGAGAGCGAGAGAGAGCGAGAGCGAGAGAGAGAGAGAGAGAGAGAGAGAGAGAGAGAGAGAATATATCAGGAGTATGCTTCCTATTTAGAGGACCTTATGTGACAATCCCTTATAGGATATTAATGAACATGACCTTGGGGTGTTATTGTGTACAAGCAGTATACAATGGGGAGAAGATACCTTCTAAAAGGAGAAACTTGGTCCTTCCCGTCTTTCTGTGTTACAAAATACTTTTTTCTACTCTTATTCTCTCCTGGGTTTAGAGCCTCTGAGTTGGTGATTTTCCTCCATTTAACACTTCTCCTAAAAGTCATTTCTCATCTTCAGTCAGGCAAGGAGAAGGAGAGTGAAGAAATAAAGTAGATTTCTACTCTAGCTGCTCCTGATGGCGCCAGATTGGCACTGAGGGTGACACCAGAGAATGGAGTAGCAAGTGGCTGGATTGAGAGATGTTGGTGCCCATCCTGACCATAAGAGGGTAGAAATATGGCAGTTTATATACATGTTTATGTATAGATTTCTCTGGATAAAATCCTAATTAATTAGCAAGAATTGTTTACATTAGAAAGGTATTCAATATAGAAAATGTGAAATTTAGCCAGGAAGATGGCCTAGTGGGAAAAGTACCTGCCTGGTAAGCATGAGGATTCAAGTTTGAATCCCTAGAATTCAGGTAAAGCTGGATTTGGTAGAGCTCATCTGTAATCCTGGCATTCCCCTGGCAGAAACAGGGGACTCTCAAGTAGTTCAAAAGCTGGTTAGCCTGGGAGACTCAGTAGCAAGCAAAAAATCCTGCCTCAAGCAATGACCAATGTCTAGTGATACTGTCATCATTCAGGTTTGGGTTAGTTTAGACAGCCATTTCTAGGAGACACAATCTCATAACAGACTTCCTGGTCTTCCCGTCTTTCTTACAGTCTATATATATATATATATATATATATATATATATATATATATATATATAAAATGAAATGACATTCTCGTGGCTAAAATGTTTAGAACAAGGATGGGGAGGCATCCAGATTGAGATATGGGTAGGGATCTGATGGGAAGGGGCACTTAACTCAGGGTAGAGAGAAACACTTGAGTTGGTTCTATTGAATTATCTTTTGAGTTGGTTCTATTGAACTATCTTTTCTGTGTTTTAATATAATTGACTTTTCCATTCAAGATTTGTGAGGAGCCTCCTTGCTCTGAGGTGTAGGTCTCTCTTTTCAGATATGTTAATCAGAGATGCCATGATATGGTCCCAGATTCCCAACAGAAGGTCCTATATGGGTGTGGGTCAATGGAGAAAGTGATTTTTGTGTTTTTATTTTTTTTTGAGTCAATTAAAATATTTTCCAAAGGAGATCAAAGTCACAAATGTGGCTATGATCACTGCCTTTCTGTTTGCTGTTTCTGTCTGAGCATAGCAGTGCAAGATGACATGGGAAAAAGGAAACAGAGAGAATGGTGGGGACAGTCATGACCTCAGTTGGCTACCAGGGAAAATAGTCTGTCCCAAGGGGAAAGCACACAAAGGCTGTAATTGCACCCTGGCTTGCAATTTGGGGCTGATCTGGAGGGATTGTTTTTGATGTAAAAATTTAGGATAAATTCAAAGGGGTCTTCTGATGAAGACTGTAAGCAAAAGCCAGGTTAAGTAATGAATGGAAAACAGCCTTGAATTAAAGCTCCAAGAGCATATTGGGATTTATTTAAAAATTTGCTTTTTATGAAGACTGTTTACTTCAGTCTTTTCAGTCTGAGCCATGTAATTTAAAAGTAGCACTTCATTATAGAGAATTTTGAGCATATACAAAGATAGACAAAAATCTCTTACTCAATACCCTGTATTTGATGGCAACTTACCCAACTGAACCTATTCCTCCCACAGTCAAAGTACCTCCCATTCTCACATATTATTTTGAAGCAAACCCCATAAACCAAATCATTCCAACCATAAATATTTCAACGTGATTCTCTAGCAGGAAAAGAATCTCTCCTTTAATAAATAAGATAAACATTTTGCTCATCCATCCAAGCCTGTGGGGAGATGGACTGTTTGACATGTAAGGTCATATTTAAGGCAATCTTGATTCGCCTTAGAATCCAGCCTTCTGGTTCCCAAACTTAGAAATGTAAATGGCACAAACTGCATAGGAAGTAGTGCAAAGTATAATAGCTCCAATGTTTGGAGGACCACTCTTGAGTAAGTGCAGGATGGTCAGCCATCCCATCTGTACTAACTGGGCCATTGGATACCAACCAGAACCCACTAACTGCAGAAAAGGGGAAGAGAAATTAAGAGCTTTAGTGTAGTCAAGGGAGAAGAGATGGGCTTTCATTTGAGACATGCTTTCATTGTCTATAATAGGGCAAGATGGTCCTAATTAGAAGTAGAACAATACAAACACAACCAGCACAAACAGGCTGATGTGTTTCTCTGCTGTGGAGGCTTTATGCAGGTTAGATGGAGTCAGTTGAAAATTCTCTGCAGATGGAGAATGTTCTGGGTCCTGGATGGATTTTGGCCTTCCTTTTTACTCTGTCTCTGAGGTCTAAGATCAGCTGTTCATGGGAAGAGGGAGCTGTGTGCTCTCTTCAGACTTGTGTTCCTAAAACAGACCAAGGTAGATCATCAAGTACTGGCTCATGGTTCCTTCTCAAGCTCAGCAAGCCTTTGATGCTGTTTTCACCCACAGTTTAGAGTAGAAACACTAAGACAGACAAGTAGAGCAGGAGTCACAGTTGGACATGTACCCAACCACTTACGAGACTCCCCCTCCAAATCTTGAGTTCCAGTAAAGGACTAATATGGTGAAATGGCTTTTTCAGTCAGCCTTTTTCCATATTAAACCCTCTGTGACTCTTAAGTGGGGCAAAGCTCCTTTCTGAATCTCTTGCTGGGAAGTGTGTGTGTCCTAGGCTGTTTGTTGATCATAGGATGTAAGCTCCAATGGGTGAATGAGACCGTACTATCTTCATAGCTCTGGTGTCTGTGTGAAGTAGAACTTCAGCCAACTCAGCTTTCTAGGAATAAAAATGACAATTTTCAAGACCTTCATGGAATAGGTAATGTGGGGATTTAACAAGGCAACTCCACGTAGTTAAAAAGGAGGTTTATTTTGGGGTAACTAATAGCCAGTAAAAGGGTTGGTTACAGGATCCGGCAGAGGTAAGGTGCAGTCCAGCAGGTTTCTCTGGAGAACCCTGACTCAGTCTTCCATCCAACATCCAGAATCATGAAGCCTGGCACATCTTGATCTCTGGTCTTAAGGGCTCCCATCTCAGCCCCTCCCCAGGGGCAGATCATAGGTAAGTTTGCAGTTACCAGAAGCCTCATTAGGGACAGTACTTCCAGATCAAAGCTGGAACAGCTACCCACTACAAAGAGGTCATCAGAAATTTTCCAAGCCACACCAAGAAGAAAAAGCATAGAGATGTATTGTATAGACAGAAGGCATGTCTCAGAAGCCCAGACCCAAGACTAATAAACTTTTGGATCCTCAATAATGCCACTTGTAAGGTTCCTATGAATGTCAAATTAGGTGACACCTCTATCATCATTCCAACTTTTCTTTTGCTCATGTTCTCATTATTAGTTAAAAATCCATTGGGTGTTGTCTCAGTTATGGTTTTATTGCTGTGAAGAAACACCGTGACTGTAGCAACTCTTATAAAGGAAAACATTTAACTGGGGTTGGCTTGTAGTTTCAGAAGTTTAGTCCATTATCAACATGGTGAGAACCATGGCAGCATGCAGGTAGACATGGTGCTGAAGAAGGAGCTGAGAGTTTTACATCTTGATCCCTAGTCAGCAGGAAATGAACTCTGTAAGGCCAACAGTATACTTAGGGAGCAAGCCCTTCTTCTCTAAAACACGGGACATTTCTCACTCCCTTCTTTCTTCCTTGTTCCCATGTTAGAGTGTCTATCTCAATCCTCCCCCACCTCCCGCTTCCCAATCTTTAGCTAATATTCCCTAGCACACTGTTTAGTTCTGAGTGATCACATTCCCGTATACCCACTTGTGTATTTGTTCTCAAGAAACTTCTTACCACAGCTAATGAAATCCTTACCTTCTTGCTCCAATCTTCCTCTCCGACCTCACTCACTTCCTCATTCCCCCATCAAGTTCTCTGGGAATCTCCAACCCAACCACTCTTGCACCAGATGTGCTGTCTCTGCACATCTGGTAAAGATGCTTGCTGCTTCACCCTTTTCGACTGTCTACATCTGGAAACGCCGGGCTCTGAGAACCCCTGTCCCCTCTTTATTTGAGCCTTCTTGAACTGCTCCAGCTAGGGTCACCCCCCTTATGTGAGCTCCAGTGCTACCTCGCATTACCCTGTTTTCTTATAATTATGTTTAAATGCGTATTATGATGATCTGTCAGGTACAGAGGAAAGGGATTACTTTCTCATCCATCACAAGGCCACTTGGGCAGCTAGCTGAGTGTACCGCTAAGTGTTTGTTAATGTAAGTAGAAAGGAGCCTCCTTGCTCTTACAGAGCCTTACCTCGCTTAATTTCTCTGAAATCCATTGATTGATGCATGCATGCATTCACTCCTGTGCAAACATTGACTGAGTACCTACTATGTGGGAACTCCTTTCCCCTTTCTCTAGGCCACAAAGCCTTGATCAAACAGACTTAAAAGAGAAGCAGCTGCCAATCCTTCCTCTAGGAAGCTCTGCTCCGCGGGCCTTCGTTATGAATCCTAAAGCTTCAGTTTCCTTTTGTCAGCTTTTTCTTTAATGGCCAAACTCATGGTGGCAGTGACAATGGATTCTGCATTAGTATTAAAAATTTATCCAATAAATAATGGATTAGAACCTCTGTTTAATAATTATTAATGCACTGCAATTTCAGTTGCCCAAATCTCAAGATGTTTTAAACATAACTAATTGAAAACACAATTAACGGCAACTTGCAGAAATACATCTGAAAGGCAGAGCACCCTTGAAAACCTCAGCATCTAACAGAACAAAAATATTCCAGAGCAAGCCCTTCCCCTCCTCCCACTACTTCTACATGAAGAGAGGATGCTGGGCTCCTGCAGAGAAAGACCATGGTGCTTGGTAGAGTTTGGGACACAAAGGTAGGATAATGACAGCTTTTCTCCAGCCACTAAAACTCCAAATGATCACTTTATCATAGTCAAGGTTCAGGGGGATGTGCCTGACCCATAGGCTATGCTCACACAGTTGCATAAGGTGGATTTTTGGCAAAAACGCTGTGATCACTCTGGGCTCCGTGGCTGTGGCTCCTGTGGCTCCTGTGGCTCCTGTGGCTCCTGTGGCTCCTGTGGCTCCTGTGGCTCCTGTGGCTCCTGTGTCCTTCTCATCACTGATTCTGTACAGTTTGAATCAGCAAATCCCAGTGCTGTTGGTTCTTTGCATGTTAGAGAAGGGCCCTTGGACTTTCTTGCTTCAAAAAATCAGGAAAGAGAAGACAGATTGGAACATCCCCAGGATGAGCTTGGGCTAATTTGGGCTCTAGGATCCTAAAGGACAATGGAAGCATTGGGCTCTAGGCTTGGTGTAGCATGGGCAAGTACAGGTTTTTGGATCCGATGGTTTTCCTTCTCATTATATTATTAACATCAGTGAATTTATCACAATGGAATTTGAACTGGGGTGTTCTGGCCTTCTTGCCTTCATCAGTAGTTCACAGGTATTTTTCTTTGTTTTGCTGGGGGTGGGGCAAGTGTTCAGTGACACATGGTAAGGAAATTAATCAATGGCAGTGATTGGCATTCAACAAATGCAACTCCTCTCCCAGTCTTAAGCTTTGTCTATTGCTCCTACATGGCTAATCTAGCTCCAGGACTCCAAACTCTTCTATGGGTATACTTTCAACAAAAATAATATAGGTATTGGATGGATGCATGCATGCTATTCCAGGAGAACACAATGGAGTAAGGGCCTGGGGAGATAGCTCAGCTTGATTCCCAGAACCCATGTAAGAAAGCTAGATGTGATGGCTTGTGTTTATAATCCCAGAGCTGAGGATAAGGAGATAGGTGGACCTTTAGAGCTAGGCAGCCAATAAACCTAGGTGAATTGCTAACTCACAAGCTAGAGAGAGATCCTGTTTGCAGACACAAGGTGGACAGCATCCTGAGAAATGTCACCTAAAGTTAACCTCTGGCTTTCATTCTCACATATGTGTGTAATGTATGTACGTGTGTGTGTGTGTGTGTGTGTGTGTGTGTGTATGTGTGTGTATGTATGTGTTCATATGCACCTGCACACACATGCACATTCACATACTCTATGTGCCAAACATGAAAAAGTAAGAAAAAAGGGAGCTTAGGGAGCCTGGTCTGAGAATCACCATGGACAGTGGCTTGGATAGCGTTTGAGGTATGCTAAGTGGCCAGACACATAAATGCAGGAATATTGCAAAGTATCTGAAGAGCCAGGCTGGTAAGTTTGACCGTCACTGTAGAGAGCAATGAAGTATTTCTTTTTAAGTTAGAGAGTTGCATGGGTTTTAGCTTTATCTGTTTGTGTTGAAACAGTGATACTTAAACTTTATTGAGCGTCAGTATCTCCTGGAAGGTGAATTTTAATATGATTACTTACTCATGTGGCTAAGGAATTGAGTTCTGACTACCCAGCTGATAATAATGCTGCCATTTCCAGAAACTGAGATTTGAAGCCACATCCTTTGGGGAAGTCCTGTTAGTGGGCTGGCCTGGAAAAATGTAGCTGTCTGTTTCAAGCAGTAAGACACAATGTTCCCAGGATGTTTTCAAGAAGGAAAAGTGGTTCTATCTCACTGGTTCTCAACCTTTTTCAGGCTGCAACCCTTTTTTTTATTTTTGTTTTTTTGTTTTTTCGAGACAGGGTTTCTCTGTGTAGCTTTGTGCCTTTCCTGGAACTCATTTGGTAGCCCAGGCTGGCCTCGAACTCACAGAGATCCGCCTGGTTCTGCCTCCCGAGTGCTGGGATTAAAGGTGTGCGCCACCACCGCCCGGCTACATGCTGTAACCCTTTAATACAGTTCCTCATGTTGTGCTGACCCTCAACCATACAATTATTTCATTGATACTTCATACTGGTAATTTTGCTACTGTTACGAATCATAATGAAAACATCTCATATGCAGGATATCTGATATGTGACCCCTATATGGGTCACTACATACAGGTTGAGAACTCCTGCTCCAGAGCAAAGGGAGATATTACTGAGGAGATGCAACAGTTTACGGCAAGCTAGATTAATGGGAAAGATTGGCAAATCCTCCATGATTTTCTTCCTTGGAATTCCAAAAGATGATAATGGTTCTCAGGAAGAATAATAGCATGGAACAGAGACTTTCTGGTCAGGATAGAAGAAGATTGTTGGTTCCAATGCCCCGAAGCTTGAAGACTACAGGAAACCATGTTGGCTTCTAACTGGTTTCTCAAGAGTGGTCAAAACTGTGGAAGCAATGGTACCAGGAGAAGACCACCAGCTACTGTAACCACAGTGAGTTCAGTAAGGTTCTAGCATCTAAGATGTGTGCCAACCCTGCCCAAATCTGAATATGAGCTCTTCAGTAAATGTTACACTGCTGGATGCCTTCCTTCACTCACCGAAGCCCTGGGGGATTGTGATGCTGTTGCCTCATGCTTGAACAAGCCTGATGGAGATGAAATTTCTGATCTTAGTTATAACTCTAATCCTTATTGGAATCAACTTATAAGCAGCTATAATTTACCACATTCTCTGTGCCCATTTTTTACTTTTTACATTTTTTTTAAAGGTAGAATCTCACTGGGTAGCTCTAGCTAACTTGGACCTCGTGGAGATAAGGCTAGCCTGCCTGTGCTGTAATTAAAAGGATGTACCACCATGCGCAGCTAGGCTGCAATTCTGTTGAGTGCAATTTGTGTCCACCCAGATTTTGTACCCACAGAGCTGAATGGAGTTGAGCATAGAGATAACAGGAAAGCTTACAGATCGACACAGCCACCAGTGGATTACATGACACACTTTCTCATGGAATAAGTGATACCTGGTGTTTCTGTAATGGCTGAGCCAGTGGACAGAACTACTCGGACTGTGGCAAGTCAAAGATTGAGTTTTGAAGCTTCTTTCTTAGACATGCTTTTAAATAAACTCTTTGGATTGTTTATTTTTGTTTCTGTTTTTGCCTTAAGGACATAATATATGGAACTCCATGATGCAGCCAAAGCAATCCAAGTTTAATCTCCAAGCATTCATCTCCCAAGTTCAGATTTTTTTTCTTCTCTCTTCTCAGCTGGTGCATTCCCCAACTTCTGAATGTCTAAAAATACCCAGCGTGGTTCCCTCTACAAAACACCAGCACCCTGCCAGCTGTTAAATAAATAAACTCCAAACAGAAATGCTGTAGTTGTGAAATAAGATATATTTAATTAAATAAAAAAAGGAAAGCAAGTGCTATTACAAGAACATAAAACTGTAAGGCATAAGATAAAAACTAAATTACTGCAAGGCAGCTCGATCCAATCTAATCCTTGAAGATAAAGATGAAACCAGAAAATTGCATGTATTGAGAAATCAACATAAGCCCTGAGCAAATATTAACTAGAGATCTATAAACTGGTTGATAATAAACAGTAGTATGAACATTAGGATTATGGTAGGAAATGGAAATGGGATCGCACTGGGTGAAGGGGTTCACCTCTCCATCCTGCTTGGAGCAAGCCTTTAGAGGATCTTTTTTGGAGTGACTTTTCCATTAGCTAATTTCAGTCAAATCGCGAGGGGGGAAAATTGAATGGTGTGGAAGTACCTGGGCACAGTTCTATCCATCATCTCCCGAAAGACATGGAAATGGATGTGTTCTCATCCTACCAGGCCGTAAAATGGAGCTGGCAGATAAAACATGTGCTTTTTTACCATGGGTTTCTAACTTAGCTATTGACACCATTTTAACAGTGTATTTAAGCATGAAGAATGATTCAATTACGTGTTAAGTAGCCTTTTTTTATGGTTCTAATAAAGGTCCATTTAGATGTCTATACTGACAACTCAGTTCTTTGGAAGGGCATTTTTCAAGTTTCCTGCTGAAAGAGGACATTTCATACCAAAAAAATTCTCTCTCTCTCTCTCTTTTACAAAAAAAAATTTAATATTAGTCAGAGAATGCTGCTTTACTTTGAGAGGGGAGAGAAAGCATGTATAGAGGCAGGGCCTTCCGGTGGAGAAGTCAGCAGTAGGCAGCTGGGAAAATCAAGCTAATTCACAGGTGAAGATGTCCTCTTTGTCAGGGTTTTAAGTTCTGGGATAAAGACGCTCTTTTGAGAGTATTCACTCCTGTCCCACCCCACACAGGGAGTTGCTGAATGCTAGCTGAATGGGAGCCCGACTCTGGAGAGCGAGGAGGCGACTCTGGCCGACTGGGACCAGCATTCTCCCTCACATCAAGGTTTAGGGACAGCTGGGGCCTCCAAGGGAACCAGGAGTCCCTTTGGGGACAGAGTTAGTGTTCTTAGGCCCCTGGGGGAAGTGTGTGACCTGGGGGTTCTTAGAAAATAGGTTTTTCTTTGTGGAAAAAAAAAACCCACTTTTAGTGAGACTCCATCAAAAGAATTCCTGACAAAAAGATATCCCCGTGTGCTCTCAGCTCTGGACAAAGGTCTCCACTATCTCCCAGAGTCAAGGTCTTGTTGTTAATTCCTTGTAAGTCTTTTGGGAAGGGGTCTCCTGTGGCTGTCAGTAGCTTCGTGAAGACAAGAGCTGTGGTAGTTTCCTGGGCTTCCAGAACAAAGCCCCATGGACAGGAGCAGTGGCTTAAATAACACAAACAGGGTTTCTTGACAGTGCTGGAGGTCAGAGATCAAGCTCAGCCTCTATCAGGAGGTTTTCCTCTCAGCCCGGTCTCCTTGGCCTGTGTGTGGGCCTCATCATTCCGTTCTATTTACTTGTGACCCAGCCCCAACTTCCTTTACGTGTAAGGTCATGCCAGCCACAGAATAGGGCCCACCTGAATGACCTCACTTAACTTCATTCTCCTATTAAAGACCCTGTCTGCAACTACGGTCACATTCCGAGCTCTCGTGGGTTAGGGCTTCATCACTTAAATTTCAGTAGGAAATGGTGCTTTACTTTAATCCTCCATGTTTAAAGGTGCATGTAATATGTATCTACTTATTCCTCTGCCTCCATTTGATGAGAAGAGGGATAGAAAAAAATAACAAACATTAGCTGTGACTGTTCTCATTTTGTTTATAGAGAACTCAAGGTCAGTTGCCCTACATAAAAAATTCTGTTGCAAGGTAAAGAAAAATTTTACTTTCAAAGATTCTGCAAATGTCATTCTTTACCATTCGGGCTCTTCATCTCTGCAACTCCTCATGTAATTAATATGAGTTCAGGTACAGACATGCATAATTTTTAAGGTACCCCAAATGATTCTAAAATGCAGCTAGGATTGATAAATTGCTATTCTTAAGGTCTTTGGATACGTAAAGGTGGCCCTCAATGGTGAGTTTTTTGTTTTGACAAGTCACTTCTGAAACACCAAGAGACTACCCAGCACAGTCTGGAAGCAGTAACGGCTTGTAGCGGTTTGGGGTGATGATATATGGGTGGTTTTCACAGTTGCTTTGGCCACAGCTTTTCTTAGGGTGAAGGATTTTGAAATGAAATGTACACGGACAGCTGTTCATTCGACTTATTTGTGGGAAGAAGCAATGAGCCTCCTCCAGGCTGGGTAAGTCAGATCATAGTCAGGCAGTCTCTCAAGGGCTCCTCCAGTGGGTAGGCAGGGTCAGTGACCTCCTAAGAAGCAATTTCCTAGGACAAACAGTTAGACACTGGGGCGGGGGAGAGAGAGAGAGAGAGAGAGAGAGAGAGAGAGAGAGAGAGAGAGAGAGAGTGTGTCTCTTTTAGTAGCAGGAGTGCTAGGGCTCGGGTATGGTGTGGAAACATCTCTTGTGAAACCTTGGGTGTTCTCAGTGAGTTTTATACAATCGTAGTGTATCGTCCTTAAATTTCTACTTTCATATTACTAGCTATTACTATCAGTGTTTCCCACAAGCCTTCCTCGGATCCTTTTGAGCAACCAGTCCTTGTAGAACAATAACAAGAGCCCCAAAGGGACAGGTTCTTTTTCTTCTCTACCCCAAGGTAGACACCAACTACAATCTTTCTTCACTGTGGAGCTGCACTTTTGAAATAGGCAGAGTCTTCTGAAACTATCAATTGTGGATTCACATCGGTCCCAGCTCTGTTTGAAAGGATGGGAGACCACGTAGCTTGTCCTCCACAACCTGTGATGTAGGGATAGGTGGTAGTCCTGGGCCTCTGGGTAGAAAGGCCTGTGACTCAAGACAACTCTGGGAGAGGCCTGATGAAGTTGAGACAGGTGGGACAAAGCTGGTATGGTGCATGCATTTGTAAACCCAGCACTAGGGACACGGGGACAGCCACATCTCTGGGACTTCCTGGCCAGAGAGCCTTGCTAAATCAGAGAGCCCTAGATCCCAAAGAGAGACTTGTGTCAAGAAAGCAAAGTGGATGGCACCTGTGGTTGACTTCTGGTCACACACTCTGTACACACATATGTGCATGCAATCCCTCACATGCACCTAAATGCACAGAAACACAGATGTACACACGTGTGTTCTTGAGCACGTACGCGCGCGCGCGCGCGCACGCGCGCGCACGCACACACACACACACACACACACACACACACACACACACTGAAAGAGAGAGAGAGAGAGAGAATATATAGGGCCCCACATAAATGATAAATCCTAACTCCGAGAATATTTCTTTGCATTCTGACCTAAGTTCAGGTGCTTAGAGCAAGGATTGGCTTTGGAGGGCCAGAAAAAAATGCTGTATCCTTTGAAGAGAGTAGCTTGAGCCTTACAGGATGGGTATTGTTGCATTTCTAGGAAGTGGGGGGGATCTCTTTGCATATGATCACATGAAGGAGAGATGGACATGCTTCTTGCGGGCATGGGAATCATTTAGTGTAACATAAAGCATGGTTGCTATGGGGAAGATGAAGATGAAGAGTGAGGTGCTTTGGAGATATCAGGCTGATGTGGGTGAGTGGCAGGTAGGCAGGTGGCCATGCTCTATTGCAGCCCTCATCCTACTGTTTCTATGGCCTTATGACATTGAGACGCAACAAACAGTGAGTGGTTCTCAACCTGTGGGTCTCGACCCCTTTGGCAAACCCCTGTCTCCACTAATAATGTACAGTGTGATTCATAGCAGTAGCAAAATTACAATTATGAAGTTGCAGCGTAAAATCATTTCATGGTTGGGGGTCACTACAACACGGGGAACAGTATGAAAGGGTCCCCACTAATATTAGGAAGGTTGAGAACCACTGAACAAATGCGTAGACCTGAGGAGAACATGGAGTTGCTTTCTTGGACCCCTGAGTAGAAATCAAGACTGTGGAGGCAGAGGGGAAGAATGAGCTGTTTTGTTTTTACTAATAAAGCAGTGAAGATGCAGACTAGGTAAGGAGAGATGTCATCCCAGACTCAGAAGCTCCTTCATGTGTTCTTGACAGTAAGAAAAAACCAAAAAAAAAAAAACAACAAAAAAAAAAAACCCCAACTCCTCCCTGTTCTTGTCATGTGACCATATCCCTAGCCTACTTCCATGAGTTTTATTTTCCCAGTCATTAGTCATTGTTGTCTTGCATTCTTAGAGATTTTGAAGTTTCTCTTAATCCCTCCTAAATCCTGTACATTCCGGAGGTAACCTGGAGAGGCTCAGAGGGCCCCAGAGATGCTGAGAGAGCTCCATAGACTTTCCTTGTTGGAAGAGTGTTTTTTTTTTTTTTTTCATTGTCCTCCGCACTGAATTCACTTAATGCCTCTGTGTGTGAAGGTGGAGCCTGGGTGCACGGGGCAAGTACCTGCTGAGTGTAAATGGAAGTGCAGCCCTCACTTCAGGGAAGAGAAGTGAGTGATGCAGGACTCTCTGCTAAGCACATTATCAAGTTAGCTATGTATTAGTGGGGAAAAAGTAACTGTGGTTTATATAGGATATAATCAGATTTAACTGACAAGCTTTTAAGAATTTACCCCTTGATAGGAAAAATACAGCCAAACAAAATCACATCAATAAAGCTATGGTAAGCACAATAAAGCAAAACAGTTAAAGCAAAGAAAATCCTTGAAACGGAACATCTAGATCCAAATCGTGATGGGGCAAGAGCTTTGTGTGTGTATGTGTGTAGGGGTGTGTGTGTGTGTGTGTGTGTGTGTGTGTGTGCGCGCGCGCGCGCGCGTGTGTTGGCATCAGAGGTTAACATGGATGTCGTCTTCCTTTACTGCTCTCCATCTTATTTTTTAGAGACAGGGTGTCTCACTGAAACTGAGCTCAACATTTGGCAAGTCTGGCTGGACAGTGAGCCTCTGGGGTCTTTGTGTCTCCATTGCCCAGGTCTGGGACTACAGACAGGTACATGCTGCCATGCATGACCTTTTGCTGATGTTTTAGTGTGTATCCCTTTGTGCCCTGTAGAGTCTGGTCACACAGTGGTGGCCTGTGGTGGCTCAGGATTTGTATTTGAGATCATATATATGTACCTTTGTCGTTCTCCCTGATCCCCTGTCCCATTCTTGGTTATTTCTGTCTGCAGCATGATTCCCAGACTGACTGCTCATTTCTCAAAGGATATAAACCCACAGTTTTACTGTAGCCTGAAAGGGGAAGCAGATGGTTAATAAAGAAAGCTATGGCTGGTGATTTTTCTTTTTTGTCTTGCTTGGTTCTGAGGCTGAAAAAAAATGCAGCATACTTCAGACTTGAGCAGTGGTTGCGAATGTATTCACTGTTGAATTCATCTGTGAGGTTATTATACGCAGCTTTGATGTTACAGCAAGACTACCTGGGTCGTTTTGTTCCAATTACTCTGTGCAGAGGAGGAGGACTTCCATGCCACACGAAGCCACCCAACTTTGATGTCTTGCGTGGAGGGTGCCCTTCTTGGGACCAGTCTATCAGGAGTAACTCCAGGTAGCTTGGCAGGTCCAAGTGGCAGGGCTCTAACCTGGGTGCTGTGTCCACTCGCAGTGATCTAGCTGTCTCAGTGCTGAGAGGCATGGGAGGGGAGAGGCCATCAGTGTGGGCCTATCAAGCACATTTCCCATTGCATCACAGAGGATTTGGAAATAACCTCATTTTCCTCAATTAGGAAGATGGAGATTGTAATGGCTGTACTTTGCTCTCTTCAGCCGTCTTTCATCTCTGCATCGCAAAGTGCTCTGAAAGCATGATTAACAGGGCTTCCCAACTCCCCAGCCGGACAGGCGCCCCACTGCCTGCTTTGGCTGAGGCTAAATGGTTGAGGCCAGCTCTCAGGTGAACTCAGAGTAATGGGGGAGTCTGCTGACCCCCAAGCAGGGCAAGAACAGATGCTCGGAACCTCACAGGAAGGAGTGGGGAGGGGAGGGAATAGCAGCCCAGGCTAGGGGAGATTGCTGGACTGGGAGGCTAGGCTCTTGAATACATCCTTGGATGCTCTGCTGGTCTATTCTAACAGCATAGGCTTGTTACTAACATTGCTGCCAAAGCCTATCCAGGTCTCAGAATCAGTGTGTAAAAACCAGGAAATGGATTTTGAGGTCTCATGCCTCTTTCCACTCTGCCATTCTAAGTAGGTGGGATCCTATGCCATTGTTATGGGATCCTCAGACCATGGGGTGTGTCATTTGGATGACATCACTTCCCAGAGCCAGTCATCCTCAGTTACTATGGGATATCTACACTATTGTGGCCCATGGCTTTCCCCTTCTTTGTGTTCTCCATGTTACCTTGTAGCCACGGCTTAGACCTCTGCTATACTCCCTGGCAGATGGTATCCAAGTACCAGCTTGGCTGCTTCATGTATCACCCCACCTCCTTGTTCTCTTCTACCTTTCCTCTCAATGTAAATACCAGCTTGCTCTGTGTTTTTGCCACGGGATTCATTAAAGTTGGACCCTTCCTCTGAGATCCTTCCACCCTCCTGCAAAGTCTGGGGTTGTGTGTTGAGGCATTAACTGCTCAGCCTATCACGCTTTAGACTGTGATCACCTGGGTCAGATTCCCCGGCCTCATCACTCCTGTCTGCTGATACTTTCACCTGCTGGACGTAGTCCCTCCATGTTTCCCAGGAGCTGTTGTTCTTAGTATGTGCTGGGCTGAGAGGTGAACTCACAAGATCAAACCATAGGTCTGTGGTTGAGGAGATGGCACAGTTGATAAAGCTTTTGCCTCTCGAGCATCAAGACCTGAGTTCAATCCCCAGAACCTATGTAAATAAAAGCCAGGTATGGCAGCACTTGCCTATAATTCCAGAATTGAAAAGCAGACAGGAGGATTCCTGGCATTCTCTAGTTGGTTCACCTAGCCTGATCAGCAAGTTTTAGGCCAATGAGATATCGTGTATCAAAATAAATAGTTAGTGCCTGGGGAATGCTACCTGAGGTTGGTCTCCTGGTGCTATCCACATGTGTACACACACACACACACACACACACACACACACACACACACACACACCCCTAACTAGTTGTCTGGCATTGTTGCTGGCTCCTTAGTATCACTTCTTTGACATCCCTGAGTGGAGCAGGAGATCTCTCACCTGGTATTGGGTGCTTTTCCAGGGCCCCTTTTCTGAGAAGATTCTGGGTGGCTGTAGTTGGGAGTCAGGTTCAGGATAGATGAGGGGTGGTGTAGTTGCAGAAATGAGAAAGACCTGGAGGATGAGTCTCCAGAAGGAGGCAGAGGGCACCAGAGGATCCACTCCTTTCCTTCTGAAGAGGAACTTTAGAAAGACGCGAGGCCTGTCCTTTACAATTGCTTATTCATGGGTGCCTCAAAATGCTGCATTTTGGAAAAAGGAAATGCAACAAAATCATAATAGAGCATAGCCAGGGTGTTCTGTCAGTGTTTGAAAACCATGAGGGTTACCCAGATAAGAATCCTGACAAGGTCAAATTATGCCCTGGAGGATGGTTTGCTAATTGGAAAACTCTTTGTTTGGACTCTTGAAATCACAGCTTGTTTTCCTCCCTCTCCCATGGAGAGAACTTGGCCCTGGAGGGTTGCTCACCTGGGTGCTAGCTTGTCATGGGTGAAGGCTACCCTTGCTTCTTCACTCATAGGCTGCCCTGACCAGCCACAAAAAAAAAAAGATACTCAGAGGTGGGGCTGCTGTGTTTTGTTGTGGAGGTTTCTCAAGTGTAAAAAGCACAATAAAACTTAATTCTATCCCTTTTCTGGAACAAACAGAAAGAAAACTGCTGAAGCAGAAAATTCAGAATGAGAACGCTAGGACAGCCATTAAGTTTGAGTTTTAAAAACTGCAAAGGATGCTTTTGAGTATTCCACATGTGTGGGTGGGGTGGGTCTCCCGTTGTGGGGATGCTCAATACAGTCCCGTCTTATATAAGCTCGTGGGTCCCATGTGTATTTCCCTGTTGGGTCTCACTGCCCATCCTTCCTTCTCCTTCCTCTCCTCACTCCAAGTGCCCCCTGGATTCTTGTGATATCATTGTGTCTCAAGCTTCACCAATCTTAACCCTCTCATATCCACAAGCTGTCGCCATCACTCCTGGGGCTCCCCACCCTTCCTCCCACTTTCTCAGTGTCCTGGCCACTTGGTTGCCATTAACCTTGGGACAAGGATCCCCAGGGACAGCCCTGGATGGGGAAGGGTTTCTCAGCATCTTGACTCCTGACTTTTGACTTCATAGCTAGCTTCCTCCAGTTTCTTTTTAAATTTCCTTTTTGGATGTTTCAAAATAGGGTGTTACTCTGTAGTCCAGTCTGGCCTTGGCCTCATGGTAATCCTCCTGCCTCAGTGCCCCCAAGTGCGGGATCACATGTGCCACCATATCCTACCTTCATCTCCAGTTTGTATAGGTCAGGTTGTCCTGCCTGACCCTTTGGCAAATGGCTGAGTCCTTGCTGATACCAGTCCCCATTGCTGGACATAAGACCTGCCATGTGTGAGTGTTAGAGCAGGCAAGGCTGAGTAAGTGTAGATAGCAGGAGATTGACAGGGCTCGATAGAGGACTTCTTGTAGGAAGAAGTTTGAGGTACATTAACTGTCAAACCTACTGGCAGCATGAGCAAGCATTAGGCAGAGAAGTCTCAGATACAAAGAAAACTGAATACCCTGCCCAGGCATGATGGAAGGATCCATTGTAATGGGATCTTAAAAACATGACAGAGGAAGGAACAGTAAAATTTCTTTGTGTATATCTCTTTAGAATATTTGTTTTACCACTTTATTTTGCATTCCCTGACCTATACCCAGGCCATAGCCCATTGTTTTATAAAAGCCCTCATGAACTTCAAACTGCCTTCAGAAGTAACCAGCTGATGACCAAACATGTGTGTTCTTTTCCATCCACAGAGCCATCACTGAGAAAGAAGTGGCTGTCAAGGCAAAGATACAAACATCAGCACCTTGCATTTAGACAGGATCCAACAAAGCATTGTGGACAATAGAAATAGGGGTGGGATTGAAAAGTATTGCAGTTGATCCAGGAGAGTTAAAATCCCTGTCTGACTACTGTTTAGAGAAATCATTGAGGACTTCAGAGTGGGCAGAGCCACAAGAGGGAAGGAACCTGGGTCCCAGAATGAGCATATGAAAGCATCTGAGAACTGTGACAAAAATAAGTAAGAAATCATCATGTTAAACTGTCATAGTAACTTGAGGAAGTGCTACCACAGAGAATGCATATTGCTTGGGGTAATCTAAAGCCTTTTGTGGACTTACCTAACTATAGACTACTGGATTCATTCATCATATCTCTCCTCTCCCCCAAACTCCACCATGCTAGTTGCTCAGGAGCTGCTACTTTTGAATGAGAAAGTTAAAAAAAAAAAAGGCTGATTTGAATGAAGATGCCACACAGGATGAGAAGGTGGGTGAAGGGAGCTAGTGAGGGAATTTCTTTTCCAGGCTCTGATTATTTTTTTGTGATTTCTGGGTCTCTAGAATTATGAAAGTAATGGAGTCATGAATATAATTACCTCTATTCTGTAATTACCCAGCAAATACCATATGAATACATCGGGGGTTTGAGTCAGCAGATCTGGCAGCTGCGGACTTTGATTATGATGATTTAGCTGTTGGGAAATGCCAGGGATTAATTTTAGTCATCAGTGTAGGAACAACAAGGAGAAATGGCCCCCGAATTAGGAAAGGCGGGATATGGGGAGAACACTTAATACCCATGAGGTCAGTTAGACAAAAGAACACTCCCTCTGGAAGTGGCCCTCCAGCAGCGCACAGGCAGAGTGAAGCAAAGGCTCATTTGCACCTGCTGTTTGGTCCTCATGAATCCGCTCTGCCAGGATCTCACAGTGAGAACCCAGGGTGGCAGATGTCTGTGTCTGAACTCTTTGGTGTTGGCAGTGGCTTTTGCACTGTACAGTGGGCTTGGCTCGGCTGTTCCCACTTTACAGATGGGGATACAATTCTCTCAGAGTGGATGGTTCCAAGTGGCACTGGCAGGGGTGTTTTCCCCGTGATTGTCACATATGGTATTGGCCATTCTGAGGGACGTGTCTCCATTATGTTTTCCCAGGGGAAAAGGGTGATTTCTTTTATGACTTATTTTTCTAATAGTTTTTAGAAGACTTTTCACCAAAACAGTGTGGAAAGCCAATGCTGCTGTTTCAGGGATGAGATGCAAAAGTCGCCTAAGAACTTGGGGCCTTTTAAAAGAACCAAGGACCCCTGGAACCTTCCCTTTATGATCACATCCACTTATTTCATGCCCTTAGCTTTACCTTTGGATCATGCTTACTCCATTCTGAGAGCAGTCATAACTTGTGATGGATCTAAGATCACTCTGAACTTTCTAGTAGGCTGATTGCTCTTCCCTCTTTTTGTAGTGGGATTTAGTGTTCACAGTCTACTGACCTGGGTATTCCCCAGAGGGTGAGTTAAGGAGATTCCAAGTCAACCCTGTGGAGAGGCCAGGAAGTCACTCAGAGAGCTCTAGGGATAAACTTTTGTGGGCTATGACCACGTTGGGGTAGGAATTTTGGTGATGCAGCTGCATGTGAGTCATGCATGACCCTGTAAGCACCCTCCACTTGTGCTCCTACAAGTAACCCCACTGGTTAAGTCATTGGTTTACCAAGTTAGACTGATGTCATTGTCACTTTGGTCTGCCATTTTTATCTGCTGAGAATAGACACTTGTTCATGTCTCCCCAGGAACTGTCATACTACACACATGACAATCTGATCAAGCCTTGGGGAAAGATAGACAGTCAGGGACATTTGGAGATTTGGAGCTGGGCTGAGACACAGGGGACATGGTGTCCTATGGCAGAGATGAGGACTCTTATAGTCGATTTAATATAGGCCGGTCCTTTGGTCTGCATTAGGATTAAAGACCTCTGCGGAATCTCTTGCCTTCACTAAGCAAGCTTTTCTGTTTCCTAAAGACTGGGAGGCTAGCTTTTATTGGGGCTCCCATCATTTCTTCAGGGATGCAAGCTGGTGTAAGCATAGACAAGCGAGAATGCAAGGCTGGGTCTCTGTGACTCCCAGAGGGTAAAGGATGTGAAACTGTTGATGCCCCTTATTCACAGACAGAAACAATGCTAGAGACTTGTGGTGAAGCTTTTCTGAGTGCAGCTGTTCCCAAAGATACCTTCTGGGTAAACAGAATCATCTACACAATGAACATGCCAACAATTAAACCCATGCTATCTATTGAATTCCCTTACACAGCTCCTTACATTGAACTTTGTCAAGAACCCTAAAGTTTTCCATACTTTAAGGTTTGAATTCAGACCAAAGTACCATGTAGGAATGACCCTCTAAACTATTTTCTTGATGCTGGCATGTACCCTGACAATAACTCTGGACTCCAAATGTTATAGCCAAGCTGGACCATAACTACCTCTAATGTATAACATAACCCAGAGGTCTATTTAGAAGCCAGCCCCTGACTGTTTCACCCTGAATAAAGACCTAGCCTATAGCCTCATCCTACTGTACCTTGGCTTTCAAGTTAAGTATAACTGAGTCTGACAGTGTTGATTAAATTATAATTTTGACCTGATAAGCTAATAAGCACCCATCCATCCATCTATCTATCTATCTATCTATCTATCTATCTATCTATCTATCTATCTATCTATCTTCATCATCATCATCTATTATAATCTACCATCTATCTCTAGCTATCATCTATCTATCTTTCTATCTATCTATCTATCTATCTATCTATCTATCTATCTATCTATCTGTTATTTATCATAATTTATCACATCTATCTTATTTATCATAATTTATCACATCTATCTAATATCTACCTATATGTCTATCTATTTATCTGTCTATCTATCTCTATCTATCTATCTATCTATCTATCTATCTATCTATCTATCTATCTATCTATGTAGTTTATATACCACCATGAATGAAAGAAAACATGTAACTACAGTATTTCTGAGTCTAGTTTTTTTTGCCTTGTTCTTTGGGGCTAGAATCTGGTACCCCCATCTATCATCATTCCCTCCACTCTTTTTCCTTTTCCCTGGGCTCCTTGGTGTGACAACTCCTATCTACTCTCCACCCAGGCAGTGGTTCAGGTTTTCAACTTTGAGTTGATAGCATTGCCTTTTGATTGTTCTGGTAGAAGACTCACATATTTGATGACATACTGATCTTAGGGATTGTATCAGCCAAAGTGACTGGGTTAAGGTATGATCCATCTGAGAACCTATTTGTGTAAAAGATTCTTGTTTTTCAATGATTCTTGATTATCGGATCTCAGCTTCTTAGGGGAAATGGAAAGAATTTTAAAATAATTATGTGACATGGTAGAGGGGTGCAAGGTATAGTTTGAGCTCATCCACTACTTTCTTAAACTCTGAAGTAGGAACATAAGAACTAGATAATCAGATATATGTGTATATAAATATATATAACTACCTAGAACACCCAATAAATGTTTATTAGTCTCATTGTCATCATAATTTTCTACTTCAATCAGGAGTGCATCTGAAATCATTTAAAGTTTCACAAATAAAAGTAGCTTGAAAGTACAGGCTCCTTGATTCTCACTAATGTTTTTCAACATTGGAGACACCTTTTGGTAAAGGTACTTATTCTTCCTGGAGTTCAAGCTAAGTTGTGCAGACAATTTTTCTACCAAGTGGAGAGGTGAGTGGATGTTGGTATAAGGCTCACACATTTGCAGACACCTGGGTTCCATTCACTGCGATGCAAGGAGGGGACATGAGCAGACTCTGGAATTGAGGTTATTGTATCCATGCGCCACTGCTCAGCAGTGATAAACAAACTCATGCATTTGTCCATTCATTCATTGAATCACCTCTGCTATATCCTGGGCACTGAGCAACTGAGCAAGGTAGGAATTGTTCCTTCCTTTGCGATTTTTCAGGGCAGTGTCCAATAAAAATCCAACTCATGTGGAGAAATGCACTGGAAGGTAAAACTTGAGAAAAACTTTGGGCTATAAAAATTGGTTTTAAAGGGTGAGGTTTGCAGGAACTGCACTTAGTCGGGGAGGAACTAAGGAAGGTCACGCTGAAGCTTAAGGGTAGACAGGAAGCCACTCGGTGGAGCATGTGGGAGAAAGTGTCTGCACAAATAAGGTGTTTGGATTGCTTGAGATTAGAATTTACTGTATGGGAATGCTTGCAATATCTGTGACTCTGCCACCAATACAATAGCTGTCTTTGTATCACATTCGATAGAATTATGACAGTTATTAGGCCCATTGTTGAGTTTTATTAGCAAATACATTAACAAAGAAGCCCATATATTTATACTACACCACAAATATATATTTAAAATAGCCATTAGATTTTAGAGTAGTTTCAAGTGCAAGGGGACCCTGAGCAGAAGGCTCAGAGGTTTCTCATATGTTACGTATTCTATGCATCTTATATCACAAATGGAATGGTCCTTTGTAATCTCACAGACTGTGTACATTAAAAACATCATGAGGCGTATCAGGCATGGTGGCACAGACCTGTAATCCCAGGCCTGATGGAGGCAGGCCTATTATTGCAGGTAGCCTGAGCTACACGAGACCCTGTATCACAAACAAACAGACAGGGCTGGGGAGGTGGCTCAGTGGGTAGAGCACTTGCCATACAAGCACAAGGACCTGATTCTGGAACTGAAGAAGCCATGTCAAAGCCTGCTGTCTGTCCTAGCTGAAATCCCGCTGTGTGTGTCTATAATCCCATTTCTGCGGGGAGATGGAAGGCAGAGACAGGACAGTCTTCAGCTTCTGGCTTACATCCCAGCCAACATACTGTCCACAACATAAACAACAAGCGACCCTGTCTCAAGATGGAAGGTGAGGACTGCTACAGTAGATTGTCCTCTAGCCTCTATGTGAGTGACATGGCCCACAAATGCCCATGCTCAACATAGGAACATAAACATACAGATGTGCACTAATGAAGATAAAGGGCGAAAAAAAGGAATTTAAAAGAATAACAACAACAACAAAAAAAAAACCATAACAACAACAAAAGCCCAAACTTTAAAACCTAACCATGTTGAACAGGGTTCTAGGTCACAAAACTTTACCATGGCATAAAGAAGGTGAAGACAAGGACTCACACTAGTAAGAAAAGCCTAAAGCTGTTCTAGTAAGAAGCTGAGAAAAGGGGGAGGGAGGGAGGGTGTTAGCCCTAGTGTAGGAGGGGCAAGAGGAGACTGGAGAGGTTGAGGGTCATTAGGAGGAACTGAGTTTGGGCTGTAGATGGTAGGAATGTACAATGGTGTTTTCAGCAGAAACTGATTAATGATTCCGTTGACACTAGAACAATATCAAAAGAACAGACTCTTCGCTGTTCCTTATGACAAAGGAATGAAGGATCCGGTAAGTAATAAAACCTGCAACCTAGACTACAGTGGCAGCCGTGGAAATGTAGAGAAGGCGGGTGGAGTGATGATGTATCTTGGAGATGACATCGGAAGCCTGTGGTAATGAATTCCAGGTGGGAGGCTCCCACAAGAGAAGTGTCAAGGATGATCCCACGTTTGTTACTTAAGCAGCAGCCGATGATGGTGCCATTGTGTGCGATAAAGACGGACGAGGAGGGGCTAGAGGAAGGGGAGTGTTGGGTTTCAGACGCGTCAATTGAGATCCTGCGAGGCATCCAAATGGATGTGTCAAGGAAGCTATTGGATAAATGAGCCTGCAGCTTACATGAGATCTGGATGGGAGATAGGAATTTAGAGATGCCAATGCATAGATGACACAGAGTCAGGGAGATGAATGAGGCTGCCTTAGGCAAGAGTGGGATGAGAAAAGGAGTGTAAATGGCTCGATGGGACTTAAAAATTTAGAGGTAGTGCAATAACACTGGGTAACTCAAGCAATAAGCGATGATGCAAACAGCTAGCCATAACTAGGACTTAACTTTGTGGTAGGAAACCTCTTAATTGTTCTGTATGCATATTTCTTGAGTTTGCAACAACCGTGTGAAGTAAACTAGGTGAGAGCGGAAATATATTGCTCTGTCACACTTAGTAGACAGTGGAGTCCAGGGTGTGATCCCCAGTCTCTAGAATGAATGAACTTCATCTTTGGAGACCCAGGAGCACCATAGCCAGAGTCATCTGGTAGGAGGAAGACCCTAAGTTTAATTAAACGTCAAGAGAGCCGAGAGAAAACTATTTTAATGTGGAAGGGGTGTCAGCGTGCTCAGACATATCAGAGGCTAAAGATGACAGCGGAGAAGGCCATTCAGTGGGGATGTGGGAAGGTATCAATGGACATGAACTGGCATGGTTTTGAGAGAAAATGAGCTGAGGACACACAGATGCTCCCCAACCGACCCATAGAATAGAATATTTACTCTCCAGGGTAGTTAGAAAGTTTGGGGCAAGTCTATTTAAAGTATCTAGCATGGTGCTTAGCATGTAATAGAACTGCAACACTTGTCAGTAGTTCTAATTCATGTCTATGTTGATCTTGAGATAAGAAAGCCCTGGATGCTGGTGGCACATGAGTGTGAACAGACTGGCTCAGTATCTGGTCCACTAGTTTAAGTCTGTGCAAGCCCGGTGTCAACGAGACAATACAGGATGATTATGGCAAGTACCCCACCCTCTGAGTGAACTGATAAAGGATGGAATGAACGCCTAGTGTAAGGTGGGGAGGACGGCTTCCTGTGACCTGCCTTCCCCAGTGAAAAGGCAAATGGGGAGGCTAGAAGGAAAGTGTGGAGGAGAGATCGCTGGGCTTTAATGGGTAATGCATTTGACTGGAAAAGATCTCACTGCTGTTTTTGTTTCTGCACAAAGAACAAGGAAGGCTGGCTTTGTCCTTGGCTTGGTAGATTTTAGGCAAAGCTCCCAGTTGCACACCTTCCTAACCACACTTAGATGTCTCTCCCTCCACAGAGGCTGAAAGCAGTTTCTCAACTGAGCAGAACATCTCTTTACTCCTTTTCACCACAGCTACTGGTCCTGAAGGCTGGTGGAAAGGGGCCAGGGAACTTGGTGTGCCCAAAGGTGGCCTGGAGAAGCTCCTCCAGAACGGAACTTGTGCTTTGAGTTAGAAAATGAGGCCAATATTGAGGCAGTTTCCAGAGTTCCTGAGTGCTCCTCAAACCCTTCTCAAGAGAGCATTTCTTTGTCCCCAGAGCTGTGTAATGTTGGTGACTTGAGAGAAGGTGGACACTTTCATATCCTCATCAGGCATCTCCTTCTCTAGGGTCAAGGGTCCCTGATGCAGCACTGCTAAAACCTTTGACCTGTATTCTGGATAAAGTCTTTATAGATGGTAGATCAGAGCTAGGCATGTTATAGTGGACTGCAAGACATCTTTTGGTACCCTTTGGGACCAGGTTGGGCCACCTGAGACATGACTACAAGCCCCAGATGAATTTGGGGTGCTTTGTGGCTGTCTGAGTCAGTTAGAACCTGCTCCAGTTTTTTCTGATATTAGCACATTGCTCTTCAGTAAGTATCCCTTTTCACACAATTTATATAAAGCCTTCTGCAAACATGTAGAGTGTCCTTGCTAATTTCTGAAGCCACTGAGTGCTGTGTGGAGGTTTTGGAGGAGGTAAAATGAGGTAATCCTGAGGCCAGCTATGTAAGAATGTGCAGGTAGTAAATGCATTAGTCAGGGTTTTCCCAAGGCATAGAGCTGATAGAAGGGATATATATATTACAAAGAGGACTTATTAAACTGACTTGCAGGATAGAGGCTAGGCAGTCCAACAATGGAATGTGAGAATCCAGTAGTACTCAGTCCGTCTGGATAGATAGATGTATTAGAAGCCCCAGTCTGGCACTGAAGCCAGGAGGCTATTAGAGGGTCACTGCTCCTCTGTCCATGTTTTATGGATGCTGAAAAATCTGGATTCTGATGTTGAGGAATGGTAGACAGATGATCAGCAGCAGAGTAGATGCACTAGCAGACAGCAAGGAGTGAAACCCCTGCTTTTCCCTTGGGTTTCGTTATATCTGGGCCACAGCCAGAAGGTACTGCCTGCTGTGGGGATGGTCATCCTTCCTCAGTCAATCTTTTCAGGGGACACTGTCAAGGACCCACCCAGCAGCTGATAGTTGATTTGAACTCCAGTGAAGCTGACAACTAAGACCTGCTATCACAGTGAGAATGTCTTCTCTACAGGGCTGCAGGCAGCTCCCTTTCTACTTTACGCTGCTTCCAGCTTAATCCCAGCTGCCATTTAAACTCCAGGGTAAATTCCACATCTTCTAGAAATCCTTTGGTAGTTTTTCTTTTTTTTTTTTGTAGCATTCCTTTATTATCGTTATTACTGAGACAAAAATCCCACCACATAAAATATATTAGTCAGGGCTCGGCCATTAAAAATGAATTAGTGATGGTTAGAGTATTCACAGTGTTATATAACTGCCTCCTCTGCCCTATTCAATAATAAATATTGTTATCACCCTTGAAAATAAGCATTAAGCATCTATTCTCTATTTTTCCCCTTTCTTCAGCTCCTAGCAACAAAAAGAATGCCCCATCTGTCTCTATGAATTTACGTATTCTGTATATTCACACAAATAGAAACATACACTATTTGACTTCCTATGTTTCACATCTTTGACTAGAGAAATGTTTAGGGAGTATTCAGGTTTTTTTTTTAATTGGATCATTGGTTTTTTTAATGGCTGCATTTCTTTTATTGGCTAAATAATATGCCATTGCATAGATATACCACAATTTATTTATCCATTCATCTGTTGATGGTCATGGAGTTAGTTTTACCTTCTATTTATTGTGATGCTCTGAATACTTATGCACTCTCTTTCCCTCTCTGCTCCACCCCCTTTTGGGCAAGTGCATCTTGAAGAGTGAAAATATTGATTGACATGCTAAGTCTTGGTTTAACTTTTTAGGAATTACTGTGTCTTACATAGTGACCATGTCATTTTAGCTTTCTCAACTGCAAACCTTGATTGTTTTATTTCATGGTAACTCCTTTGCAAAGAAAATGATTGTATCCTATGTGCAGGTAAGATGCCCCCTGGGTTCCCTGTCAATTTTTATTCAGCCTTAAACCTTATAGTCTCTAATATAGTATCCTTTTATTTGTTCACTTATTCCTAGTCTCACTGAGTAGTCAGCAGCACATTTTTGTAATAATTCTGATTCTGGAGTAAAATATCTGGATCCAAGTCCTAGATCTGTATATCTTCTGGCATATGAATTATTTGGAGAAGCTGGTTGAGACAGAATCTATAGTATTTGGCCTCACCCAGACCCTCTACGTCAGTGGTTCTCAACCTTCCCAATGTTGCAATCCTTTAATATAGTTCCTCATGTTGTGGTGACCCTCAACCATAAAATTGTTTATATTGCTACTTCATGACTATAATTTTGCTACTTCGTGCTAATACACAGGATATCTGATATTCCACCCCTGCGAAGGGGGTCGTTCAACCTCCAAAGGGGTTGCAACCCGCGGGTTGAGAACCACTGCTCTATGTAGATGAGAATGACCTGAATTCCTGATCACTCTTCTATATTCCATTACTCTTGCTTGGTCCTTATTTTCCTTTAAACATCTAACTCTGCCTTCTTTAGTTCTATGAGTCTGAATTATTTCACATAACATCACAATCTACAGTTCCATTCATTTCCCCATGCTTGTCTTAATTCCATTCTTCTTTTCTGTTGAATGAAAATTCCATTGCATGTGTGTACCACAGTTACTCTACCTATTCAGCTGTTGGTGGGTATCTAGGCTGGTTCCATATCTTTGTTATTATGAATAGTCCTGTAATAAACATCAGTGCAAGTACTTCTGTGTTATGTTGACTTAGAATCCTCCAGGCACATATTCATTAGTGTTATAGATAGTGGTCATGTGGTAGTTTTATTTTTTGGCTTTTGAGGAACTTCTATATTAGTTTCCATAGTAGTTGCCTGTTAAGGTTCTGGTTGCAAAAGGAGTTTTAAGACAGATAGTTTCCAAGGAAGGTTTGTAACTATAGCCTTGCCTGTATAGGGCTAAATGGACCCCTGTCCAAACAAAGCTACCCTTCATTCCACCTTTACAGCTCCATAACACCCTCCTAACTGCTCCCCTTTTGTGGCCAAACACTTGCTGGAACTAGAGGCAGTGAGATTATCCAGCCCGAACTGGTTTTAGGTGCAAGTACAGTAAGCTAACTCCATCATCTGATAAACCTTTAGGGGAAAACATCTTTTTACCTTCTTGTGCCTATGTGTAATTGGGCATGCATATGATTAAAACCAGATACTTCATAGAAAAGGACTGGTGCTGTGAACAAAGGCTTATCTCATCCAGGCTTCTCAATCCTAACACAAAACCACCCACACCCACTACTACCAATCATCTCCTCCTCCATCTGGACCATCAAAGGAAGCCCTAGTAACCAAGTACTCTCGAGTAGCACTGTCACCCAGGGCCTCCTCTTCCCTTCCATTATGTCTACTCAACACCTCTACCCATTTCTGAATACAACCCTTTGTTACCTTGCTACTTGTGTACGCTTCTCAAATACTTCCTTAATTCAACAAGATAGCAAGAACTCCAACCATCTTTTGGGATTCTCAGTAACACCTCTAGTAGGCAATAGTGGAGGACATGTCACTTTATCCTTCTCATCATACCTTAGTCAGGGGATGAAGAGAATGTGAGGTTAAGAGCCTTCAGAAGTAAGACTCCCACATGCAGCTCTCTGGCCACTTGAGAGGGAGCAGGGGCTTTTGGTCTCGCCGCGGCCAGCAAACATTTCTGTGTTTATTGCAGTTTTCCCAGCTGGGAGAGGTGCAGATGTTCCACACCCTTCTGGCAAGTGCAGGATTCCTCCCCCGTGTCTAATTCAGAGCTGTGTGAATGAAGCTAGATCCCCGATGAGGAGCTGGTGGGTGGGGCCGAAGAACAGAAGGTCTGGCCCTAGTGAGACAACTTGACTTTGTTAATTTGTTTCTCTTGGCCTTGGCCACTTCATCGGAAAGGATGAGTGGATCAAAGATCTTGCACAAGCCCCAGAAGCTTCTCTCACTGTATAAATAGTTATGCCAAGATATTTTTAAATGAATACTTCTCAGATGATTCAGTTTAACAGTCTATCAACAAAGTGAGGTGCTTGGATATTACCGTATTCTGGGTGGTTCCCTGCAACTTAGACAGTGCTCATTTGGATCTGTACTGAAACCCTCAGATCTCAGATTTTTTCATTTATTCACACCCTGGTTTTGCCATGAGCAACTGCCCCTTGGGACTGTAGGAGCCTCCAAATTTCCTAGGGTGGAGAATAGAAAAATAGACACTGGTGACCATGAAATGGTTTCCCAGAAACACAAATAGAGGCCCTTTCCTGGTATTTGTGGTTGTAGAAAGAGGACAAGAGAAGTTGCTCTCAGACAAACATATGACATGGCCCTGATATGCAAAGTCCCACAAGGCTACCCAGAATTCATGACTTATAGGGAAGGGCTGACCCTTTGGACTCTTTCTGGGACTACTAAATGTAGAAAGGGAGCCAAAGAGCTCCAGAATGAAATGAATGCTCTCTCCTGTCCTCCCTCCTTCCCCTTCTTCCTTCTTCCTCTTTCTCTGTCTTTGTGTGTGTTATGAGATTTAACTCTCACTATGTAGCCAAGGCTGGCCTCCAACTCATGGTTTTCTCCGTCAGCACCAGCCTCTCTGGCTTTTGAAATGAATATTTTTAGTAGCTAAGTGAATGCTATATACTACAGGAAGAAAAAGTAACGCCACATGAGTGACAGAAAACAGGTTTGCCAGCTCCTGTGTTGGGAGAAGGATGAAGTTGGAAGGCAGAAGTCCTCGCTTGCAGACTCCGTGTTTGGGAAGCTATGGGCAGTTCATCTTCTGTAGAATAAAAGGTCAAGGGCATGGTTCTGAGCTGGAGACCAGAAGCCCGAGGAAAGCCTTTTGGAGCAAACAAGATATTTGAATCAGATCTTGTGGAGAGCGTGGACAAGTAGCAGGTGGAGACACACCAGGCCTCACTGAGAGTAAGCTTTCTCCACTTGTTGCTATTAGGACACACTTTCTCTGTCTCCTGTTTGCATAGCAGCCTCGGGCTCTTCACTCAGGAAATTGTCACTTCAAGTCAAGAACAAGGAGAACAACAAATTCTCAGGAGAAATCCGTGTCTTTCCCTAAGTGTTGTTGGCACAGTGGGAGGAAGGGAAGTTGACAGGTGATATTTGGGGCTTTGGGATGAACAGCACATTTTTTTCTACACTGCCTCAGGGCATTGGGATGTCCTGAGATGCTTAATTGCACCCTCCACAGTCTTATGGAAGGTGCTGAGGTCACCCATAGCCTGTTGGGGACATGTGCATCTCCAGCAATGCCTGATGATGTTTGTTATTTCTGAAGAGGACTTAAGGCAGGTTGTGTAGGATAAGGGATGTCCTTTAAATGGAATCATTACAGAGGCAATTAGGGGCGAGGGTGGAAAATACACAAGTAATCTCAGATGGAGATGGCTCTTTTAAGTTGCCTCCTGGCTGCCAGAGAAAAGGATGTCTCCTAAACCATGCTGAAAAGAAGCTCAGCATGCTGGGAGAGCCTGCACCCAGGCAACAGGGCAAGCTGTACACAGCGCACCAAAATGCAGCAACAGCAGCACGTCTGCAAGCATGCGAGACAGGCTGCATCCAGCTTGCTTGGCTCTTTTAGAGACTCCCGTTTGCTTTGGCGGACACAAACAGATGTGTCTCAGAAACTGATAGAGGGTGACGGATTTAAGGTTTGCTAGGAGCCTATTTTAGGAAGTAGGGGAGTGCTTTGCTGTATAAGCTCCCCCTGTCCTCACCCACCCTCTATCTCAGCTCCAGAGGAGATGCCCTTCCCCACTGAAGGAGGGATTCCAGCTCTTCCTGCATGCCTTCTTCCCAAGGGTGTGCAGTGGCATCCTTTCTTGTGGCCCCAAGTAACCACCATTCAATTTTTTTTCTAGGAACTTGAAACCAGACTTCTGGTGAACCCTTTTCTTGCCCCAAATCAGAAACTCCTTTGGGATGCACTGGGAGCCTTCTTGCTTTTTCAAAGCAATCTGAAGAAATGTCACTGAGAGGAAATTCTGAACAGCAACCTGTCGAAAGGAGAAAAATAAAGACTCAACTGGGAGACCATCAGGTTTTCCTGTTTGCAGCTGCCTCATGAGAAATGCACATCTGCTACCTAGATTGTGGCAGAGACAAGAGAACCACCCTTCAGACAGCGAAGGTCCTGACTCTGCATACATTTGGGAGCTGTGGGGGGAATAAGGCTTTGAAGCCTGTACTTTCCACAGTGTGTGCCAGCAGCTCACACTGCAAACAATGTGGTGCTGAAAGCCCACAGGCACCAGCAGGTGAGACTCGAAGCCCTGCGGAAGCATTGCAGGTGCATGTTTAACTTAGGGCGGAGAAAAGAAAGCAAACGAGGACCTGAGAGTATCCGCCCACCGGTGTTCATCTTCAGTGACTTGTGACTTCTGGAAGTTGAAAGGGTTGGACACTATCTAATCAGGATCATTAAAGATGTGAGCTCCACTGAGGGTCTCAGATGACATTATGCTCATCCCAAAGAGAGATAGGGCTAAAACATTGGGCATCTTTTAGCCAGAAGCACTCTGGAACTCAAAGTATGAACATGTTCCTTACTGTTTCTCCTGATGAAATCCACCACCCTCATCATTATTTTCCTTTGTGTCTACACTAATTATGACTCCCATCCTCACCTTATTTCTTTGAAATCCTTGATTCCCAAACCAACAACAGGCTGTGTTTTCTCTTACTTTTAAAATTATTATTATTGTTATTTTAACATTTGAGTCAGGGTCTCATTTGTTGTAGGTTGACCTTGAACTCACTAAGTAGCTGAAGATGACCTTGAATTTACATATTCCTACCTCTACTCCTGAGTGTCGGGATTATAGCCATCATCCAACACACCCAGTTTTATGTGGTCCTGGGGATACAATCCAGAGTTTCCTTCATGGGATATATTACACCAACTGAGCCGCATCCACAACCCCAAGCCTATATCTTTTAAAGGCTAGCACTTGTAAAAGAGACTTCTAAAGAAAACTTTTTTTTTTTCATTTTAAGGAAACCAAGGTGTATGTTATTGCAGGTGAATGTTTAACTTAGGGCAGAGAAAAGAATGTAAATGAGGACCTCATAGTATCCACCCACCTGTGTTCATCCTCAGTGGCTTGTGACTTCTGGAAGTTGAAAGGGTTGGACACCATCTAATCAGGTACATTAAAGATGTGAGCTCCACTGAGGGTCTCAGGTGACACTATGCTCATCCCAAAGAGAGATGGCAAAATACATGATGAAATAAAAGGTCAATGTCTCTGTAGAGCTTGACATAGACATTCATTCTCCTCCAAGACATTCAGATTTTCTATATTAATTTGTTGAGACTGCAATCTCAAGCTGGAATTTATAGAGCAGGCATGATGTCTGGGCAGGGCTGGCTCCTCTTGAGGGTTGTGAGGGAAGGAATCATTCAAGGCCTTTCTTCTTGGCTGGCAGGGGGCTGTTTCCTCCCTGTCTCCTCCCAGGTGCTTTTCTCTGATATCTACATTTGTTTTTACGGCCAAGTTTCTTTTAAAAAAATAAGGACAGAGGTCATGTTGGATTAAGACCATCTCTAAAGACCTCATTATAGTCTGATTACATCTATATGCATCTTATTGAAATATGAACCTATATGCTAAAGTACCAGGGGTCAAGATTTCAACGTATATTTGGGGATAGGGGATAAAAGTTGACCCATGTCATTGGATAAAAGCCAAAGTGCCAGGCCATGGTATCTAGAGATGAGTTTGGGTCCTATTAGTGACTGATCACCTCACTCTGGTGGAGTCTTAGGCCCATGTGTTCAACAGCAGTGGCAAGGGTAGCTTCATTTGGAGGACCACCAAGGTCCTCACCCACTAGTTAGAGTCTGAGTGGCCCGTCTATTTTGACAGGGCACTGGCTAGTATTCAGAATGTATGCTGGAATGTGTACTTTTGTGTGGGGATATTTGTGCCACACCTATCCCCTGGCTTGTACCGTGTGGCTTGCAAGAAATGGATAACCACTTTCTGTTGTTCCAGAAGAGTCTTTCCTTTCTCCTACCTCCTGTTTTCAATCTCATTGTTTGGAGACATGGCCCTGTTTTTAGTTATAGTGCTATATTTTTAAGGCTCTCAAAATCCTGGTAAAACAATAATTTTGGATGAGGTAGCCAAGGAATTCAACGATTCTTAGAAGTTATTTGTGGTATTTTATAAACACAAACCAACTTTTACCTTTTATGGGAAGACGTATTTTCAACTGGGAGAGTTTGTGCCCCCATCCCCCGCCCCCTGCCCCCCCCCCCCCCCGCCCTTTTTCCTTTTCTTCCTCTGCTCTAATTCCTGGAATAGTCTGGCAGGAATTGTACCTAGAAGAATCTTTTTGTGTGTCTGCCTTTTGACTTACTCTCATCGTCTTTCCAGGATGGCTTTGTTTTTGTTAAGTGACAGAGTTTAAATGTTGATCCATTTCAGCAGAATGCTGAATCCATCAGCATATAATTGCATTAATATTAATTCTCATTTCAATGAGAAAGGCACTTGGTAATCACTTGCGAGTTAACCCTGACTGCAACCTTTCCAAGAGAGAAGAGGATATGTTGACAGGTTCTGAGATGAGCCATTTTGATGCCTCCCTGTTCAGGGTCACCGTGTGGGGAGAACGGTAGGCCTCTCTGTCTAACCTGGTACAGTGCAGGCATACCAAGGTTTTTTATGCAGGAAAGGAGGGTGAGTGCTGCCTGCTGCTGGATTCAGGAATCCAGACTTCTGGAGAAGAGAGTTGAGAGCTGTGGATGTTTGTCAAATACAACTAGGAGATTCTCTCAAAACAGATGTCCCCTGGGTCATTTCTCATTGTGATGCTCTTCCCAAGGCAGCAGATGTGCTTGCCAAGGTTTCTTCTTGAAGAAAGGCAACTTCCCTCCCGGGATTTAGAGGAGGCTGTCTGCCAGTGGAAGAAAACTTTACTCACAGCTCCCTGAAGTGCTCCATGAGGAATGAGGTCCAAGGCCTCCCAGGCATAGCTTACCTTGGCCAGGAAATTCGTTTTTGTCGCGTCTTGCAATAGGAACAACATGTCTGGCGGCCGCTCTCTCTCCAGAAGCAAAGTGAGGACTGGCAATCTGAGGATAGCAATGAGCTTGTAGACAAGTGTGTTTCTCATCATCAAGAGTCTCGCGGTCTGGCCCTGGGAGTGGTAAGACATTTGGACTTCATTTAGACATTTTTGATTCACACCTTTGAAGCCGAGTCTCATGTAGCCTACTATGCAGTAGTTAAATTTGATTTAGAGCTGAGGAGGAGTCTGAACTTTTTCTGATCCTTCTGTCTCTACTCCCTGAATGTTGCTGATATTATAGGTATACCCCTCCATGACCAGCTAATAGGTAGTGGGGACTGAAACTGAAGCTTTTGTGTAGCAGTACCCTTCTCTCTCATGTGTGAGTACCTGGAAGTGTAAGTCAACATCCCTAAGCTTGAGACCAAATGTGGCTGATTCGTTCTGCCTTGCATTACAGTTTATTTTAAAGAGCAATAAATACATCATAGATACTTTTGGAAAAAGCTTTGATCAGAGAAAATTAATTTTAATATAAAATCAATACATATAAAATCCTAATGGGAACTAAAAAAAAATAAGACTGATAATATCATGACAGGATTTCTTATGCTTGTGTCCATAAGCAGCCCTACATTGCAGATCCCTTTATATTTTGTGTGCATCTGGGGACTTACCCCAGTGAACATAAGCTGGTTGTACTCAGGTTAAAAGAATCATAGAGGAGACCCAGTGGATGTTGAAAATAATACTTGGTTTAGGGAAGGGGCTTCGCTGGAAATCGCTTCTCCATTTGGAGGGAGCTGGCAGGGAACATGGGTGATCTGTGACACCGCTTCCATGAACACATCAAGGGCCAGGTGGGGCCTCCTCGTAGATGTCTTTCCTGGGTCCTATAGATTGGTCATTTCCAGGCGGGTGAGCAGTTTCTTATTCTTCCCATGTCTGCCTCTTGTTCCTGTCCTTCACAGAGAAGACCCAGGTCTCCATCTCTGTCCTTCTACCATCTTCCCTCAGGGCTCTACTTCATCAAGTTCCTGATGCTCATGGAATGAACACCTGCTCCTCTCTGCAAACACCTAGCCCATCTTCAGCCAGTTAGCTCTTCTTCCCACCCTCGCCTGGTTATTTGGACACACAGTCCTCCAAGAGGAGTCATCCAGTGGAAACAGAAGTTTCCGCTCTAGCTTTCCAGACACTTGATCCTTACAGGAGAGAAGCTAGATTAACCTCCCAGAGTTTTCCTCTTGGAGCACCAGTTCTCTGCTCCCTGTTGCCCTCAGGGAAAATGGTCAGGATGCTATTGGCAGTTTCCTGGGGCAGAAGGCAGTGGAGATGAGCAGTGCGCAAGGCCACTGGTCCATGTGTCCTGTCATCCAGCAGTCATCTCTCAGGGGATAGCGGGTGTCATGCCTCCTTCTAGGCCTTGAACAACAAGGCCACGGACCTACCACTGTGCTTCCTATGCCTGGGAACTCAGCTCCTTGAAAAAACACAAGACACCCACAGGGAAAGCCGAGTTAGCTAAGACTCGGGATTATCGGCTGCACAGCAAGGCCTCCATATCTGTTTTGATGAATAATTCAGTGAATGAAGTGCCAAATGGCTACCAGGAAGGGATGTGGGGGGGGCGGGGAGGGGAAGTGCTCTGAGACCTGGGGAAGTCAAAGGGGACCTTCCAGAGACAGCTCGGTGGCCCTGAAGGACCTGCATTTGTTGACTAGACCTTGAAGAATGAGAAAGGTCTCTTGCAAGAGAGCAACCCCCCAGGCTGGGAGGAGCAGAACAGAGCGGGAATGGGGCTGGATATTAAAAACATCTCTTTCAAAAGCACTTCATTTCCTTACTTTGCTCTCGCAAGCTCTTGTTTCCTTCTGTCCCCCACCCTGTACACTCCCTCTGATTTCCCCTTTGATATTATTTTTTTTAAGGCGGGCTGGGGAAGGGCTGCATTTTAAAGCCTATGTTGCCTGCCAAGTTGTGTTCCCAAGTTCTCTAAGCTCCACATGCAGCCAGAATAACTTTAGGATGAAGCTCATTAATAATGTGCATGGCAAATCACAGCCTCTGCAGGAGGCCTGCGGAGGGGGGGCTCTGCCCCTGTCATCTAGCTTTCAGAAATGGCAGCTCACAAATAGGACACCCTGTCCCTGTCCCCACACACAGCCTGTAAGGTGCCTTAGCTGTCCATGAAGGTGTCCTGTGGGGAAACTTCTTGGGTGAGATTTCTCCACCAAAGGCAGACCCTCAAGGGTAGGAATCTGGTACCTACACATACAATTGCTTCCTGGCTGAGCATCTTTGTTGCATGTTCTTGGATAGTCACAGCTGGGGGAGGGAAGTTCCCAACCACACACCACACTTTGCACGAGCACACCCACTAGTTGGAATTATGTAGGCCACTGCAATGATTACAAATGAACTTAGCACCAAAGGGATCATGCTCATCTATGGAGCCATTCTAGTGGTCTTCAGATGACAGGTCAAAACAGGCTTCCCAGCAAGTACTTCAGGAAGGCAGGGGACCAAGCAAAGTCTCAAAGGGCAGCATTTCCTGGGAGCAGATGGTGCTTCACTGTGTTTACTTTGTGCAGCTTCTTCAAGGCCTGGAGTCCGGGCCCATGCTACTTTTTCTAGCAGGTCTGAAACCTTTATCCCCCCTTGCTTGCTTTATTCTTAGTATACCTATGCCATCTGTCTATCACTTCCTCCTAGGAGTGGAAGAGACCCACTATTTGAAGCAGGCTTTCCCAATGATCCTGTCACTCTCAGCTCTAGGCTCCTGAGGATCAGGAGGCAGCTCAAATTAGTGTTAACATCTTGCCTTTAAGCCAGAAGCCCTGTGCTGGTGGACAACATAGTCATTACCCGCAATACCAAATCCACCCTATGAACCTTGTGGGTGGTATCTCATGGCCATTGGCTTTGGCTATTTTATTTCATGTTTTGAAAGGCTCGATCACTGTGCATCTTACATCCCCAAGGCTCCAAGTAGACAGTGCTTCATTAGACTTTTTGAAATAGGGGCACAGACTCTGGGGGTAGGAATAAGTATTAAAGCCAACAGAAAACAAATTGGGAGAGGAGTGATGGATGGCAGTCAGATTTCCTGAGCAGGATGCAGTGAATCAAGAGGAAAGATTAGTATTTACAATAATGAAAGGGGACCCTGAGGGAACTGTGTGCCCGTTATTGAGCTAGCCCTTTGAATGATGGAAGCCCAGCTTTGTGGTCAAGTTCAAAGACTCTGTCTTCTATTACTTGGGTCTTAATCTTGGCTTTGCAGCTGACCTTCTGAGTGTCCGAAGACAAGTAACTTAACTTCTTTATGGATTAGTTTGCCCATCTGTAAAATGGGGCCGATAATCTTACGTTTCTAAGAGGATTGCTGTGGCAATTAGGTGAGCTAATTTATGCAAGCTATACATAACAGAGTCTGTATTTTGTGAATACTAATTAATTCTAGCACATCTTTAGTCTTTACTACTCTCACAGTTTTTCTATAACCATGCCCTTAAATATGAATGTTTATAAACTTTGTAAAACCTTTAAATATTATGAATATGACAGACATAATAAAAAGTTCACATTCAGGCATGTCTATAATCCCAGCACTTGGGAAGTTGAGGCAGGATGATCAAGACCAGCCTCAGGTATATAGTGAGTTTAAGACCAGCCTGGGCTATATGAGACCTTGCCTCAAGAAGCAAAACCAAATTAAATTAAAAAAATAATTAAAAGTCCAGAAAGCAAAAATACAGAAATCAAGAAATTACCACAAAATGAATCACTAGATCAAGAAATAAAGTCAGAATCTTTAAAACTGTCCTGGTGTCCCTCATGCTACTCCTTGATCCTCTCTGTAGGTGACAGGCAAGGGACTTTTAGGAGGTAACAAAGCCATGGGGAGTGGGATCTGCCTTATAAGTAGGGTTCTTGCTTGACAAAAGGACTCAGGGAAGCAGCCAGGCCTTTACCTTCTATGTTTTTCTACATGAGGAGACAGAGACAGTGTTTGTCCCTCCTGCATGTGACAGATGCTTCCTTGAGTGCAGGGAGCAATTCTCACCAGCCACTGGATATGTCAGCGCCTTCATATTGGACTGTCCACTTTCAATAAACATAATGTATGTTCTTACTACGTATTTAGCCTCAAATGCTTCATGAAAGAAGCCTAAATAGGCCAAGATGGCTGCCTGGCTTCTGTAATTATACCAGACAGTTCAACCTCTATTTTGATTATGTAGCTGTCATTCATCATTTTCATTGCTGTGTAGTATTCTGTTGTATCTAGACAGCATGTTAATTATTTTTCCTCCATTTCTAGACATGTGAATTGTTTCTAGTTTTCCACTGTGAGGGATAATAGTGCAATCAATGTCCTTTGTACATACTTACAGAAGCACATTCATGTTTAGTACATATTTAGGAGTACATTGCTGAATAATTTTTTGTAAGATTTATTTATTTTACTTTATGTGTATGAATGTTTTGCCTGCATGCATATATGTGCAGCACCTGAATTCCCATTAGAGCCCATGTAGCAGGACTTATGGATAGTTGTGAGCCAGTTGTGTGCTGGGAATTGGACCAGGGCCCTCTGTAAGAACAACAAGAGATCTTAGCCTCTGAGTCATCTCTCCAGCCCCTATTGCTGAATTACAAAGCATTTGTATATTCTACTTTATCAGGTAAGGTCTTTAAGGCAGACTTTTCTTTCCCACCAGCCATTTCCCAAATAACTGACACAGAGTCTTAATATTAATTATAAATATTCAGCCAATAGCTTAGACTTGTTACTAACTAGTTTTTACAACCTAAATTAACCTATATTTCTTATCTAAGTTCTACCATGTGGTTATTGCTTGTTACCTCATTTTGTACATGTCCTGCTTCCTCTGTATTAGGCTGGCAACTCTTAAGACTCTGCTCTTCTTCCTCCCAGCATTCTCAGTTTGGCTCTCCTGCCTAACTTTATCCTGTTGAGCTATTGGTCAGTCAGCTTCTTTATTAAACCAATCACAGCAACATATACTCACACAGCATAAAGGAATATTTCACGGGCCAAGTAGGTTTTTCTAACTGCAACCATTTCCAAGGTCATTCATTACATTCAAATCTCAGCCAAAATCAAAACTCAAAACTCAGTGTGAGTTTCACCCATCCCCACATCTCTTCACATTTAGTATCATCATCACTTTTATTGAGCTATTCTTAAGAACATCTAGTGGAACCTTTCTGTACTTTTCATTTGCATTTCTCAGTTACTGATGAGATCCCGTATATTGGCTTTTTGGACATCTTCTATTGTGAGTATCTACTAAGCCTATGATCCATTTTTCTTGTTAAAACATCATTTTGTCAATTTGTAGAAACTCAGTGTGTTGCAAGTAACTGTCTCACTCTGAGAACTAAGTTTAAACTTTAGATTTTTCTTAAATAGTAATATTTGTCAAATGATAAGATTGATACTTAGTTATTTTTCCTCCAAAATAAGGATTTGAATAAAACTCCAACTCCGTCCCAATTAAAATGTTCTTGTATCACTGATGATATGATTTCTCACTCTTTGAGAAACCAGCCATTATTATCATGTTTAATCTTCACAGAGAGCCTCCTTGAGCCCTTGATGACTGTGTTTTGCAGATTTAGCACCGGGGTCAGTGGGAAGTTTAATTACTTACCAAGGGACACACAGATGAAGTGAGGACTCTGATGCAGTAGCACACAAAGCTCAAATTCCTTCATCATTGCCAAATAACTCATCGGCAAGTCATTTTATTACTGTTTTACACTCTAGATGTTTGTGAGACCATCTCCCTTTTTTATATATAAACTTTGTATGCCATAGAACCCTCAACAGGTGCTTGTAACATGGATAGGTTGTTAGGTAGATCAATGGAGGGAGATCTGGGTGAGTAAAGGTGGGTTTGAAAATGAATGGAAGAAGATAAGGATGGGTAGATTAGTTTATAGATATATAGATAGATAGGAAGTTGAAATGAGGAAGGATGGAATTGGTAGATAGATGAATGGAGGAAGGGATAGGTGGATTGATGAGTAGATGGGTGGATGTTTAAGAAGATGAATTGAAGGAGGAAGAAGTGATTGAATGAGTGAATGAATGGGTAGGAAGAAAAATGGAGGGAGGCATGAGTGAGTGGATGGATTAATGGGTAAACGAACAAAAGAAGAAAGGAGTAGATAAGATGAATAAATGGGTTGATAGCCTGGGATAAAGATAAATAGGTGGATGAGTAGAGGGAAGGATGGATGGGAGCATGCATGGACAGATGCTGAAAGGGGGGATAAGAAACTTTCTGGAATGATGGGTAGATTGAAAAGTGGAGGTATATAAGATGTCCTGGAGGGCCAGTGTTCTGTCAAACACTGCCTATAGGAAACAGCCTTCTCTTAGGTCAGGACATGGATGTCTATACTACACCTCTGCACCAGGCCTTACAGCAGCCCTAGCACGGCTTCTTTCATCTCATGACATGATGGGAGAAGAAAGCAAGACTGAGGTTGAAGCCAAGGTGAAGAATGAGAGATCCAAGGTTGGAGCTGTGGGCTGTATGCTCTCCTGCCTTGGTGTAGCACCTAGGACATGCTTCTTGTCAGACAAGGGGAAGCAGAGTTCTGCTACTCCACATGCTTGTTTAGAATGTTCTGAGAGTCAGGGACATGTTTGGGGTGTAGGCTGGCCTTTATAATAGCTTTCAGATCCCTGGGTAGAGGATATTTAGAGAAGAGAAGAGAAGAGAAGAGAAGAGAAGAGAAGAGAAGAGAAGAGAAGAGAAGAGACAGAGTCAATGGTGAATCCCCATGCTGATGAGACCCATCATGTTTGTTGGTTTCACCTCATTCATGCTTTCTTTACCCAGTGGAACTTGCCCTTGCTTACTCATACATTTTCCTGCTGTTCCAGGTGCAAAACTCGGTGCTGTATGACTAGGATGGGGTGGAACGTGAGACTCAGTACCAGAGTACATAAGAACAGCCTTACCCAGGGTTTGGCTGGGTGGACTGTTCATGAATGTCCCCACTCCTGGTCGTAAATCTCTTCTTGAGCTATTGGCTGCACTCTTCATAAAAAGTAGCCACTGGCACCTTCCCTTAGCTGAGTACTGGTGACATGCTATTCTAGACTCTGCCTGAGTGCTCATGTAGGAAAAAAACACTTGTTGTATTTAATACATTGCATTGACTTATTGCTTTTATTGATCTTTGAAAATACTTTGTATTATTGGAGGTAATAGCTTTCTTTTGAGAATGTAGGAGTTCTCTTCATTAGCATCCATTTTTCTATGAGGCTTTGAGGGGGTGGAATACCAAATGCACAGGGTTCACTTTGGTGATATATTGAGGACCATCAGGGTGAACAATGGCTTTAACATCAATCAGATGGAAGGAAGAATTGAGCCCATTTGGCATAGGCTTGCTGGAATTTTTGTGATAAAATAAGCAGGCCACTTTTCTTCCTCTCTGGGGTGTCAAGCTCCTCTGAGTTTTCCAAGCATACTAGCAGTGGGTAAAGTAGCTCTTTGGGGAGATGCAGACCTACACAGCCAGAACAATCTACTTTATTTTGGTACATCCCATGGAAGCCTTGCAGGTGATGGGGATGTATCACTGGCCACTTACGTTCCATGTGTTCCAGGTGTTTCATCTGTATCGGTTTGTCCCATTACCTTCCCCTGTACATGCTTGTTTCCTTTTCTTCTGTATGCCTGTTGGTCTAGGAGAAGCTTTTGGGCAGCACCATTGCAGGCACTCACTGAATGCCTGTATCTATACAACACCACACATGTTCACAGTCACACAAATGCAAAAATAGAGTATAACAATAGCATGCACAATTGTATAAAATTTACATAATGAATTTTTAAGTATAACAAAAATGTATGATTCAACCTGATTCTCTGGGCAATTTTGTATGGTATTTACTCCTGAGGGGTGCACCCCCTACAGGGAGAGTGGGCAACTTCCTGTCATTTCAGTAGGCATCACTATACCCTTGCTTTCAGAGACAAATTCAGATGAATCTGAGACAAGTGCTATGGAGTGATGGGTCCTCCTGCCTCCATCCTCTGTATCCCACTACTCCCTCCCTGTGCCTTCATAGGATGTTATTTTCTCCCATAGGGGGTAGCAGAACCTGGCACTGACTTGCACTTCCTTGTAGAGGTTCTGTGGGGTTAGATGCCCATCTCTCAGAGCTCACAGTCTCGGCAATGACAAGTCTTTCCACCATCCTCATGGATGTCTCAGTTGAGCACTCAGACCTCCTTGGATATTTTCCACACCTGGTAATCATCAGAACATACACGGTCTGTGCATCCACAAAGAATATGTCCTCATGCTGGGTGAGCTCAGGCTGCCACTTCTAGGGAGCAGGAACAGTTCCTAGTTTGACTATAGTCCCAAGCTGGGTGACCTTGGGCACACCACTTAGCTTCTCTGAACCTCAGGTCATTTCTTATTTACATAATGAGATTAATAATGCCAAAATCAAAAGATTATTTCGAGGACTCAATGAGCCAGTGTTTGCCAAGGGCTTAGCAACATGCGACACATAATGCTTGGTCAAACAGTGCCAGCTCTAGTCATTAGTAGAGTTTCTTTAAGCATGCTTTCAGCAGGCAGCACTGGATGCCATGGCTAGAAGAATGCATCAAGTTCCATTTTGACTCTGTCGTGCCCTGATTGCAAGCAGCTTGTGGTTCAGGGACTGTTCTTGCAACTAAACTGTCAATCAAAGCACAGTAGAAAGTGGCCACTGGAAACAGTGGAGTGCAGTGGGAGAGCCTGTGGAGCCCTCCCCAGGCCCAGGAAGCTGACTGGGAACAGCTAGGGACCATGGAGCAGAGGTAGTGCTGGAAGCCCCCTTTTTGCAGATGAACCCTCTCTCCCAACAAGCAGAAATCCGTCCCTTTTCACACTATCCCTTTGCCCTTTAAATATTATGTTTGAAAGAGCTGGGCAAGTTCAGTCTCCACATGAAAAGGCCAAGTAAAGTAGCTTATCCTTGAAATCCCAGAGCTGGGGAAGTGGAGACAGGAAGAGCGTCAGGGTTCACTGGCCAGCCATCCTATCTATTTGGTGAGTTCCAGGTCAGAGAGAGATTGTATCTCAAAAAAGCAAGGTTGACAGTAACCCTGGCCTCTATATGTCTGTACAAGTATGCACATCTGCCTGAGCACATATGGGCACCCATATACATACAAAAAACTGTGTATGGCAACACCATGTGCAGGGAATATAGGCAGTGGAAACTGTTTTTAAAATGTAATTAAAATTGTATATGATTTAATCTGATTCTCAGGGCAGTTATGTATGATACTTGCTACCAGAGAATGTGCCACCTACAGGTATGGTGCACACTGCCTGTTATTTGCAAATTTATGAGCTTAGGGAATATCATTCTTTCATGCTTGGCAATCATTCTTTACAAGTTAGTTGAAAAAGCAGTAGACACTGAGATTTTCCACACTCTGTGGAAATGCAGCTGGCCTTTGCCTTCTCATTCCCACAAGCTGGTAACTAGCTCTACAGGTGAGACCCGGGCCCTCCTGTCTGGCCAGGGATGGGACTTGAGCTGGAGGCTGTGTTCACGCCAGCAATCAGTATGCCAGGCCAGGCTGGTCAAAGCTAACTCTGGCCTCTGGCTTGGGAGGAAGGGTGATGGATACCCTTTCTGATAATCAATGCCTTTCTTGGTCCTTATCTTCCGAGGAAATGCTGCCCAGTGTTATCACAGCCTGAATCGATTAAAAGCAGAACTTTGAACTCATCTGCTTGGTGAGGTCTCCCTGGAGTGAATCTTAGCTCTGCTTTGACATCGCTCTGGTGCCTTGCCTGCCTGCTGAAAACCCAGCTGCGGTTCAGACATGGCTTTGCTCTGTGGAGGGCCCAGAACTCCCATCTTCACAGATTAGCTTGGGCAGCAAACATTCAATAAATTCATCGGCACAAAGTACCTTCAGCCTGTGCTCTTCAACCATTTTTGTTTCTTAGTTAAAATGATTTTAAACAATACAGTTTGATCATAGCCTCATCCTCCTAACTCTTCCTTTCCCCAAATCCTCCCTAACCAATCCAACTTCTTATTCTGTCTGTCTTACTTTCCCCCTTCCTCACCCCCCCCACGCTCAGTCAGATCCAACCTTTTGGTTTTCATTGCTGTTGCTAGTTTTTGTTTTGTCTTTAAAAAAATGTCATACAGTTTCCAGTTCTCATCATAAAAGTTCTCACTGGAGAGATAGTCATGCTCTTTAAACCTCTCAGCAGCGGCTAGGGCAGAAGGAAGAGGTGTGTACCTGGAGCTCTTCTTTTCTTCCTTCCTTTCTTATTGAAAATGGGTTATTCTTTTATACAATACATCATACATCGTGACCCCAGTTTTCCCTCCCTCTACTCCTCCCAGCTTCCCCCCTCCTCACCAAAGAGGGGGAGGAAAGATGATAGGAGTCAAGGGGTATGGAGGATGCTAGGAGAACATGGCCCAGTGAACCAACTGTGCACCTGAAGCTCTTAATGAAGAAATGGGGTTTGGATAAAGAGGCGCTCCAGAGGTGTGTGATCAAAGGCTAGCTCTGTGCCTAGGATAGCTGGGGACTCCAGAGGAGAAACATGTAACTCAAAGAAGATAGGGAGCTGGCCGTCAGAGGAGTGGAGCTTGTGTTAGGCACAGGAGGATACAGACAGGCTTGGGATGGAGTTGGGGTATTGTACAGCTTGATATGGTCCAGAACTTCGAGTGAGCATGCATGCCAAGGAGAAGGAGGCAGAAACTGCCACGATGTCTCGGGTAAGCAGGCTGCACATTCTATAGCAGTTTCCCTCTAGTTGAAACTTTCACTTGAGGAGGGAGGGGAGCCTCTCAAGACTCTGGAGACAAATAGAGGTAAGCAACATATTACATGTCTGGGAATGTGAAAACTTGGAAGATTCCAGAAACTGCCCACCCCCACTGCCAGCCCCAAGTTGCCATCTTGAGTTCAAGATGGCAACATCAACTCTCATCTGAATATTTAAGTGTAAAAAAAAGCTGAGGAGGAGACTCAGGCCAGCCTAAGTGCAGGAAGATTTCTTGGACCCCTCAAGTTAAGTGCATGTCATGCACGGAGCTCCAGTGTCATATCTTCTGGGAGTTGTCACCTGTGTCTGGGTGGTCTTTCCTATAATACAGCTATTTTTGAGTTATCTCTGCCTATAGAAGCGACCCCTCACCCATAAGCCTATTTATAACTTCTGGAAAATTTCATGTTCCACCAAGCTGGACTTTGGCCCCACTGGTACTTTGCTTGGTTGTGGGTTCTGTATTGGGAATGAATCGACATGGGTCTCATCCAATCAGCTAAGGGTTTTGATATGGTTTGAATTTGAAATGTCCCTCATGGACTTCTGTGTTTGAGCTTGGTCCACAGATGATGATACATTAGAAGATTGTGGAGTCTCTGGAGTGGGAGGTATAAGTGGTAGAGTTAGGTCACTGGGCATGGGTCTTTAGCCCGGCTACTGCTTCCTGTTCTACAAAACATGAATAACCATATAAAAAGCTCAGTTCACCATGAATCTAGCTATGCTAGCCATTTGCCTTCCCTGCCAATGATGGATAGCACCTCCAGACTGTGAACTCAACTACCCACCTCCCCAAGGTGCTTCTGTTGGGCATTTGGCCACAACAACAAGAAAAATAGCTGAAACAGAACTTAAGATCAAAGACAAAGCTATCTTGAAGGAGGCTGCCTTTTGCAGACCCCTATCCAGGGATTCGCCTTAATTTCCAGCATGCCACCTTACAGACTTGAGTTCAAGATGGCAATATCAACTCTCATCTGAATTATCACCAGGGCTGTTGCTTAAAAACCTATTTTGAGTTCTTTGGGGCAGGAGAAAAATTGCATTTGTAAGAAGTTTTTCTGAGCTTTTGAGAGACACCTGTCTAGAAGGCCACTGTTTGGAGGGTGTCCTTAGAAGGATGCTCTCACTGTCAGGTATGGGAAGAAATGTCTTTAGTAAGGCAGCTCATGGAATGAGACTCCCTCACTGTATCATGCATGGGCAGAGTAGGTTTCCACAAGGGCGGTTCTTAAGAATCTCTGTAAAAATGCATGGCTCCATCTGTCTCCTCTCTGGTCTTTGGCTTCAGATGAGCTGAGCCATTTAAAAATTCCCCAACAAGAGACCCCAGGCACCGGAAGAAGTGATGAACAGATTTTCAATTTGGCCTTAATTTGCATGAATCATTTTTTTCCCTTTGGCATTTTAAATCACTGTCTCAAATGAGATACTGGAGATGGGGAGTGAGTTCTCCCTCCAGATAGCCAATTCTTGGTTGGTCTGGAGATGGCTGAGAGTCTAACCTCCACTTCAGAGAGGTGAGAGATCACATGGAGAAGATTCAGAATGGTACCCAGGGATGTGTTCCAGGATTTAAACCGCCTCTTATAGTGTTGGCCTAGAACTCTTTGCAAGGGCTTCCTCCAGTGGGCACCTCCTGTCATTTCTCTTACCCAGGACAGACAGTGAAGTCCTCTGTTAGAGCCTGAATAGGCTGTGGATGTGTTGAGACCTTATATGTATGATATTTGGGGGTGTGCTTGATGAGGATGTACAGGTGAATGATAATAACTGAGAGAAGAGATGATAACAGCAGTCTTGCTTGTTAAGTACTTTTGTTTCATTCATCTCAGGTCCTGGCATAGACTTTTATTCTTCATCTCTTGATTGCCATATAACTTATTCAGCTGGGGTGACAGGTTAAGAAATGCGCTTGCTTACCTGGCTAGCAGAGCTGGATCTGAACCCAGGAGATCTGCCTAGGGCCTGTGTTCCTAACCTCAGCTCAGGCTAACCTTTCTCCTGTGCTGCCTCTCTGTGATGACATAGAATGGAGTCTCTTTGTCCTGTCTAACATATGGCTCTGTCCCCCCCCCCCCCAGCAGTCCTTTACACACCAGGCTAAGGGTCTCCAGGACCTTCTGGGAGACAGCTCGTACTGGTTCAAGAATCTTCCAACTCCGGAAGGGATAGGCTACCTCTTACCCTGCAACGAGCAGTGAGTCCCTCTGCCTTCCTCCCCCTTTCTTCTTGTATGGACTCAAGGTCTGTTTCCTACCTTAAAGGCCTTGGTTCTCATCCAGGCGGCTCAGAGTAACTTTGGGTCAGAACGTCTGAAGAAGACAGGGTTTCTCTGTGTAGCCCTGGCTGTCCTGGAACTCACTTGGTAGACCAGGCTGGCCTCGAACTCATAGAGAGCCACCTGCCCCTGCCTCCTGAGTGCTGGGATTAAAGGTGTGCATCACTACTGCCTGGCTCTGAAGAAGACTCTTTGAGAAGGATTTTCTGCTGATGGAAAGCAAGTCAGAGGTGTCAATCAAGAGCAGCAGGAGGGGCTGTGGAGAAACAGTAAGTGGAGTTTGTCTGCTGGACTCTTGTGATTTTTACAGCCAGAGACGACCCTGTAAAGAGGCTGTTTTGCACATGTCATGCTGGCGACTGTACTGGAGTTGCACTGCAGCGAGGTGACTGTAATCCTCAGCTAGACCAGCATCTGAGATTATGATGGGGGAAAAAATGATGTCAGGGAGGAAGGAGGAGGACCCTCAGGACTTCATGCTTGGGTTTTGTCCTCTTAGGTTTTGTCCTCTTAGGTTTGAGGGTGTTTTTCTGGGTTTGGGAAGGACCAGCAGCTTCCTCTTTCATGACCATGAGCATGTGACAACTTTCTGCAGTGGGGACAGGAGAACGGAGTGCCTGAGGACATGCTCCAGATGTGCAAACTGGTGGTACTGCTCTCTTCGCAGTCTCCTTCCCTGAGTATGACCTGCACTTGGCTGGCCAGGGAGACAGCCATCAGGGACAGCTGAGGTCATTGCAGATGTTCTTGGAAGTGGAGCTAGGCAGGAGGATGCTGGTGTGGAGCCTGTTTACTCTGCAGCAAAGGAGCCCAAGGTCACACTTGAGTTCCTGCAAAGCAGCAGGCCGACTTTGAGAGGCGATCACTGGAGACTTGAGGATCTAGAGTCTGTATCCTTTGCTTTGTTGTGTTTGGATTTTTGGAAGGAGAAGAACTAACCCCTGTACTCAGTGTCTCTTGCAGGAAACATAGGCTCAAATCTGGGCTAGAACAGGTCTGGAAGGGGAATGATGCTGTAGTTAATTCTAGGTCCTACCACATACCATTCTGGGCCTCCGTAAGGTAGACACAGATTGAGTGGTGAGTGGGGGTTTTCCAGTTCCAGGGTCCTGGCTAGGGGATCAAGGAGGCCCAGGCTCATGAGCAGTGGAGGTAGCCAGGTTGCTGAGATTAGATATATGAGATGTAGATGTGAGAAAGGATCCCCACTTGGTGGCAAAACTGATGCTAAAATCTGTGTATACCAGCACTTCTAGCCCATTACCTCCCTTGTTCCCTGGGGATAGTTGAAAAGAGCTAACGGAGAAGCCGCGGAGGCTCGTGTAGGGCAGGTGGGTTCAAGCACGAGCAATGCACAGACACTGTGCTGTGCCGCTGTGGGCTTTCCCACCCTCTCTGGGTGGATGGAAGTGGGTGTGTACTTTGTGCTTAATTATAGTGCACACAAGCATAGAGGAGCTGCTTGGAAGCACATGTCATTGTGTTTGGGGATAATAGACAAGCAGGCTGGAAAATATCTATTAGCTCGTCTGTCCTGCCTCTTCCAGAGCTGCTGAGATCTGTATTAGATCACTTGGGCTTTCTTCAGCAGTGACTCACACAGAGGGCCCTGGACAGGGCCCCTGGGAAGGTAATGGCCCCATATGTTTCCTTTATGGGATGGTCATCTTTTTATCCATGGGTCTGGTTCAGAAGACACTGTCCTCTGGTGTCTTGGAGTCTGGGAGCCTGGATTTTTCCAGCCATGTCCACCGAGTCTCTGCTCTGTGTGGGGCTTGCCTTCTCATATCTCGGGTTTCACAATGGCACATACAGGGCCCCCTCAGCAGTCCCAGGCAATGAGAGACATGGCCATCAATCATTCAAGTTCATAGCCCACTGTGGGAAACACTGCAAAGGGGGACAAGTCACTTTGGTGCCTCCGTGTTGGGAAATAATCTGGAAATGATGGCCCCCAGCTGGTTCAGAGTTCACCAAGAGGAATGGTACCAGGCCTCAGAGTCTCCATCTACAACCAACTTTCTATTCTGGACAGAACTTAACATGTCATAACTCTGTGTCCCTATATAAATTCTCTCTTCAGATCTCATACCCCCATGGTTTCCTAAGGAATTTGTACTAATTCATCAAAACTCAGCTTGTAGCCTATACAAGCCTTCTTGGACATCACAGTTAATTGATCATTTGCTTTCTTCCTTGATGTTCTTGTCTTCTAGTTTCCATAGCATTAATCAATTAGTTATGACCAGTTCCCAGGTGTATGGACACCATATCTTCTCTCTATCTTTTGTTTCCAGATGGTGTGCATTTAAGGGCTAAACTTCTCCTTTCTTTCTTCTTCCTTTTTTTAAAAAAATTTCATACATGAGTACTGCTTTTACAGCATTTCCACTCATGCATTTCCCTTCTCCAAATGCTCCCATGTCTACCCCCCTCTCTCAAATTATTGACCTCTTTCTTTTTAATTTATATTCACACACGTGCACACACATGTGTATTACCTGTTGAGCGTCCTTAGTGTTGCCTGTATTTATGTGTGTTTAGGACTGACCGCTGGGGATTGGAGAACCCATTGGGGTTCTCAGAAGAAGACGGATTCTCCTTCTTCCAGCAGTCATTCATTGTCTGTAGCTCTTCAACTGGGGATGGGGTCTGGTGAAGTTTCCCCCATCCACATTGGCATGTCACTATGTAGGCCTTGTTTGGGTGACAATATTGATGAGACTTAATGGTTGTCACTTCCTAATGGTTGTAACTGCCCTGTCCCATATAGAAGATATTGTCTTGCAGCTGCCTTCCTGCTATTCTGGATCTGTAAATGTATGCACACACACACACATACACACACACACACACACACACACACACACACACACACACACACACATATATATATATATATATATATATATATATATATATATATATAAAGTTTAAATAAAGTTATGCTACTTGGGATGTTAATGCTTCCCCCTAAGAGCCATAGACTATCAAACAAAAACTCCAGTGTCAGACATGGGAAATCTTATTTCAGGTTGTTGGTCTGTGGAGTCCAAGAGACTCCTCAAATAATATAGGCCATTGCTATTTCCCTTGGTCACCTCCCAGAACTTGAAAGTAAGACCCTATTGATGAAGACACCACACATTCATACATTTTTAGACACTGGATTTGGAGGAATTGAGCTGGAACTGCCCTACAAGCCTCCTCTCTGATGACTAACTCATATATCTGACAGGGATATGCAAGCTTCCAAAGGAGAAAAACAACCAATAGTCCTATTCAGCTGTAAAACCTATGACCATATCAATGACTAGTCCAGCAGTGGTACAGTAGTGGCACTTACATCTTGGGGCTAACCAGCAGTTGTCTGATTGGACTTAGGACTTTCTCAATAATAGGGAATTCCTACCTGGCACTATAAACCTAGCTAACTACCCAGGCTGGTGAGGTCATGGACATTAGAGAATTTACCAATGCCACATTCCTAGCCCAGTATAATTATAACTGCATTCTAAGTTCGCTCCTCATAAACTGATCTGAAATGAATCTCAGTTACTATCTTGGACTCAGACTACTGATATTCCAGCCCTGCCCAAAATTCAGGGTCTTTTTCCAGAGGGCTCTGCAAAGGAGAATATTAGTAACTGTCTGTGTGTCCTTAGCTCATGCACACACTTATGTCAGATAGTTGGCATTTTCTCTTTCACAGACTAGAGTGAGCCCTTGAGCTGACCCAGGAGTTCTGAGCACTTATCACCCGGTATTGATAACCATGTAGTCTGCCTCCTCTCTTTATGCCTGGAGGTGAAGAAGGAAATACAAGATCCTGTTACAAAGACTATTTCCCTGGTTTACCAGCTCCCCGGCTCCCAGCTGGGGCTCAGAATGATTTCTTAGTTCCCAGCTTTCATGCCTATGATCAAAGTGCCTGAGGCAGTGAGAGCTGGCAGCCCCTGCATTTCTGGCTGAGTCCGGCGCTTTCCTCTTTGGGACTGTTGGAAGAACCTGTGGCTCCATGGGCTTTGTACAGGTGAGTGCGGCCTGGCAACGGAAGGAGCTCTGGAGGCTGAAGGGTCCCAGCTCCCCTGGGATGTTGGGACCCAGCTGCCTTTCCTCTACTGGAGAATAATGCCCACCCATTGTCTTTCTTTGCTCTCCCCCTTTTGACTTGCATCCACTCAACCACCCCTTCATGCAGTCACTTCTTTCTCTCCAATGTATCAAATGGAGAAAAATCCTTGAGCAGGATTTTGCACATCAAAGGATCAAATAACCTTTCTTTGTTTTCCCCTTTAGCGTTTTTTTTTTCCCTAACCACAAAAAGAAAACATGCATTAAAGGTGAGAGAAGGAAAGAAAAGTTGTAGTCAAGTAATTTCAAGTTGACAAGTAGAGCAGCTGAGACCCAGGATAAAAATGTACACTCAGCAATATGGTCCTTTCCTACAAATTAATTAACCCAAAGTGCTTGTTTAATTAGTGTGAGGGGTAGGGAATTGAGGAGCTAACAATATCTCTCACCCAGTTTGGAATTATGTTCACAAAAGAATTTCCTCTTTCCTCCCTGAGAGGACGAGAGAACGGCTCTCATCAATCTAGAATCAGTGGGGACCTCAAGGCTGGCGATAATTCTTTCAGATGACTTTGCCCTCTAGAGAGGAGGCTTTGCAGTTATAATCCTCAGACTCCCTGCCTCTGACATGGCATAGGAAGGTCTTCGTAGAGTGAAGACAGAGGCCACTCTGTCCTGCTCCTGTGAAAGTGGCTTTGACAATACCCCCCCATAACACATCTGCATCTTCTGATGTCTCAGCCATTTTCACTTCCTCCAGATCACATCTGTGCTGCTTACAAACATTGTGCATTTCCTGCTTTTGATGTGAGCGTGAATATTTGTTTCCTCTCAAGAAACTAGGAAAATTTGATTTCTCGGGTGCTCCAAGAGCTATAGTAAAGACAATGTCATAGTCTGTTTGCTGTTGCTATAACAAAATACCCAAGACTGGGTACTTTGTAAAGAAAGAAGTTTATGGGGCTCATTTAGTTCTCGGGGCTGGCAAGTACAAGAACCCGGCACTAACATCTGCTTGGCATTTGGGGAGAGATTTGTTGCTGTTTTATCACATGGTAGATGGCATCACATTGTGAGGGAGAGCAAGCGTGTTAGCCTGGGTTTATCTTTCTCTGCTTATAAGCCATTGATGCCATATGAGGGCCTCACCTCTATGAGCCAGAATACCTCCCTTTGCCCCCTCCAAATACTATAAGCATATTAAAATGGGGTTAACTTTCCAAAACATGAACTTTTGGGGGATACATTCAACCCACAGCCAATCCTGTGGCTGCAGATGAATTGCTAAATGGTCTTATGAAATAAAAAACACAGAGCCAGATATCGGGGTTGAAACCTGAGAGATCAGAGAAATAGGAAAAGCCACAGCTAACCTCACCTCACCAACTCCGCAGCTTCCAAAAGTGAGAGACCTACTACTGTATACCCACGCCTATATGCCTTTCTGTTCTGCTTCCTCGTTTGCTCTCTCAGCCCAGCTACATCACTTCTTCTTCCTGCCCAGCTCTGTCTCTTCCTGTCTGTCTGTACAGACCTCCAGACCTTTATGGTTAACTATTGTTGGAATTTAAGGTGTGTACCACCACACCTGGCTCTGTTCCCAGTGTGGCCTTGAACTCACAGAGATCCAGACAGATCCCTGCCTCCCAAATGATAGGATTAAAGGTGTGTGCTACCATTGCCTGACTTCCATGTTTATTTATAGTGGCTGACTTTTTCCTCTAATCCTCAGATAAATTTTATTGGGGGACACAGTATATTGGGGGGACATAATATATCACCACATGTGGCTGATATTGTTACAAGAATCTCTGTGGGGGACATAAGCAAGGGTCACAGTGTTGGGGATGTGGTGAGTTCTTGACCATTGTCTCCTTTTTACCATAGACTCTTTTGGTATCTGGTGAGTGTTATGGGCTCAGTTTTGGAATTCTAATTTTAAATACACACAAAACAATGAATTATAAAGGAAGCTAAATACCCCAAGGTACAGTTTATCAGAATAAACCAGGTACGTGGTACACTCATACACATACTTTTTTTAATGAACTGGTTAAAATGCACTGTCGGCTTATAGGTCCAATTGCTGTCATATGCTTAAAGTGAGTAATAATTTGGAAAATCTCTAACAAGCATGACATACAAAATATACCTGATATCTGCTATTACCAAACCATAACTATCAAGGGAGTGCAGTGGTTCTTGACAAAATTCATTGTTGAGGGAAACATTACACTTCAGTAAGAAGTTAGCGAACATAGAGATAGTCTTCCTCTGAGTCCATTGACCTTCTGAACTCCATCCATGAACCTTTGGCTGAGTTCCTACTGCTAGATAAATGAGTTCTTTATGGTAATAACCGAGCTGTTCTTACTTCTACATTTTCCTCTATGGGGGGCGGGTGGGACAAAGTAGGTTTCCTCTAACTTTGGGGAGTGCTTATCACTTTGGGGACTAAAGATGATCTCAGAGTCACTGAGAGTTGTGTTTCTAAGGGATTGGTCAAGGAAAAGGAGGGACAGGAACCAAATGAGAAGCTAGGTATGCTCTGTGCGAGAAGAGTTGTGTTAGGTGGTTGGCCGGTACTGGTGTGTAGGATAAATGAAGAATATGGGCTGAGGAGGGATGTATAATTGTGTATCACCCTGTGCTTCTTGGTGAGGAGAGACTACCTGCTTAAGAAACACACTGGTTACGTTATGTGGCAAGAGGGAAATGACTGCAGGCCAACTGCAAGGAACAGGGACACACTGTTAGTTAAGAGGTAGGCAAAACCAAGCTCCCCATAGTGAAAACCATCAGCCTTGTATCTGAAGCCCATGAGCCCTGAGGCGGGCCTCTCCCCAGCTCATCTGGAAGAGGTGCCATTTTGGCATCACACGAGTGTGGATTCAGACATACACCTGAGAACATGGCTTGGGGCTTGCTTTTCCATGGGCTCCACAGGAAGTAGGAGCCAGCATGACCAGCAGTGCTTAGAGCTTAGCGACAACCCCCTGGTGTCACGGCCACCTACACAGTCTTCCCAAAGTCTCTAAAGCAGCAGACTCAGGCTTTGGGGACAAACAGCTGGAAGCCAGTAGCTGGTTTACCACCTCTTTAGTTCCTTTGATAACTAATAATCTCTGAACAGGAAAAACATTTTATCTTTCTTAGTTGCTCTTCAGAGGACCAGAGTGGGTGATTGAACCTCTCTGCTTGAGAAAGAGAAGTTGCTCCAGGTAAGATTTAATTTCAATGAAGAAAAAAAAAAGTCCCCAAATGTCATTTCCTCTTAATATGTTTTGTCCTTGAAAATAGAGCTTACATCAGATAAGTGAATTACTACCTAAAATCTAGGTTCTCTGGTTAAAAAAAAAAAAAAGCAAAACCTCAGAGCTGAGCTGCTCAGTCCTGGGCTAAAGCCTGCAAGCAAAGCGTGGGACCCTCAGCACCTCTCTGTCAGTATGGAGCATGGGTTCTTCCAGGACATAAGGCCAAGCCCAAGACTAAGTACTCAGCAAAAGCTTCATAGTTAGAGATCTGAAGCAGTTCCAGGTCAACTAGGGCTGACGGGCCCTGTTCTTCTCCCTGTGTGCAAGAATTCACCTTGCACTTTCCTGGGCTTCAGATGCAAAAGAGAGTATTTATCATTTAGGGACCGTTCTGTCCCTTCAGAGACCATTTGCTGGCACTTCTATTCACAGCATGTGGGAGGCACTGTTGGGCAGCAGAGAAGGTGATGATCATAGCGTGAACCAAATGCAGATCGTTCCATCAAGGCAAACTGTGTAAAGTGGAAGGAGGGACAAGTGACTGAGTTATTATGAGGTGGGACCTAAGAAACCGCCACATTAAAATGCTCTTGAGAACTTTGGTCTAATTGGTGAGGAGGGTCTATGCGTGGGAAGAGGGTGTTGCAGTATCTCATGGGGGTGAAGTGAGAAAGCGTGTCACGGAGGGCTTTCTTAGGTGCTGATTGTGGCGAGCCTCTGAATATATGGGATACCTGTGGGTTTATCTTTCACACCGCAGCAATGCCGAAACCCCTTGTTAAGGCAGCTTCACGGGTTGAGTTTTCATTAGCCTTTTTATAAACTTGTAACACAATGGGAATTATTCCAATTCTAGAACAAAAGGAATGTGGTTCCAGAGATGAGAGTGGCTTGTGTCATGGCAGAGGACTCTGATACTTGGGCAGGAATAACAGGGGACGGTACAGTTGGCCGTGCCTCCCTCAGGTTCCTGGAGTAATGGTCTGGATCCCAACTTCACATCATTCTAGCCCTTGTCAGCCTGTGTGTGGCAAAGGCTGATGGTCCTATTTGCTTTAATGTGCAGCACATTGTCCAATTTGCTTTAAGTCATTAATCATTTAGTGCTATGACTATTATAATCTTTTTGTTGTTGTTGTTGTTGTTGTTGTTGTTGTTTTTTGAGACAGGGTTTCTCTGTGTAGTTTTGTGCCTTTCCTGGAACTCGCTTTGTAGACCAGGCTGGCCTTGAACTCACAGAGATCCACCTGGCTCTGCCTCCCAAGTGCTGGGATTAAAGGCATGCGCCACCACCGCCCAGTGACTATTATAAACTTATTTTGGAAAAAAAAAAAAAAAAAAAGAAAGAAAGAAATGAGGAGACCCAGAGAAGTTATAGAACTTGGCTGAAGAATCAAGAACCAGAAGCAAGATTTAACCTGTCGCACAGCCCTTTCCTCAAAACTAAAATATTCCTGCCTGGAGGAAGCTGGGAGAAATGGTAAGTCTCAGGAAGTAAATGAAGTTTACAAGGCTCAAGATGGGGTAAAAGATGCAAGGCTCACAAGGTTCCAGGGAAGACTTTATACATGGTAACAATTGCTTGGGGCAGGAGACCACGACAGAACTGTATGTGCAGGTTGATCATTGGGCTCCGGGGATTCACTTTTCTCTGAGTCATCCTCTGGGTGGGCCTTCTGGTGGTGCAACTACCTTTGTGTGACCCATGTGCCTTTAACTAACCTCTCACCCATGCTTGTGTTAAGTAACTCCAATAAACTCACTGCTTCGCTAAGCTAGATTTCAGTAGAGCCATGGTTTGGTTCGTTGTCAGTGCCCAATCTGAGCTGTTATGTGGATGGCTTCCCGGGGAAAGTCACCCAACACAAACCCAGGCAGTCAAGATCTACAGCCATATAGCCCAACACAAGCAAAACATCAGGCACAATTAGTGAGGCCTGGGCAGGCTTTTAAATTGTGTAGTAGTCACATTAAAATCATTTAATAATAAGCAGAGATATTAATCTTATTGATGCATTTTGCTTAGTCTAACACGTGAAGAATATTATCATTTTGGCATGTAATCAATGTTAGAAATAATTAGTGTGACATTTTAAAACATGCTATGTGTTTTGCACTTGTAGCCCAAGGACTTTGTCATGAGTTTAGCAGCTATGGGTGGCAAGCAATGCCATCCTAAAATTTTCTTTGCCCCAATGAGTTCCCTAAGCTGCTCACAGGACTCAAAGGACTTGAAGGTGGACCTGCAAGAGCAGTAGTTTCTGAGTAGCAAAACCACATATGTGGTGCAAGAGGAAATAATGCAACCAGAAGCAAAGTATTAACAACAGGCCCATTATGCAGACATTGGCTTTTTGGTAATTACCAAGCCCCACTTTGAGAAGTTGGAGAAGGCTGTTCTTGGGGCTTATGGATATTCTGAGAGTGAGTCCTGTGTCTTCTCAAAAGCTTCCTTCCATCTCTGTGTGCAGCAGGTGCTCTGTACATGGGAAGGAGTCTGGCTTATTATGCTCCACTTCCAAGAGAAGGCACATCCATAAGGCCAAGGTCATAGCAAGAAGAGGGGGAAATTTGAACTGTCTTAAATCTGCTGTCTCAGCAGCTATGTCTCAGAGTTTAGTTTGAAACATGCATCCCTTGGGTGCTCACGGATTCTCTAGAGATGGGCTGGGTTGCTGTGAGGCTGAGCTTCCTAGCAGCCAAGGTGAAGGGAGACAGAGTAAGTGATGTGAGTAGCAGAGTAGTGTAGAAGCCATGGAGGAGCATCACAGCTTCAAGCTCAGGACCCTAGAAGGAATTGTTCCTCTGGACTACTAGAAATAAAACTCCAGAGGTCCCCGTGCAAATCTCAGCATCATGTTGCAGCTCAGTGGTGTAAAATCTCCATCCTCATTCTTCTACCTATGAAGGGTTTCCCTCTTAGACCTTTTAGACAGAAGGTGTAGCTCTTCTGTATTCCACAGCTATCCCATAACTGCTTTTTCAGCCAGTGCTCTCCAGATACTCAAATGAACTGGCTTAATCTGGACCAGTGAAAAGATTTAGAAGAATGTGTCTCTAGTGAAGGGCTCTCGTGGGTTCCTCTGGACCTGCTCCTTTGTTCCCTGTATTAATGTGAGTATTTCCCCTGGCTGTTATTGCAACCATCTGTAGACCCGGCCCTAAATCTGGACACATGAAGTTGGGAGTTAATATGTTCCCTCTGTAATCCTTTCCCCCATCTGGTGGTGGAAAGAAGAAGGCCCTGAGGACCCGGAGGAAGGCTGAGCCCCAGGAGGGTAATGGCATAAGCTCCTGGGGGTCTGGTGAAAGTGTACCCAGCCAGACACCCGTCACAGGGCTGTGATAGACAGGAAAAAGCCAACTTCTGTTTTGCCAGACTACTATAACTACAGGATTTATTGGCTAGAGCAGCCGGCAGTATCTTAACTAATACAGTGCTCCCTTGGGAAATACTCGGGAATACAATTCCTCTCAACCAAGAACTGAAGGGTTTAAGCAGCACCAAGCTCAAGGTTACTTTCCTTGACAACTACTGGGAGTGCAAATAGTCTCTGTTTCAAGGAGGTGGGTGGGTGCGAAGCCTTACTTTTCAACAGTCGCCTAAGGTGGGAGCAAGATTAACACCCTCTTGTCACAGCGCTGTCACCTTGCAGAAACTCTCACCTGGGTGGAAAGTTCCCCTCTCCTCTTGGAGATAAGCCAGGTGTCCCCAGGTAGGTGCAGGATCCTTCTCAGACAGGCATTGTGCTTTACCTCCCCACATGGGAACAACAGTACTCAAGGCCACGTTGCTTCCTGCAGTGAACTCCCCTGCAGGAATTTTTGCCTGGAAAAAAAAAGCTTGATAGAACTATAATCTTTTAAAGGTTGAAGCAAACCTTGGACAGAGAACTTGGGCAACTCCTTTTCTTAAGTTGGGGTGAGATTGACAGGTCAAAAAAAAAACAACCTTTTGATGCTCATAATACAAGAACTTGGATAGATTTGTTATATATATATACATACATATATCCATCATCAATGCCATCTCCTATGTTATTATTATCAGCACTATTTTTCATTAAGAGCCCCTAACACACATGCATATTGATGGCTGCTCTAGCTACAGTAGCGATGAAATGGAATGAGCCCATATGCTCATCAACAGACGAATGGATAATGAAGTGTGGTACATATGCACTGTGGGCTTTTTTCAGCCACAGATAAAAAGGAAATTATGGAATTTGCAGGTAGATGAATGGATCTGGAAATTATCAAGTGGCATATATGACACACCCCCAAACAGTCACTGCATATGTAGATCCTAGGTTTGAATGAAAGAGAATGAGAGAGAGAGAGAGAATGTGAGTGTAGGCATGATAGAAAGGGGGCCGTGAGAGGGGGAAAAAAAGTTTTGAGGAGAGAATGGAGATAAACACATGATATGAAAGTAAAATGGAGGCTCCTGGGGGTGGAAGGTCACAGGGGTCAGGGGCATGAAGGAGGACTAACAAAATAATTTATGTTTGAAAATGCCATAATGAATCTTCATATTTCACATGCTAATGAAAATTAAAGAAGAATATCTAACATAAGATCCACCCTTAATAAATTAACCATACAACACAGTATCATTGGCTATGGTGCTTTACTCTCTGGTAGATCTCTAGGACCTGTTCACGTTAATGAAACTGGTCATCACCTCCCTCTTTTTCTCTTTTCCTCTAAGACCCTGGCAATGCCACTGTCCTTTCTGCATCTGTGAATATGACTCTTTTAGGTACCGCATGCGTGAGGTCCAAGCTTCGAAGCAGGAATGCATGTGGTTCATGGGATGGAGTAGAGAAATTGTAAGTAGAGAAGACATTCCTTTGCTAGCACGCAGGCCACCAGGCAAGCAGATGCTAACAGGTACCCAGGCACAGCCAGGCTGCACGCGGGCCTCTAGGCTGACACACAGGCAGGTTGGCTGGCAAAGGCAAATGCACTTAGCTCCAATCTCAAGGCCGTATCTATAGATGCCAATCAAAAGTGCCATTCTGGCAGGGATAGTTATGTAACAGATTATATCACTGTTTACTTTTGGGTTCCCCAGACCATTTATTTGGTGCTGACTCAGCCATGCCTTCCCTATTCAGGGATGTACAGCATTAGCCCTGCTGGATATCCACAGCCACACCGTGTTTTCTAAGTACAAACTGACCCTAATGGCCTCTATTCCCTAAAATATGTATGCCAGATAATACAGTATTTGCCTTTTTGTGCTTGGCTTAATTTACTTAGGATGGTACTCTCCAGTCTCATCCATGTTTTTACCAATGCTAGAATTTTCTTTTCCTTTAATGCTTAATAGTATTTTATTGTTTATATACTTCATATTTTCTTGATCTTCTCATCCATTGATAGATACTTGGGTTGTTTCTGTACTATAAATAACACTTTAGTGAAGATGTATGTGAAGTTATATCTGATTTAAATACCTTTAGATAAATACTCAGGAGCAAGACAGAAGCATTACGTTTGCTTTGATTACTTTTCATACCCACCAAAACAAGATGGCATGGGCATAAAAATGGACACGGTCCAACAGAAGAGAGCAGAGAGCCTAGAAAGCTGTGTTTAAGGTCAATGGATTCCCAGACAAGGCTCTAAGAATGGAAAATAGGGAAGAAGTAATGTCTTCAGTATATAGACTTGAGAAACATGGACATCTACTCGATAAAAAAAGGAAATTCTGCTCTCATATGACAGCACACACACACATAAATCAATTAAAAATGAATCTAACACTCGAAAGACAGACAACAGGACAACTGCTGGAAGAAAACACTGGAGTAAAGCCCTGACATTGGTCTTGGCCATGATGTTTTTGGCTTGCAATTAAAAGAGCAGGCGTTGAAACAAACCAACCAGAGAAGTAGGATTGCTACAAATGGGAAGGTTTCTGGTTGTTTTAAGGGGGTGGAGGGCAACTCGGCAAACTGAGAACAGACTTAAAGGCAGGAGGAAATATTTGTAAGTCACCTATCTGGTAATGGGTTAATGCTCATATTCAACCCAGAACCTGATTTAGAACTCTCCAAGGCTACCAACTGCCAATGGCTCCTCAGTAAGGCATGGGACTTGGAAAGCACCTTCCCTATCTGTGTGGCACTTTGGCTGGTTTGATCTTGTGCCGATCTTGAGCAGGTGACCACAGCTGCTGTGACTTCATGAGAGTCTTAGCCATGCCATGTCCAGAAGAGAGTACTTCACTGCACTCCTGACTCTTTGTCTCTTCCAATCTTTCTACCTTCTATTCCAGTACATTCCCTGAGGCTTGGCAGTGGGTTGGGTAGGTGTTGATAGAGATGTCCCATTTAGGGCTGAGCACTCAGTCTCTTAAGTTGATAGCTGCTGGGGGGAGGGAAAATCATTCCTTTTGTGAGGGTGCCCCTGCTGATAGATTTCTCATGCTCCAGCAACTGGTCCCACACCATTGCACAAATGGGCAGTACTAATTGGACTTAATGGGTTATAAACAACAACAGCAAAGCATGCAAAATTAGGAGGGAGCATGTTGTATGTGGGGGGGAATATAGAGGAAGTTGAAGGAGGAGGATGGACGGGGTGGATATGATCCTATTTAATTGTGTACATGTATAAAATTTTCAGGAATAAAGAAAACGTGTGTTTACTGTTTCAAGAATAGTCAGCAAAAGACTTGAGTCGGTGTTCCTCTGAAGACAGACAGACGGGCAACCGGTATATGGAAAGGTACTGTCAGCATCATCAGGGAAATGCAGATCAAAACCACAGTAAGATAGTACTGCATTCCTGTTAGGATAGCTGCTATTGAAAACAAAATAAAAAAACACAAATATTGGTAAGGAGAGGTAGAACTGAGGCATACTACTGTGTGAGAACATAGATGGGGCAACCATCGTGGAAATCAATTTGGAGATTACTCCAAAAATCAAAAAGAGAGACAGGGATCCAGTGATCCAGTACCTTCTTCTTGGCATTAGTTTTTAAGCGTGACACACACGATAAATGCCCAGGTTTGGTCTACACTACAATTCTGTAATCCATGTGTATGAGTCCATGGAAACTCTGGAAAGCAGTTTTTGTTTTGTTTTGTCTTTGTGTTTCCTACTGTGTCCCTGGAGCCATGGCCCCTCTCCTGGTGTAAGCATCTGAACACTGACTAAGAAAGGACATTTCCCGTGCAGTGCAGGGTAAGATGGTTTGCCCTTAGGGAGGCAAAATGGAGGGATGGAGGCTAAAATGAAGAGAGAGAGCTGGGGTTGTAGTTCAGTGGTGCAGTACTTGCCTCGCGTGTATAAGACCTCCAGGTTTGACCTCTGAGTAGTGAAAAGAAAAGGAAAGAAAAGAACCAAGAGAGAAAAAACAAATCAATTCCAGGAGGGAATGGTACCCAGCTGTGCTTAGCCATGGTAGTGTTTTCATTAGGTCATGCTCTAAGGACGCCTTCAGGGGTTTGCAAACCTTGCAGGCATCCTTTGCTTCTGAGGGAAGTTTATCATTGAGTCATTTGGAGAGCTTGGTGGGCTGCCCAACAGTGAGCTCATAAATTCTCCAGATTGTAGGGAACGGATGAGAGGGAAGACAGGGAGAGAATCGAGTGATGAGATGGGGTGGAGTCTAACAGGAGGCCAGCGCTTGTATGTGGCTGGGACAGCTGATGCCCCACCCGAGAAGCGCATCCATCTTTTCAAATTTCGCTGTAATTTCTCAAGACTCAGGTCCTTTGTCCTTCAAGTGGATGAAGTCAAACTGAGGCTAAAGGTTGAAGTACCAGAAGGCAGCACCCCAGGGCTGAGCTCTCCCTCTTTCTTGAATTTTGAGGCATAGTCTTACCTTATTTTGGACTTTTACTGTATAATTTTTCCTCTTCTGAGATGTTTTAGGGTTGGAGAAGAGTGTACGCAGCAGACCCTTCCTCAGAATACAGGCTGAGGTAGTTGGGATAACTGGAGTCATGGGGCTTTGCTGTCTGTAGTCCTGAGTGCCTTTCTCTCAAACTTGGGGCTGTAAATGGAAGAAGCTGCATGAAGCTGGGGCTTCATTACATCAGACTCTTCTGCTTGTTGATTTCCCTTCATCTCAGGATCTTGAAGAAGGTCTATGGTTTCAGCCAATCTCGAGGGTACTCTAAGGAGGGAGTCCCTGGGGACAGTGCCTCCTAAAGTTCCACATGCAGGTCAGTCATCTGGGCAGCTGCTAAATGTGAGCATTCTTCTTGAGCAGATCTGGGTGGGGCTTGAGATTTTGCACTTCTAACCAGTTCCTAAGTGATGCAGTTGCTGCTGCTCGGAGGACCACACCCTTTGTAGGAAAGGTCTAGGAGATAGGGCCACATGCAGAGATGTGGGGCCTGCGCAGCTTCCCAGGGTATCCAGGTAAAGGAGTCTGAGAAGCAAAGAGAGAATGTTCCTGCTGGGCTTCCTTCCATTCTGCTAGTTGGTTGCTTTTGTGTGCTTGCTGTGACATATTTGGCCTGGGGACTTCTTGAACCCTTGTGTTTGAGCTAGATGTTCCATCAACCTGAGACCAAGCAAGCTGGGCACAAGCAGATTGTTGGAAAGCCTGCCTGGGGACACAGGGACTAAGACACTTCCTCAGATCCCTAGTTGGCATCTTGGGTCAAAGCACAGCTCCTTGTTGGCCCCTCATCCTCCCAGAACACCTGAGAGAAGGATGCCATGGCTCCCAGAGTGGCTTGGCTCCTTGTATTCTGACACGTGCATGTTTGCTGTTTTCTAGAAAGAAATGTGTCTTGGCTGGAGGCCCACACTTCATTCCAGCATATCCTTTTTACCAAAAGAGCTGTCCCTGGAGCTGCCAACTGTGTTTACGAGAAATTCATCCAACAATACTTTGGATCTGGGAGCATGCCCTGACCGCAAACATGGCCTTCACTACCCTGCAAAAGCCTGGCACATGGTGTTGGCGTCTTTATTTTTTATTCCAAAATGTAAAGCTCGTTTATTTCTTTTCTTTCTTTCTTTCTTTCTTTCTTTCTTTCTTTCTTTCTTTCTTTCTTTCTTTCTTTCTTTCTTTCTTTTTTTTTCCAGCTGGGAAAACTCCTGTCGGAGGATGTAATGTCCTTTCCAGATTCAATATTATGCAAACTGCATATCAGCAGATGGAGTAAACAAATATGTCCATGAAGCTTCTTGATGCACAGAGCGATGGCAGCCTCACCAGTGCATAGACACAGACCTGAGATCTATGCAGTGGCTGCTGACTTTATCTCCCCTTGTTTTGGGCCATCTTGCTTCCTTGGAATGTGTGGCTGGAGTCTGAGATCTTGACTGACAGGACTTGGTAAGGGCAAGTGTTTGGAAATCAAATGTGAGCTGTCCTTGCCTGGGTCTGGGGGCTCTTGTCCAGGTCTCAGCAAGAAACTCATGACTCAGACATCCTGTGGTGACTCCCCATTTTTCACTCTTCACACCCCATCACAACTGTGAGATCCTCAGCCACAGCCACTGCTGCGGAGTCTCTGCTCTCTCTCTCTCTCTCTCTCTCTCTCTCTCTCTCTCTCTCTCTCTCTCTCCCCTGAAACATGTAGATAAAGGACAGCAAGAGGCACTGAACCTCCCTGGCAAAGAGAGCTGAGCCAAGTCCCTTCCCATCACAGGCTTTCAATTCCAGACATGGACCGTGTTAAAATAGACGTGACTGGCCAAGACTGGTTTCTGCTTTGTAATTCTCTCCGTGTGTGCTGGTCCAAACATGCTCCTATAGTTATAAACCCTGTGAGATGAAGCACCCTTTACAGTGTTCCTCATAAGCAATGAAGGGTTCTTAGAGTGATTTGTGAAAGGTAAATAATGAATAGATAGAGAAGCCAGCCTTTTAAGAAAGTTATGCTTTCCATTTTTTTCTTTCTTCTCCTTTTTGTTTTATATCTGCTGTGTGTGTGTGTGTGTGTGTGTGTGTGTGTGTGTGTGTGTGTGTGTGTGCGCCTGCCTGTGTGTGTTTAAATGTGGGTGCCACACGTGCATGTGAAGGTCAAAAGATGTCTTGCAGGAATTGGTTTTCTCCTCTGCCCCGTGAGTCCCAGGAGTTGAACTCAGGTCGTTAGACTTAGCAGCAAGTGCCTTGACCTGCTGAGCCATCTTGCTGCCCAGTCATGTTTTCCTCTACGTAGTGCAGCATCATGTTTCCCCAAATACATTTGCATTCAGAATACAATGAGACAAGCATATCAACAGACCGTCTTCAGAACCAGAACTGAAATGTTTTGCATTGACTCTCCATGTACCACCTCTCCTAGGCTGTCAGTGAGTGTTTTCCTGCATCTTCTGTTCCCCTTGGGCTGCAGCAGGGAAATTTGCCTTTTTGAAAGAAACCTGTTTGCCTACATGCTTATTTCTCTCAGTACAAGAACTTGCCATGTCCTCTGTTCGCATGTGATAAGGCAAGAGGCCTCTCTCACCATTAGCTGCCTTATAAATCTGGTTTTGCAGAGATAGTTGCTCAGGCAAAGTGCCTTTGGATACTGAAGACAGTGTATTCAGCTATGCAGAACAGGACCCTGATAAGCAGGGCATTCCCTCTTTATTGTTTTAGAGGGGAGATGAGCTCAGAGATTTCAGGAGAAAGAAGGCCCTGAACCCCATTTTGTGCCTGATCATACCTGGATGCCATGCTATATTACCGAGGAGATGGCTGTGTCATGTACTTGGAAAAACTGTGGGCCTACTGCATAGTCCCTTTGTCCCAACAACCCTGGAGGCTCCACCAGCAACTTTATGCAAGATGCCAGGAGGAGAGGCCAGGTTGGGGAGGCCACAAGCAGGGCCAGTTGAGTGTCCAGCCAACTATACTTAATGATCAGATATCTTTTTGTTAAAAAACAAAAACCAAACAAAACCCCGAGTATCTTTTTTTTTTTAACACCTACCAGGAAGTTGGTACCCCATGTAAGTGTCTGATGATTGCATTATAAATATTTTCAAAGCTCTTCTCTCTATACAGTGTTATTAAATCTATTCTTTTGGGTTGGGCAATGGGAGAAATCAGTCAGCCGAAATACTCTTAGGACAGTCACTGGGTCCATTCGGTGTTCTGTTCTCTATGCCAACAAAATCTCCCAAGAATACCACAGGAAAAAAATGTCGAGGATTACTGTCAGATTAGCTTGTTTGCCCCCTGCCATCCCCAGCCCTTCTGACATAGACAATAAAGACAAGCACAATGGAATTATACTAATGAGTTTGTTTAGCAAGGAGCAGCCCTGGCAATGTGATTGCCGTGTACCGTTGGCAGATGTACTCTCCCTGTCCCACTTCCCGCTTCCCTCTCTTCTGAATCTCTCATCAGATAGATGTGCCATCCAGACCCTGAGTGGGTACGCTTGCTCCTCAGAGATGGCTCTTTGGTTATATTTCCTTATCTTTCACATTCAAGGATGCTGCGGTAGATAGACTTTACGATGATTTACGAAGACTCTCATAGCCTCCTGTTCATGTTTCCTGAGTATGTAAAGGACCCCATGGCTCGACTCTCACCAAGAGAATATGGTCAAAGAATGGGATGTCACCCCTATGGTTTTGTTACAATATGTGAGATTCCATTGGGCTAGCAGATTCGCAGCTGATCTCTTTTCTTTGGATGGAGTAAAATGGTCATGTTGGGAAACCCACATGTGTTTTTAGTTACTGAGGGCAGCTTCACCCTGTTAGTCAGTGAGAAGCTGGGGTCTCAGCTACAAGGAAATGATTCTTCAAACAACATGAATGAGCTTAGAAACAGATCCTTTTCCAACCTGGCTTTCAGCTGAGAACACACCTTGATCAATCGTTATGGCCATTTTGTGCAATACCACACAGAAGGCCCACCCAGCTGCGTGCTCAGATGCCTGACCCTCAGAAACAACCAGTTAATAAGTGCTGTGTGTAAAGCCCTTACATTTGTGAAATCTTCTGTGGAGTAGTAGAAAGAGATATGCTGCAGCAAGGAGGAGTGCCTGGGAAGAAGTCCATGTTTGCTCTTCCACTTTTCCAAAGTTCTTCTGCAGGTCACTGTGAAAATGAAAACCTAGATGTTTTACCAGACAGTTCAAGTTTATGTCTATTTCTATCTGTGTCGGTCGGCTGACCATCTCTTCTGAATTCTAGACCTAAATGCAAACTGATAGATCTTTATATGGTGGTTCCACCCTGTAGATGAAAAGGTGTCAAGATCAACTTCTCATCTTTCCAAATCCGTCACTTCACCATTGCTTTTTGTATAAGGTCATGACATACCTCCTATTCGTGTGGATCCTTGCCTTCCTAGTCCCCAAGACCAACTCTTCCCTGGGCCCTTAAATGGATCTCACATTTCAGATCTCATGCCAGGAAGGGAAAGACAACACAAAGGCCTTTGCAAAGTATTTCTCTGCTCATCTCGGTGACCTTCATTGTGGTCTGAAGGCCTGTAGAAATTCTTTTATCTGGGAGATAAGGAAGCTGTAAGTATTAGGCCAGTGTAATGGACAAGTGAGCTGCTGAGGTGCTGGGTCTAGAGAGTGGTATTGGCTCCACACACAAGAAGAAAGAGGAGTACTTGTGCTGCAGATCCATGTCCCCAGTCTCTCTGTCCCAGTCCGCTAAACCCACACCAGCAGAGGTTCAGAGCAGCCAGCTACACAGACTCCTACATTAAGCAGTCTTCATCTGTCACCCAAAGCTTCATCATATAACCAAGAGTTTTCACAACCGTACAAACCTTGTATGACTGCTTTTGATAATTCCTGGGCTGAAATTTCCCTCCCTGTCTGCATCATTTGTCGAAACTGGGAGTTCTCAGGCATTGACTTTTTAATGTGTGTAATGAAAGGTGGTGCCATGTCTTCAGGTAAACCAGTTAGGTGTGCAGAAAGAGACTGTGTATGTCTCAGAAAAAAAAAAGCGAGACAGGATCTCGGAGAAATGTCATCCGGGAGAAGAAGAATTAAACTCACATGAAAATGGTATAAGGGACTAGGGGAAAGACAAAGCATGAAGCCAGTGAATATGGCGATGGGTAGATCATGCGGTACAGAGCAGTGTTTGGAAAGGTAGAAGGGTGTGTGGAAGGTACACAAGGATGAAGACTGAGACTGCCCTACTAGTCTACTAGGCGTTTGCTCTACCTGGATGCTGCCATTTCTCCTACATTTGACAAAAGGCACTCCATATTTGCTCCCAAGTTGTCTAGGAGGCAACGGCGGTAGAACAGGACCAATTGCACACAGATTGCATTGCCATCTCAATGCCAGTAGAAGCAGAGGAGTCACTTAAAAGAACCACAGAAATTCTAACCTTGAGTCCAGAGACTAAAATTCTGCACAGAGGCAAGTGAAAAGGAGAGCCAGGTGATGTCGTAAGCCACGTGCTCCACCGTACCTTATGGTAAAGGCTGCAGCAAGCATAAATCCACTCCTTATAATATACTTCTTGCGGGCTATGGGGGCACACCCAAGCGAAATTCTTGGAGATGGTCCCAGAAGAGGAAAGGATGACACAATGCGATCCCATGGTTGTCTGACAGCCTGCTTGGCTTCAAGAGGAGACTTGGGTCTCTGGAGGGAAGACACAGCTGTAATCTGTTCATCTGCACTGTTCCGTCACTGGGCAACGGGCACTTTGGTGTTTCAATACAGGTTGCATGTCCCTTTCAGAAGATGGTCACTGATGCTGGGTGTCAAAACAATAGCCCTTGAAAACAGCTGGTCTGATGAGCACAGTCCCGAGTGCAAGATGTACCAGAAGCCAGATCACTTAGTTGCCAGAACATGCAGATTCTTCTCAAAATTGTGGACAAAGGGATGATGAAATCTCTTTGAAATTATTTATGTAAATATATGCCATATATGTGCAACTTAATTTTCACTTTCTGAATGGGCCACATGGCATTTATTTTTCTAGCTGACTTATGCCAACAGGCAAAATTTCTTCATTTCTAGATAGTTTAGAAATTTCATTTTAATCATTTATTGTTTGAGTCTTTCATTTAAACAGCTACCCTCAAACAATAACAATCATTCCTTTTTATTATTTATGGTTAAAGATTATTGTATTCCTTTCTTTTTTTTTTTTTTTTTAAGCTAGCACACCATCTCCTTGGACTTCTTGTTTTTTATCTGAGTGCATGGTGTTCCATGGACATCGAATTATCTGTTTTTTGCTTGTTTGTTTTATCCTCCACTTATCTCCAGGGCTCCACTCTTTTTCCTTAGCACGATTCAGCTCGCTACTGTTTTATTGGAGCATCACAAGGTCAGATTCCCTTGTGGACACAAGAAGGAGCTGCTCAACCAAAACACAGCTATGGGCTGGGTAAGGGAAGGACCTTTGCTGATGAGAACCACGACGCTGAGGATAAAATGTCAGGTCAGAGCATGTGCTCAGAGGTGGGACTGCCTGAGCTCCCTCACTTCCTTACACGCACGTGCCTGAAGGAAGATGGACAGGTGCACAAGAAAGGGCAGAGCAAGCGCACAGCAGCATCGAGGGCGCAGACACTGAAGGATGGATCACAGAAACTGATGGAGGACCGTTTTTGGCTGGTGCAGCTTTCAGCATACCAGCATTTGTGACTATGCTAGTGTCTATACCAAGGATAAGAATGAAATGCAGCCGGGCGGTGGTGGCACACGCCTTTAATCCCAGCACTCGGGAGGCAGAGCCAGGCTGATCTCTGTGAGTTCGAGGCCAGCCTGGGCTACCAAGTGAGTTCCAGGAAAAGGCGCAAAGCTACACAAAAAAAACCCTGTCTCGAAAAACCAAAAAAAAAAACAAAAAAAGAATGAAATGCATTGTTGTGTTATGTGTTGAGCCTCCACCCCCCTCATCTTTGAAACACACACAGATAATCTAAGGTTTCCTTATATTTGCTATGAAGCCAAGGATTGTCTTAAACCCCTATTCCTTCTGCTTCTACCTCTGAGACACTGGGATTATAGGCATGTGCCAAAAGACAGACAGCTTTCCTTCTCCCTCCATCCCGCCTTCTCTCTGTTCCTTCATTTTCTGGCACAGGGTCCTGAACCCAAGGCTTTGTCCTTGCTATGCAAGTACGGCAACACTAAGCTAATTTCCCAACCAATCACACACTTTCAGTGAAGGAAGTCAAGGCGTATGTGTTTCAAGAATAAAACAGCAGCTGTCCACATGGCCCGCGGATGGACGGATCAGATTTCCTTTCTTTTTATTCAACTAGTAACCGGTACCATTTGTACCGACGAAATGTCCTTGGGATTCTTTTGAGTGTTCTTGAAAGTGGTGCCAAGAGGGAAGAAAGGGGATGTTTTTATGATGGTGGAATTGGTACCAACGTCTATTTAAATTTGAATAGCAAAGGCCCTCCATTAGTTTGTCAGGGCTGTTAGAAGGAACAGAACAAAGCCCCGCAGATTGGTTGGCTGAACAACAGAAATGTTTGTTTTTCCAGGTCTGGAGCCTAGAAGTCTGAGGTCAAGGTGCTGGCTGAGTTGGTTTCTTTTGAAACCTCTCTCCTTGGCTTGTAGACAACCTCTGCCTGCTCAGGGTGTCCTCACATGGCCTTTGCTTGTGTGAAGATTTCCACTGATTATAAAGGAAAGTATTATTGGATGGGGCACCTACCCTAAGGCCAGTGCTTTAACAGAATTAACCTTTTAAAGACCCTGTCTCCAAGTACAGCCACATTCTGAGCCACTAAGGAGTTAGGATTTCAGCATATGAATTTGAGGATTCACGATACAGCCCATAACATGGACCTTATTTACTTACTATTTTTTGGGAAAAGTTAACATTTTAATTCACCATATGCTTTTCAGGTCTTTTTTTTTTTTCCACTTTTCTTTTTTGGAGACAAATCATTTTTGTGATGATTTTGTTCAAGGTCAGCTCACATCTTAAACTTGTTGCTAAACTCCTCATCTTCTTCTGCGTTTTGTAACAGATATTATGGGCCCACAGGGCCTTTCCTGAAATCATCAAAAAAAAAAAAAACGTATTTCAGAATTCAGAACCTTTGAGTTTTTAGAGAAATGGTGAACATCCTGTATGATTACCTGTCTTAATGAGACCGTGGGTATCTGTGACGTCAGATATAATAAAGCATATTGATATGTCACAGTAGAGTACATAAAAAGATAAACCAAATAAGGACCAGTTTGTGCTCAGCAGTTTACATTTGAACACATTCTACAAGGGATTCTGGTGCAGAGAATGGGAGTTGGGGCTGGAGTGATGATGGTCAGTGATGGAGAGCGCTTGTCTCTCCTGCAGAGGACCTGGATTCAGTTCTCAGCGCTCATATGGCAGTTCACACTGGTTTAAGTCCAGTTCCAAGGGACCCGACATCCTCTCAGACATGCACATGGTGTGGTATGTGTGTACACATCTACACCGGCAAGCATTCGCACATGAAACATAAAAATAAATCTATTTGAAAAAGCACAAGGACCACTCCTTTGGAGAGTATCTGGTCTGCTTGGCTCAACCTGCATCTAAAGCATTAAGACCAAGATGACATGTGTAGTTCAGGTCATGGACCAGAGAGAACCCAGGTATTAAACATGAACGCAGCCAATACTGAATCCGGAGTTTTCAAAAAATTAGCTTTCCCCCCTCTTGTGTCCTACCTCTCTCTGGGGGTAACAGCTCAGGGCAAGTCTCTTCTCAACTCCAGTACAAGCTGCCCAATGTCCCGGGCACCTCGTGCTAACCCACTGTGTACCCTGAGAGCAAGCCACTGGACCCCCTGGGCCTCAGTTTCCCCACTGTTACACTGAAAACATGAAAGTTTGCCCTGCCACCTAAGATCCCTTTCCGCTGTGACTTTAAAGCTGCTTGCCAAGCTCTGACACACACGCTTCCATCCTCCCCTGGCTATCAGCGGCCATCTGGCAATTAGCAGCCTCTGAGGCAGCTAATCCCACTCTGAGCTGGATTAAAAGCTGAAGTTTAAAACATGGAGATAGGCAGGTGATTTCTGTTTGAGTCTTTGGGTCCTGCTGTCCCTGGCAGCATGATGAGGGAGGACAGAAAAGCTGATTTCTTTCCCTTATCAACCCCGGGAGGCTCAGAAAGCAAGATCAGCCTTCCAGAGCGGCATGATGCAGGGCAATGTGCTGGGCTGCAGGAGGCGCCAGGTGAGCCCACAGGGAGCCCCACCCCAGCAACCTGGGCAAAGGTTGCTGGACAAGAGGATGGAAGAAGCCACCTTGAGTGTGGAGCACTCTACTGCCGGGGGGGGGGGGGGGGGGGGGGGGGGGGGGGGCGGGGGGGGCGGGGGGCGGGGGGGGGCGGGGGGGGGGGACAAATGAGAAGCCTGGGGGAACAGAGGCCAGGATCATTTTGAACCTGGAGTCCCAGACACCATAAAGGGCCTTGGGGGTGGCAGCTGACAAGCTCCTTGGCTCCTCTGGGGTGCCCTGTCATTAGGCAACACGGTCAGAAATCAAGCCCATGTGTTTGTTCATAGCCCGAGGAGATAATTAACTTATATCCACAGAGGGCCTTGATTACATTCCTAGCATGCTCCGAATGAGAAGCCTCATCTTGGAAAATGCCAGTGGTGGTGGGGGCGGGGAGGCGCTTGCAATGGTTGGCTGAGGAGTCATTTGTTCAGAAATTGGGTGAGTAATCAAACAAATGCCTCTTTTCCTAATTGTTGATAAAAGTCAGTTGCCGGGGCAGATCTGGGAACTCACTCCTGAGAGAATACATTACTTGAGGTGAGCATGCTTCCGAATATGTTAGCACGATCTAGATACATTTCACATAGCTTGAATTTAACAACAAATGGTGCCCATTGTGAATTTTATGTCGAGCAGGCTTAGGGGGAGGGAGATTTATGCCTGTATTTTATGGCTGGCTTGTTAACTGCTGCCTGGGACCACTTTTTATACAAAGATTTACTTAGATACCTTATTGAGCACCTACTGTATGCAACTCAATTGTAGGTGCAAATGAGACCAAAAGAAATAGTCTTTTTGCCTTTGGAAGCCTATTGCTTATCCTAAATGCTTTACAAAATATTCTTGAACCAAGAATTGTGTAATTTATACTGGAAATGTATCTTTTTAAATTTTTAAAAAGATTCATCTATTTTATATGTGTGGGTGTTTTGTCTGTATATATGTCTGTTCATCATGTGTATGCAGTGCCTCCAGAGGCCAGAAGAGGGCGTTGTATCCCTTGGAACGGGAGTAACAGCCACTGTCAGTGGTGAGAGTTAAGTCCACACGTATCCTCTACAAAAGCAACACGTGGTCTTAATTGCTAAACCATCTCTCCAGCCCCCTAAAGAATTTAAATTTATTTTTATTATTTTAAAATTATGTATGTGTGTACATATGGCACATGTTAAGGGGGAAGTAATGTGCACATGAGTACAGGTACCCAGTAAGTGCAGGTGCCTACAGAGGCCACAGGTTTCCAGTCCTCCTGGGGCTGAGTTACAGGTGGTCGTGAGTTGTCAGATGGGGTGCTGGGAATCGAACTCAAGTCCTCTGGAGGAGCTGTCTCTACAGCTATGAGGGTATTGTCAGGTGATTTCCTCAACCGAAACATTCCATCCTGGGAATCGTTAAGGCTTGGGATGCAAATAAACTTACAAAACTTGGCATGCAAATAACTCGCATGTCTCAGGATGATTTTTGAAACGTATAAGATTCACAAGACCCCTCCCCAAGGCTTAGAAGCCATAAGGACTGCTGGGGAGGTGGCTTTCAAATCATACGGGGGGGCTTCAGAGATGCAGCGTTTGTGAGTAATCTCCTATGTTGTGATGGTCCTTTTAGTTGCGTTGGGCTCCTCAGTGCTCCCGTAAATAAGCCCGATAAACTCACCAGTTTACGAGGCTAGACTTGGGTGGAATGATTTCTTTATCCTGCCATTGGTGCTCTATGTAGGGATCACATCTACCCAGGGAAAGCCACATACCATGGGTCCTGCAGGTATTCAGTTGATAATTAAACTGGAGTGGACCAGAATGAAATAGCTTATGTATTTTGAGAGCTCACATGCTGGGAACAGCAGTAAATAAGTATTATGCTGTTTATTTTTTCTGATAATTCTGTGAAGTTGCTGTTTTAACTACTCTATAACCTTGAGAAAACCATGGCACAGAGGGGTTAAGTACCTGTACTAAGACTAGTAAGAGTAGGGCCCGAAGGGGCATGGAGTTGGGACTTTCTCAGCTCACAAATGCCATGTCTCCACATCACTCCACTCTTACACTGAGCTATATCTCTACCTCTGGGGACAATTTTTTTTAAAAGATTGATTTATTTATTATATATACAGTATTCTGTCTGCATGTATGCCAGATCTCATTACAGATGGTTGTGAGTCACCATGTGGGTGCTGAGAATTGAACTCAGGATCTCTGGAAGAACAGCTAATGCTCTTAACCACTGAGCCATCTCTCCAGCCCCTGGGGACACTTTGACAGTGAATTTTCCAAAAAATTGATGAGAAAAGCAACTTAAGTGGTTGTATATGCAGTTTGGGATAAGGATGCTGAGTCTTATAGAGCTACTGACTCATTTAAGGTCACATACCTTGTCTATCAGGGAGGTGAAATTTCCCATGTCTGGTCCATCTGAAGACTGGCCCATTGGAACCATTCTGTGTGGTACTCATTAATCTTGAGTCTCAGAGACCATAGAGTCAGTGGCCTACCCAGTGGGGACTGAGTTCAGGTTTTTTGTGACTTGGTTTTCTCTTCTCTTCCTCAGAAATGTCATGTCCAGAGGGACAAACTGAGATGAGCTTTGTTGATGAGATGTTAGATTTCTGAAGAGGAGACAGAGAAGGCATGGGTAATTTTCTCAAACTTCTCAATGTTTATTCTCCATGGTTATTGCACAAAGTTTCAATTTGCCTAAAAGAATTACTTAGTAAGATAATGTGGTTAAATATGCAGTTGGAAAAAGGAAGAAGAAAGTAACTGAAGTATAACATGACCCAGGAACCAGATGTCAAAGACCCACCACAATAAACTTGACAGAGTTTACGATGTACATTGTTTGGCATATGTTATCAAAAGAGAAGAAGTATAAATAAACTTGGTGCTTACCTAATTCCCAGTTGCTTCCCACAAAAGCAGAACAAGCACTTTGGAGAAAAATAGCCATTTCATGTTCTAAACCGAAGGTTAATTTCTCTTGAAAAGAAAACTCGCAAGTGTTTTCCAACTCTTCTAAACCCAGGACCTTTTGATGGCAACAAGACCTCACCACCCACTGAGGATTACTGGTGCACAGAAAATGCATTTGTGTCCTATATACTCCTTTTAACCACAATAATTTTGTTGATCTTTACTTTCTATACAATGTTAGTCAAAATAAGTACCACTTGACTGTCCAAGTACAAAATCAATCCCTCGATTCTGCAGGGACATTGGTATACCATTTCAAGGGAACATGGTAGCCCTTCTTATTAAACAACCTTTAAAAGAATAAAGCATTTGGCCAGAGGCATCTGCAAATGTTGAAAATACCAGATAAAATTCGATGAGCATCAGGGTTTATACTGGATGTTAAACTGTCTCCACTAAGGAATTAAAATGGAAATGGTAATTTTACAAAGCGCATCACTTGATGAAAGGGATTAAAGTTATCACCGTGTATGGAGTCAGACATTGTCTGTTGCCTAGCATGGCTTGCCGAAAAAGACACACCACCCTGTGGTCTTCTTCCTAGACTGAATGATCTGAGTACAGCTGTGAGGAAACACCAGTGTAAGCCAAGCCCTCATTCTGGAAAACAGTTGACTTACACTCTTCCAAAGTGTGACAGTCTCAATAAACAGACTAAAAGAGTGTCCCAAATGAAAGGACAGAAACCAGATGTGACAAAGGAATGTAATGTGTGAGCCTGGGCTAGATGAGAATTTTGGACCAATGTGTGCTTGTTCTCTCTCTCTCTCTCTCTCTCTCTCTCTCTCTCTCTCTCTCTCTCTCTCTCTCTCTCTCTCTCCTATCTATAAAGGGGTACATTGGGACAGATGGCAACATTTGAACAAAACCTATATATTAGGTAATACTAAATAATTAAATATTATTTTCCTAATTTTGTTAATTTCACTTCAATTATGTGAGAGAGGAACACAGACATATACACTCAAGTTTTAGGAGTAAATGAGGACCATAATTTGTAGCTTACTCTCAAGTGGTCACAAATGTGCTCAACCAGTCCCCATGAGAAAGAGAGATAATGTTAATAGCTGTAAAATATGTTGTATTTGTAGTTTTTTTTTTAAAAAAAAAAAACCAAAAACATTTAAATCGAACTTATCACCGTGACCAAGAATGAACTCTCTAATTCTCTATTTTCAAGGTCCTAGGGAGCCTGTAAACTGGGAGCTTGCAACCCCACCCACAGCGTAGAGGGCCATCTCTACGTAGTCAAACGTTAGCCAGCATCTTCTCTGACAAGAATAGCCATTTCCAGGACACTTTCTTTTTAATTGACTTATTTTGTAAAGTCATTCTACCTCACCAGAAGGGTCCTGTCTCTGAATTTTATTATGAGGGCATTCTTTATTAGCATAGAGAAGAGAATGACATCATGAGAAGGATTTAAGTATTTCTTACCTTAAAATATCCTTATTAGTTACCAGCACTTTCTCCTGCCTCTTTATTACTGTTATTTATACCTCACTAGGAAGATTTTCACAAGCATCTTTCTGTTGCCTTTCATCACCCCTTTTTGATATATTCTCTTCCTCTGTGCTTTTTCTTCCAAGTTTTTGTATTTTATTTGATGCCGACAGTTTTATAAGGAATGGTTTTAATAGGTACATGCTGTAAAATGGAAATATTTTACTAGGATATTACATAAAATACACAGAAGAAACTAGGGTATAAATTATATTTTTATTGTAAGATTTTACTGCAAATAAGTTCACATATACAATCTTTTATTTATGATGAGAGCAAATTCCTTTTACTTATAGCTGCTTTTGAATGTGGTGCTTCAGTGAGTAAGCTTATGTGTAGCTACATAAAAGAAGGTTCGATTTTGATGAGAAATGAGAAAACTCTTAGTTAGGGAATGCCGTTTTTCTTGTTGACTCACAAAAGTAGGCGAAGGAAGAATTGAAGAGTTGGCTATGCTGGTGTGGGGGGAGGTCAGTAAGACAAGGTCATTTATTCCCTTAGACTTCCAAAGACGTGTGTGGTCAGCTCTGAACAGGATACTGATGCTACATAGACCCCCACCTACCTTTGCTCTACCCCACTCAACCTACCCCCTTGAACTTGAGCTTTCCTAACTTTTCCTTTTATTGAGGGGAAAAAAAAAAAAAACCTGCTTAGGCGTGGAGACCTGTGATAGCCCTCCGGAGCTACTATTCATGGAAGCAAATGAGATTGAAGTGCATTATCTGTTGTTTCTAATCTACAGTTCATTTATTATTATTGTTTTGGTTTGTGGTGCTGGGAATAGACTCCAGATCCTCATACATGAAAGACAAATGCTGTCACTAAGCCACACCTCTGCCCTAAACAGTAACTCTGAGCCATGCCCCTTCCCAGACCTAAATGTTGCCTTCCACAAAGCTGACCACAAGGAAGATTATAAAAGATGCTAAATTTCTTGTTTCTTTGTTTAAAAGTTATACTTAAAAATATGCTTGATTTGTTGTATCATTTTTTTCTTCTTTTCTGAGCTAGATTTGTTCTATATCACCCAGACTGGTCTCCATTTATAGCCCATTTACTTGCAAATAATCCTGACTCTTTGAAGTCCTAAGAAATAATTGGATGCCACAGTGTACCTATTCTATATTTAAACAACACAGACAACAAGAACTTTCCTGTAAGATATTGTCAGGGATTTGCTCAGACAGGCTCAGTTCTCCTGTAAGCCAAGTCCTCATCTGAATGTAACATCTTTTGATTATCAACCCTGGACCTCTCAGACCACTAAGGGATCCCCTCCTCTTCAGTCACCTTTAGGCAGAGCTCAAGAGTGCCATGGGCCAGTCCTGTACGGCTTGGGTCTACCTCTGACCAGGAGTGAAAAAGGAAAGGGTCAGTGTGGCTGCTCTACTACTTGCTGGCTTGCACTTTCCCTTTCACTGAAACAGGAAATTAACTGAAATGTGGACTTGCCCCCTGAGAAGAGGTGTTCTTAATTTTGTCAGGTCATGAAAAATGTCTGCTGGAAATGGGATCTCAACAAATAAGACACTTTCATTTAATGACCTCCCTACAAACATTTATTGAGTCCCTTTCTAGGCTTATGTAGTTTCTCAAAGATTCGCCACCTCTTGACATACCATTTATTTTAGAGATGCTATAATTTTTCCAATTTCTCCAGCGAAATTAAGTCACAGCAATTTCTGGAAGGCAAATTTTCAGAAAGAGCTTCTTAAGAAAATCAATGAGTGGGATTATTTGACTTTTAATTTGCCTCATTTCTGTTGTAAAAATAATGTGCTCTCTCTCTCTCTCTCTCCCTCCCTCCCTCCCTCCTTTTCCCTCCTTCCCTCCTTCCCTCCCTCTCTCCTCTTCTCTGTTTCTTTTCTCTATTTTTCTCCTGCCTTTCCATCAGTTTATTGTTTTTGAGACAAGGTCTCACCATGTAGCTCTGGCTATCCTGGTACCCACTATGTAGCCCAGGCTGTCTTCAAACTCACAGAGATCTGCCCGCCTCTGCCTAGTAAGTGCTGGGATTAAAGGTGTGTGACACCAACCTGCCCTTTCTATCACTATTATGAATATTTCTTTTCACAAGGTAGAGTGCCTGCATAGAGCATCATCTCTGATGTTTATTCTGTGATTTATTATTAAGGTGCTCTCATTCTGGATTTTTATTTTCTTTTAACATGAAATTCAAGTTTGGTGCAACTTCCCTCTGAACCCCAGGGGCGGCTAGCATTTGTTCTCCTTTAGTTTCTCTCTCTCTCTCTCTCTCTCTCTCTCTCTCTCTCTCTCTCTCTCTCTCTCTCTCTCTATCTCTCTCTCTCTCTGTCTCTTTGGTGAGGGGTTGCATGTTCAGAAACTTTTTATTGTTGTCAAATTTTCCACAAGTTTCATGTTCTGAGCTGGAAGATAGCCCAAGGCTTAACTCTCGGCTAATCCATTTACTTACTGTGCTGGCTAGCTTTGTCAACTTGAGTTTTCTAGGAAGAGGAAACCTCAACTGAAGAATTGCCTTCATCAGATGGTCCTATGAGCATGCAGGTCTTTGGGGGCATTTTCCTTGATTAATGATTGGTGTGGTAGGGCCGATCCCACTGTGGGTGGCGTCATCCCCTGGGCAGGTGGTCCTAGGTTGTAAAAGAAAGCAAACTGAGCAATCCATATGAGGCAAGCCAGGAAGTAGTGTTCTTCCACAGGCTCTGCTTCTGTCCCTGCCTCCAGGTTCCTGCCTCTAAGCTCTTGCTTTGGCTTCCCTGTAAGGAGGACTGTCACTTGGTAGTGTAAGATGAAATGAACTCTTTCCTCTCCTCAAGCTGTTTTTGGATAGTGTTTATCACAGCTACAGAGAAGCAGACAAGTACAAAGACTGGTACCAGGAATATATGGTATTGCTATGATGAACCTGATTATACTGGGGGAGAGGATTGTGGAAGAATTTGGAACACTGGGGGGAAAATCCATTGAGCTTAATGAGCTGTTGCTGTGGAGCCTGTAATAGTGATGCAGAGAGAAATGTAGATGATGGAGGCCTGGCTTGTGAATTTTCAGAGGAAAGCAAAAATTCTATGTGTAGTGTTCATGTGATATATTTGGTTAAGAGTCTGTAGAAAGGAAACCTTTTCTCTATTGGGACGACTGATGCTAGTTAGCTGGGGCTGAAGAACTAATTGTGATTAATAAGAGACCAGCATTCCTGAGATCCCTGAGGTAAAGTCTGGGAAGTATTTCATTGGGGTCAGAACACAGGCTATTCAGAGAGAGAGAGAGAGAGAGAGAGAGAGAGAGAGAGAGAGAGAGAGAGAGAGAGAGAGAGAGAGAGGAGGCTCCAGCTCAAGTAGGCAGCTGAACTTGGTAATGTGTTAAGTGTCTTCTCACGTGGTATTGGTCTTGATGGCATGAAAGGTGTGAGATTGAAGGTGTCAGGGTTAGTGTCTAAGGCTTGACCATGTGTGATAGGGTCAGAAAAGAGGCCAGGAGAGGGGACTGATGAAGGCATACTTTTAGTTTCAGTCAAGACTTCAATATATTGAAGATTCCAGGGCCATAGAGTGACCACCGGTAAATCCCTTCCTCCCAAGCCGGTCAGTGTTTTATCACAGTGACACAGAAGCAAACCAGATCACTAACTTTGTACCTTGATCAAGTTACTTCTTCAAATCTCAGCTTCTTCTGTTGCAATGAGAGGAGTAACAACATATGCCTATCAGAGAGAGAAACTTCTATTGATATATAGACATTGAAGGCCAAATGCATAATGCTGTGTTTGGTATATCATGAAAGCATTAAATTATCCTAGTGAATAAGATGGTGATATGATTGGCCATCGTGATCTACCCATAACTTCAGTGAGTTTAGTACATGTAATAAAAATGACAGGAGCTACAATAAATATCTATATGGGCTTCATTGGTGGTCCTAAGAAAAGCATGGTTGATTTCACCTGAGAATTGAAGTGTAGACAATCAAGAAAATCTTTATAGACAGATGATAATTTCATCCCGTTTCCAAGGCAAACTGACACCTCTCCAACAGTATCCATTTGACACCGATAGCTAAAGTTCCCCTTAGACTGGAGATAAATGGGCAAAGCCCGGGTGACAGCTTTAGCTAAGGGTGAGGAGAATTTTATCCAGCGGAGATGATGAAAGACAGATTTTCTAGGCAGCAGAATTACTGAGATATGGATGTATTTTAAAAAGGCGTGTTGGTTTATTTCATGTAGTAGAGACAAGCAGGAGGTCACTCAAGAGATGATGTTGGAGAGAAAGTGGAGGAAAACTCACAGACCATAGAGGGTCATCTGGAATTTGGAACACCATCACACAGGTTGCTAGGTGGTTACTATACTTAGGAGATCCCTCTGGTGGCAGAGTAGAGCCTAGATTGAGGAAGACAGAGTTGGAGATTTGAAACAAGCCCGTTTCACTGGTCCAGCCCTGATGGTATAGGGTCTGAGATTCACTCTGTAACACTGCACTGTGTAACACTCCATTAGCTTTGTCCATGGCTCCTGCATCACCATGCCCATGGCACTTAGTGAACTGGTAGTCTGAATATTCTTATGGTTTTCATGGTTATGTACAGGAAGACTTAATTCTTTCGTTTAGTGGTGCTTTCTTTGAAGGGAAGGACACACAGATCTTCATGGACACTTACAGATAAATCCGCTTCTAGTGAGTTTCTCCAATCACACTTCTGCCATAGTGCACTTGTATAGTGGATTGTCATGGCACCATTGGCAATACCGCCATCCCTTTCTTTGTTGTTTTTAAAAGGCATGAAAGTATTGTTTTAATCTGCCTTTCTTTGATATCTAGAGAAATAAAACGCTTTCCCCATTTGTCTTCTAATTATGTGTCCTCACTTGTGAATTGCATGTCATGTCCTTTGCCCATTTGATAAGCAATTGTGTTCAATCCCTTTTTTGGCTGGCCTCTCTCCTGGCAACTCTCCACATACAATTTCCCCACAGGCTCACTTTCTAATTTCTTTTCTCTTTGATCTATTGAAACCAAATCCTTTGTCTAACTCAATATTACAATAGACATAACAATTCTAATTACTCTATTGATTCATGGCCACTACAGTTGTGAGCACATTAAGAAGCATGGGGCTTTGCCATCGGAGAGTAGGCCTTCGAGGTCTGGGCAGCACACTCCACAGATGTGTGATTTGGTTTTTAATGTTTGAAATTTTAACACTCTGAGCTGTTTTGCTTATCTGTAAAATGGGAGCAGTAACACATCGATTAAGAACTGCTTTTGGCAATTAAAGACCAAATACAGTAGCTAGCAAGTGCTGGCCTAGTCTTTTGTGTTCAATACTTTTATTTATTGTTTTTATTCTTTGAAAATCTCATTTATGTATAGAATATATTTTGGTCGTATCTACTCCCCATTCACTCCCTCCATTCCCCCACCAGCCACCTCCATATTATAGCCCTTCCAACCACATGTCCCCTTTGTTTCTGAATCCAGTTAGTTCTGGCTATATGTGCATGAGTGTGGGTTCATCCACTAGGGCATAAGCAACTTACTAATGGCCACCTCCACACACACACACACACACACACACACACACACACACACACACACACACAAATGACTCTTCTCTCCTCAGCAGCCACCAACTACCATTACATCCTCAGCTAAAGTGTGACATTGGGAGTTCCTCCCTCCTCCGTATTGGAATTTTTCATGAGATTGATCTACTATTAGTCCTAAGGAACTCCATAACTTAATTGGAAATTTCATGAAAATTTTTCCTTCCCAGAATGTGGTTGTGGGTTTAGAGTTACTGGCAGATTTGCTTTTTCAGTCCAGGGAAGCAACTGTGTACTGTCGGGCAGAAACAACTCTGAAACTCTTCTGTTACTTGTTGGACAGATTTTTGTTATATGCAGATTCCCAGAATTTTCTCTGATGGAAGCTATGCATGATAAGTAAAACAAGAACAACAAAACAAAACAAAACAAAACAAAAAAACCAAAAACCAAAACCAATCCTGTTTATCCGAGTCACATCCTAAATCATAGAGTGTTGTTATCTCTTCTCTGAGATGGACCCAGGCTTAGAAACTCTGGGTTTCAAGGTGTCTCTGTAGCTATCTAGCTACTTGCTCCAATGTCCATAAACTTATATCTCAGAAAAGGGATTCTCGTAGTCATCAAATGCAGGCTCATGAATAGGCTCTTGAGGTAGGTCCAAAGAAGGACCCAAATGTCTATCACCAGATAAAGCCAATGACAGATATATGCCTGTGGGCACGTGTATTCTGGTGTAATGGTTAGAAAACAAATGCCATAAATTATTAGCATAGTAACAATACAGATTTTCTGCAACATCACAAACCTTCACAGACAGAGGGCTTGCAGATCTCTTGCCTGCTGAGAGAACGTAGAAACCTCTTGTTCTCTAGATAGGGTTTATTATTATTATTACCAGTTGAATTACCATAATTCTACTCTTGACAAAGTGTATTCATTATAAGTGAAATTTTTGTTCAGATCTTGTAGTTCATGCCTGAAAGCAAAGATATTAGAATTAATGAGCATTTTTGCTGATGAGAAGAAAAATCACTGAAGGGTGATTGGACCTTAGCCTTTTAATAGGTCTGATATTCTTCTTTTATTAGGTCTGACAAGGGTGTTATCTGGCTCCCTTTACACCGTGTGCTGTGGTTTGAGAGGACTCTTTGTACAATATGAGTCTAGCATTTCTTTCCCAGTGATATGGCGTAGCAATGGCAAAATTGTGTAAACAGAGCCCCACCCTATTGAACGATACTGGGCCTAGGAAGGGTGACAGTGAAAACTCTGTTAGCAGGTAACAGGAAGGCCTTTGATGAGTTTATTAAAATGTCAATGTAATTTGATTCTGTGTTTCCTTTTACACAGTTGACAGGCAACAGGATTTATAAAGAGAAGCCCACTCAGGGAACCAGGCGACAGTTCTGAAAGATGTGGCTGCCGCTGAGCCCTGAAGACAACAGTGGTATGATGTAGATGATGCAGGGAGTGTGGGCGTAGACACAGTTTCCAGGAAGTTCAAACGGAGGTGGATGTGTCCTGGAACCTGATGGAACATAGGATATCAGGTTGAATCAAAGGAAACATAACGAGACGCCTTCAGGGCCTCATGCGATTGGGTAATCTTATTAACGTGTTGGGGAGAATTTTCCTACTGTGAACAGGCATTCATTTTTTTGATATCCTAAGGGCATGAAATTATAGAAATCGGGGAGAAGAATGGAGGCATGAACTCTAGCTGGCAGTGCCTCCGTTTCGTGGCCATCACATAGAAATGAGTAGGATGTGGGCTGAAGAAGGTGTATTTCAAGGTGTGGTAGGACAGCTGCCGTACTTCTATGAGATGGACACAGACATGAATATGTATGTAGTTGCCCTTGTGAACTGTCTTAATTCTCAGCTCTCTGGATAGCAAATGTGGTAGGCATTGTTTGTTACTATAACTGGCTCCCTAGCTCCCCTAATACCAACTGAGTGTCCTTCAATACCATCCTCACATTATCACACCACTTAGGGAATCTCAATATCAGAGGAAATGGCACGTTAGTACCTGTACCTAACCATAGAAAGTGATATGTCGAGGCTGGTAAAGGAACTGTAAGGAACACAGAAGAAAGATCGATTAGGTATGCCAGGAGGATTAGTTATCTTGTCACAGGAGACACAGCAATTTTCAGCTTGGTTATGAGAGATGAGAATGGTGTTACCAAGAGAAGATAAAGGAAGGGCATTCCGAGCAGAGGCTGAGACACAAGTGAAGCCACTGAGTGGTGCACGTTTATTTGGGAAATAGTGAACTGAATAGTGTGGTGATAGCAAAGGTGCCTAACCACGAGCAACCGTGATTGTCAACAGTAATCAAGCATTTATTATATGCTAAGAACTTTTAAGCTCTTCATGCATATTAATTTATTTAATCCTTAAAACAATCCTGTGAGTAGTAACTAATATTATCTCCATTTTACAGAGGAAGACATAGAGACGTAGAGATGTTAAGGGACTCTCCTGAGGTTGTAACTGGCTATGGCCTAGAGCCAGGATTAGAAAGAAACATCTTGCACATGATTGGCTAGATAGACAAAGAGGATAGAACTTAACATTGCAAGCTTAGGGCTTATTCTTTATCTCTGTCCTTCCCAGAATCTTCCATTATGGGGTACCACACCATGACACATTTGGATGCAGGAAGAATATTCTTGAATTTTTTATTTGATTTGTCTTACCTTTTAAAATGACTGAGTAGTGTGGTATTTTTTCTTATAATTCAGTGTACTTGAACATGTGTATAGTTTCAAAGTGAAAGGCATACAGAGGTTAGGAATGTTTGGACTAATTTTTCTAATGGAAAAATTATCACTCAAACATATTTAAAGACTTACGTTCTAGACCAGGGATTCTAAAGTGTTGATACTTGACCAGTATCAAGACCACCCAGAAGCTGGATGTAAATGAAACTTCTTAGATCCTAATGCAGAGTGACTAAACCAGATATTCTAGGGATCTGGGCCCATCAATCTGTACACCAACAGATAACCCAAGTGATACCTGAACCCATGAGTTACACAGACTAACTTTTAAGATGAAAAGTGAGTTGATTTAACTTAAATCCTAGAAAGATAATTCTAGTAGGACTGACTAAGAGTTTGAGGTATTAGAAATGGCTAATAAGATAAACACGGCAAGAGTTGAATAGGTTTGGGGTCAAGTAAAGGAAGCAGGATTCTGAAATATTGGAGAGGGAGAGTGTAGTGGGTAGTCATTCCAGCTTTGATCTGGAAGTTCCAACCCCCATTGAGACTTCGGCAACTGTCACGCCTACAAGGCGGGGCCAAGGGAGGCGCCTGGAGACCCGAGATCTGGATGGGCCAGATGGCTCTCTCTGTTCCGGGACCCTGGACTGTGGAGGTGGGCCAAGCAGAGCTCCAGAGAACATAGCTGGACTGCGATACACCTTCCCCAGACCCCGTGACCTACCTATCCCTTAATTTGTAAGTTACACCATTAAATAAATCTCCTTTTAACTACATGGAGTAGCCTTAATAGTTTCACCAATAGGAGAGAGTGCAGGTGTGGCACTAAAGATTCTAGCTTGTAGAACTACTGGTACCATGTGGACCTCAGTCAGAGTTGAATTCATGGCAGTGGGCACCTTTAGTAAATGATGCCAAGCAGCTTGAAACATAGAAAGGATATTCGAGACTAGTAGGCAGCTAGAAATTCAGACATTAAAGCTCAGAAGAGAGATAGACTTGTGCTATCTACTCAGAGATTCATATACTTCTTAAGGTTAGGCCCTAAGGCAATGGATATGAAAAATGATAAATTTGAGACTGTGTAATGGCGCTGTAGGTAAGAGTGCTTGCTCTCTGTAAGCATGAGGACCTGAGTTCGAATCCCCAGTACTCATGTAAAAAGTCAGGCATGGTTCCTGGTGTCTGTAATACCAGGATGAGGAAGTATAGGACGGAAGTTCCCAAGACTTCACTGCCTGGCCAGCCCAGCTGTAATATTCCTATTCAGTGAGGGATCTCGCTTTAAGGAAGTAAGTCAGAGAGTGGTACATGAAGAGACCTGGATCTTGCCTCCATGTGCACACACAGAGACACATGCATCTACACACACACATATAACACATACATCCATACATGAAAAATTGTGGAGTTTCTAATGGGTAAGTGTTGCTGGATCCCAACGGCTCCCTCGGGAGGGGGTGAGAAGGCGCTGCATCAACGGCACAGACACTGGGAGTCAGTTGAAGGCCAACAGCAGACTCATTTATTCAATAATGGGGAAGGTCTTATATACCTTCCTCCCAGTACCTAAGCTGTGTCCCAGTCTGGTAGCATTATGAGCTTGTCCCTCATTGACTGGGCATGATCAGGAACTCTGACAGTGCCTGTTGCTAGACCCTCAGACAGACTCTAGGTTGGCTCATAAGGAACTACGTTATGTGCATGCCTTGGCAATTGGTTTGAGCCAATTTCCTCAAACCTATGGGACCATCCTACTACAGGCAAGACCTTGTGGGGAGTAATTAGGCTGTGTGGCACTGTCTTCGGAAGGGATCAATACCCTTTCCTCAGGGGTATGCCACATGTTCAGGGTCTAAATTAATTACTAAAAAGGGAGGTTGTTAAAAAGTGAGGCTACACTGCCCTGTTGGCTTTTTCTGAATCTCCCACTTGTCCTTTTCACACACATTCCTGTTTTGTGATGTTATCCACACATCACAGTCTGGCTGGGAGCCCCGATGGATGCCACTGCTCAAGCTTTTTGGTCTCCAAACTCATGAGCCAATATATATTTTTCCTTATAAAACACCCAGTCTCCGGTCTTTTGATAAAGCAACACGGGACACTATAGTTCATAAAGAAATATTAGTGCACTAGTAACATATTTGTAGTAATAAAAATATTGTATATGGATAAAAAATGAGAAAGTCCTGCCCCATCTATGATGAAATATAGGGCAGCATTATCTGTGAAGAACTAGGGGCTGGGAATAAAATAGAGATTTAAGGCATAGGCTGATATTCAGAGTAACTGGAAAATGGAAAGAGGAATCAGAATCTGAAGGTATCCACTAGCACAGGTCAAGGCCACACTGGGTATAAAAAGGCTGCTCAGTTGTACTGGCTGGCTGGAGGGACAAACTAAGACTAAGAACTAAAATCCAGGGATTTTTAACCATTTTGGTGTCATGGATTTCTTTGGTAGATTTTAATCTTCTTCAGAAGCCTGTGAGTCCTTCTTCAGAATCATATTTTTAAGTATATAAAGTAAAATATTCAGCATTAAAGCTAAAATAAACTATAGTAATATATAGTCATTAAAATATCAAAAGCAAATTTGTGATATAGTTGACTTCCTACAAGCATATGTATAGGCCCCATGTACATATGTATATCAGATATACATGTATATATCCATTAATATATTATAAAACTGCTCTACTAGTGATGTAATAATCCTAAATTCAAAGATTTGATTGTTGTAAATGATACTTTGAGATGTCTGAGTTGACTGTTATATATATGAAAGTATTGATGATTTTGACCAACGACAAAAATCACAGGCATTGTTGATGTCTTCTAGCCTTGATGCTTGCATTTGTTATTCAACTGGATGCTAAATTAAATTAAATGTTAGGAAAATACACAAGTAAGCCTTTTCATTTAGACTCCTAAGTCTTATGTGTGGAGACTTTACAAGTGTATAGATTCCACGTTAAGAACTCTTATGCTATGTGAATCTGGAGCCCATTTCTCACACAAAGGTCATTTAACATCAAGAGAAGCTGGGAATAGATACAATTTTGTTTTTCTAATCAGAGACTTGTGGGTTTTTTTTTTTCTGTGTTTTCTCTAAACTCTGCTTGAAAGCTGAAATCATTGCTTGGAAGTTTCTTATTTCATCTTATTTCTCTCTGTCAGTATTTTCCCCACATGTAGTTAAAAAAAAAAACAAAAAAAATAGTTGCTGCTTTGGACAGTCTTCTGGGAAATCTCTTTAGCCATTTCTCCCAGTTTGTTGTACATATTTTCTATTCCGTGTTACTAAAGGTGACAGTTCCAGCAAATGTCCTACCTTTTGGTCTGTCTCCAGCTTCCAAAAACATTTTTCCCATGTCTCAGAAACCTGATTGTAGGGTAATTGTGAAACAATCTTCATAGGCTCTTGTGTGTAAGTACCTGGTCCCTAGATGGTGGTGCAGTATTGGAACGTTGTAGAAACTTCAGTAAGCAGAGCCTTTGCTAGAGGAAGTAGGTCATTGGGAGTGGGTCTCACTTCCTGTCTGTTTTCTGCTTCCTGACTGTAGACATAATGTGGTCAGCCAACTCCCACTTCTGTTGCCCTGACTTCTCTACCACGATGGAGTGAATCTCTTCAAACTGCAAGGCTCGCTAAGCTTTTCCTCCCCTAGGCTGCTTCTTGTCATGGTTTTAATAATAAAGATAAAGAAAGCCATATCATCTGCAAGGATCATTTTAGAGTTCATTTCCTTTGTGGGTTACGTTATAGTTAGCATTGTGTTTCCAGGCACAATAATAACTTCAAATTTCATTAGCTTAAATTGGCCGATAATTATGTCCCACGATGTTGTCTTTCAGAATTTTGAGGAAGTGTCAGGAGTACGTTCTTGGGTCCATTCATGTCAAGTGAGTGACCCTTCTTGTGATGTTCAGCTGACAGAGACTAAGCTAGAGGATCTAAAAGAAACTTATGCAAGCTGCTTAGCAGAATAGTTGAGATTAGAAACAGATTTTCTATCTCCTAGTAAAGAGTTCGTTCCTTTTACACCAGATTGCCAACTACCTCTGGATTTTCTTTTATTCACATCTTTAGACTGGAAGGGAAAATTGGTTTTCTTCATGGACAGGGAGTCATCTGTCCTTGACTTCCTCAGATCTGTGTGTGTAGCCCATGAATCATAGTTGCCAGGCTTCTCTAGTATTCCATCTTTGCTGGTTGTGTATGACAATACTTTCTAACTCTGGTACCACTTCTTATTATGTATCCTTATGAAGGAACAAGCCGTATGGTCATAACGTATTTAATTCATCAGGATTGGTTGTGGATTCTGTAACTAACTGATGAGGAGCAAGACTCTCATGCTCACCTTTCCCCGCTTCTAGCTGAGGTTTCCCAGTGTCTCCATGTCTCTGTTGTTGTGACAAACACGTACAGTTTCAGGAGGAAAGGATTTATTAGTTTTATATTTCCACATCACAGTCCATCATTGAGGGAAGCCAGAGCTGGAACTCAAGCAGGAGCAGAGACAGGAACAGCAGAGGAAGCTATTTACTGGCTTGCTTTCCATCTTTGCTTCCTGAGTACAGCCCAGGCCCACCTGCCCAGGATGGCACTGATCACAGTGGGATATCCCTCCCACATCAATCATCAATTGAGAAAGTCCCCACCCCCTCAAACATGCCCACAGGTCAGTCTGATGGATGCAATTCCTCCATCTGAGGTTCCTCTTCCCAGGATGTTCTAGTTTGTGTCAAGTTCCCCAAAACTAAGGAGCATGCTTAATAAAGACTTATATCACCCATTCTACAAATAGAAGGATTTTTGTAAAGATTTGTCTCATGTTTTGTTATGTGTGTTTGGATGTGTCTGTGTGTGGGTATTTGCAACTGAGTGTAGGTACCCACAGAATACCAGATCCCCTGGAGCTGGAATTAAAGGAAGTTGTGAACCACCAATGGAGGGTGTTGGGAATGAAGCTAAGGTCCCTTATAAGAACTGCACATGGTTTTACCTACTGAGCTATCTCTTCAGTCCCCAAATAATGTTTTAGATAAGCAATATATTAAAGACTCATCAGCAGGGGTGTCTGGTAGTCAGACCTTGTACTAGAATTATAAAATTCCTAAGACTTTCTTCATTAATTACCTCTGTGGCCTCATTCTCAGCATCCGTACTGAGTTTCATTGTTGGTTAATTTTGCCTCTGTCCATTTTTATATGATTTCATAAGATGGAATACAGGGATTATTTTTTAAAAAAGAATAGTGATGAAAGCCTATCAACAATATTTCACGGGGAAAGATTAATGTGGGTTTTGGTGAAATAGTTTTTTTTTCTTTGCAAATAATGCAATGAGCAAGGGGGAGAAAGGTGTCAGAAGAATGAAAAAGGCATAGGATGTTATCTTAAGCAAAATGAACATGAGAAACAAACTACAAAGCAAATACTATATACAGTTATTGACCAAAAAAAGAGAGAGGCTGAGGTTTGGAAAACAAATATTTTTCAACACAGACACATACAGAGCCAGAAGGCATTTTAATGTTTTGTGTTTTTATATCATCTATGCCAAGAGAATTTATGATCAGAACATTTCTTTGTGATTTTTGAAATTAATAATACAAAAAAAGGAGCTTGGCATACGAAATAAAAATTCGATTTTTCACAATGGATCCAGCAATGGCTCAGAAAGCCCCCTCCAGCAGAGAAGAAATTGGGGCCCAGAGGGCTTTGCATTTGTATTTCTGTCTTTTTCTAAAGAAATAACACATAACAATCTATAAGTCCAAATAAGCAAGTGATTACAGCCCATTTAAGAGTTTAAATGGTCAAGGCACCTAGACTCTGATGAATAAGCTACTCACCAGCCATTGAACTATTTCTCCAATCAGAGTAATTTATCCCCTCAAGTGGAGTGCTTTCTACCACTGTAAATGGACCATTGTATGGAATGGGAAGGCTGGTTAAATGCTAGGCCAGGAACCCAGAGCAGGTCTAATTGTAAAGTGGAGGTGGAAAGATGAAAGTTTAAAGAGTTTGATGAAGAAGCCTGAGGCCAAGAAGAGACAAAGAGTGTAGACATTATGACTTTCCATCTGACAGTATTTCTATGCCCTCATACTATTTCCTTCTTGGTAAGCAGGTGACAGGGCCAGTGGACATGGGTGATAGGCAAACCATTCTGAGTCAATAGTCACTTGTGGTGATACTGGGATTGAAGAGACGAGGAAGTCCCCATGCTGACAAAATGAAAACGTAAATTGGAATTCTTCATAAATTAAAAAACTTACATTTTGTAAAAATCTACTACTAAGAAAATGGAAATACAAGCCCGGGAGAAAATATTGGCAAATATAAAGCACTGCTATCCAGAATACATAAATTACTTTGAAAACTAAGTAAGAAAAGCAATCAGCCCAGTTAAGCATGAAAAAATATTTGAACAGATACTTTATCAAAAATATTGATGGCAAATGAGGCCATCGTAGTTGGTTCATCCTCATTAGTTAGAAAAAAAATGCAAATTCAAACCACAGTGACATCCACATCAAGTCTGTGGCCATACTACTCTTAACTTGCCCTATCTCTGTTCTTGGGAACTGGTCCTAGTTAATCCTTGGATGGGAGATCCACATCAAACAGCTGGGCCGTAATAATGGCAGACAAGTGCTGATGTATGTGTAGGGCAACAGGAAGTCTTGTGTATTGTTGGGGACGCAGTCTAGGCAGACATTTCGAAAGGCAGTGTGGTGCTTTCCTGTGGTTTTCCAGGAGAAATGAAAACTTACAGTCACACACACAAATCTGTTCACACGTGTTTGCAGATACTTTCGTCACAATAGGTCTGAACTGTAACCACTGAAAAGGACTTTTAAATAGTCGATGGAGAATCGAACTAGAGTGCAATAGTCACGTAAGTGGATGCTGTTTGGCCGTAAAAGGGATTAAATTTTTGATACACACCACACCCTGGGTGCAAGGCCAGTGAGTTCTAACAAGTAAAAGAAATCACACTCAAAGGGCTGCATTGTGAATATTTCTGTTTATATGATATCCTGGAAAGGAAAGTGTATACATAGACACACAGGTACAGATACACAGACAGACAGGGACACACACACAGACAGACAGACAGACAGACACACACACACACACACACATACACACACACACACTCACTCATACACACACATACCCACCACTCAAATAATATATCAGTGGCTGCCACAAGCTGAAGACAGGTGAGGCTAACTAGGAGGAAGTACAGGGAATGACAGGGTTGAAACTTTCTCTAGGTCTTGCTTGGAATGCCATGTCATCTTGTTTGTTAAATTCATAGAACTGTGCAGCTCAAAAAAGAAAAAAAAAGGTTGATACCAAATGGAAGTCAATTTCTAGGGATAGAAACATGGGTGATTGGATTGGAACAAAAGTACATGATATTTAGTCAATATCCAGTGTAAAACTATGCCAAACTATGAGGAAAATACCCATTATGGTGAGCACCTCAGATAAGCTGTAAATTTAATTTATTACTTAAAATGCTCAGTACTCATAAGAAAGAAACTCAGGAGACATCGGGAACAAAGTCCACATTGAACTTAAAACTTATATGCTAGTGGTAATCATCATCATAAAGTTGGATATGTGATTTAAATAGCTAAATACAATAGCATCAGTTAAAATAAAACTCCCAACTTACATTGCCTTTACTGGCTGAGGATAAAACTCAGTAGCCTGTGTGAGATTTGATCCCCACACAACAAAAGGAAGAAAAAGCGAAATCAGCCTTTGATTAATAATTTATTTTGCTATACAGAAATAATCTGAATAACCAAGTATCCTGGATGCAAGATTCCAACTATTTACTCAGCAAAGGCAAATAAACATAAAAAAAAAAAATCAAAATCATTGTGAAAAGTACTGATATTCTCTGAGTTCTTGGACACCAAGTCATATTTCCTTCCTAGGCCTATGTGCCTGTGAATATTGCCTATTTCCCTTAAGTATTTCACATTTACATTACACAACATATCAACCTGGTAGGCTTGGCTTGACTGCAATCCTTTCTACATTACAGCTGACATAGCTCTCATAGTCCATCTCTCCTTGTGGCTTCTTGAAATCCACCTTGCTGTCTTTGACTCATAGATAACCTCTGCTCTTCATTTGAAAATGTAAAGACTCCAGCTGTCTCCACAGTTTCTCCATGCTAAAGAGCGGTGCTTTGAATTCAGATTAAAAAAAAAAAAAAAAAAAAAAACAAAAAAAAAAAAAAACAGAAAATGAGAGCCAGAGAAAAATCAATGAAAGTAAACTTGGAGTACCCTACCCATCCTTACAACACCTAGACGCCACTTCAAGAGAATCAGACAAGACTGATCCTGTGCCAGACATGACTGAGGTCCTGGGATCAAGTTGTTTCCCATACCACATTCCTATATGGATGAGGTTACATGAACTTTTATAGTCTCTAAGCAAAAGAAAGCCATAAATCAAGGCACTTCCCAAGTATGTTGGCGGGAACATCAAGTGGGTGGTCTACAGCAAAGCAAGAAGAGGGGCTCTCTTATTGATTTGGACATTACCTGATTACATTCTTAGTCTTGGGGTTGGTAGAAGAGAGTGGTCTGTTAATTAATACATTCTAAAGGTTTCACCTGATAATTGAAAGGTTGTAAGGTCAGACATAGAGGTGGGCCAAGGGCCTATACAAGGACTAAAGACTCGGGATAATATTAGTTCTTGATTTACAGCATTTCAATTCTCCACAGTCACATAGTTCTGTTATTCAACTAGCCTTGTAGACTCTTAAATATAGGTGCAGTTTTCCCCTCCCCACCGGAAAGGTCAGCTCACACACTTTTTTCATGTCTACTAAAATGGCAGTAAAAACAAAATGAAATGGCACATGCTTTCAGTCCTGCTGAAGACATTTTTTAAAAAAAGTAGTACACTAAATTTTCACTGAAATAGCCTTTTAATTTCTAAAATTATTTGAGATAACACAATGGAAGTCCACCATGAAGTCTTAAAAATGTACATTTTGATTAAATAATTTTCCATTTGGAAATTTAACCGAAGGAAATAAGTTGATGGGAACAAAATGATACCTGACCCACATAGACGAGAACCAGCCAAAATGGCATTAGAACAGAAAGCTAATTAAGTGTACACCATTCAGGAACTTGGGTAAAAAAGAAAAGGAAATTTGGTAGAATATAAATTGCAGGGGGGCTCTTAGCATGAGATTTAGTCCTGGCTTCCTGTGGCCAGCACTTCCACTAAACATCTATTCCCTCCCTAAAACATCCCTTCAGTGTATGTCAAATATATACACATATCTATGTATATCTATGTGTATATATGGGTGTGTTTAGTATGAAGGATTTCTTCATCTTATGTTTCCTTTAACTTGCTGCATTTCCCGCAGTTTTCCTCATCGCCTCCCTGGTGTGTTTTCTGTGTGTTGAGCCACACCAGGCATGTAACAGGTATGAAATAAACACTCCCCGAATTTGAGTTCTCTGATGTGTTATGTACAACCATTTGTTCACTTGATAGTATCGTAAATATTGAAGTAAGCCCTGATCTAAACCAGACATCATAATAGGTTCTGGTTCATATAACCCTGCTATAATGGAGCTCATAATATCATGGGAAATGTCACCAGGGTGGCAATCCCTGGGGAGATGCAGAGGGAATGTGTATCATAGGGTCTTTACTTCCTCAGGGATGAAAAAAGGAACTCCCTGAAGGAAATTCCTCCTACCAGAGCTTTAGGCTTATCAAGGAACTCACTCCAATGAGCTGTTCCAAGAGGCATCTACAGCCACAAAGACCCTCTAGCTTTCACAATGGTGAGGGGTGTGGTCATTCCAGGTGAGCACAGTATAGGAAAAAACAGAGAGGTTCAGAGATGCCCTCCAGTGGGGAAGTCTTAGAGTTCCAGCTAACCAAGGGTTATGGGATGCTATTGTGAAAAAACCAGTTTTAAATGAGGGAAGTGACCTGATTGTATTCAGAGTTGGCACAACGGGAGCAGCTGGAGCCTGCAAAGCAGGGAGGAGTGTCTGGAGGAGGCAATCCTGGAAGCAACACATTCCTGGAAGGCAACACTAAAGTCCTGAGCCTAATTCCCTGCTCTTTCTCCAGGTTTCCATAGGAAAAGGAGGTCTCCGTCGCGTCTGCTCCTGGTGGGTTTCAAGGAGCAAGGAGCCTGGCTCAGTTCTCATTTATAAGCTGCAGGATGGCTCTGTTCTTATCAGCTGTTCACCTGAAAGAAGACGAGGGTAGGGAGCACGGGGTGGCGGGGCAATGTGGGATGGGGAGCAAATGAAAACAAGCTATAATAATGCGTGTATGAGGCTGTTATGATGAAACCCATTACTTTGTTCGCAAATCTAAGAAATTAATGAAAAATAAAATGAAATAAGTGCAGTAAAGACAGAGAATGTGAAGGTACTAGTTTGAGTCACTTTTAAAATTCCCTTGATTATTTAGCTCAGGCCTGAAGATGGAGAGCAAGGTATATAAGTTCATTGCTTTGACCGTATGGATTAATTTGTTGGCAGAAACACAAATTTGTCTTGGAACAGTAAATAAACATATCCTTGCAATGTCCTACCTGTTTTTCTCCCATATGAGCTCCATGAATAGACAGCAAGAGATGAAGTTTCCCAACGGAGCTCCCTAAACTCACTGGCCAAAGCCCCCTGCTTCTCTATTTCTAATCAATTCCTAGCCTGCTGGGGCGTGGGACCCAGTCTTTCAATTATTCAAGAATGGGAAAGCATCTATTGCCTGATGCAGGATTTGCTTTTATTCAACAGAACAAAAACCACGGTTCGTGCGAGCCAATACGCAGAACAGTCAGGTCTCTAGACACACACGGGTTTCTGAGAGAGGGTGGTTGCTCTAGGAAGCTGTTGGGTTCAAACAGCATCCAGAATGTATGGAATATGGGGAAAAAAGACAAGCGGATGAATAGAGTGTGCGATTGTTTGAATGGGAATGGCCCCTATAGGCTCATATATTTAAATACTTGGTCCAAGTTGGAGGACTTATTTGGGAAGGATCAGGAAGTATAGCATTGTTGGAGAAAGTGTGTCACTGGCAGAGGGCTTTGAGGTTTCAAAAGCCCACACCATCCTAAGTTAGCTCGCTCTGCCTCATTTTTGTGGACCAAGATGAAAGCTCTCAGCTCCAGGTCCAGTGCTATGCATGCCTGTGTGCTGCCATGCTCCCTGACATGATGGTCATTGACTCATGCACCTCTAAAACCCTTAAGCGCCAAGAAACTCTTTCTTCTATAAGAGGCCTTGGTCATGATGTCTTACCACAGCAACAGAAAAGTAGCTGACATAGCAAATATCCCAGCCTTATCATCTATTAAACTTGGGCATGTGGATATACCAGAAACCTCAGGCTGCAGTCCTGAGAAAGCTACTCATCAGGGAACAATTCTAGGAAGGTGATGGGAGCTCTCAGGTCCAACGCAGATTTCAGTGCTAACCTCCCTGAATCTGGAAAAATTACTTCTCCTACTGGGATACAGCTTGGGAAATGGAAAAGGCAGGTTATAGGTATTGTTCGAATCTTAAACGGTCTTATAATAAAAAAGCCCCAAGAGCCAGATATTGGGGTGAAAGTCAGAGAAGCAGAGCAAGCCACAGCCAACCTCACCTCGCCAACTCCTCCGCCGATCCTGCTTCCTCAGACTGAAAGCCTCTGAGTCTTGACCCGAAAGGATCCCAGCTGAACTGCTTTAGTTCCTGTTTCCTCACGCCTTATATACCTTTCTCTGCCCAGTCATGTCACTTTTTTCCTGGGATTAAAGGCATGTGTACTTACCAGTACTGGGATTAAAGGTGTGTGCCCCCCCCTGCCTGGGTCTGTCTCCAGTGTGGCCTTGAACTCACAGAGATCCAGACAGATCTCTGCCTCCCGAGTGATAGGGTTAAGGATGTGTACCACCACTGCCTGACCTCTGTGTCTAATCTAGTGGCTGGCTCTGTCCTCTGATCCCCATGCAGGTTTATTAGGGTACACAGTATATCACCACTATAGGATCTCCAAATTTCTCCTGTATCTGTTCGTTGACTTCAGGACTATTCTCAGGGCTTAGTATCAGCTATTGCTAAATTCTATGCATAGGATGAAATCAGTCTTGCTATAATCTGCCCTGTTTATGGTCATTCATTCAATCCTTTATTCTCTCTTTCAACAAGGAAATATCGAGCCTTTGTTGTATGTGAGAGGAAATCCCCTCAAGGGATTTCAGACTGCCTGGCTTCGTGTAATATAGTCTGATGATGAAGGGCCAGGTAAGAACCGTCTTTACTTTGACTTTCTCACTACCCTCCAAAGTCTGGAAAGTTTGCATTAGCAGAACCTTTTAATGAACCATCTAGGAGCCATGAGACCCATTTGTTTACTCAGATCTTCATTCAACACATTTCCATAGAGCATCAGTACAAGCCAAATAGGGGGAAGTCAAAGATGCATGAAAAACATACGCATGGCATCCTAGATGAGACTGGTATGTAGGAAGGAAGCTACATTGCGAAGGTACCACATACAGGAAATTGAAGAGCCTCGAGAACAAGGTCGGTGAGCACTTCCCAGAGAGTCAAAGAGTTACTGGGGTAGGGGGATTCCAGCTGACAGTCAATTTCAAATTCCTATATTACTTAATTCTTATTATAAAGTGTGTGTGTGACTCAGGGTACTCAGAAAATAATAAAATTAACAATTACCCAACAGGAAAGAGATAATAATTAAAATGTTTTGCTATATACCTTTAAGATAGCTAATAACTAAAAGTGCTTTGACATATATATTTATATATATGTATGATATTTTAATGCTCCTTATTTCATTCTTTTAGCAAAAATTGTCAAAATAATACTTTGTAATTTGCATTTTCATTTGATATCATTGACTTATTAATGTCAATAAAATTTGCTTAATTATTTTGTACCTGTAGTTCACATTTGTTATAGGAATCCCCATTTTTTTTTTCATGAATCCCCAGTTAATAGATTTAGGTTATTCTAAGTTTTCACTATTATATGCAACATTATGGTAAAAATGCTTATCCTCAGGACAAATTATTAGAAGTAGGCTATCTTGTCCAAAGCCTGTCTGAAACATATACTGTTAGAGCATATTTCATTGTTCAGGCAGAATTAGTCTGTGAGTGTGTGTGTGTGTGTGTGTGTGTGTGTGTGTGTGTGTATGTGTTGAGAGGTGTGCAAACATTTTCTTTAGCTAACATTGAACATACTATATTGTATATATTAGATTAAATATTTCATGTTCATTGTCTGATTTAGTGATTATAACACTTCAGTCGAAGAGCTCACATGCCATGATAGTGGTATTCAAAGAAAAATCAATCTATTAACACGTTTCATTTAACAAACCCCCCACACTAGTGGTATTTAGAGGCAGAAGGGAGGTGTATCAGTTTTGAAGGGAACAGTAATGTTGTAGGATTGTGTATATGAATTGTCCACAATTCATAATTTGTCATTTTAAACAACTAGAGTCCAACAAGAGCCTCTGATAGCTGCTGTGAGTACCAGAGTCCACCACAGTTGCATCTGTATATCAGCTGATGTTGTCCATGTTTCCTCTAGAAATAGGGGCATCACAGGTCCTGTTTTGCCAATATAGTCCTGATCTATCCCTGTGGTCTGGAAGGGATTATTGAGAGTATACTCTTTCATTCTGAGAGCTGCAGTTTGGACAATAATTGGTTTTGAGAAAATGTTTTATAGATTAGACAGGGATGGGACTCAAAGATCACCACCTGATACCCATTCCTTTATACCTTAGAGTGGGTCTTCTGGCTTCTGATTATCTAAAACAACATCCTCCCTGTCATGTGACCATCTCACTTATCCAAATAATAGCTGAGAATCAGAGGAAGGTAGAAATGTCTTACATTGTTATTTTGAGACAGAGTCTCACTATGTAGCACTGACTATCCTAGAACTTGGTATGTACACCAGCCTGACCTTGAACTCAGAGAGATCTGCCTGTCTCTGTTTCCCCAGTGCTGGGTTTAAAGACGTGCACCACCACACCCAGCACCACATCCATAATGTCCTATGAGAATAATAAGATTATTACCCCTATCCTTAGGAAAACTTCTCGCTGAAAGTCCATCTGTTTTTGTTTTTGTCACAGATACTTCAGCCCTCTAGCTTTACGGTGTTATTTCCCACCTACAGGGATGATAAGGACGTGTTAGAATAGAGATACAATGCTTAAAGAAAACATATCTGGCATGAACAAGAAGAGATGGTGTCAGTCTGGAGAAGATCAAGAAGCCTAAAAGCAAATGCAAGAACTGCTCAAGAAGGTGCAAATAGCCCTGTGTGCAGTAATGGACGGCAAAAGAGTCAATGAGAAGGACAACAACGGCAGTTCATAATAGTGATGGTGATTCATTAAGAAAGTGTTTTAGTGCGTTTTGTGGGTTGCGTTCAAGAAGGCAGAACAGAGTGAACATTTTAGATGAGGCCTCCATCTGAAATGTTTCTTGTTGCTCAAATTAGATTTACAAAAAGCTAAGCCTTCAGCAAGCTAAGTACCCTGATTGTATGGAATGACTTAACCTTCTAAGAGTCATGGGCAGCTAAGAATTTAATATATAAGAGAAGGCATTTAAGTTGTATTTCTTGCCCTCAATGACTGCAAATTCTTGTTGGTAATATAAGGTTTCAACCTTCCTAGATGTCTTTGCATTTTAATAAAGGACTTTAAAAGACTAAAATGCCTTTTAATCCCAAAGGAGTCAAGTTTTAGTAATAAAATTCTAGGCAGCGAAAATACAGGAGAAAAGTTGGGGAGGCCAAAGGATTTTTCTGGTTATCTATGAGAGGAGCTGTTGGTTTTCTTTCACGTGAAAATGAGCCTGAAAACTAGATTGTCTCCAGAGGTGCCTATGTCCTGTGAGGTGGTCATGATCCACCACCTCAGAGGGACCCAATGGACCTGAATTGTGCCCATAAGACACAGACAGGGCAGAGTGAGTCAAACAAGCTCATGGCCAAGCAGAAGGCTGAGGAGTCCCCCGAGTGGCTGGGACTACTACTCAGTACTATTCAGAAACAAAATTATGGATCATTTAAGTGGCAAGTGGTCCCAAGCTCTCAGAGTCAAGACCTTTGGGGTTCTGAGAATTCTGGCTGAATCTCCAGCAGGCCTCTGCTCATTAATTCTACCCATGACAATGTTTAAAGTGTAATGAAAACCCAATGCAAAGGAATTAGAAGGTTTGAGTCTTTCAGTGGCTTTCCCCTAAGATGCATAGCCCTAGGACAGAGGACTCGGTCTCTGGAAGCAGAGATGGACAAGCCAGCCTCCACGTCACTGATGCTCACTTCATCAGTTTCCTGGCAAGAGAAAGGAAAACAGGAAAACAAGACACCTTCACTTAGAGGAACAAGTCAAAGCCTTGGTCCACCCTTCAGTGGGTTGTCCTACCCTTCAGTGAGATTACTCAACTCTGCTAAGAGACAGTACATTGTCATGTTCTCACCAGCAATTTAGTTCAATGTTTCCTACAGAGAGGCTTAGCTTGCCTCCCACAATGCCTCTACCTTAATATTAGCTCTCTTTCTGGGAATTAGAATCTGGGTCTCTGACATTCAAGTCAAAAGAACAGCCATTTAGATTGGAAAAGCCCTCTGTTGACTTCAGGTCTATGTTTTTTTGTGTGTTTCTTTATCACTCCCTTCTTCTGGAGAAAAAGGCTCAGAGAGTGCAAGTAGCTGACTCTGCTTCAGAGACCAAATAAAGCCCAGTATCTCCAGCCTTGAGCTGAGGCAAAGAGTGCATGCTAGCTGTGCATGATCTCAGAGGTACAGAGGAACCTTTATTCAAACCAATATCCAATTTCTATATTTGATGTGTGTGATTACATCATTACAGGCTTCTGCCTCTGTGGCTTGTGTGGATTTGTCTCTTGTGTCAGCTGTCATGTTACCCCTCATTGCTGACAGAAGATGTGTCAAAGGAGGGGGCCCAGGATCCTGGTCACTTCAGGTACTTCAGAACTTGGCATAGCACAATTGGAACAGAAGACAGCAAGGCCACAGTTTCCTACTTCATGGCTTGAGCTCTGGAGCTGGTCCTGTGCAGTCTATCCTTGTATCCCACCTATCACATGACACTCTCATCACTCACAGTCCACCACTGCCATCCTCCCCATCTCCCAGGAGGTACGGTTGCTGTGTTTGGTTTATCTTATGCCACCGGACCACAAAGTCTTACTTTAACATCTAAAAACTGTCATATATTCTACAGTACTCTGAAAAAGCTAATGTCAAATTGTTGTAGTTTCATCCAATCCAGGACTTCAGAAGTCTGCTGGTACACATAGTATACTGGCTAGTTGGGTGTCAGCTTAACACAGGCTAGGATCACCATAGAGGAGGGAGCCTCAACTGAGTAAATGCCTCCATAAGATCTGGCTGTAGGCAAGCCTGTAGGGCATTTTCTTAGTTAGTGATTGATGGGGGAGGGCTGAGCCCATTGTGGGTGGTCCTTGGATCTCTAAGAAAACAGACTGAGCAAGCCATGAGGAGTAAGCCTGTAAGCAGCATCCCTCCATGGCCTCTGCATCAACTTCTGCCTCCAGGTTCCTGCCCTGTTTGAGTTCCTGTCCTGACTTCCTTTTGGTGATGCACTGTTACGTGGAACTGTGAGTGAAAGAAACCTTTTCCTCCGAAGTTTGCTTTTGGTCATGGTGTTTCATCACAGCAATAGTAACCCTAACTAAGAGACAAAGTATGGAAAAGAAGTCGAGAAATAGAGGGGAGAGGGTCTGAGCTCAAAGTTCAGACTCCAGATATCAGTTTCTAAGACATTGACCAACATCCCTAGACCCAAAAACAACTCTTCTTGGCATCATGGGGTGCATGGGAGCTTGTGGAATCCTTGGAATGTTTGAAAAAATGTTTAGATCCCTTGCTTGGCTCCAAGAGGGAGCGGGGATTACTGTCTCTAGGGAGATACCAGATGAGCTCTCAGCCATGGAACAGGGCACAAGGGCTCAGTACATACATGAATACACACACACACACACACACACACACACACACGGGGTGGGGAGGCAGAGGCAGAAGCAGAGGGACAAAGAAAGAACACACACATTTGATTGGAAAGGAGCAGGGACAGCCTGAAGGAAAATACTGTACCAGCGGTGTGTGATGACTTGATGTTTGCAGCTGGTGAATTTAAATTTTACATAAAACAAAGATTTAGAGGGAGGAATCGGTGACAAGCAAAACCCCGGTGTCACTGGGTTTCCCAAGGCTGGGGTGCTCAGTGAGCTGGTCTAGCTAGCACTCAGCTGCTTCCTATGACATCTGCCAGTCCTCCCAAGGTGTGAACCAGTTCAACCGGCCCCTCTGTGTAACTCATTTCACATCATCTACACTTTCCAATAAGCTTTTACTCTATTAGATTGCTTCCTGGAAGAGCCAAATATTAAAAATCACCGGTCAGTCGGCTCTTTATTCTGTTAGTCACCAAACTGATTTTTTAAGCTCAGAACCAATAAAGCTGTGATAGTGAAGAACAGATATAGATTTCTCTTTCCCACACACTCATATATAATAATAATAAAACTTTATTAAACAAGAGACATGTTGTTTCAGGGAATTTTTCTTTCCCTTCTCTAGTGCCCTGAGGCTAAAATATACAATCTTATTAACTTCCTTGAAGAAATACTCCATTCCCTTGGTGCAAATGCTGAGCATTCATCTTCTTGGACCTGGAAAATGAGACAGAACCTTGACAGGGAGGTGTGTGGGTCACGGTTCTACCTAGGGAAATCTCTGGAAGCCAGTGTGATTAGGGGGTTCTCTGGGAATCTGGGGAGAGCCCAAGAAGCCCTCCGGATTGGCTGTTCCTGGCTGTCACTTGTGAAAGAAATAGACCAAAGTCTCGAGAGCAAGTCAGCCTGGCATGGCATGCTGGGTATGAGGAAGATGGAGATGCCATTTCGTCTCCCACCCTGTCAACAGAAGAGGGGGTGGGGGTTTGGACAGCAGCTGCTGCTTTCCCAGAACTCCACAGAATCAATAGTGGCATAGGAAACAGAAGGCTGGCACTCTGTCTGGGCTGCCTCCTTTTCTGAGTCCCACTCAGCAGTGGCAGATTGATCTCAAATCCTGGAAATACATCTGTGATGGTAATAACATGGGCTCAGCATTCCCCAGGGGATCAGGAACCAGGCTGCCTCCTGCATGGCTGCCCCCAGCAAAAGCAGTCATGCTACTCTTGAGGCAGGAGAGGCAGCCAGCATCAGCAAACATAGGCTGAATGAATAAATGATCTCTGGGATCAGGTGGAGAGAAGGATTAGATCACAATATCCAGGATACAAAACCAGCCTAAATAAACATCAAGAGCAGAATGGATAAAGTAAATATGGTACATATACATGATGGAGATTTATTTAGCTGTAATGAGGAAAAAAAAAAGTATGTCATTTGCAGGAAAATGGGTAGAACTGGCGATGATCATGTTAAGTCAAATAAGACTCAGAAAGGCAAATATTGCATTTTTCTGTCATATGAGGAATCTGTATTTAAGTATATGTATATAAACATCTTTAATATGTATTCTGTATTTGACATGAAGTTGGGGGCACTTTGAGAAGGGAGGAATGGAGACCAGGGAGGAATAAGAGAGGGAAAGGGAGAAGGAAAAGATAAAATGTGGTTTTTTTTTTTTTCTTCATGCAGCAGGCTGACCTACATTGCGGTGGCCCTATTTTCTAGAGTTAGAGCCTTGAAAGAGGTTAAAGACAAAGGTGTAAGCTGGCACCAAGGGTGTCCTGGTTGGGCTATCTCATGGTTCACCACTAAAGGTGGTGGGTTCATAGACAGAGGGTTAGGGTTACACCTGGGATGGAAAGGAGGCAGAGGGACCAAGATGGAGGAGTGAACAGCTGAAAGGCAGCACACAGGCCTCAGCTCCTGACCAGCCCTGTGATAAAGGAGCAGGCCTGCATAGCAGTGAGTGTTGGTTTTATTGTGGCACTTTTACTCTGCGAGGAAAAGTCATGAGGCACGACAAAAGCCATTATCAGAGTTTTATTAGGAGAAGGGAGAGACAGGACAGAATGTGAACAGGCCTGCGGGGGTGGGGAGGGTAGGTGGGGGGGGGGGGAAGAAGAAGGGGAGGGGATCTGTGTTCCTCTTCTTATGGATTTCCCTGCACATGCGCATGTGGGCTTACAGCGCTACACCACACGCATGCGCAGATTGCGTGATCACGCTGTGCGCCAATTACGAGATCATGCAGCACACAAATTACGTAGGACGTAAGGCCCCTTGCTTGGCTCCTGAACTGCTCATGTGCAGTCCTGTGAATGGAGGAGTGACCAGGAATCCCAAAGGTGAGCAGCCCACACTTCTTTGCACAGTTGCATGAGGATTCAGAGTTCCTTGGGAGTCAAGGACTAACGGAAGTTGAGTTATGTCTCCTTAAACCCAAGCTTTAACACTTTTAAGAAGGTAATAAGATTAAATGGGACCCTAAGGATGGGCCCTAGTCTTCTAGGAACTGTGTCCCTGTAAGAGGGGAGACACCAGAGTGTTCTGACCGTACCACCCCGTGAAGATGCCACGTGAGGAGCAAGATGGGTCTGTAAGCCAGCAGAAAGAAAAGCCTCACTAGAAGTCTGCGGTGATAGTGTTCCCCAAAATATTGTGCACCCTAATAAACTTATCTGGGGTCAGAGAACAGAACAGCCACTAGATAGACATAGAGGGCAGAAAATGGTGGCACACATACCTTTAGTCTGGATCTCTGTGAGTTCAAAGCCACACTGGAAACAGCCAGGCATGGTAACAAGAACCTTTAATCCCAGGAAGTGATGGAAGGAAGCAGAAAGGTTTTTAAGGCCTGAGGACGAGGAACTAGAGCCTGGTTAAGCCTTTAGGCTTTTGAGCAGCACAGTTCAGCTGAGATTCATTTGGATGAGGACTCAGAAGCTTCCAGTCTGAGGAAACAGGATCAGCTGAGGAATTGTCAAGGTGAGGAAGCTGTGGCTTGTTCTGCTTCTCTGGTCTTCCAGCGTTCACCCCAATACCTGGCTCCAGGTTTGTTTTTATTAATAAGACCTTCTAAGATTCGTGCTACATAAGTCAACCCTGCTGGTGCCTCCACCTTGGTCTTTGCATCCTCCAGAATGATGAGAAAATACATTTCTGCGGTTTCAGTGACCCAGTCTGTGCTACTTCTGATGATAGTCCTAGATGATTAGTACGTGAGCTGGCAGTGAGGGCTGGAATCTCCAAGGAAACTCTAGAAGGACATGGGGCCATGGTTGCCCCTTATTACCACTTGCTGTAATGTAACGGAGCAGTAGCCTCTGCTTAGAGAGTCTCAGTAGAGTTGAACAGCCATGGGTTCTCCTATCTCTAATATGTTGCCTTTTATCCTCTACTGGGGCCCTAGAAATAAGACATGCCATTCCTGGCATTAACTAGAGCCTTTCCAGGAAAATGGGAATGGATAACACGAGCTCTGAAGGCCATTGTAGTTATGTGTCTCTAGCCCAGGTGTATCATTGAAAATGCTAACAAACACATAGATTTGTCATGAAGGATGTAATATTTCTTTTTTTTATGGCAGGATTAGAAACTTTTAACTGTATATAAAGGAAATAACAGTGGGCTCACTGCAACAAGCATTTATATGCCTTTCAGATTATTTAGTTGCGGTGAGCCTTGCTTAGTGAATCCTAATGATGTGTCAAATGCACATGATTTTCAGAAAAAGTTCTCTAGACATTTGTATCATGCAGCCCATGCTTTCAATACACAATAGTTGCAATGACCCAGGCACCTTGCTGTGCCCCCTTTTTCTCCATCCATTATAATGGCTTTGTCAGCATCCTTTGTACATCCCTCCGCATCCACTCAGGCAGTATCATCCCAGCTCTGGATGCTGGATCCGGCTTTCACCCTGAGCCTCCCTGTCCGCTAAGGTTTTCTGTAGATCCCATTTAAGATCAACCACCAAGTGTTTTCCAGGCAATTACTGTGCACTTAGCTCTGTGTTTTGCTGAACAGTGAGATAGAAACTGAAAAGACCTGGAGGTTACTTCCAACTTGAGAGATCGGGGAGGTTGCATGGACATCTATCCTGGGCAAGCTCAGATATTACTTCCACAGTGATGTGTTCACAATTGTGACCCCGTTAATTCCATTTCCCCACGATCACAGAGGAGAGACTCCATTTCTTGGTTCTCCTTTTCTGAAAATGTAGTCTCCTTATAGGTAGGAACACGTGACGATAGAAATTGAATGAGAGAGGCATGTGTAGCTTCCAGTCTTATCCCATAAAACCTTCATTTTTTTTTTTTCTTAGCTTTCAGTGGTAGAAAAGGAGTATAAAGTATAAAATGAGCAAGTATAAAATACTAGAGCCTTTGGAGATAGTGGAATCCACTACATATGTGGAGCTTAGGTCCTCACTGACAGTGTGGAGCAGAACCCCCGCCCCCGCAACTAACCACATGGGACTCTGATAAGAGTAAGAAAGAAACTTGCACTGTGTTAAATCAGAAAATTAAGGATGTTTTGTTCTGTTAATTAGTTTGTACAGAGTAATACATTACTGGACTTCTAAGTTGGAAATAAGAGCTGTTCGACCTCTAAATTGAAGGCACACCCTGAGATGGGAAACTCATGATCATTTTAAGTCCAGTTTTCTAATTTCGTAGAGCTCTGGGTGCGAGCTGTAGACAGTCTGTTTCAGAAAGTGCCTATGATCTGTGCCCTCTCTAACACCTATCGGCTATGATGGTAGCTGTGAGGACTGCAGAGAGTCTGTGGGCAAACCTCACTCGTGACAGTCCCACTCTGGAGGCAATTTTTCAAAATGTAGACGTGGTTGTGACCTGCTGCAGAGAGTGAGATGTTTTTCGTATTTCAGTAGGATGTTGTGATCTCACATTGTGTCCCCACCCCCTTAGGAAATCCTGCCTCAAATGAATGGTAGCAGCTTTTGACTTGGATCTTCTCAGATTGAAGACAGTGAGTTCGGAGAGAGGGGGTTTTCGAGATGGCTGCTGGTACACATTGCAAAGCCTGCTGGGTGTCTCAGAGCCAGGTCTCTGGGGTTAACAAATGAAATCCTCAAACCAGTCAGGTAAGCCAGGCCCAGAGCTGGGGGCCTAAGACTCTTGATATGCGTTCCTACTTAATTGAGAGATTCCAAAATACAGAAAACCATTGCATTCTTAATTATTCCCGCCCTCCAGGCAGGGCGTTGGGGCGGGGGGGGGGGGTGCTTTGGCAACACTTGTTTCAGTATAAATCACCTTCCGTCAGTATAACTGCAGGGCTTCAGGGATCATTTTGGGAAACCAGGATGATAATGCGTCAGGTTTTGTTCCAAGCAGTGAGCTACCTCGTGGGATTTGGGAATCTCTCTTTGAAATCTAGATAACACTAATCAGCTTGTTCCGGCTCCTGACCCTCTTGACTCATTTCCTTCCTCCTAGGGATCACAGTTGTGAGATCAGCCACATCTGCGTTGTACCCAGGCAGCCTCCTGCCTGCTGTAGCCACGGGCTTCCATTGCAGCTCGTTGTATTTGGAGGCATCTGACTGTGTTCTCTTTCTCCTCCCCTTTCCTTTTCTTTTCTAAAATTGCTAACTAAACCCAAGAGTGCTGTGTACATTCAGGCCATGGATAAATATTTGTGGTTATTTTTGATGTCAGTGGCATTTGGTATTGTTTCTAATGGAACCTGACCAGAAGCGGTCCTCTCATTGTGTCCTCAAGCAAAGGTTATGCTGAGATGCCAAGGAGATGGTTCTCGAAGGGGAAGACAGGTATATTCTGTGAAGCAGCTGAATATCATTTAGCCTTTTCGTCAGGTCTGCCTCTTAATTCCCTTAAACTTCCAGACTTGTTTGTACAGTCTCATATGACACTGTCTGACAGGGGCTATTTTAAGTGGTTATAAATATTTACCAATTTACTATTATGCATTATTTTTATGTCCAGTGCACAATAAGAAACCCAGAACTATAGGAAGGTGAGAAAATGTTTCTGTGTTATAGGGGGACAAAGTGGTGGGGCCAGACTATGAGGCTGGGTAATTTGCTTTTAGAGATCATCCACTAAATCGTAGGGCTCCTCTGTCCTCCATCAACATGCCTGCCTCCAGAACTAGTCTCATCAGAGTGCCCACCCTTCTTAGAAAGCCTCACCTTCTGCTCCTTGTACAGATAAATCTCAAATACACTTAGTTTCTCTGTGACATTATCCTGAACATTCTACCCCATCTATAGTTGATCAAGTTTGGACCCAAATGGCTTGATCTGTAAGGACATGTCATTTGGTGCTTGGGTAAGGGAATGCCCATGAGCCTACGCTTTCTGGTCTTTAAAAAGATTATTGCACTTCCTTCATTGGATTAAAAGATGAAGTGGAACAGCCACACCTGAAGTATTTAGAACAGCATTGGTTTACACTGTGACACGGTATGCATTTTATTTGATATCTAAACATGCTTTATTAATATTACTTCAAATTCCCCCCTTTTGCTGCTATTAGGTCATAGTTCTACTTTCCTTGCATAATTTTGAATCCCTGCATGTTTGTCCTCATCTTGAAAACAAAGATTGGCTGTAGACAGTTTTTTTTTTTTTTAAATTTTTTATTTCCTGGTACCCAGATTAGTACAGTGCTGATAGTAAGCACTAATTTAATAGCAAGAGCAACTTGGTGAGTCTAAGGCAGCTATATTAGATCATCAGCCATAATGCTTTCAAGCTTCTTTTTGCTCATCTGCTGAATTATATGTAAAGTACGTCATCGTTCCTTGTCAATTTTAGAATAGTGTGTCTCGGGGTGATTGGATCTGACTTTACTGAAAGAAGGACTCACTCCTAAATAAGCAAACAAATACAACCTCTTATTGGAGTGGCCAAATTAAAATAAGACAAAAACCTGGTAGGATCTGAAGAAAGGAGGCTGGCAGTCAGGATGGGAATGTGGGCCAGTTGTTAAAATGGATGTCTTGAAGTCTGAGGAACCAAGTTGGAGCCCCAGAACACACATAAAGGACATTCAGATATCGTAGCACGTGCTTGTCATCCTAGGGCTAGGAGGGTGGCGCTGTACGGACTCATGGTGCTCACTGCTGTTGTGTGTAACTTGTGAGTACTAATTTGGCCAGTCTAGCCAAATCAGTAAGCTCCAGGCTCAGTGAGAGACTTTCATTTAGAAAAATCAAGGTGGAAGGAGCCCACAGAATGACAGCTGAGGTTGTCCTGTGCATGCACACACACATATGGGCGTCTGTACACACATAAACATGCACTTACGTTCACAAACGCACATGACAAGAACTCCAGAATGTATGGTTCCTGGTCTTATCTGTGTGAGCTTTGATTGCCAGACTTATCTTCAGAGAGGACACCATTTACCTTAACAAGATCCTGGAGGTAGACCTGCCGGGGAATTGAAAAATCATTCAAGACCAATGTCTCATGATCACTTGAAGCACAGAGAAAAGAACCACGTACAAAACCCTCTCTATTATTTGACTATTTGGATCCTCAGGCTCATTGATTTCAGAATATTTTTTAATGAATCGTTACGAAGTCAATAAAGCTGCACATCTTGCAAATGGTCAGGAAGATACCACATGGCTCCAAGTCTACAGTAGACTGGGTCTTTGCAAGACAGCTGCCTCCCACTGCCTCTAAAAAACCAGGGCAAGTATTTCATCCCAGGCCTGCTTATATACCCTGGGTATGGGACAAATGTCTGTGTGTGTGTTCAGGGTAAAGGGGTAGGGCCACCTGCAGTCTTGCTCTGGTTGCCTTAACATTCAAGGAAGTTAAGCCCCTCTGGGAGGAACAGGTGCACAGTTATAGAGACCAGACACTTCTTCCTGTATAGTAGGAAAAACAATGCCAACATATTTTTAAATACATTGGGCTTTTGAGAGCATCTTCCTAAATGACAGGCCTCAGGCATCACTTCCTATCTCTGAGGTCATCAGTGGGACTCCAACTATCCGTGAGAAGTTCGAGGAAGAACCAGGGACAGATGTGGCTCTAGGTAGTTCTAAGCGACTGCCTTCCATCCCAATCTAAAACATCCCCTGTCTGTTTTCCTGTGGCATCCTGTGGAGTTGATAAATGCTGTTCCATGTTCAGGTACAGGTTTGGGATAAGTTGATATTTTATCTCATGCTTGCCTGGCTCTCCTAAATGAACTATCTACTGCACAACACCCTACAGTCTTCTGAGAATGGAACAGATTTTTGGGTGGCATATGGAAGAAAAAAGATGACTGGTTAGGTTCAGGGAAAGGGAAGTGAAAGGTCCCAAAGGTGATCTTGGTAGCTAGGGCACGCCGATTGTTGTTATGTGTAACCTGTGAGTACTGTGTGCATTCCCCGTACAACAATACCTTCCCTGAACTCTTTCAAGTCTTGCTTAGTGTGGTACACAGGGTCAAGGACACTGATTTCCTTGCTGCATCTCAGCATCCTTCCATATGACTCCATATCTTTACACATTTTAGTTCAGCGTTGCATGCATAGTACAAATCACCATCACTAACCATCTCTCCATCACTAACCCCTTTCTCCATGTCAAAGCCAGTTCCCGTCCTGCTTTCGTTACATCGTGCTCGGATGATGGGGGCTCACCTGGATACATTGGTGCTCTCTCTGCTCCTTGCAGACCAGTCTAGCCTGCACTCTGCCAGATTCCTCTTAAGTCACTGGCTTCCTCAGGAAGACACAACGGCTCCCTATTGTGTACTAAAAGCTAAGCATAGCCTGGCTTTTAAGGCCCTCCAGCATCTGGCTCTGATCCTTCTTTTCTGCTAGTCCCTAATTTGTACTTTATAATGCTCATCAGTGCATGATTTACACCACACTTGTGACTTCTTGCGTTGCCTACCAATTCATTTCCTTCCAGGAATGCCCGACACCCTCTGTGTCTTCTCGTTTGTCAAGTCATTTAATTCATTTGCCTGTACCCCTCTGACGCCGCTTTCTTAAGGATCTCCCCACTTCCTATCTACTATCCAGGACTGTGATTGCAGCAGTGTGAGCTTTTCTGTCTATGGGACTGAACTATTGGCACGATGCCTCAGGGAATACACCATCCGCTCCGTCACTGATAGCCTAGATTCTCTCCTTCCCATGTCAATATTCACCCACAGAGGGCCGGGGGTTTTTACAGCTATTTCACTATTTTAAAAACAAGTGATCTAAATTCCAGTTTGGGGATCTAAACTAGTCACCATGGTATCATCCTTCACAAAGAGAAAAACAACATGTATTTATTGTCAACATTATCACTGGGGATGTAGCCTGAAATGTTAACTTCTAGGTAGGAAAATCTTTATCTTAGTGAGGGGGGAATCCCAGAGCATCAGGAGGAGAAAGTACCTGTCACCCAAGTTCCGCATAGATGCTCCTTCCTCCACTTGGAAACCTGCTTTCTTTCTCTTGCTCATACCCTGCACCCCCTATCCCCCCACATTTTCAGCAGTCATGATTCATGTATTTTTGTCCTCATGGAGGGCAAGACTTTCCTTCTTTCTTGTCACTCTAAATGATTGACATCATACGTAAATGAAAGATTAGCACAACTGCCCCGTATAAATATGGCTGGAATATTTTAAGGTGAAGCCAAGCCCCAAAAACTCAAGCCAAAGAGAGGGGCGGGGCAGAGAACACAGCTCACATCTAGCATTTAAATAAAGGCAGGTTGGTTTTCTAGAGAGAATTCCAGAAGGTACTGGATCCTCAGTTTAAGTCCAAAGAACAATAGCTAAAGAACACATACAATTTCTATACTAGATTCAAAGTTGTTTTTTTTTTTTTTTTTTTTTTTTTTTTTTTGTGTGTGTGTGTGTCTGTGTGTGTGTGCGTGATCCAAATTGTTAAGAATCCACATTTCCTATTTATACATCTGGGCTTGATCAACCTGAGTAACCTGTGGTTCACTACTCCTGATGTCTTCTATAATGATAGGATTGGAACATGACCTCATTAGGTATTGAAGAGAAAGTAATACATTCTTTTGGAATGAATGAATGAGGGCGGGAGGGAAGGAAAGAATGAATGAATGCATACAGATATATAAGGAGGGCAAGGCCCCGCATGCCAGGCAAAGCTTGCTATATACAGTAATCCTAAATCCAAACCCACAGCCTCTGCCTGGAAGGACAATATATATGTAAATAGAGCCATCACATTTAGAATGTCAGGCCTCTGAGGTTTCCTCTGGAGCTCACAAAGGCCACTTCACATTTCTCCATGAAATTCCAAAACTTGACAGCTTTCTTAACATAGCGATGGTGTAGAATAAAAGCTTCAAAAATCATGCTGTTTGAAAAGTAAACTACTTACTGTTCGGTTCAGAGGAGGAATTCTGAATTCAAGGACTTCACAGTCATCAAAACTTGGCCTTTCTGACACAACAGTGATTTAAAATGTAAATACAATTTTTAGGCATGCAGATCAAGGACCAGCCATTGCTCAGGCTTAGCTTTGTGGAGAGTGGGACAGAACTTGAGCTGTGAAAGGGACAGACTCCTGCACCGCACCGGGTCATTGCCTGGATCAAGGCTTTGACTACTTCAATCTGCAGGATTTAATGCTACAGCAACCCCCACCCCTCCTCTCCCAAGGATGTCAAGGAGGCACTCCAAATGCATGCCTTCAGACACATTTTTACAAAGGAACTGTATAGTAAATGCAGTTGAGTTAATAACTGAAACAGACGGTCTTTAAAAAAAAAAAAAGAAGTACTCTGTGACCTCCATGAATTAAAGGTTGTCTGTGAACCACATCTTGCATTTTGCCTCCTGCCTGTCCCTGTGAGCACAGCTGTAGCTCAGTCTTCAGGTGTGTACATGTGCTTGTATGAACACGCTCACGCTTTAAGGTTCTGTGTTTCTCAAAGCATGTCTGCCTCCGTGAACCCTACAAATTGCTGTTTATTTTTTTTATGGAACGGAGATGATCGGACAGGATCCTTGGTGTGCAGTGGTCACTACTGTCTGCATAGGCCGATTAGTCCCTCCCCTCTGCCTCCTTAACTGTGGGCATCTGCTGCCCCAGGACCTGGCAATGTGGGCTGGCGCTGATGCCAGCCCCTGTGGAGCCAGAGCTGTTCCGAGGTTCCCTGACAGGAGCTGGCAGACTTTGCCTGGGGTGTGGGGAGGACTAGATGACCTCTAAGTTCCCTTCCAATCTTAAAAATCCTATGACAGATTTAGATGACGTGACACTGATATTCCTCTGTATTAAAGGATCACCTTCCTCCATACACAGATATAGGTCTAACCTCTCTTGTGACTCTTTTGTACTTTTTCTAGAAAAAAACCAGTCTAAAGAGTGTGGCATGTAGATAAAAGATGTGGTTCATCAGTTTTGATCTTGATTTAAAAAAAAAATATTGTACCACGGTATTGGTATTTATATATCTATGTGGAAATACACGACCAAATATGAAATTTTTCATATACAAAATCTTATAAACACTTTATAACTGCAGAAAAAATACCCAGAAGCCCTAGGCAGGAGTAAGCCAGGCTTAATTTTTAAAGGAATGTAGAAACCAATGAAGCAAACCAAGGGAGTTGCCTATGGATGGAAGGTTCTGGAAACGATTTCCTGAAATTTAATTCAATGAATATATATTGAAGGCTGAGGGAACTATGCTGGGCTGGACTTTTTCATATGAAAAGAGTCCTGTTTGATTTTAGAGACGGGTGGAACACAACTTCTTTTATGGGGACGGTGAGGGATGGAGCGGTGTAAGAACAGAAAGTCACTTTATTACCAAGGGCTAGTCATTAGCCAGGTCTTCTGCCACACCATGCATTGTATATGTGCATGTACATTTTGTGCTTAATTTCTAATGCGTCATCAGTCATTAAAGGTGGTTATTCATCTCTATTATACATCTGAGAAAAACAACTCAGGAAGAGGTTAAATGTCTTGACCCAGGTCACCCGCCTATTGAATGCTAATTCAGATTTTGAAAACGTGGGTGTTTGGCTTCAAAGCCCAAAGACTCAATATTATCCTTACATTTGGCTACTTTCCATTACAGCCGCAGGAGCTGGCAGAGGGATGAGGGAGGATCCCTGTGTGTCCTGGGACAGGGAGCACAACTCCCCAGTATTCAAGCTCTCTTCCTAGGCCCCCTGTACTGCAGGGGACTCCCCTCTTCTTTTTATTTGAAATGCGCCAGATGGTGAATCCAGGTGTGAGTGATCGTCAGGTTTTGAACCTGGCTTATAGCAATAGTTAACTCTCCTAAGTAGCCAATTCAGGTGAGGTGTTTTCTGGCTTTTTTCATAAGGTCTTTCTTCTAAGTCAGTGTCACTACAAATGCAACCTCCCTGACAGAGAGCCTGGTCAGAGGTTCTACATGCAGACGACCCGGTTCCTGGTCAGAAACGTGCCCGCAGATGGGAGCCTCTGCAAAGATCCCCGGGGTGAAGTTGTTTACCCTGCTCCCAGCCGTCTAGAATCTACCCAGGTTGGAGCCCGTTCCTCATCAAAGGTGACACATGAAAAGAGCAGGTTGCTCTCCGGCAGCCCAGATCCATCTTTGCCCCCTGTGATGGGCTCCACGCGCCTGGCAGCCACAAGCAAGACGGGTTTTATTCCCGAACATCCTTCTTGTTTCAGCCGATAATGGACTCTAGTTAGGAGACAACACAGTAACTGCAGCATAAACGTGGGGATGTGCAGCTGGAGCGAGACTGCATATAAATAAGAGTGCTGGGAGCCAGGAAGGTAATAAGTCAGGAGTGCAATGGAGAAAAGGTTATTAAAAGCGGAGCTTGTAAAAATCTGCAACAAGGCTGGGAGCTTCGAGCGGTTCTTGATTAGAAGAGGGCTAAAGGCAGCAGTCTGTTTCATCTCTGCTGCTGACTGGCTGGGTTACTGGACACTGCACTTAAAATCCCGCCGCTACGGGCTTTGCTCAATTGTAAAGTTGGGATTTTACACACGTAAAAATATTCTAGGACTGTTGTAAAGCTGCATAACCCGAAAGCGTTACGACACACACAAAAAAGCAAAAAGTACCACACAAATGCAAGGTTATATTATTCTCAAATTTTGAAAGTGGCTGAAAATTACTCGCACACATTTGAGCTCTCTTGTTGGTTGAATATCAAGCAATGTTCTCCTTTATAACCAAAATCTCTCATGGATATAGCAGTCATAAAAGCATTGTCTGTCACAATACAGCCCAAACAGAAAGACTTCTTTTTTATTAGCTTTGCATTAGTCAAGATCCAGTAGGCCTTGCTGCAATAACAAATGGACCTTGAAATCCCACTGGCTGCAGAACAACAATGAAAAGGAGCATACTGTCTTTGTGAGACAATGCCCATTGTATCTGGGGCAGTTCTCTTGTGTTCCTTTTGGAAGGAGGGGCTTCTGACCCTCAGGCTATTTCTAGCTGGTAGCCAGTGATACGTATGACTTCACATAGTAGCACAGACCGGAAGTAAAGGCAAGAGGACTCTACGATGAAATGTTTTTAAATCATACCAAGAGGCTTATCACTTCTACTCCCATTCCTTTGTCTAGAACCCAGTTTTAGGCTCTGGCCCAACCACACGTGAGTCCGGGCCTATACAGGGAGGTTTGCGTGTGTTGGGGGTACCTTACCGGTCCTGCTGTTCTTGTATTTGGTGTCTGGCCAGGGAATCCTTGTAGCTGCGGAAGAAACTATTCCATTTTGATGTTACACTTCTGGCCTGTAAGCCTGCAGACAGGCATAAACTTAGGCATTGGAGGGCGAAATGAAGCCAACAGGACTTTCCGACCAGCTCTCGATGTGTTAAGCCGGTCCATTGTGATGTTAATACTGGAAATTTGTGTGTCAGCTTCCTGGCTTATTCAAGGTAACACTTCAGTCATTTAACCATATTTCCAGGCTAATTGCTTCCATGCCATCTTAGCCGCTATGATATAATTGGGATAGTATTACCTCTTAGCCTCCTAATGCTAAGGCTAATAGCTTTGGTCAGGCATTTTACTATTGATTAGAATACTTTATTAAAAGTCTAAGATCATTGTGCGAAAAGAAAAACTTGTTAAATGCGGTCATATATATCTTATAGCCGAACAGCTGGCCTCTTCCTAGTCCGAAGCCGTCATAAATTGCTGACATTACTTACTACTTACAACCCGTCTCAACGTTAAAGTGATTCAACAGTAACTTTTAGGTTCTAGAGATTCCAATGGCAGGATGACTGAGATTCTGTTGTTATTTATGTCTTTGCATACAGAACGGACTGGACATCTATAGAAAGAAATTAGGACTTCAAAATAGCAGTCGGCGTTTAAGTTCACTTGAAATACCTTTGCCAGATGGACAGCCAACTGTTTTCAGTGTTTGGAACTTCCCAGCAGTAAAATGCTGGTGTGTAAAGGTTAGCCATTCATTTTATCTTCAACAATGCAGTCTGTTCTTAGAGTGAGTCCATTCTCTCGGTTTGTGAGCTCGATGGTTTGAATTTGCCAGTCCTAAACTCCATCTGCTTGTTGCCTGTCAACAGTGGAACAGATTTCAATAAACTTAGAAGCTGTAAATAAATTGTTGAATAAATCCAAATGATAGGCAAGTCTTAAACACTGGAGTTTGTTGGACATTATACTTAATTAAGACTCAGAGAAGGCAGGGGCGGGCTGGGGCGATGGCTTAGTGGGTAAAAGTACTTGCTTGTGTAAGCATGAGGACCTCAGCATCCATGTAAAAAGGTTAGGCATGGCTGTGGGTGCCTGTAGCCAGCACTGGATGGAGACAGGCAGATGCCATCCTGCATCAAGAGAATAAGGTAGAGGGTTATAGTCGTATTAACAATGAGGAATAACCAAGAGTGATCAATGGTTTCTGATGATTGATGTAAGTGCAGTGTTATGCCCAGATTGTGGGGACCCCCAAAAGACCACCATGGAGACTGAATCCCGTATGTAAAAGCAAAGAACCTTTATTTTCAAGCTTAGAGCTTGGACTCTGTTGATGAAGCAGTGAGAGCAGAGAGCCCAGAGCCCAGAGCCCAGGCAGGGGTTTTATCATAGCAGAGATTGGGGTGAGGGGATTTCCAGGGTTCAGGACTCTGATTGGCTGATATTTGTCTAGGGTATAGGGAATATATATATATATATGTATATGTATGTATATATATGTAAAATACACACACACACACATATATATATATTATAGTATAGGGGTACAGGAAATGTTTGGAATGTCAGGTATTTCCTCTTAGATACAGGCCCCACTGGGTGGGGTCAGTAGTTTATGGCTTTTCCTGGGTCCAGGTGTTACCTGCCCGAAGCTGTGTCTGGGCCTCTAAGCCTGTCATGGCAGCTGTGTGGTCACGCTCTTTCGGGGCTCCCCCATAGCAGTGATGCTCATCCTCATCGTGCTTTTACTTATCATCATTATGTATATTTACATTTAAAGAGGATTTTTTTGAGAGGTCAACTTGAACCTGACTTTGTTATCTGATCTGGATGTCTGTCTCCTACTCTAAGTATTTATTTGTATTTAGGAGGGAGTCTACCATGTTTTAACAAGTCTGACTGTTTTCTCTTTTTCTGTATTTTTTTTTTGTTATTTAGTTGTTGTTTTCCCCTATTATTCTCTACTTCTTTAATTTGGAGTCATTTAGTGTTTTCAATATTGATTTTTATTTATTGATTGTGTGTGTGTAGTGTGTGTGTGTGTGTGTGTGTGTGTGTGTGTGTGTGTGTTTATATGTGTATATGCAGGCATGGGCATGCCACACATGTGGAGGTGAGAGACACGCCACACATGTGGGTTTCTCACCTTGTTTGAGAGAGATGTTCTGTTGCTAGTCTACTTGCTTATGTCAGATTAGTTGGCCTGAGCTTCTGAGGGTGTTATATCTCATCCAATCCCTGCAGTAGCTCTGGGGTGCTCATGTCATGTGCCCAGATTTTACTTGGGTACCAGGATTTCAACGGCAGTTCTTCATGCTTGTGAGGCAAGCAGTTTTACCCACTGGACCATCTCCCCAGAACAAGGTGGTTGAATTTTATCTTTACTGTTGGAGGTACCTCTAGAGCAGTGGTTTTAAATCTTCCTAATGCTGAACCCTTTAATACAGTTCCTCATGTTGTGGTGACCCCCAACCATTATTTTTGTTGCTACTTCACATCTGTAATTTTGCTACTGTTATGATTCATAATGTAAATATCTGGTAGGCAGGATATCTGTGGCCCCCAAAGGGTGTAGCTAGAGTTTTCCTGCCTGGCCCACGGTCAGGACAAATCTCTCTCACCTGCCAGTCCCACAGCCGCTCAGACTTGACCAAGTAAACACAGAGACTTACATTGCTTACAAACTGTATGGCCGTGGCAGGCTTCTTGCTAACTGTTCTTACACCTTAAATTAATCCATTTCTATAAATCTATACCTTGTCACGTGGCTCGTGGCTTACTGGCATCTTCATATGCTGTTTGTCATCGTGGCGGCTGGCAGTGTCTCTCTTACTCAGCCTTCCACTTCCCAGCTTTATTCTCCTCCTTGTCCCACCTATACTTCTTGCCTAGCCACTGGCCAATCAGTGATTTATTTACTGACCAATCAGCAACACACTTGACATACAAACCATCCCACAGCAAAAGGGGTTGAGACCCATCTGTTGAAAACCACTGCTTTAGAGCAATGATTCTCAAAGTGTCTAAGGTCTTCAGCATTACCCATCACAGTCTTTATTTGGGTAGCTTATCCAGCCTCTTCACAGGCTAAATCCAAGACTTACTGAATTAAAACTCTGATGTCGTGCCCAAGCAGCCTGTCTGATGAGGCCTTCTATATGAATCTAATATGTCCTGACTTTGATAACCACCCTGTAACATTTAAAAGGTTCAAATGTAACACTCCATAATCTACCTTCAAATTATAGTCTATTACTTGACCTATACAAGCAGTAAAATAGTTTGAACTATTTTTACACCCCGTTTGTGCCGGTTGGTGCTTGTCAACTTGAAGTAAACTAGAGTCACCTAAAGGAAAAACCTCAAGCTGAGGAATTGTCTCCATCAGCTTGGACTATAGGCAAGACCTCAGTATACTTTCTTGATTAATGATTGACATACCAGGGCCCATCCCACCGTGCATAGTGCCACCCCTGGGCAGGTAGGGCTGAGCAAGCAGAGCAAGCCGTGGAGAGCAAGCCAGTAAGCAGCACTCCTCTGTTGTTCCTGCCTCTGCTCCTGGTTGAGTTCCTGCCCTGGCTTTCCTCAGTGGTGGACTGTGGCATAGAGGGGGAAGCCAAATAAACCTTTTCCTCCCCCGAGCTACTTTTGGTCACGGTGTTTATCGTAGGAATGGAAAACAAGCTAGAACTCTTTTATTGGTACGAGTCTGCCGTTAGTTTGTCTCCATTTATTTTATACTGTACAGTATGGTTTATTTTGTCTTTTAAAAGTTAGATGGAGAAATGAGATAAAAATCTTTCATATTTATTTATATTTACCATTTCTGTTGGACTTCTTTATGTCTGAATGAGTTTCAAGTTCCTTAAACCATCTCTGATTGCAAAGTGTTCTTAGTCACAGCTTCTCTCAGAATCTGTTTGTCTTAATACACCTTTATCTCATTCTTGTATTTATTGATATTTCCACAGAATAGATATTTCTAGGCTGACTTTTTGGAGCCCCATAAAGATGTTATTCCATTTTTGTCTTGTTTACATTGATTTTGACATGAAATCACTGTTTATTCTTACCTTTGCTCTTTTATGTGTTATTTATCTTTTTAGTTTGCTTTTAAATATTTTCTTTGTATCCCTGGCTCATAGCAATTAAATGATGATGTGTTTTGCTTCTGTTTCATTTGTGTTTATATTGTTTGGCTTTCATTAAGCTTCCTGCCTCTGTGGGCTGACAGTTTTCATCAAATTCGGACAAATTGGAGGCCATTCCATTTTCAAACATTTTCTCATTCCTGTCATTTGTTTCTGATTTCCATTACAGGTAGGTCACCATGGTTCTGTTTATTAACTTATTTATTTTGTGAAGGATCTTTTCTCTATGGCTTTGTTTACTTACTTAGAAGTCCTTACATTTTCATGTTTACTTATCTTCTATTATTACTCAGTGTCCTCTCTGTTCAGACATCCTATTTACTAGCTAGAATTGCTTTTGTTTTTATTTTGAGTCTGCCACAGATAGATGTACATTCACACATATGTGCATGTATTTTATTTAAAGGATTAAATATATGTATATAATATTTAAAAGATTAAATGTTTTTTCAAGGGGTTCTGTTTTCCTTGGCACATTTCTATCAGTTGATTTTGATTGTTTAAGTCAGGTATCTTTCCTTCTCTGTCTACCCAATACCATATTTGTTTACTTATGGTGCTAAGAATCAAACCTAGAGCAATAAGCATGTTAGGCATTTACTTTACCACTGAGCTACATGCCCAGACCCCTGGTGCATTCTTACTTGAATGCCTAATATTGTTTATGATACTGTTGAAAGTTTAGTCTTGGTTTCTGACTTTCAAGAGTGTTAAAATTTTGTTTGGACAAGCCATGAAATTATTTATGGATTAGCTTGATCCTTTTGATGTTTCTGTTAAAGATTTTTTTTCCTCTGTTGTGATTTGTTTGTTTGGAAGCAAGCACGGAATAACCTTTGCTCTGGGGCTAATTTAGTTTGTTTCTTATTTGCTGTCTTTTATGAGTCTCCACTGAGCCTGCTGAATATTCAGGGAAGTCTTACAGCATCAACTTCTTGAATTCAAATGTGTCCCTGGCCTGTGTAAGCCTTGAGATTCATTTGCTTGACAGAGTGGAGCTGTTCTTTGCTTGTCTTCACGTGATACAGTTCTGTGAATACACAGCTTCATGTTCAGTATCATATTCAAGGAGAACCTATGATGATTCCTGAAACTTTTTTTTTTCTTTGTGCCTCTCTTTCTCTTCTTTGGCAGTTCAACCTGCCATTTTTCATATCTCAGGCTCCCGACAATTGCTAACGAGATTCATGTTCTTGTTTGACCTTCCCTTCTTGAGATATGGATTTCTAAGTGCACTTAGGAGGAAAAGAGGGATGCTCTAGGACTCAGTTTGTTGTTTCTCTTCTCTGTATGGTTATCAGACTGAGATCCTTGTTAAGTTTCATGTTTCATTGTGGTCTGAAGGAGGATGTCCCCCATAGGCTCATATATCTGAATGCTTGGTCTGCAGTCGGTGGAACCATTGGGAACCATTCTTAAGTGTGGCCTTGTTGAATGAGGTGTGTTACTGGAGATGAGCTTTCAAGTCTTAAAAACCCGCACCATTCTGAGTTAGCTCTCTGTCTCTCTGCCTCAGTCTTGTGGATCAGATGTTAAGTTCTCAGCTATTGCTCCAGCACCATGCCTGCCTGCCTGTTGCCATTCTCCTTGCTATGATGGTCATGGACTCTAACTGGCTAGAACCTTAAGCTCCCAATTACTTTCTTTTAGAAGTTGCCTTGGTCATGGTGCTTTGTCACAGTACCAAAGTAACTAAGTACCGAAGTAGCAAAGTCAGTGTTTTTGTATAGTTTCTAGTTGTGGAGGAGACCAAGGTTAGTATCAGTCTTTTTTTTTTTTTTTTTTTTTTTTTTTTTTTTTGTCAGTGGTGAAAGTCTCCCGCTGATTTACCTTGAACCATTGCTTAGATCTGAATAATAAGGCATTAATTTGTTTGCTATGGGAAAATTTTGTACTAGAATTCAAGTCATCTTTCTTCCCCTTTCCACATGTAAACTATGATCTGATCTGAAAAACCCTTCTGTGGTGTTCAGATACTGGATTTCAGTATTTATATGTTGGAAAATTATGGGATAATGTTCCTGTTTATATCTTTAAGACAGAAACTTCATGGCATTTTCTTGCTGACATGTTCATATGGATTAGGCTAGGTATATGCTATGGGGAAAATGCCCCAATTTCCAGCACTTAGAAATATGATTCTAGGTCTTTTTCTTGTTTAAGAAAAATTGGCTACAAGGCAGTTCAAACCAAGGGCCTAGAATCTCATGAATGGATAGAATAGAATGGATTATGCAGGCTGCTAGTATCCTTGTTTGCAGAGTTTCCAGACTTGATGTCTGTGCTCACTATCAAATGAATAAAAAACTAGACTATCTTCCATAATTTTTAATGACTTAACCTGAAAGCAAAGCATGCTATTTCTACTCACATCCTTTGGCCACAATGACCTGGCTGTGTCTAGGCACAAAGTAATGGAGATGTGCTGTGACCAAAAGATGAGAACACCACACTGACTAGCCCTAGTGATCCTAGTGATGTCCATCATAGTGTCCCTGGCCACCTGAGACTGATCTCTCTCCATCACTGAAGAGGGACTCTCAGGCCAAATTGCATGCATGTAATCTCTTCCTCTTGTTTAAGGGGCATTCTTAAATGTTATCTTAATATCTCTACATTGATCTTTGAGCTATGCTGGGTAGACTGTTTTAGTCACATTGCCTCGGGTGAAATACAGTGAAGCTAGACACAGATCAAGAGAGAAACTGGAAAGAGATTTATCTTTATTGTATGTACAATTCCCTGGAGAGAGTATGCCAGTCAGGGTCACTGAGACAAACACGGGGTCAGCCATGAGACAGAGGCAGGGAGAGGAGTTGAAGGTAAGTACATCTGTTATGGCTTCTGCAGGAAGGAAAAAGCAATGTAGGTCAGCTAGGTTCAGGATTGGCTAGTTTAGCACTGGCAGGCTTTGAGGCTTAGGGTTGATCTTAGTTTTCTGATACTTGGCCCCAGTGTGAGCAGGATGTGTATATTGTGACTGATGTGTGAGAGTCCGGTAAGGGTGACTGTTAAAGTATGAATTTGTTTGACCATACCCTCAAAACCGAGATAAAACAGCGTGTAAGAAGAACTATTATCATACAGCTAAAACGTATTCTCTCCATTTTCTATTTAGAGTCCTTATTCATATTCAGGGCAGATCAATTTTTCAATGCCATTGTTATTACCTAAAGGATCCTAGAGTTAGGGCACACAGGTCTGGTTCACTGATAGACGTGCTTTCCAGTGGAAGGCCTTCTACAGATGTTCTCACCAACCTCGAGGCACGGCAGGCCTCTCCATCTGCAACCTCATTGGAGGGATTGCTCTTCTTGCTTCTGATGCATTTGGGTGGGCTGGCAATGTCCTAGAGGGGCAATTGGACCTGGAGGACATTCTTCAGTTCTCAGTCAAGGAAAAGTGTCATGAGAAAGCACAAAGAAGAACGAGAACCAGCATAGCAACTGGGTTTCCGAGTTCCAAAGCTCAGTGGTTATTAGAGCAGGTGAATGAAGTGGTTTTTTTTTTTTTTTTTTTACTAGGACTAGATACTTTTGGACCAGAAGTTCTTAACTCTCCTAATGCTGTTACCCTTTAATATAGTCCCTCATGTTGTGGTGACCCCCAATTATAAAATTATTTTCATTGCTACTTCATATGTGTAATTTTTCTACTGTTATGAATTATAATGTAAATATCTGATACATAGGCTATCTGATAGGTGACTCCAGTGAAGGGGCCATTTGACCCCTATAAAGGTCACAACCCACAGGTTGAGAACCACTGCTCAAGTTTAAGTGTTAGTGTGAAACTTCAAAACCATCACTTGCTTATGTGTATGTAATAAGGGTGAATGGCAAAGATTCATCACATTCAGTGGCATGTTTGGAGCCCCCAGAACTTAAGGGGGCTCTCTGCTTCCTACCTATACCCCAAGGAAGGTCCAAGGTTGGTCTGTAGACTGCAGAGATGTGCTTTCTGAGAAACAACACGCATTCTGGAGGACTGGCATGTTATGATGTCTAGGTTATGCAAATATTAAGACCTATTTGCAAACACTATAGAAAAGCTAAATTGAATTAATTTTTAGTTTCTTGAGTTGAAACACTGAATTAAAAAACAATTTAAATGTCTCACAATGAGAAAAAAATCAATGGTTTAAAATTAATTTCATATTTTAAACTTACTGTTAACTCAATAAAGCCTTTTGGGCTTTTTAAGCTAATTGTCTTTGAACTCATTTTAAATTTAAAAATCTTTATAGTTTTGATAATATTTTACACTGTCCTTACTAAAGCAGTTCCTATCATAAATGTGGAAGGATATAGAAATAATTAATAAGTCCCAAGTGTAAAAATGATATATATAGTTTTGAAACATTCCTATTATTTTTGTAGAATTGTATGAATTATATTATGCCACTTTGGGTTAAGAAAATTGTATGTGTATATGAATGTATATGAAAGTAAATAAATGCAAATTTGCATATTCATGGAAAATTTGTAAGTCTTTGCCTTAGAATGTTATCTCTAAGGGAAAGGAAGCATAGGGGATTTTCTATAATTTTAAAATTTCTATTTTAATTTGATTATATCTAGAACATTTAAATATATATATGTATATATATATATACACACACACACAAAATTGATAACATAAGCAATTTGAAAATCTGTGAATTCCTGAATCTGCTTGAATGTGATCAGATCAATTGTCCTTGTATATGAATGTGACTTAGAATTCTTCCTGGCACTATTGTCACATGTTAGCAACAGTTTCAATATCACAGCAGTGATTCTTAAAACTTCATAATATTCTACTTTTTAAGTGGATAATCACTGTCTCAGTTAGGGTTTCTCTTACTGTGAAGAAACGCCATGACTACGGCAACTCTTACAAGGAATTCATTTAATTGGGGCTTGTTTACAGTTCAGAGTTTTAGTCTATTATCAACATGGTGGGAAGCATGGCAGCATGCAGGAGAGGTAGCTGAGAGTCCACATCTGGATCCTTTGGCAGCAGGAAGTGACAGTTACCTACTGAGCCTGAACTTGAGCTTCTGAGACCTCTAAGCCCACTCCCATAGTGGCACACTTCCTCCAACAAAGCCACACCTACTCCAGCAAGGACACACTTCCTAATACTGCCCTATGGACCAAGCATTCAAACACTTGAGTCTATGTGGGCCATTCCTGTTTAAACTCTTACAATCACTCATTTTTTTTTATTTTTCAAATTTTAATTTCAATAGAGATACACATTCATGGGGAAAAGTGCAAAGTGGAAGTCTTTTTTCTATCCATTCCCTCATATATAGATGAACACATCTTAAAAAACTTGATGAAAAAATTTCTATACCTTTTACTATTTATCTAAGGGTACAAGACAGTATACAATGAAAAGTGCCACTCCTTGATGACCAAGTATTCAAATACATGAGCCTGTGGGGGTCATTCCTACTTAAACTACCACAGTCCCCTAAGTCTCCCTCTCACTCCAAGGGAAAATGTTTCCTTTGGAGAAAATGGATACCCATACAATGTAAATCACACAGAAAGGAAAGACAGAGAAGAGTGAGGGGAAATGCAGGACAAAGACCCTTTGTATATATTCTTCTACAGTTTTCATGCATTTGAGACCCAAGACTGATTTTTTTTTGGTATTCGGGCACAAGGCCTGTGATGCCATTAAGACTATGACTAAACAAAGTGTTTATCCTCTTCTATGGACAAGTTCATGAGAATGAAGGAAAATCAGCCCAGATGATTGGACACTAGAAACTTTTATATATTCTTCAAACTAAGTACAGTCTCCAGATGGGGAAATGTTAGCAAGCCAAGAGCTGGGTTTTATGGAAGTAGCTTTTCAGAAGCATTATCTCCATGGCTATGTCTGTCAGCTTGGGGAGGTCACAGAGAACAGTAGATATTTCAGACTGAATGGAGTTTCCAGCAAGTTCTAGGCAGAGTAGCAAGGAGGATTTGTGGGTGATCTCAAAAGAACTATGTTTACCAAAGCAACAAGTGTTGATTTGGAGAATTGATCCTCATATGCCACACTTTTCAGACAACTTCTATCAGTGAGGCTCAACCCATCTGTTCTCCAGCCTGTAAAACAGCTCAAGGTCGCTGAGGCTGTGGCTCTGAACTCTCAAGTATGACTTCCACCCGTTCTCACCACACTCCATGTTCTTCACCATCATTAGGTACCTACTGCTGGAACCACGTCTGCTCTTCTGAAAAATCCTGGGATTTTTATGAGTTTCTCTCTTATCAGTTGCTGCTGTTTTATTATCTCGTTTTCCTGCCTCTTTTCGTTTTAAGTGACTCATCTTTTTCAAGCCTTTCCAAAGCATTCCACTCGGTGTACATAAAAACGGCTCTCTTTTCATGTTCATCTTTCATTGGTTTATGTGACACTTAATTTAATTACATAATTGCAACAGCATATCCAACTGGCATAAGTAAGTTTGGGTATAACCACACCTGACATAGCCAAGCATCCAGCTCAACTGGTGAAAACTACAGTGTTAGTATATATCAGAAATTAGCCAACTGGCAGGCAGTTTTCAACATGCTGTGTCCTGAGTCAATGTGATTTACCGAAGACACAGAGAACATTCATTTTAAAAAGTGGTTTGCTAAGGGGAGAGCAGTACAGAGAGTTATGCTTCAGTGAATGTCACAAAGAGTTGCCTCAAAGTCTTCATGACTTCTCCCATATCTCTGGGGCCCAAGTCTCGCTTACCCATGAGACTAGGAGCTTAGTAGAACTGTTATGCAATATGGATGGGTCTGCAGGTGGTTAAGGCCACAGCTACTTTGGAACTGCCTCTCCTGATTCAGAATTCATAGAAGGACCACTAAATTGTGGCTTGAACATATTCGTAGTTATAGCTCCTTTGTCCAATTGATGATACCTAGGATCAACTGGCAGATGGGCCTCTGGACATTTTTGTGCATGATTATCTTGGTTAGGTTAATTGAGGTGGGAAGGCCCATCTACCACAGGTAGTATCCTGGACTGTATAAATAGGTAAAAGTGAGATAAGCTCTAACATTTATCACTCTCTTTTTCTTGACTGCAGATGAAATGTATTCAGCTACCCCAAACTCCTGCCCTAGCCATACTGACTTCCCTACAAGGATGGCTATAACTTTAAAAGCCCAAATAAACCCTTCATTCCTAAATTGCTTGGTCAGGGCATTTTATCACAGCGACAAAAAGGTACCTGAAATAGTGCTCTAGGAGAAGGAACAATGGCCCCCTCCTAGAGATTTCTCCACCCCAATCCCTGAAACCTGTGAAAACATAAGGTTACACAGCAAAGGGGGATTAGGGTGGCAGGTACCCTTAAACTTGGGAGATTAGCCTGGTGAATTTAGTGTAAACAGAAAGGCTCCTCCAGGCAGAGGGGCAGGGGAAAGCAGCAGAAGAAAGTGAGTCAAGAATTAGTGACCAAGACAGAGCTTGAGATAGGTCTCTGTGACAAGGACTCAACCCTTCATTGATAGCTGTGGGGATGGAGGAAGGCCGCCAACCTTCACAATCTGACAAAGGCAAGAAAATGGACTCTACCCAAAGAAAGAGGGTAGCCTTTGATATTAACCTGACTTCTGACCAACAGAACTGTAGAATACATTTGTGTTTCTTGAACCCCTAAATTTGTGTTCACTTTTATAGTTACAATAGGAAACTGGCATTGCTTTTTTTCAGTCCTCTAATGTCCCCTCTCCTAATATAGACAATTACATTTAGAGGATTATTTACCCTCATCTCCAACACTCACAGTATTTCAACACAGCTCCAGAGCTTCTTCAAGTGACATCAAGAAATAGACCTTTTCACAACTGCATGTTTAAAATGCTGTACCTATCCAAACGGAGTTTTAAAACAGTGATTCTAACCTGGATAGAGAAAACAAAAACAAAAAAACAAAAACAAAAATCAGGAAAGTCTCCACAGTGCACGATGCTTGATAAGCCAAGGACCTGGGTGAGCAAATGTTAAGATCCCACTTTGGAGATCGGGGTTCCACTAAGGGTACCCTATTTCTCCTTTTCATGACTTGCTTGACTAGTTCAGCACCCAGAACGGTCCTGTGGATAAGAACTGCCACCCTTTCTCTTACTGCCCACTTCTTCCTGTTGAACAGGAATGATGCAATGAGGAGGCATGCTGAAGATACTTCCTTTATTGAATGCCAGGGATTCATGCAGACCACCTGTGGGACCAGGGGAGAGAGACTACATCCCCAGAAACAGGTTTAAGACCCGATGTTACAGGAAGATAGAGAACTGGGAGGAGGTAGCACTTTTGCTCATCTTCAAAACCAATGTGGGGATGAGATACACATTCAAAGAAATAATTCAGGGAGTGATGATGATTGAGTCCCAAGTGAATACCCAACCTGTCAAATCTGGATTTCAGAGGAAGGGCTTTGCTTTAGGCTCAGGTGTCAAGGGAGGTGGCCTAGAGGAAAAGGAACAAGACTGTGAGAAAGGGAAGGTGGTAGGGGTTGTGGGGGTGGTGAGAAAATATCCTTGTCCTAGGGGTCCTATGCCAATCAAGAAGAATGACAGGACTAGATTCCACCATGTAATCATGGACACTCCATCATGAGTATAAGCCAATTCTGATTCTGAAAAGATTCTCTTCAAAATATGGCAGCATCTCTCTAATAGAAAAAAATGGATTTAAGATTAACAACAGTTGAAATTCTCAGGTTCTTGAAGATAATAGAGTATTTTTTTTAAAAGATATTAAGAACTTCAAATGGGAGAGAAATCTATCAGGGATGGGAATGTGGCTTAGGACAAAAGTCTAACCTGAAATTTAAATTCCTCATGTGAAGAGGCAATGGCCCTGCTGTATATCCTCAACTTTAAGAATAAAATGAGATGCCCATTTCATAAACGTTGATGTCATTAAAAAATCAATCATGATTAATAATTTCACAACTATTAAAGCTGACTCAAATTTATACCAATTCATTAGAATTAGCAAAGCTTTGGAACAATCTTTCTTGTGTGATATTTTATGGGTAAAGCAGGGATTGATTCCTTTGACCTTTGGCCTTATTTAATTATCTCTTATCTGTTCTCTTTGTCTCATCCAAATTCCATGTTTCCGCTTCCTTATCTTTCATACATTCATCCATCCATGTCACAGTGGTGTATATATACTCCATTGTTATATTCAAATAATTTTGTACAAGGTCACCAATGGTCTTCCAATGCCAGTTTTTTAATAGTATTAACAGTAGTAACATTAATGATGACACTAGCTAAGGTTTCTTAAGGTTTAATTATGTCAGGCATGGTTCTTAGTGAATGACACGTATTAATTAATTTATAGCTGTGAATAAGGTACTGTTATCTCCAAATTAGCAATAAGCAAACGGTGGCTCAGAAAACCTGTTCCTTTCCCTAGACACAGGAAGTGGCAGAGCATGGAAGTACACCCACACAGTGCTACTGTTGATCTCAGTTTTAGCTGGCCAGCAAGCTGTGCTATCTATACTCAATGTCCTATCTACACTCTGCTAGATGTGGAATTTTGTCTTCCATAGGGAATCTCTGGTTGAAGAGAAGTCATTGAAAAGTCTTGTATGTGATTCTGGTAAAACAATGTAGATGATAGACATGACAGTTAGGTTGAAGGATTGCCTGGCTCTTGACATTGAAGGATCTAAGGATTGACAGATTTTCTGAAAGGCCAAAAACTGAGTGGTAAGTGTAAAAGAGATCAAAGAAGCTGCAACATAGGGAGGCATATATATGTTTATATATAATGACATTGGTAAGAGGGTCAACTTACTGGGTTTATTACCATCCTGTAAGTTGTGTCTTTGAATGTGCATTGCATCTCTATGTTGGCTTTTAAGATTACATGCTGCCTCCTTTCAGTCCTTTATCTAGAAAGGATGTCACAAAGAATGTAACACAGGAAGAGATGTAGATGACATTTATGAGGATAGAGGGCCAGTTCATTTCAATCTGAAGCCCAGAAAAACTCAAGAGTCTAGTTGGTGGATGGTGGGCCATGGTAGACTGAGTCTGTTTCATATTGTTATTGACATATATTAAATGTACAAAATAATGGATTTTATTGTGACATTTTCATGAATGCATCTGATGAATACGTGTCTAGAAGATGCTATCTTACAGCAGGCGCTCTGGCCCTCTGGCCCTTACAAGCTCCACTTCCATAATTTTCCATGACAATGATCAGTCTTTCAAGATATCCTCAATGGTGAAATAATGGCACTTTTATCTTTGGGTAACCAACACCTATTCTTGGTACTGTAAACCTAGCCAAACTACCTGAGGAGCAAATGGAAACTTCCAGAGAGATCCACCACTGGTTAGAACATAGAGGATAAGTTGATATATCTACAGTGCAACCCATATAACTAATATTTGAGTTCTTTATATATTAGTCCCTATTGAGTGAATAGATAACATAGGTTTTCTCCCATACTGCATGTTTCTCCCCTCTCTGGTTTTTATTTCTTTTAATACACAGAAATGTTTAAATTTCATCCAAATCCATTTAATAAATCTTGGATTTTTTTTTCTTGGGCCACTGAATCTTATTCAGAAAATCCTTGCCTGGTCTGTATCTTGAAGGGCTTTATCTGTTGTTTCTACCAGTAGTTTCAAAATTTCAGGTCTTATTTTTGTTGCTGCATAGATATTTGTGTGGAGATATATACATGTGTTCCATGTGTGTGGACATTGTGTGTGTGTGTGTGTGTGTGTGTGTGTGTGTGTGTGTGTATGTATTACTTTCTACTTATTTATTGAAGCAGGAGTTCTCATTGAACACATAGCTTGCCAATTTGGCAGGTTCAACTACCTAGCTAGCTTGTTCTGGGGATTCCCATGTCTGCCTCCTGAGTGCTGTCATTACAGGTGGGTTGCGGCCATGCTTGTCCAGAATTGACATGGATACTGGAGACATGAGCTGTTTCTCATATTCGTGTTACAGATACATTACCCACTGAGCTATCCTAGCTCTAAAGTTTCAGAACTTGGGTATATTTCAAGTTGTTTGTTTGTTTTTGGATATAGGGTGACAGTTAAGTATCTAGTTTCATTCTTTTACATGTGGACCTTTATGTCTTCCAGCACTATTAGTAACTTTGTTGAAAGTCCAATTGTAATTTTTTAAAAGTCCTATGGGTGTAAGTGTGTGGGTTTATTTTTGAGTTATCGCCTCTATTCCATTGGTTGTTTTTTTATGTTAATGCCATCCTACTTTTTTCACAGTGGCCTTATTGTATGATTTACAATCAGGTATTGCGATACTGTCCACACCAGTCCTTACCAAAGATAGTTGGAGCTATTGCTGGTCATTTGTATCTATATGAATTTTAGGATTGTATTTTCTTGTCCTGTGAAGGATGTTATTGGGGTTTGACCAGGATTGCATTCAATTTACATTTTGTCTTTAGTAATATAGCCACTTAACAATATTAATGTTGCCCATCTGTGAACACAGTAGATATATCTGTCTTCTAGTATGTTTATGTTTCACTGGAGAGTTCTTTACATCACTGGTTAGGTTTACTATTAAGTATTTTATTCCTTTTTAAGGCCATTGTAAATGGAATTATTTTACTGGTTCCTTTCTCAGTTCATTCATTATCAGTTTATTAAAGCGCTGCTAGCTTTTAATGTTGATTTTCTATCTTGTTAGTTTGCTGATTTTTGTCAAGTCTTGAGTCTTTGTGTGGCATCTTAAGGGTCTTTTATGTATAGAATCATATTGGCAAATAAGGATAATTTGACTTTTTCATTTCCCATTTATATTTCTTTTATTTCTGTTTCTTCCCTCATCACTCTACTAAAATATTAAAAAACTATATTGAATAAGAATGGTGAAAACTTTTCTCTTGCTTTCAAGTTTTTCTCATCTAGTCTGACATTGGCTATAGGTTTCTCATATGCAACTGTTATTATGTTGAAATATGATCCTTCTGTACCTAATTTCCCAAGGGTTTTTATTATGAAGTAAGGATGAGTTTCATCAAATGGTTTTCTGTATCTATTGAGATAAATTGGAATTTTTGTTCTTGGTCTTATTTATGTGCTGTATTACAGCTATTATTAAGTTGAGCTGTCCTTGTATCTTTGGAATGAAATGAACTTGATTATTATTTGTGTGTAAGTGTTTATAATTTTTCTGTGAGTGTGTGTGTGCACGTGAGTGTGCTAGTGCCCACCTGTGGTGGCTGAAGGTTGATGTTGAGTGTCTTCCTCTATCACTCCTCACCCCATTTGTTGAGACAGGGTCTCTCCCTGACCTTAGAGTTCACTGGTTGACTAGACTGGTCAGCAGGATCTAGAGATCTGCCTGTGTCATCTAAGCCCTAAATAGTGATAGGGTGTTGGGAGGCCAGCTCCCACCTTTTACAAGGTATCTATGAGGAGGAGAGAGAGAAAGGGACGATTAGGTAGAAAGATAGTGAAGAGGAGAAAGACAGAAACACAGGATAGCTTCAGGAGGACCTGGATCAAAACCTGATAGCCCTTTCAAAAGGACTTTTTATAACAATGCCAAGGGGCAGGGCAAAAGACCTCCCCATTGCTAGATCAAAGCACACCATACTGCCAAATGTAAACCCTTCCAAATACCTGGTAACCACACACGTGGTCAAATCATCCCCTTATGCAGCCATGCTGGGTGAAGCAAGCTCAGATTCTCTGACCCTGAGTAATTTGGGCCTCCACAATGGGGTTACAAATGCATGTCACTATGTCAAGGTTTTCACATGTGTGCTAGAGATGAAAACTCACATCTTCATGCTTATGTAACAGGTTCTTTATGACCTGAATCATCTCCACGATACATTGTATGGTTTTCTCACATACTGGGTTATTTTATTTTATTTTTTTAAGGAAAGAATATTAATTTCTGTAGTAAAACCCATGTACATAAGATTATACATATTTAATACTGTGCTTCACCCTTGTACAAATGGGAAAAATGAAGTTTAACATTTCTAGACTAATATGGCTGTTAATTTATGGAAGATGCCAACTTAACGAGGTATAGTTGTTTAGGAGCCTTTTTTTTCTCCAAAGTTGAGGGCACAGCTAAAGTTTACAAAATGCTCTTTAAAGATGTATCTTATTCTTTGATAATTTCATGTATGTATAAAATGCCATTATATCATTCTCTTTTATACCCTTCTCCTTCCACCAACCCTGAATGACCAAATATACAAACCACTTCAACGTATTTTTGTTTTTGCTGTCTTACTCATAGGGTTTAACAGGACCATCTCAGAGGGAATGGGTATAAAGCTATCCCCTAGAATGTGAATAACTCACCAGTGGCTACATCACTGAACACAGTGACTTGCTCTCTCCCAGCAGCCCTTCACTGATAATTAGCTTCACTGGGTGGTGCTGAGTCCCATGAACCCTGCTTTCATCTATGTCGCGTCCGCCTCGACCAGCAAGGAAGACGCAACACCAGGCTCTTCTCCAAGCAGTTTATTCAGGAACGTTGAGACAATCTTCTGACCCCGGGGAAAGCCATCTTCTCTCTCTGGGGAAAGCCAGCCCACGCCATTTATAGCCACTGGGCAACCAACCCCGTAGTGCCACGTGGACAATGCCGATAGGGCTAGACATATGCATGCAAGCCAGATTCCACGCCCAAGCCAAATAAGGAGTTGTTTATCCCAGAGAACACCTGCCATCGGGAAGGCAGAAGCCGGACGCCGGCGCCATCTTTGAGGCGCGGCCATGCACGGCTCTCTACACATCTACTGAATGCTTACAGGCTCAGTCTTGTGTAAGACCACAAGCAGCCATGGCTGCTGTCTATTTGTGTCTTAGTTAGGGTTTCCATTGCTGTGAAGAGACACCATGACCATGGCAACTCTTATGAAGGTAAACATTTATCTGAGGCTGGCTTACAGTTCAGAGGTTTAGTCCACTGTCCTCATTGCAGGAAGCATAGCAGTGTGTAGGCAGACATGGTGCTGGAGAAGGAGCTGAGAGTTCTCCATCAAGATTGGCAGGCAGCTGGAAGAGAGAGACAGTGGGCCTGGCTTGAGCTTCTGAAATCTCACAGTCTACCCCAGTCACACACTTCCTCCAATAAGGCCACACCTACTTCAACAAGGTCATGCCTTCTAATAGTGCCACTCCCTGGTGAACAAACATTCAAATATATGAGCCTATGGGAGCCACTCCTATGTAAACTATCATAGTGAGTAATCCAGCCATAGCATAACATGTCCATAAGACAGCATTTCATGGCCCTCTTCCCCACTGTCCAGCTTTTATATTCTTTCTGTCTTTTAAAAAATATTCTGTTACATTCTTTTTTATATTCTGTTCTCTGAGCCTTGTAGTGGGTAATGCAGGTGTCCCATTTAAGGCTGAACCAGTGCAATTTTTATGAGAATTTTTATTTCCATTTTTATCATAGAAATTGCTCAATGGTTTTCTTTTCTTGTTGTGCCATCGGATTTGGTATTAGGGCAACACTGGCTTCATAGAATGAGTCTGGAAGTATTACTCCTCTTCATAGTTCATAGAGTAGTTTGTTGAGCATTATTTTTGTTCTTTAAAGGCCTACTAAAATTCAGCAATGAATCCATCTGGTTTTGGCCTTGTCTTTCTTGAGAGAGTTTTTGTTTTTGTATTATTTTGATTTGTGTTGAGAAAGAGTTTCATATAGCCATTGTTGACCTTGGGGGTGTATATATAACAAAATGGTCTTGAACATCTGATTCTTTTGCCTCTAATACCTAAATGCTGGTATTACAGGCATGTGCCACAACATCTGACATGGGAAGAGTTTTTATTATTACATCAATATTATTTGTTATTAGTTTGTTTAGAAGTTCTTCAAACCCCAAGTTCAATTTTTGGTAGGTCAGATATATTTAGAAATTTATTCATTTATCATATACCTTTCAATTTATGGGGTCAATACAAGTTTACGAAACAATATCTTAATAATTATGAAGATTTCAGTGGTATCTGTTAAAACGTTTCCTTTTTTTGACTCTTGCTAGTTTGGATTTTCTCTCTCTCTCTTGTTTAAGGTGGCTGATCACTTGTCAACTTTTAATCTTTTAAAAGAATCAACTTTCCTATTAATTGGTCACTTCTTATATTGTTCTTTCAGGTGCACTTCATTAATTTCAGCTCTGACTTTTTAAAATTCTGTTCCTTTTGTTGGTTTTAAACTTGACATTTTTCTTCTAAGACCTTGGGGTTGCATCATTAGGTTATTTATTTGGGATCTCTCTCTGAGAGTTTAATGTAGGCACTTACAATTGCAAACTTCCCTCTGATCAAGGTCTATATGAACTGAGGCTTTGAAAGGCACTTTGCGGTACTTTGTAGGTTTCAGCCTGTGTGGTTTTGTGATGCCCAACTGTTTATCTTTTTGTTGATGTCTGTGATGGTGACAAATGCCTGACACAATTTAATGTCTGAAAATCATCACAGTGTGGTCTAAAGTGGCAAACTGGCTATTCCAATAAAGCAGAGAGTGTGCTCCTTACCTTCCTCTTAGCCTTCCTCGTGATTCAGTGAAGCTAGGCAAAAAAGTAGAAACTGCTACAATCTGCATACAGTTTTGTCAGTTTTCTACTGAGATATGAGAAAATAAGAAAGAAAAAATGACATTTCAAATGTAGTTTTGAAGGGAAACTCTCAAAAAAAAAGAAAGCTTTAATTAAGTAGAATATATATGTATGTTAGATTGGCTATTCTGGAATAATTTATTTTTCAGATATACATAAAGCAATTTTGTGACTCATAAATTTGATGAGTCAAGACATAGTCTCTTAAAAAGAAATGTTGAGTAATTTGCCTGTTATTTTGTAGAAATCATTTAGTAATCATATGAAGGAAGTGAAAGTCAATGGCGTAAGTAATTTTGCCACTTCTAGTTAATGCAGAAAAGAGCTGTGAGAAGATTGGGGGTACATCTTGAGGCAGCCTCATGTACCATTTGATGTGACTGTTACTATGGACCATATCTTTAAGTGCACATGTATGTGTCCTTGTGAATAAGTACATGGGTGGGGACAGTTATGCTTATATAAAAGCATTTTACTTTGTTAACAAAATGCAAATAATTTTACTAGGGCAAACAGCTCTCAGGTACATAGAACATCTTCACTGGCTTTATACTTCCAGAATAATGAGTTGCTTAAAAGGTTTCTGGAATAATCACAAAACAGAACAGTGTCTGCTTTAGATACCCAACTTCCCTGAAGCACAGTGTCCTGAGTACCTTGATCCTGGGTACCTCACTGGGGCTGATATTGAAATGAAGGAATGACAGACACTGAAGAAATGACAGATACACATACAGAAAAGCTGGGATTGGGTGGGTTGTGCTCACTCTGACGGAGGGTACAGCCATGGAATAACCCAGAAACTCAGTACATGTGTTATGTATTTCACAAAAAGGTGGATTAAGCATTCTCTGTGTGAGGTCTCTGTAAGGGGGACAGTCTTGGTTTTAGTCATCAGGGAGAAGGAGGCTACAGAAGGTATTTTTTTCATGTCAACATACACACATGGACCAGAGGAAGGCTTTGTCAGTTCTCATGGACCCGATGCATTATGGTCCATGACCATGACCATGCCAATGTCAGTAATACATATTCACTCTGGACTTCATTTGTTTTTTTTACATATTTATTACTTCCTCCACTCTCCATGCCCAAGAGTTTTCCACCTTCTCTTAAATATCATACCTGTTTTGGGAACATGGCTGTGAGGCTTCTTTTTCAAACTGAAGCCATCAAATCTCTATTCTCTGAGTGGTGGCCCTAATTATTTACTATTTTCTTTTCCATTCCATTTTGAAAACAGAACACTGTCTTTACCTTGATTTTCAATGGGAACAGAACCTGTATCTACCTATATAGAGGTATATTGTTCAGTCTCCCTACTGTGTAGCTGTAGAATGTAATAAAATTTTTGTTAATAAGGTTATCATGGAAATGACATGTCCACGCCTCCATATTTAGGTTGTATCATGAATCTCTATGTCTTGAATTCTTTGCTTCTTTCCTGAAGTTGGGAAATTCTATTGAAGCTGCTCATTCAGAGTTCGAGATGGAAGCTCCATGCTAACAGTATCAGAGCTGCCCAACCTGAGCAGTGAAATGAAAATATATCTTAGTTCAGTTCCTAGGCTTTGGATATCTTTGATATTCCAAGTTAAATTGTAACCTAAAACACATTCTAAAAGATCTATAAGTAAGAATCATTTGTATTTTGCCATATCATATCATATCATATCATATCATATCATATCATATCATATCATATCATGGTTGACACCATTTCAGACCACCAAGATCTTCCTGTAAATTAGATGGAATCCCCGGAAAGCACAGTTTAGGACACTGATGTTTCTCTCTTTAAGTAGTTACTATTTGGTCTCTTGAGAGACAACAGCTTAACTTCTTACACTGAAAATCTACTAAGAGCAAGACACTCCTTTTGTGTTTGAGATCTAAAAACCATTTTCCCTTCATGACTTCATCGTGGCTGTCTATGCTTGGTAGCTATTATTTTTCCTAATAAATCTCTCATCTGAAATGAAGAGAACAGAAGATGAGAGAGAGGGAGAGAGAGAGAGAAAGAGAGAGAGAGAGAGACAGAGAGAGAGAGAGAGAGAGAGAGAGAGAGAGAGAGAGAGAGAGAGAGAGAGAGGATTGTAGTAGATAAAAAGACAATCATAAACTTACAAAGAATTTACTCTATTGTTTCTGCTGGTTGTGAAACTTCCTTTGAAAGAATTTTAGACTTATAGAAAACTTCTAGGAAAGTTGCAAGAATAGTGTAACAACTATGGTAAGCCCCTTTGTCAGATTTGCCAACTTTCTGTACTTATCCCATTTATTCTGTTGTTATTCCCTCTATTATTTGTGATATTTGCATGAGTGTGTGTGTGTGTGTGTGTGTGTGTGTGTGTGTGTGTGTGAGAGAGAGAGAGAGAGAGAGAGAGAGAGAGAGAGAGAGAGAGAGAAATTTACCAATTTAGTATTTTGTTTTCTGAATTTCTTAGGAGTGAAGATACTGTGTTTCATGACCTTGAAGTTTTCAAGTGCATGGACTAATTTTGTGGCACATTCGTCGGTCATGATAAGACTCATGTCATGCATTTTGGGCAGGAATGTCTCAGAAATTATGTTACCCCTTCTCACTGCCTTGTAATGGACAAATAATGTCCATTTGTCATTTTGAACACTGGATAGACAGAATCCATTGGTTTGAACCCTTGAAAAGTCTTCACTTCGATTAACTGATAGGAAGTACATGTGTAGGTACTTTGAGTTCATTTGAATATACCATTACTCATTGTAGTTTTACTACACAATTTCACATCTATTACCCACCGATGACTATATGTACTTGGAATATATATATTTATATATTATTATTAATAATATATTGTTTATTTATATATTATTAATATATTGTTTATTAATATATTATATATATATATATTTGGTTTTAGTTTTTTGAGGCAGGGTTTCTCTTTGTACTTCTGGTGCCTATCCTGGATCTCGCTCTGTAGACCAGTCTGGCCTCAAACTCACAGAGATCCACCTGCCTCTGCCTCCCGAGTGCTGGGATCAAAGGTGTGTGCCACCACCACCTGGCCCTGTACTTGGAATGTTCAAATATATATATTTGGAGAAAGTATTTTGTCTATACAAAAATTTAGGACTACCACTCAAATGCAGAGAACAGTGACCATGTGGTACTCAGCCCCAAGTGATACATCTCTTGCATCTATGGCTCAGGGATCGTATTGAAAGAGGAAGGCAGGAAGATTGTAGAGCCAGGACATCAGGCCACAGTCTCACAGAAAATATCTGAAAATACATTTATAAAGTCTCACCAACATGACTGCCTAAAAATGAGCTGAACAATGATGGAGAACAACCCTAGACATGACATAGTGGATGGGGAAAGCTCACAAGGCCTCAACCCTACACAAAGAACTACAGGCCACTAAGGAATACTGAGAGTGGGAGATAGTCTTCTCCAGGGCAGAGCTCACCAGTTAACTCTCCAGTACCCAATGATCAGTCCTCCAAACATCCATACAAGTGTAACATTATATGGTCTGAGTCGGTTATATTTAGGAATGTATATGCATATCAATATACATATATTCATGTAACAACAACTTTAATGAAAAAAAAGAGGCCATGAATTTGAAAGAGAGCAAGAAGGGGTATATGGGAGGATTTAGAGGGATGGAAGGGAAGAGGGAAATGATGTAATTATATGTCATAATCTCAAAAGTAAAATAATTTTTTTTTAAAAAAAATACCGCTTAAGCTTGAAACTATGCAGACTTGTTTATAACCCATTCAAAAAGATAAATCTATATATTACTTCCTTAGATTGTGTGGAAATGTCCAGTTGCTAAACAAGCACGTATGTGTTTACTGTCTGGTTTTGTCTCATTACAAACTGTCTGTAAGCACAGACCACACTGAGTGGCACAGTATGTAGTATTGATGGCTGACATGTGGTCGTTTCTCTTTCTTCACAGATATTTTCTCCTAGTCAAAAAAAAAATGTGAAATTACGAGTCAGATTCCTCACAATGCACAGCTTCTATTATTCTTTAATTTGGGGAAGACCTCATAGAAGATGCCAAGAGTCCTGATAACATTTATTAAATCCCACCAAGGGCCACAAGGATCTGAAGGTCCTTTCATATTGTTCCAAGGATCTTTTGGGGTAGGCCCAGTGAAGGTGCAGGGTCAGCTTGCACTATATAGGGTCCTAGTTAGCTTATTTAGTATGGAAATTTTATAAGTTACAATGCTTTCTGGAGGGTAGGAAGAAGAATATTCTCAAAATGGGTGTGAGATGCTCAACTGTGAACTGGTTACTGTCTCCTATGGAACTCAATGACATTATTTAAATGGTATGGACTTTAAAAATGCTATTATATTTTCATAAAGTATTTTCTGACCAGTAGATGAAAAAGAAAAGGCATGCTGAAGTATGGAATAAGTTTTTTTCTACAATTTTAAATCTGCAAGAACAAACCAGTTTCTAAATTGGCAAGACAGTGGCTCTTTGTGGCCACTAGTTCACAGTAATTAATAATAAATGATCATAACTCTTGTCCTTAATAATTCTAATTACAAATACTTTTTATAAATAACTACCCTCTAAAATTAAGTAATCAGGTTACAATGTGAGGCTTAAAGTCACCCTCAGACCCTCTCTAGGGTTGGTGTAAAATAGATGAAAGAGTGTGATGAACCCTAACCCCTAGCTACCAAGTTGATTGGATCAATGCATTCAGAGGGTGTGGTCCTCAAGAAGGTCACATGACCCTCTGCTTCTTGTGTCTGCTCTGGCTCTAGCGCAGCACACCAGAATAGAGCAAGGAAATCGGCTAATCCTTGGCATTTTGCCAGTCGTGGAGTGTATTCTGCAAAGGATCGGAGCTGGCAAATAAGGCCCTCCTGTTCTTGTACAGATCTATTTGTCTGGGGAAAAAAAAAATCATTCTCACTTAAGAAAAAAGATCCCCAAAGTAAACAACAACCACTACCTCCCAAGCCAAATAAGAAATAAAAAAAAAAAAAGTCTACCCTGTAGTCATTTCCCCTGCTTTTCCTTCAAAATACCAGTGTTTATTTAATAGACCCTCAGCCCCAGGACAGAAACAAACAGATCAATCACCAGGGTGTTCCATTGTGCCCATCATCCTGAAGTCCGTCGATGGTATTTATCTGAGACTGGAAGTCATCACACGGGGCACAGGTGCAGCTGATGTGGCATGACATTGCGGCTATATAAATAGCTGTGAGTGACAGTGAGGAGGCAGAGGAAATTACGCCGGAGCGCTCCAGGCAGCTAGCCCACCTCCCAGCAGTCCTGCCACCCTCTGCTTCACTAGTCATCTCCTGGTCACGGCCACCATGTCTCCTCATCGACCTCAATAGCAGTTGGCACTCGGCTCCCCTCCTGCTCTGCCTGGGGCCAAGACTGAGATGAATATCTAATGGCCCTAATATCTAATATCTTTTTCCACTAGGATGAGATCATTTCTTTTTGCTGATTTCTAGCATGGAGATATGCGGATTTTACTGACAGGATGCAAGTTCCCACAAGTAAAAGATCTGCTCCTATTCGGAAACCCAGGAGTCAAGAGTTGAGATTTGCAAACTAAATGAAATTCTCACACAAACCCAACTTAAGGGTGGGAGGCAGGGTGGGTACCCTACATTTTAGATGTTAGGGAGGAGGGATGTCTTCCTGCAAGCTACTACTTCCAGTAACTCAGCAAAAAATGAAATGCTGCAGAAACTTCTGCCAGTCCACACCATGTAAGTGGCCTTTGCTCAAAATGAAGGCCGCTTTCTGTGCCACTGGAGAGAAGGAGTAGAAGTCAGGAGCATTTGGGTGGTGAAATGAAACCTCTCCCCTAGGTTTCTGAGCCGAAGCTCCAGTAGGTGCCTCTGTGGACACATTTTAGTTTTGAGAAGCCACCCAGATATCCTTAGGACTTGAATGTGTTGAACGGCTTTTAATCTGGAGATGTAAAGAAACGTCAACCTTCCCCATATAGGAAGGGGGACATAACAGACCAAGAAAGAGTTTTGTCCAAGTCCAATTAGTTAATTGAAAGTATTTATAGGGACATGGGTGACACAAAAGTCTCTGAGAAGCCCCTTCCCCGGCAACTTAGAGGCAGCTATACCACTAAAGAAATCTCACCTGTAGCTTGCATACCTCATGAGCTGCTGTACCCCTAGAGTCCCCTGTCAGCTACATTGCCAGAGGGTCCCACTCCAGTCATTTGCTTATATCTCATATAACGCCCAGGAGAGCATAGACGTCATAAATCCTCTGACTTCCCTGTGAGACTTATGACCCACCCTCCTCTTCCGCGTGATAATGTGAATAGGTCTCATTTCACGAGGGACCCATGGGGGTGAGCACAGCTGCTCTGGGTCGAGACAACAATGGTCAGGACCAACCTGAAAGAAACAGACACACACAGAAAGGAAATATATAGACACACACACAAACATACATACATATATTTCCACAGATGTTTGTAAATCCAGGAGACTCATGTTCTGTTAAGGACACACATTCTCTAGTTTTTAATGTCTGGTATGCTTGGAATAAACATGGCTGCATCCATCCATGACATCTTGCACATAAATATTGCCAAGGAAGACCTGGTAAATTACTGGTATGGTAAGACAGGGTCTTAAGATTGCTCTTGAGCTAAGCCAAGGGACAATAAGGATTAATACTATTCTTGTTCCTCAACCTGGTGTCTATGACTTTACCCATGGGGGACACACATTCTACATCATAGAGTGCTGTGATTATTGCAACTGAAGCTTAGCAATGGTCAGATCCGCTACCCTGACTCAGCATCACTTTCTCTCATCTGTGAAATGATCCAGTTTTGATCTCTCTAGGATTTAGGAGGTAACTGTGATCATCAGGTTTTGGTTAATTTGACATAAACTAGAGTCATGTAGAAAGAGGTAAATTTAACTGAGACATTGCTTCTATTGGGTTGCCCTTTGGGCATATTTTTATGCTGTTGTTTGTTTTTGCTCTTTTGGAGGGCCCGCCACCCAGCTCCCAAATAAATCACACACGGAGGCGTAATCTTTTGAATGCCTGGCCTTAGCTTGGTTGTCCCTTGCCTGCTTTCCTTAATTTAAATTATCATATCTATCTTTTGCCTCTGGACATTTCCCATTCTCTTACTTCTGTAAATCTTACTCTTACTCTGTGGCTTACTGTGTAGCTGGGTGGCTGACTCCTGATATCCTCTTTCTTCTCTGGCTACTAGATCTCTTTTCCTCCCAGATTTCTCTTTCTATTTATCCTCTCTGCCTGCCAGCCCTGCCTATCCTTTCTCCTGCCTTGCTACTGGTCACACAGATCTTTATTAGACCATCAGGTGTTTTACACAGGCCCAGTAACACAGCTTCACAGAGTTAAACAAATGCAACAAAACAAAAGTAACACAGCTTAAAACAATATTCTACATTTGTGGCATTTTTTTCTTAATTGATAATTAATGTAGGAAGGCCAGGCCCACTGTTGGAGGTGCCATCCCTGGGATGCTGGGCCTGAGCTGTTGAAGAAAAGTAGTTGAACAAGCCAGAGGATGCAATCCAGTAGCAGCATTCCTTTATGTATTGCTGAATTTCCTGCCTTCACGTTCCTGCTTGAGTTCCTGTGCTGACTTCCTTCAATGGTGGACTGTGGCATGGAAATGGAAGCTGAGTACACCCTGACCTTCTGCCAGATTGGTGTGGGCTACCATGTTTACCCAGCAGTGGAAACCAAACTAAGGTAGTAACTCATTTAGTTTCACAGCCGTGCATATCTGTGACACTGTTCAAGGTGGGCTCTGTGTGTACATAGCTGGTGTCTGGGTGAGGGGAATTATCTGGCCTCTCAGAGGGCAACTGGAAACCCCAGCTTTGCTGCTGAGAGTACAACCATGTCCATGTCCTCAAACTATCTCTGTGCATGCCTTCGCAAGCCTTTTGTCTGAGGGATTAAAACTTGGATACTTGTTAAACTTCTATGCATTTTGATCATTTCTCTCTTTGCTTCACATTTCATGTTTCCAGTAGTTCATTGAGTCATTCAGCAGATATGTATAGTGACAAACAGTTGCTAAACCCACTATCCAGGGCATGTATGAGACCTCCAGTTTAACACCCCCAGTGGAGGCCCATTTTCAGCTGCCCCTACTCTACAGAGTTGTCTCTATTGTTTGCTTGGCGGTTCTTGCTCCCATCCCGGCCAGTTGTTCTTATTGGAACTTTGCCTGTATCCGTTTACTCATAGATATTAAGATGGTGTCACAACTGCGATTTGATAGGAATCATGTTCCCGAAAAGCACCACATCCCTTCTGCCAGCCAACCATAGCTGGCCTGTGTTCCCTGTCCCTTCTCACAGCCTGCAGGCTCTATTTCCTGGGTGCTCTGTACCCACTGGCGTTCTCTCTGTGGTGGTCCCTCCCTTCTTAGGTTAACAGCAGTGTCCCAGATACATGCATAACAGGTTTCCAATTTATTTCTTTTCAACAGCCCTTGGCGAACAGTTCTTCCCCCACCTTCCTCTTTTTATTGCTTGCCTTTACTTTATCTGCTAAATCCCTGCTTGTGGGTCCCCAGCTGCCTTTATAGCACCCGCCCTTGTTAATATCTCAGTGATGTTGCAGTTGCTGCCCGTGGGGTCTTAATGAGGAACAGGTGGATATTATCAGCTCACTTTCAGGAAATAAGATGGGAAGGCAGGCTATTACCAACCACACCATTATATAGGTTATCTCATTTAGAACCACCCTTGTGCAGTAAATACTATTTCTCTGACTTTAAGATGAGGAAAAAAAAACCCTATCCCCAGGAAAGCCTCTAAATACCATTCCTTTGAAATTCCCTGTAAGATTTGATGTCTCCTCTGCTCAAGTTCTTTCAACGGCATCCTATTATCTATTACAGAGTAAAGATCATATTCCTGAACCCAACAGTCAAAAAACTTGACTATACATTTTCTGTTCTGCTGCTCACCCCTTTATAAACACTCAGCTATAATTAAACAGGTGGTTTGCTCTTTTGCAAATGTTTCTATCCCTTTCCTATTTATATGCCTCTGCCCCTTCGATTCCTTCCTCACATCACTTTTTGTATAACTTGAGGCATCAATATAAAGCATCAGCTAAAAAGTCACAATCCTCAAAAAACAAAACAAAACAAAACAACAACAAAAAAACTACTGACCTTCTAGGTTAGAGACAATTGCCCCTGCTCCAACTAACCTGGCCCTCTCCCTTAGCCCTTAAGAATCAATCATGTTATGCATCATCGCCAGTTTGAAATGGTGACCTCCTTATGAGGTGAGACTCATGCCTGATTCTAATTTAGCATCCTGCAGTAGGAACCAGAGATATGCCGTTCTGAGAGCTAATGTTGTAAAACAATAAAAATGGCTCAATTGATCATTTTGGGAAGTCACTCCATCTTCCTGTAACTACCATCTCCATCTGTGGTTAATAACTAGTACTAATGGAGACACTTCTGAGTAAAACATATGAAACCAAAACATAGTGCTAAATAATTAGCATCCTAAAAATGCTACTTAATGAGGGTAATTCTTTACCCTCCTGAAATGGTTTCTTTCCAGGGACAGTATTTGGTTAAATAAGCATGGTTTTCTCTAATCTACATTCAAAGTTCCAAAATAGTGTTTTCCCCTCTGAATAGGGCATCCCAATCAGCTTTAGTCCCCTGTGGATGATTTCTGTTACACAAAAATGGCCACGTTAAATATGAGACATGATTTCCAAAGAACTCATTTAGTGTTAGCTTCTCTCAATTGGCTCACGTTCAACCATTCAGCTACTCATTCATTTGATCAACAAACACTTACATTGCTATCCATACATCTTTCCTGAAATCTAGACCTGTACATCCATTCATCAACTCAGCAACTCTACATGGATGACCTATGGTCTACAGGAACCTAAGATACCTATAATTGAATTTATAATTCCATGCCCCTTGCCCAGAAGCCAAGCCAAGCCATATACAATCCATTCTGTGCACTTTATATCAAAGGGAACTGCCCATATATTTCCTTTGTAAATCTGGTCATTATCTTTTATTTCTTTCCCTTCTTCCTCAGTCCTATATACACAATAAGTTACTGGGTACTATTGATCCTATTGCTGAATTATCAATAGTGTAGTAGTAGTTGTTGTTTTCTTCTACTTGTACTATGTATTGTTTGACATTTTCTTGAATAAAATAAGAAATGGATATCATTAATAATCAATTTAATATATGATGCCTAGCAACAAACCAGGTTCTTTTTATGTGTCGCCTCATTGAACATGCCCAAAAACACTTTAAAGAAAGGCGTCTCAGACAAAATGTTTCTTTAAATGAGAAAGCAAAGACTTAGAAAGTTGAACTGCCTAAGGTGTCACAGCTTCTAAGTGGCAAAATGGGATTTCAAGTGACTCTCCGTAACTCCGCAGCCTAATCTTTCTTCACTATGCGTTGCCTCCCAGTGAAGAAAATGACATTTTTGATTTAAAACATTCATTAGCTTATTCAGCACATCCATTGGACCAGACTTTTTTTTGTTTCAGGCTTCAATGGTATAATGATGAATACATTCCTAAAAGAAGCCTGGGGGCTGTGAGGATTGCCTAGGTTATGCTTCAGTAACAAACATCTTGAGAATCTCAGTCGCTTCATTATGTAATTTTTATTCTCTGTGCCCAAGCACATGCATGCATGTGCACACACCACACACACACATCTCTCTCTCTCTCTCTCTCTCTCTCTCTCTCTCTCTCTCTCTCTCTCTCTCTCTCTCTCTCTCTCTCTCGGATCGCCAAGGACTCTGTTATATCCACACTCTCACTCTAAGACTCAGGATGCTAGAACAGCCACATTCTAGAACATGGCTGGTGACTTGAACAGTGTTGAGGCCAGAGTTTGGTGATGCAAGTGCTGGGTCCTGTAACCTTCTAACCAGAACTGCTAGCATCCTTTTAGAGGCTCATGTTCCACTGGCCAAAGAAAGTCACATATCTGCGAGGCAGAATGTGCCAGGAAGGGGAATAAACATTGTTAATAACAATCTTGTCTTCCACTGCCAGAAAATCCATAGATCATGAAAGCCCAAGCATTTACTTTGGGGGAAAAACATTAGTTTCTTATCCTTCATCAGAAATGTTCCAAGAAAGAGCAATGTCCCACTAGGACTGGTCGAGTTAAAGACGCACACTGTCACCCTGGCACTTGCTTTTAATCTGAGGTAGTAGACGTGGGAAGAGCTCTTCCTTAGGAAGGAGCTTGTCTGTGTCTCTCTGTATTCTGTGATATTTGATAGAATTGGCAAACGAACATCATACCTTCTGTTTGTAACTGCATGCTTTTCCTCTTTTCTCTGATCTCTCTTGATGAGGCCCATAGGATGGATGTCAGCAAGAGGGAAGTTTAGACATGCCAACAGAGCAAAGGAAGAAATAGGAGAGCCTAGATGGGCTTCAAGCAAAACCTACTTCTCAAACTCTTTTAAAAAATTAATTTTCAGATTATAATGACAGCATTTCTTCCTTTCCTTTCCTCCCCCCAAATCTTCCTATGTACTCTACCCCAGTTGTCCTTATACCCACAGATAAGTGTAGTATTCACCCCTCATCAAGGAAACTTCTCTCTGCGACAGATAGACCATTACAAAAAAAAAAAAAAACAAAACCACAACCAATTCGAGTGTAGAGCTGTGGAGTCCAGTCCCAAGGGATACAGCTAGAAAACACTCCCTCACCTAAAGTTCCGGAACCATTTCGGAAGAGCACATGAGTCAGAGGATCAGGGAGTTTGCTGTGACATTGCATCTCCTCTTTACATCAGGAAATACACCCATAGAGTCTCACCAACACGACTGCTCAAACATGAACTGAACAAGCACAGAAGTAATGGACATGCCAAGCCCGATGGGGAAAAGCCCAGGAGGCTTCAACTCTACATGAAGAACTATACACAACCGAGAAAAGCTGGGAGTGGGAGAGATGGTAGAAGAACACACCGATTGGTTGTCACACTCGATTTTTAAGGAGGCTCAGCGTTATGGGGGATGGGAAGGGTGGTTGTTCTGAGCAAATAGTAACCCCTTGTTTTCCATTAGGCTATAATTCCCTGAGTGCTTTTCTCTCAGAATTCTTCTGGGACAAACATTTGATTAGTAAGATTCAATCAGTCTTTTTTTTGATTTGTCTTTATATCATCAAATTTCCATAATGGCTCATCACACATGGAAATGGAGACAAAAGCATATTTTATAACCACAAAGGATACATACACCAATATATTCTGCTGACAGGAATTCACAGAAGGACGGGGTACCCTGGTCCTGAGGAGGGGCATGAAGGAGCAGAGTAAAAAGAGCAACTACATAGATTCAAGGGAGACAGCAGTGTAGCAGCTGGGTGGAGGCTCCAGTTCCAGACATCACAGAGACCCATGGGAGAAAGGGAAGTTGACTCTGAGTGCATACTTAATAGCAAAGAACTCTTTCTTCACTGAACATATGTAGGACAATCATTCAATAAAACTTTGGTGTAGCTGTGAGCTTGGGAGCTACCTGTATATGGCGAAATGGAGAGCTAAATGCTCTTTTTAATGTGTTGGATTAAATTTAGGATTAGGATAAGCTTAGTGAGGGAGGAAGAGGAGATTAAAAAGTAGTGAGAAGGAGCTGGGGCCCAAGAAACAGACTTAACCAGAAGTCTGGCTGACTGATTTGCTAAGGGTCCTTGCGTTTTAAACTTGATTTGCATTGTGTTGCATATATTGTCTCCATTGTCTTGATTCCTTTTTAAGGACTGAAGCACTAAGTTCGAAGTGTTTGTTTTGGGGAAAGGGGCAGCGTTCTCTGATCTCTGTTGTCTGTATTGAGTTTGGTACTAGGCAGATTTGAGAGTTTCACAACGAAGCCCTGAGAATTATTGGAAGTCTGGAAGGATACATTGGGACTTTTCCAAGACTTGAGATGGAGTCTTGGAATGACTTGATATAATTTTCAAAGGACAGAAGTCCTGAGATGACATGTGGGCCACATGCAAAATGTTGTATTAAATATTTCTAAATGTCAATCTTTGCCTGTATTTCTGATAATTTCCTGTGTATAAATTCCCATAAGAGCAATTACTGGTCAGAGGTTGTGGACATGTATCAAACTCTTGAATTGCATTGCCAAATTTGTGACATTGTTCACTTTCCTGTACCCTTGCCAACACTGAGGAGAGAGTGCTGATGTCGTACACACCCAGGGTCTCTGGGGTTTGAATGATGCTGTTGGTCATAGAAAGAGTATTTTTTTTTCCTGGAAATATCTGCTCACCTCTAGCTTCATTCAATATCCCTAGCCTGGATGGCTTTTATTGTTTCTGATTTAGGAAAATAAGAAAAATATTTAGGAGGAGGAAGGGAAGAACTTTGAAACAGTAAGGAATCCACAAGACTTAGCATCTTTCCTCAGAAATTAAATATCTTACAAGGATCCCTAAGGCTCCATGGTCTCTGGGGGAGCTTGTAATGTCTCTTACTCTCTATCCACCTCATCCCAAGCTGTCAATTCCATTGTTTACACACACACAGACACACACATACACGTGCACACACACGCACCTGCACACACTCACACAGACACAGACACAGACACACACACACACACACACACACACACACACACACACACGCACCATTTTCTGATGCTGCAGAGCCATTACAGGTTGCAATACATACTGCCTAGACAGATCTCACCAAAGTTTTTGGTTTGTTTTGAATTGCTTTGGAGTCCAAGGATGGCTGCATTGACTGGCACTCTCTTGTATTTAGAAAGAATCTATTCTTTCCTTTGACCACTGGGATCAGAGGCAGGTAGATCATTCACAGGCAACAGAATTCAGCACAGCAGTGCAATCCTGGGCTATGTTTGGGCTCCAGGGCAGAAACTCAATGAGCAGTAACACTAGGGAAAAATAGCTACTCAGAGAGTATTATATTTCCTCTCCACACCCTATGTGACCACTGTGTACATCTGGTGAACAGAACAGTGCACAAAAGATTCATGCTGGGTCACATGCTGTAGGAAGTCTTCTCACAAGGAATGTCTTATGGTTTGATAGTCCAAAAATGTCCTCCAGAAGAAACTCACCAAGCTCTACAACCCACTTGACCTAAATTCATTCGTGTGTGTGTGTGTGTGTGCGCGCGTGTGCGCACAGATACATATTTATACTAATTTGTGTTTAATAAACTAACATGAACAACTTCAGATGTAATGTCACTGACATTATCATCATCTCAATTTCATTTAGAATCACCAGAGTCCCACTGATTCACTCACAATGTCCAGTTCTATTCCTCAGCCCATCAGAACGAACTGGCAAGAGCAGAACCTTATCCATCCATTCACCTTTATAACCCCAGTGCACATAGAAAGTACCCGTAGACACTCAGCAATTTATTTTCCAGCTGAGTAAGTTGTGCATGAATGAATAGTGTAATATTATCATTACTCCATGCAAGGTGCCCCTTTTGTTTCATTTCCTTCTAAATTTATTACTTCCTTTAAAAAATCTCATTCCCTTTCTTGCAAAAGCACTCTCTCTGCCTTGTGTAATTTCCAAATGTATTAGTTATCTCTGTATCATTGAAGGCTGTTATGTATGTTTTAATTAATATGAATATAGTGATTTACTTGAATCTACTTCTGTTTTTACTTCACAGTCTCATATTATACTATGCAAAGCTCAGTGGTGATCCATGGCCATTACAGAGTGTTTCTTAGTGGACTTCTATTTCATGTATCTCTAGGTATCTAGGTTGTTGCCATCCTCCATTAGTCCCAAATAATGGGGACTTTCTAAGTTGCTTTTCTGTTGATGTGTTAAATTACCCCAATGAAAACAGTTCAAGGAAAGAAGAGTTTATTTTGGTTTACAGTTTGAAGTTTATGTTGCATCATGACAGGGAAATCATAATGGGAGGAGCCTGAGGTATCTGGTCATATTACATCCACAGTCAGCTTACATGGTTCACTTTTATCCAGTCCGAAATCCTAACCCTGGGAACAGTACCTGGGTGGGTATGTCTTCCCACTCTAAGTAACCTTATAAGCTCCTCTCTCACAAGTCTACCCAGAGACCCATCTCCCATATGATTTTAGAGTTCATCAAGTTGGCAACTGAGATTGAGCATCAGACAAAAACATCCTCATAGAAATTTCTTGGTGGACCGAAGAGAAGGCTTCTTTGGAATATGCACCCTGGGATAGGGTGATAGCAAGGTAACGGATGGCATATATGTTTAATTTCCATAGGTTCTGCCAGAATCTCTCCAGGATACTTCAATTCCAAACATTTCTTGTACCTACTTTCTAAACTTTGCGTATCTGATTGTCACCGATGACTGAGCATGACTATTATTATTAGCTCTTTAGATCTCCCTCAGTTACCTATTCTTATCTGTTACCTATATTGAATTGGTTGTATTATCTCTTGCTGGCTGATTTACAGAAATTCTTCATATATCTAGAAACTAAATCTTCTTCATTAATGTCTTCATTCCTGCTGCTTCCCCTGCTACCTGTGTACACAGTGACATTTGAGGGGCAGCCATCTTTTATGCTGTCTAAGATGTTTTTCTTGTGGTTTATATATTTTTAGTTTTCCTTAATTAAACTTTTTTAACTAGAAGGTATATATCTTTACAATCTGAGATAAATATATGTTCGGCTCAACTTCTTCTGTAAATTGAATAGCATTGGTTTCTACAATACGGTTTTAAAGTTCACCTATTTATATCTAAACTTGGATAATAAGATAGAAAGGGCAGCACAAATCAGTGGAGTATGGTGTGACTCTTCCTGTGGCAATGTGAACAAAAGTCTTTCCATCACGTATAAGTCACCAAAGTAATGATTCCATCCAATACTACCTATGAGTTTATTAGGGCTACTTAGAGAAATGTGGGCGAGTTCTGGTCACTTCCATTTCTAACACACACACATGACAACTCATGTATCTCTGGAGTGCCCTGCATAACTTGAAGAAAACTCCCTAGAAGAGTCTAGAAACTGCTGCTTGTACAAACTCCAAGGGAGGCCTTTTAAGCTATAACTTTCCTGAGCCTGTTAAGTTTTCTGAGCTTCCTTAATCTTGGAATCTCCTTCTTTCTAGGAGAACATGTTTCAATTCAGATGGAGCAATTATTCCATGTGGAAGAATAAAGAGGAAATTTTGTGAATATTGGGGAAGAATTCACTCAGATATAAATAAATTATAGGAGAGTGAACTACAAACGTATTACTATTTTTTTATTTTTAATTAAAATATAATTATACGATTTTCCTCCTTCCCTTTCTACCCTCAACCCCTCCCATGTCCCCCTTCATATAACCCTTTTCATTTTCTCCCTTACTCCCTCTCAAAATTATTGCCTTTGTCTTTGTTATCTTTTTAAAATATCTTTTTCCTATCTGCTGCTATTTGTAATTCTAGTTGTTAATTTTACTGTTTGTCTTAACAAATGTGTACAGTAGGCAAGTAGCTCAGTGGTAGAGCACTTGCCTAGTATGTGCTAAGGCTAGTGCTACTACAAAGTAAAACAAAACCCCCAACCACAATAGCAGCAAAATACATACAGAAGAGTAAATGTTCTCTTTAGTTACCTCACTTTCTCTTTGAAGTCATCTTTATAAACAAAGGATCATCACCTTCCTTGGCTAGTACAAGTCATAGGAATTAAGGAGCAAATCTCAGGTCCTAGATAGTCCCTTTTGTTGTGTTTAAGTGGTGCAGGGCCTCATGTGTTGAAACTATGCTCAACCACTCCTATGTTCTTTCTCAGAGGATTTCCTTAGTCCTTTCTGCTCCAACAGATCACACCCGGTGGTACTGTTGTGTGTAGAATGTCAATGACATTCCTACAGTGCAATGAAAAAAAAATCCAGAAAAACCAATTCCAGGATCTTATGGGGAGTCAGCGTGGTATACCAGTTGGCTCTTTATAGAGCTCTGATATACCAGGTCACTACCTGACCTCATTTCCCCAGAAAATACACACACAGTTTGCTTCATTTGGGGTTCCTGGTTTAAGCCTGTTTTTCCCCATTTCTGAGCTTCATTGTTGGCTTAGGAGGTGCTGAAAAGCCTGTTCTTCTTGGCCATGATATAAAGAACTGGAAGCGAGTCAGAAGCCTGTCACTTTGGGCATCTGGTGCTGGGGATTTGTGCTCATCAAGCTATAACTGTGGACTGCTTTGAGCTCTTTTCCTGTGTTACATTATTTTATTCAGATACCACTTGCCATCTTTTAAGCTTAAAAATACTTCAAACATTTAGGCTTGTTTTACACATGATTATAACAACAGGTTTGTGGAAATAATAATGTTAAATACAATAATTATCTTTATGAAGTTCTTGGTGCCCCGAATTAATCATGAATTGGATCTTCTAGCTTTCTTACAAAAGAAATTGTGTCTATTTCATGTTACAGATGAAGGAAACACAGCAAAGTCCCAAGACACTCAAAGCCACACTTGTTACTAGTGACATTTCCTAAGACACATTTGTAGACGTTAAACAACTTGCCATGAGGTCTCCTGGTCTGATCTCCATAGTTGTTCTGGGAATTGCTTCCAGGATGTTAGCAGTTGTGCGTTGAACTCATTCTCCAAAAGCAAGGAGTCCATGTTAATACCCCCACGTCTTGCTTTAAATGTATGTGTGGAGGAGGAAAATCTAACAATGGAAATTCAGAGACTTGACTTCCGGCCCTGATCACATGACCACATGAATGGACTACTTTGGGCCAGTGTGCTATCATCCATGGGTCTGAGGCTTCTGTTCTATGGAAGAGGGCTTTAGCTTGGAATAGCTCCTAATTATTCACTTGTCTGTAAAGACTTTGGAGTTGGTGATTGAACTGAGGGTTCAGGAAGTCTCCAGTTTCTGACTTACACCCAGGAGAGGGGAATAACTAATTCTCCTCCACTCTGAAATGTTTCTTCATCAAACACTTAAACTATTCTTCCAAGACAAAAGTCAGTGCCAGGGTTGAGATTTGCCATTGTGTTAATGACATTCATTTTTTCCCTTTCCTTTCTCCAGAGTAAGCCTACCCTGATCTCTTTACCTCCCAGTTCTTTTCCCCTTCTCCTTCAGTAGCCACTCCATTCAGTGGATGCTTTTTGCAAATGAACAGATTGTCCCTGAGACATTGCCCACAGAGGATGCTCCTATGGACTACTGGTCAGTGATGTGTTGGTCGCCTTCATTTTTGTAATCATATTCCATCAGCAGCACCAATGCCTTTGCCTGGCTTTTACCTGTGAGACACAGGCAGGTCTTTACCGTTTAAAGGACCTCAGTTGTAGGCTGGGTAGAAGTTGTGTTGGAGGTGAACTGATGATAGACAGCACTGGTTAGAAAGATGAAATGAAAAAGAGAGTGTACCTGAAAGCCGCGTCAGAGTGAGACCCTCTGATGTTCGTGGACCAGCAGGGGATTACGAGAGATCTCAGCATCCCATCTTTGGGGGTTACTGCAGAACCTCCCTGCTGTGGCTCAGGTGACTTGCATTCCTGTCTGGAGACAAGTGAGGAGTAAAGGGGATCTGAAAACCGCTCAGCCTCCAGCCACTTCATAGGAGTATCTATTTTGACAAAATAAACTGTGGATTTCTCCTAAGAACTCAGGCAGCTGAGACTGTGGCCTCATCACTGTTCTCCTGCTTGAAGACTTTTTCTCTCAGTAATGAGAGTGTCGCATGAGCGGGCCTTTCCCCAACTGCGCTGGCGTCGGGACAACTTGTGCAGGGATGGATTTTTCTTCATTGATTCTAATCTTCTTCCTGACTGACTGTCTTGGCTGCTTTGACATATTGAACACTGAATAGTCCCTGAGTAATTCTTGAACATTTGGGGATCGTTTTTATTTTTACAAGACAGCAGAATCCAATGGAATGATTTATCCATGTACCAGAAGAGGAAGGGGGTGGGGAGAGATTTCATTCTGGGAATAAACACAGACTCAACAGAGAATTAAAAAAAAAAAACACTGAACAAAAGATGCACACCCAGTCTTCAGTAATTTTATAATTTGGTAAGGATCCACAGCCTCATATAGAGATGAACATTAATGGATAAAGGGCTTTCGCAGCTGTGACTTCAGCCATGATTGATGAGAAAATGCTACTGGAGGGAGAGAAGGAAAATGAATATTTATTAATGGAATAGTGTCGGGGGCTTAAAATCCAAGGAGATCCATCATTTCAAATTCAAGGTTGGATGCATTCAGAACAGAATGTTCAATACAATGGCCCCATAGCTAAGCTATGGGCTAGAAAATTCACAGGCTCTGCTGTCATTTGGAACATGGGGAACTTTCTGGAGATGTTTTCTTGTCTTTAGTCGCTGTTGACATCACTTGGAGTGGACAACATTTCATCAGTAATCGTTAGGACAACAATTGCCTCACCTGTTAGAACACATGGAGTGATGTGGTCTGGCTATCCATCCAGAAATAAATATATCATGTCTGCATACTTTCTCTGACAATGATAGTTATGGCCTCTGTGCCTCTGGTGGCTTGGGAATTATTAGGAAGCTTTCCTTCCTAACATGACTTCATTAGTTCTTCCTTGAACTTCACAAGGGCAGTGCGTAGCCAACAAGCAGCATGTCTTGAAACCTCCCTGTGTGTTTTCTCTCGAGAGAATCCTTTGCAATGCTAGCTCCCTTTATATCGGTTAATTTATTAAGACTTAGAGAAGCCTGCTTCTGTTTGGTGAACCACCACTTGCCTGCTTTAACTTCATAAAAAATTGAAGATGGGAACTCTCGGGCAGGCATTGTTGGTCTCTTTTGTGATGGTATCATTTTCCATGTGAGCAGCTTGTTCAGATAATTAACAACACTGATATTGTGGCTTAAGGTTTTGACAGGGAAGGAGAAATTGACGGATGGCATTTAACTGCTTAATTTAATGTAAGGTGTTGAAGTATTACTGGAAGCTTCATTGTGTAGATTTCAGCTAATGGAGAGCTCCCGAACATGTCACCTTACCCCAATATAACCATATGCACACAACCTCATCAGTGCATCCGCTTTGCTAAGACCTATATTTCTTTATTTTAGATTATGGGAGTAGTGGCATAGTAGTACTACAAATCAGCCTACACCAGACTTTTGATATCACTGTCCAGCTAGGAAGTCTGGCTCTTTGCACTGCCATAATTGTGTCTCATCTAACCAGCTATTCTTAGACTACAGAAGTTGGCTCTGACCAGTTGGTTGTATATACTATTGCAAAGCTTAAGTTGCTATTCTGTTAGACAGTGTGTTTCAATTTATTTTAAACCTTTGATATATCCCAATCCAGACAATGGTAGTCTTGACAACCAAGAGCATCTAGTGTTTAATTTCAAGTCCAAAGCAGGCAAAGACTGATCTCTTTGCTTAATAGTCAGGCCAGAAGAGGAATTTCCTCTTACTCTTGGGACAGCTAGTCTTTCTGTTGGGGAAAGCACTCTGCTTTGATCAATCTACCAATTTAGATGTTAACCTCATCCCAAAACATCTGCACAGACATACACAGAGTAATGTCTCGCCAAATACATGGGCACCCCAGGGACCAATCAAGTCAACACAAAAAAATTAACCATTACAGCAGCTCTAGGAAACTAACAGACATAGTAATACCTAATAGAATGCATAAAAAGGATATGCTGGAGAAATGTATTGATTGAAATTAGAGGAGCTGGTGACCAGTGAGCTCTAAGAATCATAGGTGAGTAAATTATTATGTGATATTTCTACTCTGATGATGGAGTTGAGGGTGTGCTGGGGAAATGGAATAGAGCATACAACAATAACATACATACACACATACACACACACGATGCTTTTATTAGATCTGAATAGAACTAAGGGATAAATTAAACTTTAATTACACCATTACTTTCACTATTAGGGAATACAGCTACAAAACTGTAAGTAACAAAGTATCTGAATTTATTAATAACAGAGAGGATGATGTCATCAATCATGGGCAGGACCTCAAAATCTTCGGTCAAATCCTTTCCCTTCGTTTTTCACGGAGTTTATCTTGGGTAAGTACTTTTCCTGGAGTCCACATGGGAGTGGAGGCAGACATGAGAGGAGGGAGTAGGTCTTGTTTTGCATATAGGAGAAAGATGGAGTGGTGCTGATTAAGCACGTGTAGAGTGGCTAACTAAAGACAGTGAGTCTGCGGATGTGCCTCCACGGTCCAGCGCTTATACAGCACATGTGAGGTTCAGTCTCCAGCATCACAAGTAACCAAACAAAAGACTAATTTGGTGAGAAGACAAGGAAAGTTCTTAGAAACCAGATCCTTAAGCACAGAGATCTTCACAGCTGGGATCATGAAAAGTGGCTCTGAGAGGATCAGATGGACTGTTAGGGAAATAATTGAGAGGCTTTGTAGTCAAAATATAAAATCATTTTGTAATAAATCTGTCTTGTGACTAGTGGTATTATTGCCATTAGCCAGGGAGGAAAATGTCGGCTGGAATTCTTGATTGGGGACCAGTATAATGGGCAGTGGGATAAAGACTTGGGAACATGGTTCCTCTCCATGCAGACCTCCACAAGGCTGGCTCTTGCAGCACCTGCCTGTGCCATGCTAACCTGCAGATGTCTGCCCTCAATCCCATGGCCAACATTGATTGCTTTTCTCTCACACTATTCCTGTGCTCCTCTTCCATGGTTCTTTGGCTGTTGGAGGCAATATGGGGTAGAGGAGGGCTGAGTTTGATGAGCCTCAACAAACAGAAAAGCACGGAGGGAAAATGAAACATACCTTGTTCCCCAAGACTTTGTCTTTCCTTGTTATTACAAATGCTGCAACTTCCCATTCAGCCAGTTGCTTTTCACGAGGTCTCCCGGGTAGAATGAATTGGTTGGCAAAAAGGTGGACACCTGTTTATCTAGAGATTGATGGCCTGGTTTCCAGAAACCATTGGCATTCCGCTGTGTAAGGTGCTGCTCCCTCTTTGGTCTTTAATCCGTTAGTACAATTGCAAGTGAAAACTCACAAAGAATTGCATTACAAGCCACTTGTTGGTAGGACTCACATGTGATGCAAGGAGGCTTGCTCTACTCGGGCTGTTGACTTAGCCTTAGGTGAAATAAATTTGTTCTATGATTAAAAGCCTAGAAGAATAGAAGTCGGGAGGGAGGGTTTAGTAGGGAAGTTGTGAATGGGTACAAATAGAAAATGAGTCACTATATAGTTGATGGAAAAGGTGACAATTTTTTTTGCAGTAATTTGTCTTTGAACGGTAAATAATTATGTGAAAATATCCACACATGCATATATAGACACATGAGCTTATTTTGTGAGTTAACTTGAGAGCTTGTGTAAGGACCAACCTTGACTGCAGCAGAATGAGAAGTAAAATCCAACTGGTGACACCTTCACTCAGAGGCGCTGTGTATTGTTTTAGGCTGCTAAGTGATGCTGTTATTTGTTATTTGGCAATAGATAACCAATACACCATTTTTGCAGAAGTAAAGATTGTAATAGACCCAATTAAAACTAAGGCATTAAGTAGTTACCATAAGAATATTTTTAAGAAAGAGCTGATGATACCAACTTTAGTCACGTGACTTTGTGTCTTGTACTTCTCCCCACTCCCTCAATCTCTGTGAAAAAGTGTGCAGTGAATCGTGAGTTTCTGTGAAAAATCTCAATTTACTGAAGTTGAAGAAAAGATAATTTTTTTAAGTGAAAAACTCTTTGGATTATACTTTCATTTTAGACCTTCCTTGGGTAAGGAATTTGCTATTGATAACCAACGGTATCCCGAACTAATAATCAGTTAAACGGTACTTACCAATACATTTAGAGATACTGAGCTAGGTAAAACCATTAATAGAAATGACTCCCATGATAACAGAAAAAAAAATATGTAACTGACAATACTACAGCTCTTGCTTAAGAACCTTCCTTCTAAATATTGTTCTTCTAGCCGAGGATGACTAGTACTTTCTTTTTATTCTTTCTTCATGAGGCTTGGGAATACATGATCCTGAGGCCCTCGGCCTAGTCCCAGCGTCTCCTGTTTTACTTGTGACAGCAGTAGATGTCTCAGCTCTTGGAAAATGACTCTGGACACCTGAGCAGAAACCTGCTGTCAGTTTACCCACCAGGCTGGCCGCCTTTGCCGCGTGCTGTGAACGATGCTCTGTGTTTTCCTTGAGAGTGAGAAAACTGACATCTTACTCAGTCTAGGAAACATCCTAGACCAGGAGTAGTGGCAAATGACAGTGCCAACGGCAACTTAAAAAATTTAACAGCCATAGAAAAAGTAAAACACACACACACACACACACACACAAAGTGTATACAGGCATAAGCACATAGGTGTATGGATATACTCACTTGTGCATGTGTATATGGAGGACAGAGGTTGACTGTGGGCTTTTTCCTTTATAACTTTCAACTCCCTGCTCCCTCCCCCTCTTTGTATTTGAGACTGGACATCTCACTGAACCTGGAAGTCAACTAGTTAGGCCAGGCTGGCAGGCTAGTGATCATCCAAGATTTGCCTCTCTCCAGTCCCTAGCACTGAAGTTGCCAACCCTCACACTCTAGCCTTTTTCATGGGTGCTGGGGAATCTGAGCTCAGCTCACCAGGCTTGCACAGCAAACAATTTATCCACTGCGCCATCTCCCAGATCCTGAAATTAATATTTAACATGTATGACGCATCTGATGCATTTTTTTTGGTGTGTATGTGTGTGCGTGTGTGTTTGTGTGTGTGCAGGTGCATCTGTGTGCATGGGTGCATGTTACCATGCGTATGTGTATTTGGAAATCAGAGCTCAACCTCAAATATAATTCCTCAGGTGCTAGTCACCTTGTTTTATAGTTGATATAGTTTCTCCCTGGCACAGAACTTGCCTGTTTGGTTAGACTGGTTTACCCAAAAGCCCTAAGGATCTTTCTGTCCCTACTCCTCCAGCACTGTGATCTCAAGCCTATGTCAGCACGCCCAGCTTTTGTACATAGGTTCTGAAAAGCCAACCCAGGTCCTCACGCTAACTGAGGAATCACTTTACTAATTAGACTGAGCTGTCTCCCCAGCCATCGACACACCTAGGGTTCGTTATCGTGGAACAAATACACAAATCGTTGACGAAACAGTTTATATTATTTTCCGCACTATGACTTTAATCCACAATGTGTATTTTATTGTATTTGTAACACACCTCGTTTCTAGTGCTTGGTATCCATATATAACCAGTGTTTGCTGCAGTCAAAGAGGCTGACTCAGAATACACGATGAGAAGTTACCTCTGTGGACTTCTCTGGACCCAGCCCCAGGCTTCTGTGGGCTTCTGATAAGCTTTCACACCTTTTCTTTCGCTTGCCTTCAAGCTCTGGAGCTCCTCACCTCTTTCAGCACTCATTCCTCCCATTCTCATACTGTACAGTCCAGCTACCCTTGGGGTGGGGTCGGCGGGCAGCAGGTTCTTGTAATTCCCCTCTAAAGCTCTTTTTCTGAAATAGGAAACATAATGGGATATACATTATGGCAGCACTCAAAACTGTTCATCAACTATCCATTACATCTGCCATCTCCCTTCTGCCAGTGGAGGTAACTATGTTATTACAGGGGGAAAAAAATCTTATTTTAATTACAATCCAATCAGAAGATGCATCCATTATGCAGAGTGCTTTGGCATGTTCTAAAGTTTTAATTTTTTTTCTCACAAATAGTAGCGCCAATGCTGCAGAGAGGGAAAAGATTCTTTGTATATTTATTAATTTCATCATTAGAAAAATATTCATTTGTTATGTACTATGTGGAGGTATTGGGTTTTGTGGGGGACATACAGTTCTATAGTTCTTAGTCCCTCCCTTCAAGAAACTCACAGCCTTTTTTTTTTTGAGGGGATGTATGGTCACACACAGATGTACAGTGTGGCCACCTGTGCCTAAGAAATCTCTGCTTCGGGTGAGCAGGGAGGTATCTGGGAGGAGGTGGGATAGCACTGACTTGGAAAGCGTGGGTAAGATTTTGATGTGTCATCATGGATGGGAAGGGAGAGGTAGGAGGTTATTTCTGACTGAGAGACTGCTGTGATGATACGGCACAGAGAGGTAAAACTATACATTGGAATTTTCTGCAAGAACACATCTTTGCAGCAGGCTGATCCGGAGGCGGGTGTGAGGCCCTGTGGGCAGTGTGACTGTGCATCTAGGTCGAGCTGGTTTATGGCAGGATTTTCCTGCTGGGCTGACGATACTGTATCTTATTTTCTGGGCTGGGTGGAACCAGGGAAGATTCTGAGCAAGGCTATAAAAGGATCCTGGCTGGATTTGGGAGAAGGATCTGATAACTGTATGCCTTTGTGCACTCCAGTCCCGAGTAGGAAAAACCTGGGAACATTTTGTGTCTTGTGAGAACAAACAATATTAAAGTAATGGGTTTATGCATTTTTTGACCTTTAAAAAATGGTATTTTCAGCAAACTTCCTCCTCCCTACCTTACCCTTGTTAAATATTTCATCTCAACTGGAAAATACCCACAACAATGATTTTTTTTTTTAACGGTTTTAGCCTTTCAGTAATAAACCAAAATAAACAGTGGGGGAGTTTAAAAGGCCTTTCAGCTGAGCGTGTGGAAGGCAGATGCTTCTGGTTTGTATTATTGTTAGAAAGCACGGTGTCTATCCTGGAAATCCCATACAGAGGAGAGAGTAGAGGAAGGATGGAGCATGTCAAGGATCCCCGACCTAATATTGTGGTAGGATTTCTTCCTTGCGCAGGGTTTATACGCATGCCCCAGAATCTCCCTGTCAGTGGCAGGATTCTGTTTTCTTCCCTCTAGCAGGACCTGCAGGGAAAGCCCCAGTGACAGAGATGAAGAAATCAAGACTCGTCTTTCATAAAGCCATTGAGAAAACTACAATGGCTTTGCGGCTTAATGCCCCGAGTGCAGCAACAAAGGCACTTTCTGGCTGGAAGGCATGGTACCTTAATACAGCTCTTTGCCTAGACTAAATTATGATGTGTCTGTCGCTGCTATGACCTTGAATTACCTGGAGTCATGGATAATAGCAATGAGCAAATATCCACTTCTTGTCTGTTTGCACCACAAACCTTCCAGTGAGCCTTTCTCCCTCTGTCCCTCCCACCTGGAATAGCTGTCTGCGCATCTGTTCAGACATTTGCACAGCAAACATCTAATGAGTACCTACTGTGCACCACATCCCCAGGGTTTACAGACAAAGAGAAGGCACTCCTTCCGGTCCTCATGGGCTGTATGCATGTTAAAGCCTCAAGATGTCATAATTGGCTTCATTGTCAAGGTTATAGGGACTCAGTCTAGCTTGTCATGGAGATAGCCAATCTTCTCAGTTTACAGCTTTGTTACCAACTGCTAAATATTGTGCCCTCTCCCTTCTGCTAATTCATATGTCGAGACCCTAATAGCATTAAGAAGGTGACCATATCATGTCCTAAGGATATTCTTGTGTGAGTCTATTGGCACTCCAACCATGTGAGAATATAGAAGATGCCATCTGTAAATCATGGGGCCCCACAGGGCACTGAATTTGCTGATGTGTTTATCCTGAACTTCCCAGCCTCTAGAACAAGTAATAAATTTCTGTTCTTATAAAACACAACGTCTCAGGTATTCTGAAGGTGTATGTTGAGGGGGTGAGGACCATCATGATTAGATAAAGTCAGCCCCTTCTTTCAGTAGATAACCAGATTTTGAACACAGATATGTGTTTTGATGCTGGAAATGTGAGCAAAACAAATCATTGTCCTTCTACTCATAAAGCTTCCAAAGTTACAAAACAAAAAAACAAAATCAAGACCCAGTGAGAAGTGGTGTGAGAATAACAAAATAAAGGAAGAACAAATACATTGGAGGGGGGCTAACGTGTTTTCTTTCTTCACTTTGCACTCATTTTCATAAATCTCTATGTTGGTGAGCTCCCTGGCTTGTAGACAAAGTTGACACTGATTGATGAGGTATAGAAGACCCCAGAATTGTTTCTGAATCTTTTAGGGGGCTATAGGGGAAGAAATGGGAATAGTCTAGGATCTGTTCCTGAGGAGACTTCCTGAACTGTAATCAACTCTCAAGGATGTCCAGAAGTAGGCAGCTAAGCCTCTAGAACCCCAGGAGAGCAGCTCAGGGGTGCACATTTCATGTCCTCAGAGTCCATGGACTTTCTCTGTAGTGGTTACTATTACAATGTCATCTCTGTTTTCTCCCGTCCTGTAAGGACTGCTCCATCTGAATGTGGAAACCCTAGTCAGTAAAGCCAGCCGTAATTTCGGATGCCTTTCTGAAGAGGAACATGCTAAATGGTGCTTTGACAGTGAGCTTTTGAGCAATGGCAATTGTGATACAGGGTGATAAAGCTCAACCATCTTCAGGATTGACAAGTACTGGCTTCTTTCTCTTTCCCAGATGGAGGAATGTACAGATCCAGGTAGACAACCAAGACTAATGAGGGGCATTGGCCATTTACTGGGGGCAGAGCTGGTATAAAGAACTTCCAGAACAGTTTATCATAATAAAAACAATTTACAAACCTGTTCACATAGACAGGGAGATTTTTGACGTGAGGCTTAGGATGTCCCTGCGGTTTTTCTATATGGCTCAGGCCCTTCAGCAGTTAAGCAGGGAGCTTGAAAACACACTAGTATGTGAAGAGATGTCCCAAAGTCAGAAGCTGCAAGAGAGCAAGTCATTGTCTGCAATCCATGTGTGGGCTCTCCTCAGGACTCCATGAAGCCCTTCTGGACAGAGTCCAGTTGGAGAGGCCTGGCCAGCTGGTATAGCAGCTAGCCTTTATTGTTGGCTAGATGTGAGACATGTCCAGCGAACCATCTGACAACCAGCCAATGTGCTTTAATTGGTGCCAGCTGGGTGCCCTGTCCACGAAGTATTACCTCAGAAGTGGACCACCATAAGCACAGTGACAGGAAAGAGCCGTGGGCACATGTGACACAGTCCGGAGGGCATGTTGGCTCAAGTCAGCAGATCTTACCCATCAGTGTGAAATCAACTTAGCCAAGGAGTGTTTGTAAGAACCAGTTCCTACCTTGAGAAATGCTACTCTGTTGAGTCTAGGTTGGTTGTTCCGAAAACTAGATTTTTTTTTTTTTTTGGGTAAGCACTTTTGGTCCTTCTATTGGAATGACCTATGTTTGATAGATGTCTGGTATTGTGGTTTGTATGTGGATAAATCTATATCTATATCTATATCTGTCTATCTATCTATCTATCTATCTATCTATCTATCTATCTATCTATCTATTCTTTTTCTAAACTCACTTAAAACTCCTTACCTATTCCTTGAACACTTTTACTATAGGACCACTCTACAGTGAGGATGGTACCTGAGCTTCCTACTTAGTTCTTTTGCATGGTCAATGCACACCCTGGAGTATCTGCAGTGAGGGATTGTGGGTACCTCTCTGGGAAGGGCTCATGGAGATCTCTTCTGGTGAATGGGAGGGTGCTGTAGAAACTGAGATGAGGCTCCTGGAAATAGCTACAGCCTCCAGGCCACCTCAGGTGCTAATGAGTTTTGTCACTAACTGGCGAAATAGACACACGACATCTAAGATACACATTAGCAATCCATTTTTTTTTTCATGCAGAAAATGCTGGAGGATTCAGGGAGAGGTCAGTGGATCTAGTTCTCCTGCATCAGCAGCTTGAACCTTTGCAGACCTCTCCTCACCTGTTCTTCGGCTTTGCACCCCGCCCCCATTTACTAGAGTCCCTTCCTTCCTTTCACTACTACTTCTGAGTCCCAGGAGTATGCCCCTGTTCTGGGTGCCCACCACAAGCTCATCAGAAGGTTGGTTTTGTCGCGACAACAGCAAATGTTTCTGTACACATTTCACAGAATTTACTGTATCCTCTGTCTAAGAGGTTTGGCTCGGGAACAAAGGCAGGAAATGTTTATGGAGTGCTGATCATGTGACCTCCTTATTCTCTCCTTAGCTCTTCCTCTGAGCAAAGGTTTATTCCCACTTACCTTCTAAGGGAAAAAAAAAATTAAGAGGGTGCTTATAAGGTTAATGACTTAGATTCCTATCAGCACCAGAACAAAAAAATTCAGACACAGATGATTCATCCAAAATGTAGGATAAAAGGCTCATTCTTCACACCTTGATGCTTATAGGCTGAACAAAGACAAAGCATGAAGAGAACCTGGGTGTGTAGTGTGAACATGTCTGTGTGTGAGCGTGTGTGCACGTGCGATGTGTGTGCGTGCGGGGTGTGTGTGTGTGTGTGTGTGTGTGTGTGTGTGTGTAAATTTGGAATGCAAAGAATGATAAGCAATGTTCTTCTGCCCAAGTGAGACTTTCCCCCACTCCTCCCTGCCTTCCCTTTCAACTTCTAGATCTTTTACAAATTACTGTTTGTGCAGTCCTCCCCTCATCTCAGCCCAGACACTGCCTCTGCCAGCAGCCCTGCCCAGGTCTAGGTCAGCTGTCTTCTTGAGTGCTTCCAGAGGATTCACTCCTAGCTTGTTGTTGGGCATCGCACTGTGACTGCAGTTGTTTATTTACTCGTGTGCATACACTCTTGGGCTATGATCTCCATAAGGGCTGGCAGCAGGATTGTCGTGTTCTCTGTCACAGCCCCAGTGAGGAGTAATGAATATTTGTTAAAAGAGTGAATAAACAGCATGGGGAGGAGAAACAAATGGCAGCCACGGAGTCCTGGTGTCTCATGTGGGAAGATAGATGCTCTCTGTGTCTTGTGTGGGAGCAAGCATCTGCAAGCCTCTGCTGGGAAAGACACTGATTCATTTACATTCCTTACCAGGTACCTAGTATTTATTTGCCTTATCCCATTTCATCTGATTAGCTAATTCTAAGGCTTAATGGAGAAGGTAACCAGAGTTTAAGATGGACCTCAAAAGGTTGGTTATGCATAGAAGGCGGGGCATGGCTTCTACTTCTTAGAAGGCAGATTGAACTTGATCTTATCATGTGACAGTGTACCAGATAACTGTGTGTCCAGAGGACGGAGGAAACCATGCAAATGAAATCTGAAGGCTTTCCATGTACCCTTTGCTTCCAGACACAGAAGCTGTTAAGATTACCCATTCTTCAATCAAAAGTAACCACAAGGATCACATGATCTTATGCTCTATGCTGGCTTGACCTATCCTTCCTTCCTGTGACTTCCATGAGATTTGTGCATGGCTCCTTTATTTACCTTGGAAACATCCTTTATGTATGAACATTCTTCTTACTGCATGGGTGATATTCTCTTAATCGTCCAGGAAGATGATGGTGAATTTTAATTGTCAACTTGGCAGGATATGGAATCTCCTGGGCAGGGGATCTCAATGGTGGTTGTCTAGAGTAGGTTAGCCTGTGAGCTTGCCTGTGTGGAATGATCTTGATTATGTTAATAGAAGTGGTAAGACCCACCTTCTGTGGGGAGCATCATTCCCTAGTCAAAGGATCCTGGAGTGTGTAAGAGTGGGAAAAGGGAGATGAACAATAGTATGCTTATATTCATTGCTCTCTGCTTTCCGGTGTGGTTGCAATGTGTCAGCTTGACCTCTTCACCATGAAGGACTATACTTTGAGCTGTGTGCTAAAGTAAACCCCTTCTCCTTTGACTTATTTTGTTGGACTATTTTATCACAGCAACAGGAAAAGAAATGAAGACAGTCCAGATTGCTATAATGAGTTATTATGGACACCACAGATTATAAACTCATGAACAACAGAGACGCACTGTTTACAGTTTTAGAATCTTGAAGTCCAAGATCAAGCTTACCAGCATGGCTGGGTTCTGTGAGAGTTCTATTGTGAATCCATACTATTGTCTTCACCATGTCACTTCATATGGTATGAAGAAGGCTTGAAAGTTCAAGTTGTTCTTTAAAAGGGTATAGACATAATTTATGACAATCTCCCCTCATGACTTCATTACCTCCTAAAGGTCTAATTCTAAATCACAAAGGAGATTGGGAGTTCAAACACAAATGGTAGGGGTTACAAACATTCAGTCCACATTTTGTTTTTCATAAGGGGGTGTGAATGGTGACAAAGGGAGGATTGAGTCATGGAAGGATAGTAGACAAGATTATAGAATTGGTGATGTTGGCTACAAAGCCACTGATGAGCTGAAGCATTATTAATGCTGAAATTATAATGAAAGATGTGCCTCATAAATCCTGCTTTCTGTGTGTGCAGACAATTGGTGGAAGAATGTATGACAGGCAAAGAAATTATGTATTTTCCAAAGAAAGATAGGGCCCTGAGATAGGGCTGTGAGTTCTTTGTGTTATATTAAGGATGACGTCTGGCAGAATATTGTACCTGGACATAAAATAAGGAAAGATGAAGGATGATCTGTATGACATTCATGTGTGTATGTCAATCTACTATCAGTCATTGGGAGAGAAGCAGTCTGGTTTATCTCATAGAAAGAAAGACGCATTGTAATCCAGAGTAAGACCAACCCCTGGGGAAAAATTCGGTGTGTTCTAAAGACCATTAAAAACAAGTGTCTGAGAGTTTCCGTAGTGTTCCTATAAGTAAAAAAAAAAAAAAAAAAAAAAAAAAATGGAGCTGAAGATACACATGTCATCTTTCAATAAAGCTTTATCTGTTTACTTCTTTGTTGGTACACTGTAGCCATTGGAGAAGCAATCCTGTAGGACTCTGATTCTGGCATGCCTTGTTTCATGAAAGGAGGTTGAAGTTGTAGCTTAAGGTGGATACCCATGCTTACTCACCAAAGCATCTCTGCAGCTCTGTTTCAACCCAGTGCTAAGGATGGAGAGGCAAATTGTAGATCGCTTTGTGGGCAGTTTCTTCTTGATTTTGAAGATATCTGTGTTTTCAGGATGGAAAAATTTCAATGAAAGAAAATTAGAAAAAAATGTGGGTTTGTCACACATTAAAGTGTATTCCACCCCTACCTCACCACTAGTCTTTGATTGCCTGAAAGTTAATGAAAATGTAATCTCTACCTGAGTTTTTAATACATAATTGCAGCCAGGACCATTCATATTGTCCTCATAATATAATTTTGGTTCTACAGAAAACCGTCCACATGGAGCCTTGAGCCAATCTGTTTTTCTTTCTTTTTTTGTTTTGTTTTTGTTTTTTTCAAGACAGGGTTTCTCTGTGTAGCTTTGGAGCCTTTCCTGGAACTCACTCTGTAGTAGCCCAGGCTGGCCTTGAACTCACAGAGATCCATCTGCCTCTGCCTCCCGAGTGCTGGGATTAAAGGCATGCACCACCACCGCCCGGCTAAATATGTGTAGCCCAGGCTGGCCTAGAACTTGTGATCCTCCTGCCTCCGCCTCCTTCAGCAAATCCTACCGGCATGCATCACCACAACCAGCCTGTTTTTCTTTCTTCTGGCTGATGATTGCTGTGGGATATTCTTCATACTGGGGCTTTTTATACAGGGTCCATGCTCAGGGGCTCTAGCATCTTTTGAACTTAGTCTTAAGTTTCCACTGACCAAATCCATTAAAGGGAAATGTCACATCTAGAAGGAAAAGTTCAGTTCAGGCCTCTATGAGAATAATTCTCACTAGACCTGAATTTGTGATGCTGGGGTAGGATGAATCATCATGGCTGTAATTACTGTAACCCACTTGGATTTTGTAGAAAAAGTACAAAGCCCACATATCCATTGCAGAATTAATCATCTGTCCTATCAGATCTTCCTGATTCCTTTTCCTCTAAATTACAGGCATTGAAACATCAGATGGGAAGCATCTAACACAGATGTCTAGGAAGTTGATGGCGGTGATAGACAGGAGTTAACCAGACAGAGGATGATTAGGTCTTTTTGGATAAAGTGCTTCTTCTTGGGTCCTGGTTGAAAAGATGTAGCTAGCAGGTTTTCCTGGACCACTTCCTGTGAAAAAGAGTTAATGTGCTGTGATTAAACTGGAAGCACTATACATACTCTATTATCCATTCCTCTATTTCCTTTTCTTTCTTCCATGCATTTTAATTCTTAAACGGAACCTTATAAAAATCTAGAAGTCTTGATCATAAACAAGCCTCATAGTAATTTTAAAAGTTGTCTCACCTCTAAATAACCAGATAATGGTAGCTTTCTCAAAGCCATACCCAGGTTGGTGCCTGGACCCTATATTCTAGCAGATCTCCTTTTGAAGCACAAACACTTGGTCTATTTGTGAGAGGCAGGGAAAAACATAGATACTGAGGATAGAGGAAAAAGTGAAATGATTTACAAATTCTTAGCATCTAGTAGCTCCTTCTTATTCCTAGACTTAAAGTTTTTTCTTAAAATATATATGTGCACGTGTGTGTGTTCGTGTTCTAGTGTGTGCACCTGTGTGTATTCATTGTGTGTGCAAATTCACATTTACAGGCCAGAGGACAACCCTGGGTATCACCCTAAGGAATGCCATTCAAGACAAGAACTCTTTTTAGTCTAGAACTCAGTAATTTGTCTAGGCTGACTAGCCAGTAAGCTCCAGAGATCCTCCTGGTTCTGTTTTCCCAGAATTGAGATTATCAGTGTGAGCCACCACACCTACATTTATATGTAGGTTCTGGGGATTAACTCAGGTTCTCATGTTCAGGAAATAAGTACTTTATTGACTGAGTCAACTCCCCAACTCAGGATATTCCAAGGCATTATCTGGAGATATAGCATATGTTAGTCTTGAGTCTGGGAACAGGGCAACTGATACACCAGTGTTTATACCACAGTGGAGCCATTGAAGATAGTGGTTCTTGTTCTCCTCTAGGTAGTGAGGTGTGCTTGATGGGGAGAGTAAGCTGGTACTTTGATAAGGAGGTTATGATTTTGTTGAACTGAGTGTTTCTTTTTAAATGGGGACAAAGTATATTAATGAGGAACTATGGATTTTTTAAAAAATCTCTTAAATGTTGCTGAGTGATTGTGTTGAATGAGAATGACTCTGCATGCTACCTCAACTCTGTGCTCCTCTCCCTGCATAATAGTATGAGATGTCCCTGCCTGCTATGAATCTTAACTGTCTGGACTCCCAGTGTGAAGAGGTTAGGATGCAAAACTAAAGGGAGTGGAGCTTTGGATGTGAATGGGTCTGCTGGACTTGTGTGTATCCTTGGGCAAGTGTGAACTGTGGGTTCCCATGTGAATACATTTACAACGTGTTTTGCAAGTGAAGGCCCATTCCTTTTTAAAGATAAAATTGCTTTTCTAAAACGGAAATGCTGAGTAAGTAGAAGGATGGCTCTGAGTTTTAGAAGGAGCCTTCCAGAAATTGGTGCAAGAAGCTTGCTAATGGTACTGAGAGGTGGAAAGGAAGATGCACAGACCATGCTGTGTTTTGCATTTCAATCTCTGCAGATCCTCGCTCCCTGCCTATGCATATTTAAAATTTCTTTCAATATATAAATAGGATAATTCTCTCTCCTCATCCCCACCAGAGTTCATTTAACAGGCACAAAAAAGAATTGTACATCCATAGGCCTATCTTTTCCTGTTTCCTGTTTTTACTATTTATTGGTTTTTCTCATTTTCTTTCTTTCTCTCTCTTTCCCCCCTGCTTCTATGTTGCTCTCCTAAGATTAAATTGTGTCTCAGGATTGACCAGGGGGAGAAATACAATTTCTTCTAAACAAGGACAGGCCTGAGGGAGGTGGTCTCTAGGCTTTCTTTGCTCTTTGGCACCAACCCAGATCTCCCAGAATCCAATTTGAATAGAAAGCTCTGGGCGTGAGGCAATCTGTGTTCTTGCAACCTACCCTTAGTGCAGTCTCCTATTATTGATGACAATTGCCCATTTTCTTCGTAAATGAAATTCTAGCACTATCCGTGTCCCAAAGGCACAACTGAAAGATTTCAAATTCTTTTATGGGAAGGACAGTGGGAAGGGACATAAGCTAGGATCTGGGGAAAGACATTCATAACACAAGCCAGGCAAGCTCTTCTTCCTTAAAAAAAAAAAAACCAAAACTTCAGAAAGCCTTAGTTCAGTAGAGTATCTTTGCCTTATGTGGATAGTGTGAATGGTTCAGCCATTCTGGAGTCGATTTGGACTCTCATATTTGTTTCGGGAAATCATACCTTCTTATTAAAAGCTTATTACCCCTAGATAGTAAGTATGGAATAGGATTTTGGTTGCTGAGCTTTTGAACTTTCATTCTATTTCTTTTGAGGCGGTTGTTGTTTGTTCTAGGCTCTGTAGAGAGTGGCTCAGAACATGGACTTAGGAGCTGAATTGCATGATATCATTTCCCTGCTCTGTCACTTCCCAGCGTATGTATAATTTTGAGCAAGTTACTAGACCTTCCTGTGCCTTGGTTTCTATACATGTAAAATGTGAACCACAGTAGAGTGGTATAGGGATTAAATGAGTTAATATTCTGGCCTCTTAGAACTGTGCTTGACAGCATGAGCACTATACAAATGCAAGCTCCTTTTATTCTAAGTCGCCATCACTGCTACCGTTGACATCTGGAAGGTGTGCTGAATAGCATGTCCTGCATGAAAATATGATAATGGCTCTTATGTTTGCAACTAGTATCTATTAATTAAGAAACCATCATTTGTGCTCTGTAATTATATTTATTAAACCCTAACTCCTATCATAACAATAATTAGTTCTTGCTAATTAAATTTATCAAATTCCCCCTGGATTCATATCTTAGGTAAATATTTAGTAGCCCTACACTAATTATTTTAATCAACATGGAGTGTATTTCAAATGACTACAAATAGTTCTAACTAATTAGATTGAGTACAAAATAATATCTTATGTAATAAATTTGCAGGTGTTAAAAAGAAGAGGAAAGAACCACAGGATAATGTCTTAGCGACCTAACCATTGTCTGACTTAACTGTGGCAGCATTTTTAAGGCCCTCTAATATACTAGAGGAAGTAGCTTTCAAAGGTTTACTATGACTATTTTGATTTGTGTTCTGCTGCCAATGTTTGGACCAAATACTGTGTATGACCCAACAACATGCTCTCTGATTTGCAGTTGGATCCACTCATACCAGTAATTGGTGCAAGATCAAGAAGCCATCCACAGCATTGCCAAGTTTGCAGCCATAAACGCAGAGAGATAGATCTCTGTTTCAAAAGAGCTTGAAGGTATAAAAGTATCACTTCTTGGTTCTGGCCTCTGCAGATTTGATTTCCACATCCTTAGACCATACTTTGTCCATTATACTCATGCTAAGAAGTACTCCTACCTTCCCTGTTTATGCAGCATCTTCATAACAAAGAGAACGAATCCTTGAATTACCAATGACTGATTGGCATCCTGTTGCTTGAAAACTGCGAAATCAATGCATCATATTTTTCTGATAAAAATGTCTCTGACCCACCTTTACAAAGACATGCGTGTTGCTTGGTAGCTGGTCCCCTGTGGCTGATGCACACTGTCCATACACTTCTCCTTTCCTATGTTGATTGTTAGGGCTGGTTTGTGAGATGCAAGACTCTGGTACACAGTGGTCAATCTCTAGCCACATTCACAGGGCTATCTGTGGCCAGGTATTGTGATAGACTGTCCTTTGAGCCAAGCCACTGCATGTTGAGGAGTTCAGCTATGTCATTTTACAAAAGGAGAATTCCATCTGGACTTGTTGACTGTTCATACCCCTCATGGAGGGGTGCGGTCATGAGACCCTCATCTGAGTATCTTGCGTCTCTAAACCACCTGTTTTATGTGACTCGTCTTAATGACATGTGTACACAGTTCAAGGAAGAGTGGTGGAGGGGCACTCTATCTATGCACTTATGGGGAAACTCATGCCTGTTGGGTAAGAGTTTTTCAGGTGTGGCCTGTCGAGGGAGGAATGCCCACACTTCTGTAAGTATCCCCTCAGTATGTTCTGTAAGGAAGCCCAGTGAAGTCTCTGGTTCCTCAGAATGAATTTGGGTGGAATCATGCCTCAGTTTGTCTTTGGGGACCTTAAGAGGTATAGATGTTGCTGACGTCCCTGTGCAAGGAATTTTACCAGTATCTGGATTATGGTTGTTTATGGTAAAGCTTGGTAGAACAACTGTCTATGCCTGGAATCAGACTTAGTTTACAAGCCACATCCACAGACTATTCAGTGGGTGGATGAACTTGAATCTGCATTTGCAGCTGGATGTTGGGTTTACATTCTTCTTAACTGCCATCTGGGAGATAAAGGAATAAAATGATCATGACAATCGGAGTATTGGCAGTTGGATTACATTATAATAAAATCGTTCCATTTCAGGAATAAAGATGGAGGCTAAAATATCAAGCCATCCAGTTAAATGAAAAGAAAATCTTTTCAAAGTTGTCTCCATCCCTTTCTTGTAAATGACAGGTGAATAATCACTCACAAGCAGCCAGCAGTGGATGCCCATGGTGTGGTGTCCAAGATCACCCCAGGCAATCCTGGCTTTCATTTTCACCAACTGGCTGTTGAAAATGTCGCTGCTTCTTTACAGCCTATAAACTACATTCTATTTTTATGATAAAGTCTCCAGTGGGCAAGGGAGACACATTTGACAGTGGATCTGCACTTGGGTCTCTCTGAGATGTGCACACGCGCATGAGAATTACAGAAAACGTATAAGCTTTATTTCCCCATCTCATTAAGCTGTCATCTACTTTCAGTGCCGATCTATCTCTTGTTTTGAATATTGCTTCCCTCCCTCCTGGCTCTCCTTGGAGTATTTGTGATCTCATGCAGCCACCTTTATGATAGATGAATCATTCCTATGGCAACTGCAGTCATCATGAATCCTTAGAATGAGCTGGCAGGAAGGAAAAGTCTCCACAAGAACAGAGATTCAAGGGTGTCATGGGGTAGTAAGGAAAACTGGGAATACCAAAATGATGACGTTAGGAACAGACTGTGTGGAGCTGGCAAGGGTAAGATGACAGACATCTAGAATAGCCTGCCTTCACACAACACGACACAGAAATGAATAAACACACACTTGCTATGGGTCTTCTGAAGTCAAATACACCTTATAAAAGAATCATTACGTATTCTACATATGAACCAATCTTCTAGAACATGGCGTCTAAGATTTGGGGACCCTGTCTGCATCTGGGCTCAGGAAATGTTATCACTGAAGATCTCATTCTCTTGGTTCCACTTCTGCTTTAGGGAATGTAACAGTGCTATGTGGGGGTTCTCTGGCAGCTGAATGTTAACTGCAATAGCTGAGTGAAAGCTTCTTGGAGATGGTCCCTTAAGTAGTGGAATTAGTGCAACTCGGCTCTGAGTTCAATAACATCTGCCTATATTATTTAAATAATTATGCCTGATAGGTGAGCCATACCACTCATTTTAACTAAGAGAAAGCTTTAAGAATGGATCTAAATCAGGGCTGATATACATGTAGCTAGCTTTCTTCCTTGTGGTTCCCATTTGTGCCCTTCATTTACCTGTTCTGATCCGTTGGTTCTGAAGAATCAGTATTGGCAGTGCCATGCGTGAAGATTGCTCCCATTTTATCACTACCAAAATACGTCCACAAAATCATGTTAAAAGAAGGAAATGACTTATTTTATGCTTTGAATAAGAAGAATGCTTGAATCTTTTAAAAGAAGACCCTGCACATGTGTGCACTAAAAGGAAGCAGGGTGGATGCTTTCTATGCCTGGCACAAGAGTCCCCTGAGAGAGGCCATCCCTCAGCATGCCTTTCATCCTCTTTTCTATTAATTGGTTACATCAAAGAGATCCAAAGTCTGTGGCAGACTGGAAGCAGAGAACTACCCTACCTCAGCATATTACTCCTCAAACTAAGAAGGGTAGAATTAAAACATTCACTTTCCTGTGCATGGCTCAATGGCACATACCCTGAACATTGCTCCAAGGTTTCCTGCATCACTAAGTCCAATGCATTTTCTTAGTTTGATTCTGTTTTACTTTGTATGAGTGGTTTTTTTTTTCTTTCACACGTATGTATATGTATGCCTTCTACCCACAAGGCAGAAGAGGGAATCAGATCCCCTGGAACTGAAATCGTGGATGATTGCGAGTCACTATGTGGGTCCTGGGAATTGAATTTGGGTTCTCTGCAAGAGCAACAAGTGCTCTAAACCAGTGAGCCATCTTTTTAGCCTTGATTGTGTATTCTTAAGTCCCCAACTTGCTGCAGAGTTTAGCATAATTGACCACGTATGTTTTTATTCCCTTGGCTCTCCCATTCATATAGTTTTTAAGGATTTTCTCTTGGCTAATCCTAGTATACTTTGTTGGACATTTTCAGTGTTAATTTTAAATCACGTTTAAAATTATTTACCTGTTTTAAGGAATTTGATAATATTCCCTCTCTGTGCTGTCTGTCACGGTACCTGTGGTCCAAATGTGTCTGTTAAGTGCTTAGAAGCAGAAGGCAGGTATCTGAATTGAGATATGCTCTAAGCAGAATATGTATAGAAGATTTTAAACACATACATAAACAACAACAACAAAAGAAATGAAATTATTTAAACTTTTCTGTGTTGGCTACATGTAAATTGATAATGTTTTGATTACATTGGAGGTAAACTTGGTAAATAAAATCAATAATTAAAATAAATATTCTGTGTTCAGATTGGACAGTATTGACCTGTGCAATGGATAAACCCAGTTCAGACCTTTCCTTTTGGCGTTAGATAATGTAACCAATTGCTACCTCACCCCTTCTATTAGGCTATCATTCATGCACTTAAGCTCAGCAAAATGAAATGTGAACTGTCTCCTCTTAAATCCAATCCTATTTCAGTGACTGATCCCACCATCATTTTCATTTATTTCTCCTTCTCCACATAGCATCCTCCTTTCAGAACTCCTGTTGCTGAATATACAGATGAGAATATCGATGAATCCTATGCTAGTCCTTCTCATGTGAACACCAGTAGCTTGGTGAGCATGCTTCCTTATAAAACAGCCTGTTTCAATTGTGAATAGCTCTGTTGTTAAAAAAAAAAATTCTGAATACATTGAATTTGACTTAGAATGTCTATTCAGGTTTTAATTCTGTCTTCTGAAGGCATCCCAAACAAATTTTATTCCATTTCTGTTTGAGAAGGTTCTTAATATCTTGCCTTTTCTGATGCTTTTTCTTTAACATGTTCCTTCTTAAACATACCTTGTTCCATTGACATGGTTTCTTATTACTCATTTTAAGTGCTCATCTTTGTGCATAATACATTTTTTGCCTATTGAAAAGTAGACGGCCTACCAATTCCAATATTCCAGTCACAGACAGGAAAGGGATTCCTGGCTGCTTTTAGTTTTGTGCCACTGTTGGTGTCATTTGAGTATATCTGTGTATTTGGGAGTTGTGATGGCTAATCTTGGTTGTTAACTTGCTAACTTGGTTGTAACTTGGTTGTTAACACCTGGGAAGAAGGACCCTCCAATGAGGAATTGCCTCTACCAGATCAGCATGTAGGCATTTCTGTAAGGCATTTTTCTGGAGGGTTAATTGATGGAGGAGGGTGCAGTCCACTGTGAGCAGTGCCGCTCCTAAGTAGGTATTTCTGAGTTGTATAAGGAAGTTAGGTGAGTAATCCAAGGGAAGCAAGCCAGTAAGCATGCTCTTCTGTGATCTCTGTTCCCAGTTTCTGCCTCAAGTTTTTGACTAAACTTCTCTAGTTGATGGACTGTAGTCTGCAAGCCAAATAAAGCCATTCTCCCTTCAAGTTATTTTTGGTTATGGTTTTTATCACACTGATAGGAAGAAAAAACTATCAGAACAGAATTCATATAAAATATAATGCATTATATAATATTCTTTATATAAGTATATTATGAAAATCCACAGCATCATGCTATATAATGTAGCTAAGCCATGCCTTACCAATGCTATGTTTAGATCACATATTTGTATTTTGTGATGACATTTGTAGCTTTGTTTATTGCACAAAGAAGTCTATTTAGACACTGGATTCTGATTCTTTCATTCACTGTATTTCCTTTCATTCAGTTTGATGCCATGAAATGTTGCTTAGTAATCCTATATTTTTCACACAAAGTATGAAAATAAATCATAAAAATATAAAGGATAGGATGAAAGTCATATTTAGGGGCCGGAAAGATGGCTCAGCGGTTAAGAGCACTGACTGCTCCTCCACAGGACCCAGGTTCAATTCCCAGCTCACATGGCAGCCTACAAGTATCTGTAACACCAGTTCTGTGGCAAAACACCAATGCACATAAAAAAATTTTTTTAAAAAGTTATATTTAATTTATGTCTTAACCATTTTTTTTTAAATTATGTCTTGTGTGTTTATGTGCACACATAGATGCCATAGTACCCAAGACCAAGTCAGATGCCAGCTTATGGGAATTCATTCCCTCATTTCAAGATTGAATGAAGTGTAGATGCTGGGCAAGAAGCACCTTTCTCCATGAAGCCATCTCACTGGCCCCATACTACTACATTTAAGACAGCAAAAATGAGAAATAATTTTAGACATTTGTGAGGTTTGCCACCCCCTTTGAGAAAAGGTGCTGGCTTCTGGTAATTGATGCTTTCTCTATAGGGTCTTTTCAATTATACATTATTGATTCAATGATTTATTATGGACCTTTCCTAGAGATTGATGTCAAAAGGATCTACTTATTCTTCAACCTAGAATAATACTTTCTCTATGTTTTCCTTACATTCTCTGGGATTGAAAATGGTTCCTACAATTATACCTTTGGGTTTCCTCTTTTCTTAGAGTCTCCTAATTTCCTTCTTTTTAATACCTATATGCTTTATTGTCCAAAGATCACTTCAGTTTGTATTACTACCATAGGTAATTGCATTTTTAATTTATTCATTCCGTAAAAGTTTTTTTTGTGTAAAGAATGTATTAAGTTTTACTTTAAAGGCTTGAGAAACAAGTTTGATCAAATGTATTAAACTCATGTCTCCAAGAAATTCCCAATCTAGACATTAAGAACAGACTTAAGACACATATCTTGACAGCAGCATGTGATAAAAGCTGTAAAAGAAAGGTCAGGAAAATAGGGCAAGAATTGGGAAGGGGCATTCAAGAAGGTTTGAGAGGCTGGCCTGACTGACTCATAACTGTAATCTTAGCACTCCAGAGACTAAGACAGGAGGATTGCTGTAAGTTTGAGATCAGCTTGACCTACATAGTTGGTTCTAGGATAGCCTTCCCTACAGAGTGATCAACCAGTCAGTCAATCAACCAATCAGTTAATCAATCAACCAATCAATCATCCAACCAATAATAAATAAATGAAGGCATTCTAGACAATTTAATAACATATAAATCAGTGGAAGTTAAAAATGCCCTTGGGTTTGTATTTGCATATATTTCAAGTGCATCACAGTGCTTGTGGAGGCAGGAGATAGGACTGGGGTCAGGATGTCAATGTCATGCTTACTCATTCATAAATTTGGACTTTGTTATAGGTGATGAGGACTGATGGAGGGAGTTGGAGCAGCGTTATTACATAGTGAGATTTACATCTTCAAGGGTACATGCATTTCAGCTAATGTTGCTAAAGCCTTCATTGCTTGGGCTTTGAGGATGCAGTGCCTGATACCTGTGGGCCTTGCAAAGGCCCACTCCCTACTTAGAACATGGGAAAGAAGGAATATCAACTTCATAATTAGAAAGTTGTCAAATCAAAAATAGGAATTATTAGGAGGTTATGTGGCAGAGTGTGTCACATGTGTAAGGCCCTGGGTTCAACCCATGCAACAACACGTACAATAATAATCATAATAATGAATAAAATAGATGTTAATTAAATTTCTGCCAATCATAGAAGTTTTGCAAGTATATTAACTGTTTGTCTGTAGATTAGCTCTTAGTTTCCCTCAAATTAGATGAATGTTGAACTGAGTAGGAAGGGTTTGTAGAGCACACACCACAAATGCCTATCTTTCTTGCTCTCTTCTCTGGGTTGGTACTGTGTCTTTAGATAAATATAAGGAAAGCTCTATGGTATCCCTGGCCATTCTCTGGGAATTCAGGGTCTTATGATAATTTTAAGGACTATTCCCCAGTCCAGTAATTATAATGGCCACTCTCATTAACCAAAACTACACACTGGTAGAAAGTCAATGTTTCTTCTCTCTTTGCATGAGAGTGCTTTTGGACCACTGGTCTGGGCAAAAGGAGAGGTTTGGCTTCTTTTGTGTTCACATCTGTGAAATTTATGTTTTTTATGTTTTTGCCACGTATCAGCTGTCCCTGGAGTTGGAGTGGAGCGGGGGTGGAGGAAGGGAAGGGTGGAGGAGGGAAAACTCATGAAAAAATGGCAATTTAGAAAAGCATTAGACACAGCGTTGGGAAACAACATAGAAAGAAAACAAATACATCCTAGCAACTAATTAAAATTGAGAACGAGGGAATGAAAGCCTTTCCAGTGACTTGTACTTTGTGTGACATGTTAAGGTGGTGCCTCAAAGGGGACAAAGCTCTGCATTTATTTGTTCAAGAAGTATTAAGTGCATACTTTACTTTTATATCCATATGAATAAGACATTTGCAATCTGTGAACAGCTCACATTCCATTGGGGAGAGTAGTAAACAAACAATTAGAATGCGTTGTGGTAAGAATACTAACAACATCGTGCCTTGGAAATTACAGGAGCTAGAAGGAGGAGCCCATGTGGCTCCTGTGAAGGAGTATGTGACAACCTTTGAAAATCCAGACTCCAGTCTGGACCGATCTTGGTGGGTAAGTACTGACTGTGTTATCTGTGATGTGAAAAGTGGGTTAGGCCGGGCGGTGGTGGCGCACGCCTTTAATCCCAGCACTCGGGAGGCAGAGCCAGGCGGATCTCTGTGAGTTCGAGGCCAGCCTGGGCTACCAAGTGAGTTCCAGGAAAGGCGCAAAGCTACACAGAGAGACCCTGTCTCGAAAAACAAAAACAAAAACAAAAACAAAAAAAAAAAAAAAAGAAAAGTGGGTTAGTTTAGTAGAGTTAAAAGAATAAGGAAAAGGTATGCTTCGGTGCAGGAGTTTAGACTTACTAGTTGATTGGTACAGTGGTACACCATGTAATATTTCAGTCACTGAAAAACTGCATATTAGACTGTGTTCCCATGCCATTGTCATGACCCTGAGAAATTCTTACCTCCTAGTAATGTTGCTGTCAATCATTGTATCATGATAAAATTCTCGGATACTGCTGATGATGCGGGTGTAAACAGACTTACTCTGCTGATGGTCTTATAAAAGCCTGGCTCATACAATAATGGACAGTAAGTAACACTTAATAATGTCAATAAGCAACTACATTACTGGTTGATGTAGTTACTAGACCATTCGTTATTACTTTAGAGTCTATTCTAATTATTTTTGAAGAGGTTTGCTATACAACAGCAATATGTCATCCCTCCAGCAGCCTCACAGATGTCCTGTCTGTTGAGTCTCTTTGGTGCATCATTTTCTGCTATGTTTGATTTAATCTTTAATCTCATGTTGTTTTGCTCATCATCTTCCTAGTAGTCATCAGCTACTAAGTGTTATGTTGTACACAAAATGACAAAATTATCAAAGGATGCATTCCTCAGAACATATTCTGACTATAAGCAGCCTGGGATGAAGGAGGTCATCTGGGATAAATTGCCCCGAAGAAGGTTAACTCTTTGTTTGACATTTATAGGGTGGGAAATGCAGGCATAGGAACGGAGTTAGGGTACTAGAGGAGAATCTCCAGTATCTTCCCACCTTCTCATGATGTCATGTGAATTTATTTCAAACTGTCCATAGTTATATTTTTAATACAACTTAAAACTAGATTCCAAACACATTACTACTACCCCTGCCCCAAACTTAAGAAGATCAAAGGAAAACCCTAATAGGAACTTTGATTTTCAAGTATATCTAGTTTGTAAATCCAAACTTCAGTAATCTAACTTCCTCGTGCCAACTTCTATTTACCACCATTAATATCGATCGGGAGAGGAATCCTGGCCGATTTGCAAAGGGAAAGAAAATGAGACAATTTGTAAGACTTAGAACCAGGAAAATCATTTCCAGTTATTCTCATATGTCACATAAAAATGCAGCTGACAAACATCAAATAATCAAAGCATGAAAATATGCAATCATTTATTGTATTTAATAATTGCTTTTAGTAGTCACTACAAACTAGGCCGGGTAATTGTTACTTTTTCTGCATCACGGATGAAAGAAGTGTGGCTCCCCAAAAAGCAAACTAAAGGAACAAAAGAAAACCCAGGTTATGCATTGGCACAGTTAAGAGACAAGACTGGGCTGGGTGTGGCGCTCCTGCCATGGTGTCTATAGCTTTTCTGGGGAGAAAGGCCAGTCATATATCTCTGTTGATTTCATGAGCTTGAAGGAGAAGCTTAACCCATCAGGGTGAGAGAAATGTTTTCTAGGGGGAACTGGATAAGATGAATATTATATTCAGTCATTGTAAATAGGGGGAACTCAGGTAAAAATCAAGTAAGATGCAAAAGGGTTAATTATAACCCCCAATACAAAAGCTAATACATGCCATAAATGGTTTCTTTATTTCAATCTTCATGACACTCAGCAAGGTAAGTAATAGCATTCATATTTTATAGATGAGAAATTGAGGTAGAGAGAAGTTAATAAATTATCTAGGTTGACAGTGAAAATTCACCTGAGTTGTCTCTTTCATTCTTGGTGTTATGCCTGGAACAGCGAACATCCTCAATAAATATTTTTGAATGAATGAAGTAATAGAGTGGTCTGATTCATATGTGCCTGATTCTAAAGGTCAGTTTTGTTCTATGTCTTACTCTTTATAAGTAAATGTATTGCTGTCTTCTTTCATAGAGAAAATGTCTCTCATAGGCATCTAAGATAAAAATTAAGGTGCATTAAGTCGAATGATGAAGATGTCTCAGTGGGTAAAGTGCTTTCTACAGAAAGACACGAGTTTGGATCTCCAGCACCCATGTAAAAACTGGGTGCAGAAGAAAATGTCTGTAATCCCAGTGCTGAGGGGCCAAGACAGAGGTATCCTAGGGCCTCAGTGGCTAGGTCGTCTAGCCTAGACAGCAAGCTCCAGATTCAATGAGCGACCATATTTCAGAAAATAAAGTAGACAGCACTAGACAATGCCTGACATTCATTGCTCATCTCCACATGTACATGTGAACACACAAGCGCACACTGTATACATACACTCACAATAAAAACGTACATGACGATTTCAGATGATCTGCTATGTAAAGTGAGAAAAAATAGATTATAAAAGGCTCTCCACAGAGGCACTCAGAGTAGCCAGATCTGGGCTCCACTCGTCTTTCACGAGCCAACTGCCTTGTCTAAATACGGGTAGGGTTTTAAGCTGGTCCGTTTAAACCATTTGAGCATCCTTCTCTATGGCTCCTCGCACTCCACTGCCTCTCACTCTGGAATTTCTCCCTAAGTCTCCAGGCTCTTGGCGAAAACTATTCAAACAAATGCACCTGCAGAGATCATAGACAGCTTCAAGAAGACTGTTATTTTTAACAAGGATCAAATAAATATAATTCCTCCTATCAAAGGAAGGACAAAAGGACTGCTCACTTATCGTGGATAGAACAGAGACAGGAATGAAATGCCCTTGCCGTAATCATGGGCTCTCAAAGAAAGCTTTAAAAGGAAGGTAAAACAGGACCCTTTGTCTAGAGGGAAGTTTACTTCCATATCCTCAGGCCAAAGACAAACTCACAAACTAACAGCAAAGGAAAGAGGAGCAGGGAGGTAATGTCACTATAAGTGGCTCATCATGCTTCTCATTTATCTCGTCCCTCCTGCTAGGCTGTCGTGGAGGTAACCCTGATTCTTACTGGTGTCTGCTAAGGTTTTTCAAATCAATTATTGTAAAGGATATGTATATGTATACACATATACCTACATACGTATGTTGCCAGGGGATAAAGAGGCCAGTACTTTGGGAAGGCTTATCTGCAGGTGAATACAAGGCAAGAAGAAGTAGAAGAAAGGGATGGATATATATATATATATATATATATATATATATATATATATATATATATATATATATATTACACACACACACACAAGGGAATACAAGGCATGGGGTAAAGTCAAAGTATACAATTATGCTTTCTTGTAAGCCTTTGGCCTAACACTTCTGTTATAAACGTGTGTGATAGTCTCCTATGTTTGAACACTTTGTCCCAGCTATTGGCACTATTTGGGGGAGGTTATGGAACCCTTAGAAAGTGGGATGACATCTGGAGAAGATGCTGGAATGTTTGCCTTGAACATACAGTTCAGCCTGCTGCCTTCTTGCGCTCCCTGTTTCCTCATCAGTACCATGTAACAAGGACCTGCTTAGCACATCGTCTGCTACAGACCACGCCCTTCTATCCATGCCTTTCACACCACGACAGACTATCCATGCGTCGAAATGGATCTTCGCTCCCTTAAATTGTTCCTATCAGATATTCTTTCACAGCGATGGCAAAAAGTGACTAGTACCATTGTGTCCTGCACATGCTTTGCACTGTCACCCATCTCCAAGAGTATGGAAGCACAGCCTACTTTGAGGTCATGAATCGGGTACTCTCTGGATAGGAAAAAAAAAAAAAAAGCATCACTGCAATCTGGTGTTTGTATAGAAAGCACAGCAGCAGAGACAGAGAGGGAGGGAGGCTCACATCAGAACACCTGCTCCAAGACGCCACCTGAGAAACAGCCGAGCACTCACAGGATGGAAACATCTGTGCACAGCTCCAGATTCTAAGAGCCTCAAATCGCAGGAGAGAGGAAACTGGAGTGAGGAGTAGGGCAAGGGGGAATCGGACTAAAAGGAAGTAAGAAATTCAATGATTCAGATAATGTGGAAGGAGGTGCTGAGAATAAAGATGTCGGTAGAGGTAAAGGGAAAGGGCTGCGGACATACTGTTCATAAGTAGACAGCTTTGAGTACAAATGATGAATATGGCACTTCTAGAGGACTCTGTGCTCTCTGACACAATCAGACTGAGCATAGAAAGCCACAGGCTACAGCTGGATGCTCAGGTAATCCAAAGCCATAGAATATGAGCAATTTGAAAGCAGCCAGGTCTCTGGCCAGTGGATGTGCTGTGGCCACTGTCCACATGCCAGGTCTTTGCAGCATTTACAGTATCAATGGTTTCTCACTTGATACTTCTTTGGCTTCTATAACTCTGCTCACCCTAGGTTTTCCCATTCTTTTTCCACTTCTCTGAAGCATCTTTTTCAAGTTTTACTTTATCTCTACACCTACAGGAATCACTATTGGGTCTGTTGTTATATATTTAATTTGGGACTTTGCTTGGGATTACTTTTAAATGAATCCCAAAATGCTTATATGGGTAGGAGGTCTAGAAAGAAAATTTAAAAGGAATTCTAGTCTAAACTACAGCCATTTCATTCACAAGTCTGCTCTGCATGCTTGTTGTGAGCATTTGGTCTTGAGGATGGGGTTGTACAATGGGCTGGCCATTTGTGTTGAATTTTGAAAGTTGCATAGGTGTTTACCAAGTGAAACAAACATGTGACCCCTTTAGAAGAAGGATTTTGGGAGTTTGGCATCTGGTTTGAGTATAGGGAGTATGTTATGTATAGGAAGGCCAGAGACCTGTAACACAGAGTGAAGCTGGGTTTTTGTGCTTGGCTATAAAGTTTCTACAGATTATGATAAAGGAATGTGTTCTGGAGAACCGGTTGTTTCAAAGCATGTTGGTCCTTCTACAGATACTTGGTCTATATACTTTATGATGGACACAGACTACTTCATTGCTGCTCAAAAGGGGTACAGTTTCTTTACTAATGGTTGTACTGTTATGCTCAGCATGCTGATGAGCAAAGGTTTATGAAGGATTACCCCTGCCTGAGAAAGTCATGCTTAATGTGTTTCGCCCATTAATTTGTGGTAATGCTAAACCATATGGATTTTTTTTTTTACTGAAGTGAGTGCTGCCTTCTTAATGTATACAGCATTAATAGACTTACTAAAATGTTATGAAAGAATCACATAAATGTGGGCCAGGGATGTGCCCATCCTCTTACAGTGCTAGGCAGCCTGTATGAATCCAGTTAGCTCTGAAGTGGCACCCAGAAAAAGACAGGAGGTGAAAAGGAGAAGGCATGAACCGATTTGCATCCTCAAGGGGATCTTGGCGATAGGGATAAGAATGCTGGACACACCATAAGCTCAAAATCAGGACTTGAGCTTTCATTCTGGAAGCAGTTGGAAACAGAGAATGTTGCAGGTGGACATTTTTACTGCTGAGCAGGGGCTTCATCAGCAGGGACTGTTTAAAGGGCAGAGAGACAGCCATGGGACATCACGGGCACCTCGTGGTAGGGCCAGAGGACTTGAACTCACCTAAAGTTATAGAAATACAAAAGAAAGGTGTTTTCAAAAGTCAGATATCCTTGGTCCCAGCAAATGACAACAGACCAAATGTAGGAAGACAAAAGGAAAATGGAATCTGGGTAAATTCCTCAGCTTCTAGGCTGCCAAGACCCAGCAGGGAATGACACTCTTCAACGGTGTCTTGTTGTTAATCATTTTTCTCATTTTCCCTAGCTGGTAACCCCAGGACCACACTAATCAACTCCTCGTTTCCTCAGTATCAGCAGCCTGCCCGTGGCTTACATGGTTCTCTGGTTATTACATGGGAGTTTAATCATTGTCCAAACCCAGCTCCATGTCTTCCTTGCAATTTCACCCTTGATTCAGTTTGTGTTTTCCAAGGAAATGTAGCTGCATAGAGGTGGAAAGAATCTATTTAGAGAGAGGATAGATGGAAATGGAAAACCTCGTCAAGAAAAAAAAAAGATGGGACATGGGGGTGATGTATGGAAGATTTTCTTTTTCCTGATCCCGGAGACAGAAATGAAAGAAATCCAGAAACATAAAGGAAAATCAATGCTGCTCTTAAAACTTGCGGCATCCCCTCTTTGTCTCGTGGCACCAGGAAGGAGCCTGAGATGGAAACTGAAAAGCAGAAAGGTGATGAAATGAAAAACCTCAGAATGTGCAAACTTGATATTTCAGAAGGAGTTGTATGCAAGTCACATTTGGCTTCCTCTCTGTCCTTGTCAGCACTGCCTGTCTCCTGCTGTAGGGCTCCTTCCCATTCAGAGCGGAGGAGGCTGAACTGAGTCAGTCACGGCTTCTTCAATGACTGGGTCCTGTCGTGCTGGCCAGGTCAGTCGAGGCTGTGAGACATCAGAGATGATAACTTATCTCTCTACTCTCTAAAGTTGTCTCATTTGCAGAACGTAAAGATTAAAATCGCCTCCCTAGGGACCAGCTCCCAACCTCTTAAGAGAATTTATGAATAGATAAAGGTGTATTTATATTTTCTTTAAAAAAATGCTGTCAGATATTTGGATTCCCTAAAGAACACTTGACGGTAGAGAGGGGGCTATTTTCAATTAACATAAAAAATATCCTATTGTTTTCCACTTCTCCTAATACAAACATTTTCCCTGTCACCAGTAATCTCATGTTACTCTCTTGAAGCCAATCTCCTCAGAAGCATGGTTTCTAACATACACTATCCCTAAGGTTTCTTCCCCCCCCCCCCCCTGAAACACCCAAATGAGGGTTTCACCTCGACCAACTACTTGGATGGAAATGCTCTTGACAAGATCGCCAACAAGCACTCCTGTCTTAGAACTCCAGTAATTACTTCCTCCCCCTTGCCCTATTGGCCTCTGTGCAGCATCCGATGCAGCCCTTATCTTTCCCATGGCACACACTGTCTCAATTTGCTTTTCAAGTAAAATGCTTCCTTCTCTTAATGTGCCTTACGGTCTTCTTTCAGCCTTGATCAGTCGTTACTTTTTAGTGTTTTTATTTGCCGATTTGTTTAGTTGTTTTTGTTTTTAACCTCTTTCTCATTTGTGTGTGTGTGTACACATGGGCATAAATTTGCCATCGTGCACATGTGGCAATCAGAGGACAAAGTCAGATGTTGGTCTTACCTTTCATCCTGACACGAGGTGTCTCACTGCTGTCTGCCAGGCTAGCTGTCCCATGAGCTTTCACGGATTCTCTTGTCTCTACATCTTGTCTCATAACAGGAGCTCTGGAATTATAGACAGATGTTATCATGCCCCAGCTTTCCTTGGGTTCTGGAGATCTCAACCCAGATCTTATGCTTGTACGGCAAATGCTCAACCCACCGAACCATCTCCTCAGCCTTCGTTTTCTGACTTTTTGTTTGAGCCAGGACCTCACTCTAGATCTAGCTGTGTAGCCTAGGTTAGCTTTGAACTAATGGAATCATTCCTGCCTCAACCTTCTAATGTTGGAATTAGAGTATGAGCTACTATACAAGGCTTGTGTATTCTCTTGTCTGCTTAGTTCTGGGATGTCCCACTGATCAGAACTTGGAGACTGTATGCTCAGTTGATAACTCATCTCCCTGTGATCTCAGCCAATAATGTAATTTTCCATACCACCCACAGGATATAATTTCTAAATATCAACTATGACAAGACTACCATTCCTATCACATAGGCCAAAGGACTACTGGCATCTGTGACTCCTGTCTTGCCCAGTCCTTATTCATTACCATCAAGTTTTAGGGCCTCTGCTCTTGAAACCATCCAAAGTCAGATCACGTCCAGCCACCTCTTGTTCAGGTCATTATCTTAGGTTTGGATTATTGTGCTACAACCTGTATTTCCAAGTAATAGAGAAGAGATACATCTAACTGTGGTTGCAGGAGGCAATGAGCATCTGCAGATGACGTAGCTGTTGTCTCAGGGAGCTGAAAATGGGGTGGAAAGTGCATGGATGCTGTAGCCATGGAGATGCATCCAGAAGCCTATTCCAACTCTTTTATCTCCGACCCCCAGATCTGTTCCTCATACTTTATGCCTGGTTCTATGCTGCAGAAATCTGACTATTTGCTCTATGTCTCCTAGATGTCCTTGTCCTCTAAATCAAACAATGGGAAACATGGACAGTAAAAGGGAAGAGAAAGAATCTGTTTTACCTCATGTGTCGTCTGTGTCTGCTGCACATCTGACAGTAACATTCCTCCAAAGGCAGCACACAGCACATTATCTTACATGTGTAGTTGCTGACCTTTGGGCTTTGGAAAGACCGCTCACTCCTCTGTTCCGCTGTCTATTCTTGGATATTTCATTCTTCCCTGTTATCCCTTCAGTGCTTCCAACCCCCTGAACTTCCTCAGGTTCATTCTTTCTAGTGAACATTCTGAGATGCTCCCCTATTTCATGGTAGGAGCCCAACTAGCATGTGTAGAATTACTTTTTCATTATGAAATAAAAGAAATTAACAATGTTAATTAGATTTTGTGACAATAAAGAAAATATCCTAAGGGGAGGCTACTGTTGTGGAATATTAGTTGAAGATGTGTTTCATTCTTTTATGCTGTGGAATATTTGTGTAATGAAGCAACTATGTGTTACATTCTTTTATGTTGCATTTGTTTAACCCTGTGATGTGAAGCTGTGTTACTTTGTCTGCCTAAAATATCTGATTGGCCTAATAAAGAACTGAACGACCAATAGCTAGACAGGAGAGGAATAGTGGAGCTGCCAGGCAAAGAGAATAAATAGAAAGAGAAAAGGAGAAGGAAGAAGTGTAGACGAATTGCTAAACAGTCTTATAAATGAAATACACAGAAGCCAGCTATTGGGGTAAATGTTGAAAGATCAGAGAAGCAGAACAAGCCATAGCTAACCTCACCTCACCTTACCAACTTCTCAGCCGATCCTGTTTCCTCAAACTGGAAGCCTCTGAGTCTTCATCTGAAATGGACCTCAGCTGAACTGCTGCTAAAAGCCTCAAAGCTTAAAGGGTCTTCGTTCCGGGTTTTCATGCCTTTATATACCTTTCTGCTTCCTGCCATCACTTCCTGGAATTAAAGGCATGAGTCTTTCCCAAGCAAAGACATGAGATCTCAACATGAGATCTCAAGTGCTGGGATTAAAGGTGTGTGTCACCATGCCTGGCTGTTTCCAATGTGGCCTTGAACTCACAGAGATCCAGATGGATTTCTGCCTCCCAAGTGATAGGATTAAAGGCAAGTGTGCCACCATTTTCAGGCTTCTATGTCTGTACTAGTGGCTGTTCTGTTCTCTGGCTCTCAGATAAATTTATTAGGATACACAATATATCATCCACAAAGACGACTGAGAAAAGGAGAAGGAGAGAAAGACTACAGTGGCCAGGCACCCAGCTACACAAGCAGCCACAGAATAAGAAGAAAAGAAAGGAAGAGAGAATAGAGAAAGGTAAAAGCCTAGAGGCAAAAGGTAGGTAGGATAATTGAGTTAAGAAAAGCTGGCTAGAAACAAACAAGCTAAGGCTGGGCATTTGTAAGTGAGAATAAGTGTCCATGTATTTATTTGGGAGCTGGGTGGCAGGTCCTCAATACAGTAAAAGAGTTTAAAAAAGAAAAAAGACAACTACAGGCTACAGAAGTGTAGGAAGTTCTACATCATGGATGAGGCAAAGACTGATATCTGCTACCTTGCTTTTACCTGAGCCTTGATAAGGGTGAGTAAAAAAAAAAAAAAATTAACTCATAGAAGTGAAACGAATATACAAATCTAGACTGAGCAAACATGAGCATCTTTAAGCACAAGGTCACAAGACAGTCTTCATTAACATTTTGGTGAACTTATTTCAGGGATTTAAATCTTTGTATCATTTTATTTCTCCTGATGTTTGAAAATACTCATATTTCTTAATACAAAAGGAAGGATATTATCAGAAAATTGGAATATGAAGCAAATACAAAGAACAACAACTAAATCCTAAGTTCTGTCACTTAAAGATAAGTTTGAGTAAAATGTGTTTCTTTCCTTAGATCCTTCTTTGGAATTTAGAACAGTTCCTGTCTTGCATTCATAGTGTTTTTGAAGCTTAGTGAATATACACCAGTCAAAATTTACAGGGCAGAGAAAGTAAAAAAACAAAACAAAAAAAAAGTCTTTCTATAGTTTTGATTGCTTGTTAGCTTTTATTGCTCTCTCTCATCTTAATGTAAAGAAAATTTATTTCAGACCATTAGTAGGTGTTTAAATGATCAAAATCAATTACTCAGTTATCTGGGTTTTAAACTTGCCTTTTTAATCTTTTTTGTATTAGCTCTGTGTAATCTGCTTCCATGGAAAGACAAAATTTATCTGGTGGTCTTTTTGGTAAAAATGTGCTGCTGCCATTGTCTATGGTCTTGGTGACCATTGTCTATGGTCTTGGTGACCACATAACCATTGTAACTCCTCTCTCAGATCAGTGCAAGGTGGTGGTGGTAGTGGTGTCTGTGTGTATATGGCTTTAGAGCAGTGGTTCTCAACCTTCCTAATGCTGTGGCCCTTTAATACAGTTCAAGTTGTGGTGACCCCCAGCCAGAAAATTATTTTTGTTTCTACTCCATAACTGTAATTTTGCTACTGTTATGAATTGTTATGTAAATATCTGATATTTCTGATGGTCTTAGGTGACCCCTGTGAAGGAAAGGGTCATTCACTAGACCCCCGAAAAGGATCATGACCTCTAGGTGGAGAACCACTACTCTAGAGAGTGAACTTCTAGAAGAGCAGAAAGTGAGGAAGAGCCATGCAAACCAAAGCAGGTCTATTGTGTACTTGCCATGTGTGTTATAAATCTTAGCACACACATGAATTGATGCTGGATCCATGGTTTAGCTGAGCAGCAAAGGGTCTCTAGATCTTTGGGTTATTTTTTTAATTATCACTCTCAAAATCAAACATAATTTTGATTTCTCCCGAGTCATAAGCTATCTTTTTAAAGTAATTGTTTCTGAGAGGATAATTGTGTTCATGTTATCTGTTCAAATCTCTTGATGGCTCAACTCCTTCTCTATTGTTTTAAGACATAGGAAATGATTTATTTGTGTTTACAATTATGCTTCAATACTTCTTCCTCAAAATTTTAGGTATTTTAGTAGTTTGACCTTAATTTTGTTTAAAAAAACTACTCTATTTTAAGCTGAAAATATAGCATAATTTCCAACATCTGTCTAAATACGGCCTTTTCATTGATCTTGCTAATAATGTACCAAGTAATCCCTGTTAATTAATATTTAGTTGTTTCAACTCAACACTTAAAAAAATACCTTGACTCTAGACTTGATACTATTTTTTCCTTAAACCTTTAATACGTGTAATCCTTTCAGATCTCTGTCTAGCATTCCTCTCTGCTCTCATTTTTTATCTTCCTTCTGCCTTCTTCCCCAATGTCCAGGAGCTCGCCAACATTTTTGTTAATGCCGGATTTGACTTTTTACCTCATTAATTAATCTACCTTGACCGTTTTCAAATGTGGGGGTTTTCATTGGGTTTTTTCTTCCAGTTTTGAATGTTATTTTCATTGTTTCTTTCCCTTAGTCATATGTTGGTATAGCTTACCTTCTGATTCTAACCTATGTTGTGATTTTTGTTTGTTTCTACTCCCATCCCCCCTCTTCTCCCCTCCATTCGGCTCTTCTTGCTTTCTGCTCCCCTCTCCCCTCTCCTCTGCCCCCCCTCTCTTCTCTCCTCTGTCCGCCTTCCCCTGTCCACTGCTCTCCTTGCTCTTCCCTGGGCTAGGGATAGAACAAAGAGTTTTGCTCATCCTAATGAGTATTCTCCCACTTTGTGATACCGTGTGGACACCACAGCCCTGCTCCTATTGCTTATAAAAACAAATATGTGATTCCATCTTGTGGGGAATAGCAGGTAATTTTTGTCAATTTATCTTCTGGCTTTGACGCTAAGTAGTTTTCAGTGTTCTACTCTTTCTAGTTGTTTATATTTTACTTTTTAAATTTGAATGAGGATCATTCATACTATATGAGTTTCCCATGATCTCACTCTTAGTCCATTTGGGTGCTGTTAAAAGGATTTTCGGAGGTGTACAGCTTGGAAAAAAAAAAAGTTGGTGTTTACAAACTTGGCCCAGTGCCTAAGTTTTTCAAAAGAGGCTGTACTGGGAATAATTCACATTCAATGAACTGTGTCCATTTAAAGTCTACAGTTTGATGAGTTTTGACAGAGGCACTGTGAAACTACCCATACAATCAAGATGCAGAGCCATTCTGTCAATCCCTCAAACATTTTCTCCTACATCTTCGCAGTCTCTGCTTCCCTCTAACAGCAGGTTTTATTTCTGTCATTTTAGATTAATTCTGAGCATTCTAAATGCTGATATAGATGCAGTCATATGGTATGTAATCTGTGATGTTTGGTTTCTTTCACTTCTCATAACGAGTTTGCTTTTCATCCATGCTGTACATGTTAATAGTGTTACCAGGGAAATTGAGGTTCCATTTTCTGGGTTCTTAATCTCCTTAGTGAAAGCATTTAAAATAGAAGGGAAGCTTGGAGACAATTTTATGAGTGACGTAGTGAAGGACAACGGGACAGGTAAGCTGTAAACCTTGGCAGCTGCTGTGAGATGGGGAAGAGGAAGAGAGAAAACAGTATGCACTTGTAAGAAGCACCCACACGGTGGGGTGGGCAGCTGTGTGATGGAAACACGTGGGGGAGACAGGTTGATAGCCTTAGAGAAACAAAGTGAGCAAGTCCAGAGTGTCCAAGAAATCGTGTCCAGGATTTGTCCAGTAGCTGAGAGAAAAAGAGGGAAAAGAACAAATTAAACTTTTCTGGAGTAACCTAGAAAAGTAGGCAGGCTGTAGTAGAACAGGATGGAAACTCTGTAAGCAATTACCTCTAGGAGAGGTTTCTGGGAGGGAAAATCTAATTTAAGGGATAATTATTCTTCCCATCTTCTTTGCATGGCTTCAGGTGACCCAGCTTTTCTGAGAACTGCTAGTCAGGTGATTGACAGACACAGTTGGAATAGAAAGAGGGGACAGTGTGTGTAATGCTTGGGTGTGTTACAGTGTCAGGTTTCTGCCTGGGGACAAGGATAGAAGTTTAATTTTACTATTTTGACCAGGAGGAAGTAGTTTTGCCTTAATGAGCTTCAACAAAGCCCAGGCACTTACACTTTGTATTTGTATACAGTTTGGGAATTTCAATCCCAAGGAATTACAAAGCTGAAGTTTACTTTTCTATAGTTATCAAGGAAACAGGAGGTGAGGATCCCAAGCCTCTGTCACCTGGAAGCTGTTATGACAATAGTTCATTCCTGTTTTTTGTTAGTATTGTCACTGATGTTTTACTGCACAGCATGGGGAGATACAGCACCATTTTCATCCATTTGTGGATGGTCATGTGACTATGGGTTAACTGGAAGAAAAATAGATCTTGACCATTCTTACACCAGAAATAGATATCGACTCTGAATTTGTTGAGACATAGGAACCCATAAGGCTTCTGAGAGAAAACAGAATAATTTTGTGACAATCTCTTGACAATGATTCTTAAATAGGACGTGAATTGTAGGAAAAGCTGTTGACAATAAGGCCCTCATAGTTTTTTATAAGTTGTAGTTCATTTTCTATTTAAGGACTTCTTTAACTCATAGGAAAACCATCCAATGGGTAAATGATTTGAATTGATAGCAAGGAAAAAGTATGGATAGTCAATAAATGCATGAAGAAATTCTTAAAACCTTCAGTTGTCAGAAAAACAAAACTAAGTCTATATTTATTGGAATAGCAAGAATTCAAAAGACTACCAGGCAGTGGTAGTACATGCCCTCAAGCCTAGCACTCGGGAGGCAGAGGCAGACAGAACTCTGTGAGTTTGAGGCCAGCCTGATCTATAGAGTGAGTTCCAGGACAACCAGGTTTACACAGTGAAACCCTGTCTCAAAACAAAATGAAACAAAACAAAACAAGCCAAACACACAACCAAAAAAAAATTCAAAAGACAAACAATATCAGATGATAACAATGTTATGTGGAATACCCCAAACTCTTACAGATTGCTGGTGTGGATGAAAACAATCAGCTTTTCAGAAAATCAGTTTGCCAGTGTCCGATAACCATATGGTTGCCATAGACATCAAAACATATGTGAACCATCCCAGCATGCACATGTGTTCACCACAACTTTAGTTCTTATAGCTGCTTCCCAGAAAGAACTCAGCATTACACAGCGGTAACCTGTTTCTGAATAATATACAAAAATATGAAAATATTGTACCTGGTAAAAGAAATGAAATCTAGCATTCAAAATGTTATACGATCCTACTGGTATGAAACTTTTATAAAGCTGAAGCTATTAGAACAGAAAGCAGACCAGTGGATTCCTAGAGTGGGTCTTCGGGGTGGGGAGTAGCTGCAAATGAGTGAGAGCATTTCTGGATGATGACAGTTTTCTATATTTTGACTGTGAGCATAGTTCCAGGACTTTACACCCACATCAACATTTGTTAAAGTAAAAACATCAAATAAGCAAATTTTATTCCATACAAAAGTTATCTTAATTAATCTGGGTAAATGTTCTTATATCAGCTTACTATTTTTTGTAAACTTATTTTTAAAGAAATACTTATTTCATCTAACGTTTAGCTTCTGGGATAAAGTTAAAGACAGTATTCTCTTTTGATATTATTTTTATATCATTTGTATGGAATTCTGTGTTTCCCTTTGAGCATTGTTTAGTAGTATCTCACCACTTGTTTCCTTAGTCATCTTTTCACTTCTTTTTCCTTTCTGTTTTTTTTTATATTTTAAAAGAATCAATTTTGACATAGTTGAAACTTTTATATAGTCATATTCTTTTTATTAGCTTTATTCATATCATTTTCTTTTTCTTAAATTATTTGAGTTTATCTTATTATGTTTGTCTTATTTCTTATGTTATTTCTTTTTATCCTTTTCTTTTTCTAATTTAAGAACATACATGTTCTAAAATCATGCTATCCATTTTTCTCATATTTAATAGTTTTATTGTTGACTTCTGCCTTCTACTTTTATTATGGTATTTTCTTATCATGAGTGTATTTTATTTTTCTTACTAAATTTCTAGCTCGTTGGGATATATATATATCACATTCTATAATATATCATATATAAATATGAATATATATACCTTTTTTTCTTCTCTCATACATTATATCCCAACCATAGTTTCCATTCCCTCCATGCCTCCCAATTCTTCCTCCCATCTCCCTTTTCCCCAGATCAAGTCCTCCTCTGTTTCCCCTCAAAACAATAGAGTAGGCCTCCCAGGGATATCCACCAAATATGGCCCAACAAGATGCAATAAGACTGGTCACAAACCCTCATTATCATGGCTATATGAGGCAAGCTAATAGGAGGAAAAGGATCCCAAGTGTAGGCAGAAGAGTCAGGACACACCACTCCCATTTTTGGGAGTCCCACAAGAACACCAAGCTACACAACCATAAGGTATGTGCAGAGGGCCTTGCTTGGACCCAGAGTTCATGCTTGTTTCAATCTCTGTGAGTCTCTCTGATCCCTGCTTAGTTGATTTTGTTGGCCATATTCTCGTGATGTCATTGACTCCTCTGGGTCCTATAATCCTTCCTCCTCCTCTTCTGCAGGATTCCCCTGGCTCAGCCTAGTGTTTGGCCGTGGGTCTCTGCATCTGCTCCCATCAGTTGCAGGATGACACGCCTCTGATGACGATTGGGCTAGGTACCAATCTGAGTATAGGAGAATATCATTAAGAATCATTTCTTTTTTTTTTTTGATTTTTATTTATTTATTTTTCTATTATCAGCCTGATACAGTATAAATTCTTATCCTAATAGTGAAATGTTTCATTGAGGCTTGCCCAGTAATTGAGTAAAACTCAAACTTACTATAAGCCACAGTCATCCTAGGGTCCCCCCTGCTATATAGCCTCCCTGGTTCTGTGGGTTGCAGTCTGATTGTTCTTTGCTTTATATCTAGTATCCACTTATGAGTGAGTACATGCCATGTTTGTCCTTCTGGGATTGGGTTACCTCACTCAGGATAATATTTTCTAGAATATCATCATACTGAAAATCAGTATGGCGGTTTCTCAGAAAATTAGGAATTGATCTATCTCAAGACCCAGCCAATACCACTCTTGGGCATATACCCAAGGAATGCTGAATCATACCACAAAGATACACGCTCACCTATGTTCATAGCAGCATTATTTGTAATAGCCAGAACCTGGAAACAACCTAGATGCCTGTCAACTGAAGAATGGATTAAGAAAATGTGGTACATATACACAATGGAGTACTACTCAGCAGAGAAAAAACATAACAGTATGAAATTTGCAGGCACATGGATGGAACCAGAAAATAACATCCTGAGTGATGTAACACTATCCCAGAAGAATCATTTCATTGACTTTTTTTGCCAGTTGTATTTGGTTCTATCCTGCTCTGTCCTGCCTCTGCTTTCTGGTCACCCAGGCAATGTCAGGTGCGGCCTCCTCCTTGTGGCTTGGGCCTCAAGTTGGACCAGTTATGGTCTGGCCACTTCCACAAGTTCTGTGCTACTGTTGTGGGGCTTATATTTTACAGTGGGAAGAGATTTAAGATAATTTACAAGAAAGAAATTTAGAAGAGCAGTGAGTACCATATCAATAATAATAATAAAAAACCCCAAAGTCAAGGAGTTTGTCTCTGCTATGTATGTCTATGCGGTGCATACGTGTGTGTGTGTGTGTGTGTGTGTGTGTGTGTGTGTGTAGTGTATAGTGATAACAAGCTGCAGGTGCAGTTTTAGATATGTGGGTATGTAAAGCCTTCTGCAAAAGGTAAGATTTGAATGCATCTCAAAGAAGAGGGGAGAGTCTTCTCTGGTGAAAAATCTGGAAACCACAGGGAAAGCTCTGAAGCAGGACTCTGGCTGGTATAGCTAAAACAGCCAATTAACAGAGGCAGAGTAGTGGGAGGTGGTGGCAGAAGGTGACAGGAGAGGGTACCAGAGAGAATGAGAGTGGGGATAGTTAATGTCACTTAGGCATTGGCAAGGAAAACCAAGATCTTAAGGCATTTTTACTGGATCTTCATACAACTATTGTTTATTTTAAGCAGCATTTTACTTTTCAGGAAGTATGCAGAGAAATGCATGTGCTCTGCCAGCTAGGCGTAATTATTTGACTGAGGTAGTGTAGGGTCTTTCAAGCTTTGTGAGGACTTTGGCAACAGTCACTTTAAAAGACCCTATCGGTTCTCTTTTAATCCAGTCTTTGTGCAGAAAGCTTTGACTCACTGGATCAATAACATTTATGCTTTTCAGAATTATCTAAATGATGGTTCGTAGGCTCACATCTAACAGATTCAGATGATTTAATATGTGGTCATTCCATCTGAGCTTTTTATCCCAGAAGTCTGCAGTTCTGCAGCAGCCATTACCATAACAACAGGTCAGAATACAACTTCTCCTTGTTTGAACAATCCCGCTAGTCCCATTCTTCTATTTTTATTTATTTATTTTGCTCAGTCCATTATTGTGTTACTTCATGTTTGACCTGGTTTATCATATCAGATATTTGGCTCGGATGCCCCCGTTTCTCTGAGTCATACCCTCTCTATCCTTTATTTTCCCGATCTTTTTTCTATGTAGTTATTATCACAGCCTCTTAGCTTTTTAGTTCCTCATCATTTAGATAAGGATGCTGTGATTTCTGCATTTCCATGGAAGAAAAGTACTGTTAGTGGTGAACTGAGATTTTGTTTCTTTCCTTACAAGTTAAACTCCAATCATATCTGTGTATGTCAAAATATGATCAGTTAGGTCCCAGCATTGAGGGTCATATTAAGTATTTCAGTACAATATGGCAATAATTGCCTTTATTCATAGAAAATATTCATATTAATCCCCCTTCAGCACTACAGAAAATGATTTTATTTTTTCAGTGTAATTGAATGTGTTTAGTTTCTTCACCTCCGTGATCCTAGTAGCCAAACATAAACACGAATGTGGTTCCAAATGCATTTATGACTTGTGCCTTTCCTGGAGCCAGACACTTTTCCAACATACTGCAAAAGCAAAGATGATTGGTATGAGCCCCAGGTTAATCTCATATTCATGATATTAATGAAGTTAAGATGAATTTGATGAGGTGTAACTTCTCCTGTTATGTTTTTGCCCTGGAGGATACTTAAAAATAAGGTGATGCATATTGCTTTCCCTGAGTGACATGTGATTTTGCTCTGCTTTGGAGAAGGTCTTTGATTTATTGAAAAGATACACAGCTAGAAGGATATGGCAATCTGTATAAGAACTATCCACCAATCCACCCAATCTTTACCCAACACAATTTCATTTTCCAACTTGGTAAGTTCTTATTTGGTATATATTTCTTTGTATGTATTTTAGATCTTTTAACATCTGATTTATTATTCGAGATTTTGCTAAAATCATTTTACTATGATTTTCCTTGTGTCTTAGTCAGAGTGGTGTCTTTTCTTCTTTGGTGGACAAGATCAGCCACTGTCACCTCACCAGTGTCCTTCATGCCCTTGGCTGGCACCACAGGTGTTAATATCTAAGCATAATCATTTTTCCAGTCCAAATCTCTTTCATGTGCAAGCTCCTGGTAGACATTTTTCGTTTTCTTTTCCTCTGACTGTAGACGAATTTCTAAACGGTCTTAGTAAATATGAAACACAGAGCCAAATACAAGGGTAACAGCCGAAGAGACCAGAGAATTAGCGAAGAGCCACTGACCACCCTTTAGCTTACCCCCAAGCTGTAGTTTCCCACACCAGAGAGCTTCTTCCTGCCTAACCTGCATTTTTATTGCTTTCCTGTTCTGCCTTCTCATTGGCTCTAAGCCCAGACACATGACTTCCTCGTCACTGCCTGCTATACAGACCTCCAGGTCTCTATGATTGGTACTGGGATTAAGGCTTGTATCACCACGCTTGGCTGTGTCCTTGACCACACAGAGACTCTGCCTGCCATGTGATCAGATTAAGGGTGTAGGCTACTACCACCTGACTTCTGTTCCTGGCTCGCTATGACCTCTGATCTCTAGGCAAACTTTATTTATTAACATACAAGTAAAATCACATTTCAGCACAATTAAAATATCACCACAGCCGGGCGGTGGTGGCGCACGCCTTTAATCCCAGCACTCGGGAGGCAGAGCCAGGCAGATCTCTGTGAGTTTGAAGCCAGCCTGGGCTACCAAGTGAGTTCCAGGAAAGGCGCAAAGCTACACAGAGAAACCCTGTCTCGAAAAACCAAAAAAAAAAAAAAAAAAAAAAAAAAAAAATCACCACATCTGACTAACATTTTATCTGTCATCTTTAGTAGATTTTGTCACACAAATTACAGCATGTGGCTGTGCTTCTTACTATGGGGGGGCAATATATGGGATGCAATTCTCTCTTGCTTCTAACACAGGCCTTGGCACAGGACTTAGTGGATGACAATCCATAAGGGTTTGTTATGGATTGATTTCAGCGATACATGTGGGTAGAAACATCATATAACCCCCAATTCCCAACAGTAATATCAGAACAATCCCATGTAGACCATTCCTATACCATGCCCCTGCATCTGCTACTATCCATGACCTCAGGCTGGCTCTTGCCACCTAGGATTCTTCTAATCTAACACATGTAAGGCTGTTTCTGTGTTTGCTACCAATGATACAGCCTGACTAAAGGAAACATTTTTATTTTGTTCAGACTTAATGAGCATGTATGTTGTTTGTACACAATCAGTGTTTATTTAATTATTTAGATCATGCTGGATATGATGCGTGTGACAGCCAATGGAGGATTTTTTCAGGACAAACTATTTCATCAGCTCAACTGTCATATTGAATTTCATAGTGTACAACTCTGGATCAGGTTGTAGAATAGTCTTTCTGTCTTCCTTTTCCTTTCTTTAGTTTTGATATGTGATCTCGGTGTAGATTTTCATCAGTCTCTGTGGGTAGCATGTCACCTTTTGAACCTCTGAGGAGCTGCTATGTTCCATTGTGCTGAGTATCTCAAGACTGAGACCCAGCATGCTTTCAGGTTCCTGGAAAACTTCTACCATTAAGTAGATAACAGAGAAGGACAATTGATACAAGTAGATAATACCAAAGAATCACTTATTCCTATTGCTGAGGAGCTTAGAGTGGCTACTTTCCTCTTGTGATTTTAGGGACATGGGCAGAGGGGAGAGAATGCTGAGTGGTTTCACCTCATTAAGGTGCCAGTGCCAGTTTTGCCCAGGTTTTACATGAGAGCTGTGATTGGGTCTAAATGTTCAAGCTACAGATATAGAGGGAAATGCTGTCTCTGTGTTGTAGCCAGGCTCTGAATATACAGCGGTACCTCCAGCCTGGACAATGGCTTGAGCTTCCTGGTACTTCCACATCTCTGGTTTGTTCTCTCTCTCTCTCTCTCTCTCTCTCTCTCTCTCTCTCTCTCTCTCTGTCTCTGTCTCTCTCTGTCTCCCTTTGTGTGTACGTATATGTGTATGTGTGTGCACATGAATATCTGTGTGTGTGTGTTGTGTATGTGTGTGTGTTTATTTGTGTGTGTGTATACATGTATATGAGTGTATAAGTATGTGTTGGAATGTCAGCATGGGCTGAGGATGTCAAACTGTCTGTAGGTGCTGTGGGATAATGCTTTTGTACACTGGTTTAATAAAATGCTAATTGGCCAGCAACCAGGCTGGACGTATAGGCAGGGCGAGCAGACTAAAGGAATGTTGGGAAGAGGAAGAGCAGAGTCAGGAGTCACCAGCCAGACACAGAGGAAGTAAGATGACAAGGCAGAAATGAGAAAAGGTACCAAGCCATATGGCTAATAAGAATTATGGGTTAATTTAAGTAAAAGAACTAGTCAGTAATAAGCCTGAGCTAATGGCCAAGCAGTTATAATGAATATAAGCCTCTGTGTGCTTACTTGGGGTACTCAAGTGGGAGACTGCTGCCGGCTGGGACACAAGAAAACTTCCAGGTACATGTAGGATTCATCCTCTGACAGCTAGTGCTGAGCTACCAAATACATATTGGATAAATGCAGCCCTTCCTGGAGCCTTCTCTCCTGCTAGGCTGCTGCCACACCACCATGCTGCTAGTCTTTCCCACGGTCTCCTGAGAGCCAAACTCCAGGTCTGTGCCACTTCACTGACTCCAGAAAGCTGTGTGCTTCCACCATGGGGAGTGAGATAAGTGTGTTTATCAACTGCCAAGCTTGGAATGAAGGCCTTCTCCTTGTGGGAATGCATCAATCACTTCTCAGGACTGACCTTTTGCAGCAGTTCCTCTTGTAAATGATGTTTTGCTTTTCCTGATTGCAGAACAAAAATGAGCTTTGTAATTAAGCTTGTGGTAGACAAGGTGGCCATGGCCCTCTGTTTTCCCAGTTGTCCTAACACAGTGTTCTGAAGGATGATCAGGGAGTTGGAGCTTGGAGATGATGACATAGATGGGAAATTCCTTTGGGTTTGCTGGCTCCAGCTGGCTAGCAGAATGCTGTTTGTGACACCTGACCTCACAAAATATTCCAGGCTTCTTCTGGGTCCATTGACATCCAGCTACACATGAGCATATGCCAAACCACGCAAATGAAAAAACGCCCACCGAAGCTGCATGCGATTATGCATTTATACTATCCAGTGTGCAACTGTGCCTCAGCACACAACTTGCATCTTGAAATTGGGACAAAGAGGCATTTATTATTTCCTGAGTAGTGACAATGCATTTTCAAGAACCTTTTTGAGACATAGTCCTGTTGATTTAACTGAGGCTGAAATCAATGGGATGTTTTCCAAAGAAAGCTGAGAGGCCAGCTGAGGGCTTCATTTCACATCCCTTCATGTCCTTTGGAAGTAGCCAGGCTGTGAGCACACCCCAACACTCATTACCCAAACTTTAAGCGCTGTTCTTATTTATGTTGTTCTAAGACTCACATGAATCAGCAACTGACACGTAACAAAATCAAAATAGAACAGCCCTCCCTGTGATCATTAGGACAATATTAAAAAGGAAGAAATCGATACCATTGACCCAACTCTGATATTTTCTGCCTAGTTCAGTGTTGTCACGACACATCTCAGTTACTAAACTCATTACAGGTTGGAGAAACTCTTGTTTTAACTGTGTGATGAATAATACTCTTCTGCCTTGAGGGGCTGCACGTAGCTGGAGAATTTCTCTCCAGCTCCCACCAAGTCCCGCCAGTCCCAGAGCCCACTTATAAAATAAACACACAGACTCTGACATTATTTAAACTGCTTGGCCAATAGCTCAGGTCTATGATTGTCTAGCTCTTACACTTATATTTAGCCCATTTCTGTTAATCTATACTTTGTCACGTGGCTCGTGGCTTATCGGTACCTTACATCTTCCTTGTCCTGGCATCGGCTCCAGACAATCTCCCCCTTCCCTTCCTGTTTCCTCAATTCTCCTCTCTGTTAGTCCCGCCTATACTTCCTGTCTGGCTATTGGCCAATCAGTGTTTATTTATACAGAGCGATATCCACAGCATCTGCATGCTTTGTATGTCTCTCTGGTACATGAAAAAGAAGCACAAGGCCCAGCTAGTACCATTTGTAAGCCAGGAGAATTCCTTCTTCAGGATGAGCATTTTTTTGACTAATGCTTGAATTGTGAAGTCTTTTCACTGTATATGCCTTCATTGTGGTGAGTAAATAAACATTGATGACAGTGTCATGATACTTGACTCTTTATTGGCTTTGACAGGGTATTGTTACAGAGCCTTTATGTAACCAACAATAAACAGTAAGGGGTGCCAAGGTCACATGCAATTCACTGGGGGCTCATCTCTCACTATTTCCATCCTCTTTGAAAGTATTTCAACAAGTCAATTAAAACATAATTGAATATACCTGATACTCTGAATATACCTTTGATACAAGGTTTTACTATATAGTCTATGTTGACCTTGAACTCATGACTTCATCAGTTCACCCACCACCATACCCAGCATAACTTATATGAGCAACAATGGAGCAATAGTATTAACCTCTATGTTATAGTAAGTAAATGATTCCCTGACACTTTGCATGGGACCTTCCCCAGTTAAGCCTAGGTGATATTGCAGTATACTCTCAGGCTTGCTGTGTTATCTTTTGAACAAGTTAGACTTGATCCATGGGAGATGTTGGCTTTAGTGGGGGAAAAAAACAGTTTGGAAAGTAGATCTTAGATACATAATCATAACTAGAAGACTTGCAGGCAGACTTTCTCACAGCTGTGTCTTCTGATTTAGGCTTTGAAAGTTGAGGGATAAAGTGTTTTCTTTGATTTTCTGCCCATATATAGGATAAGGCTAGGATCTGGGAGACATGAATGGTCATTTCTATCTTATTAGGGGATCACCAAGGAAGATATGATTCCTATGGGGTTCTGCTTATCCAACCCCCACTATCTTTGCCAAGTTGGAATTCTTGGCAAAAAAATACACTGCTAACTTGATTAATTGTCCTTAAATTAGATAGTAAGATGTTAAAGGAGCTATGTTTTCCCTGTTGTGAAGAAACCACACCCTACCGAAGCAAATGTAGTTACAGCAGTACTTTGGAGGAAAGAATCCCAGGAAATGTTGCCTCTAGCTTCCAGGCATGAAGCTGCTATTTCATAAGTTCTTTTGGAAATTCTAGGTGGGAAATTGTCTCTTTAGAAGTCCTTTTCTTTACCTTGTTAATGATACAAAGTAGAAACACTGCTAAATTTCCGATGAGGGATCTGAGGTTTAAAGAGAACAAATGCCATTTCAGTGAGTCAAGCACAGCAAGGATGAATTTGAGACCATGGCCGGGGAGTAGAAACAGTAGAAAGCCACACCAAGATTAACTGTCAGAGAACCCATCCCCACCTGACTCATTTGATACATGGATCATGTTGGAGCAAAGTCCATGACATACAAAAGTTACGAGAAAGGCTTGCTGTGGGATGGTCTGTATGTCAAGTGTGTTGCTGATTGGTCAATAAATAAATCACTGATTGGCCAGTGGCCAGGCAGCAAGTTTAGGTGGGAGAAGGAGGAGAATAAAGCTGGGAAGTGGAAGGCTGAGAGAGAGACACTGCCAGCCGCCATGATGAGAAACAGCATGTGGCAATGTATAGATTAATGGAAATGGATTAATTTAAGCTGTAAGAATGGTTAGCAAGAAGCCTGCCATGGCCATACAGTTTGTAACCAATATAAGTCTCTGTGTTTACTTGGTCGGGTCTGAGAGGCTGTGGGACTGGCAGGTGAGAAAGGTTTGTCCTGACTGTGGGCCAGGCAGATAAACTCTAGCTACAAAGGCTGCTGTGTAAATGTCCTGAAAGTCATGAGTCTTGTGGTCCAGCTCTTTCGGAGTATAGGATTTTCCTTGCTCACTATCCCATTCCAGTTCTTGGAAGTACTTCCCTTTCTTGATAAACTGTCCCTGTTTATATTACTTTATTATGTGTCTTTGGTTCAGTTCTTCATCCTGGAACAGAAGGGGCTAGGAACTTCAGCAAGTGTCCCCAAGACTCAGGTCCCTGCTATAACAGGAGTCATATTAGTCTAAGGAAGAAGACCATATTACATTCAGTGTTGATGATCTTTCATGATTTAGTGTGGAGACTCCAACTTGTGTTAGCTTCAGAGATTAACTGAACTTTCCTTCTCACTTCCTTGCCTTAACATACTGCGTAGACACACAGCTAGGTAGAGTAGGATACTCTCAGGTTACTATGATCAAGTCAGTGACTTGGATGCCCCACGCATGGAGCCTTTTCTATGTGACTTCAGACTGAGGTGCTGGCTAGGCACCCATGATTATTTTCCTTGGTAAATTAAAACAGTCTTTCCTATTACACCCTCTGTCTTTGAGCTGATGTCCAATGGATATTTCTCAATGTAATGAAGGTCAAGTCATATAGTAGATATGCAAGTACTTAGAAAAGCAAACTATGCATGTGAGAGAGTATCCTCAGTGTTACACAGAAATAGATCTCCTGACTTGGAACCCTGTATTTGGTTTAACAGACACTGAAACAACTGTCTTTGGTGCCACATAGGAGTCTTTAGAAGTTCAGAAGACCATCCCAGTTGTAATGGATTAGGAATTTTATTTTTAATTAGTTTTTTTTAAAAAAAATGTGTATAGGTGTTTTGCTTGGACATGGGTGTGGAGGACAGCAGAGGATATCAGATTTTCTAGAATTGGAGTTACAGATGTTTGGTCGCGGCCATGTAGGTGCTGGAAACCAAACTTGAGTCCTTTAAAAGAGCCATCTCTCCAGACCCAGAGTGTTTATCTTTTAATAAGACCCCCAAATAATTTGTAAACACTTTAAAATGTGAGAAGCATCAGTATAGTTAGATCTTAGAAGTTTCTGTCTAAGTCCTTAGTAGAGTAGAGAAAAGGGTCTATGGGGTATTCAAGGGAATATTCCTGTAGGTGATATTTCAAGGGAAAGAAAAGTAACTGTTTATTTTATAAAGGAGTGATCCTCAACAATGGCCATACAGTAGGATCATCTGGAACCTTTAAAGAAGCTTAATAGCTGGGCTCCACTCCCTGATCATGTAATTTTTAACTGTCCTCTGTTTGGCTTATCTTTTACATGTTCCTAGTTTTAGCAAATAATTTTATCATGCTTCCAAGAAGTAGTGCCTGTACAAGAGACATGGAAGTGCATTGTCAATCAGGGTCACGAATGGGACGGACCCTTTGAAATCTTCTCTGTGTTTTTCTTAACTCAAGTGTTTAAAAAAAAATAGGCCATCATTTGCAGTCTAGAAAAAATGTGGGCAGAGTTCAAAACCCTAATAAGAAAATGTAGGAACACAAGAAATAATTGTGGTGTCCATGGTGATGTACCACACACATGAGATGAATCTGATTTCAGTTCCCTATAACCATTGAAAAATGTTCTTCGTGAGAATTGTATTTCTTCTGAATGGAATAAAATATCAGTTATAAAGCCAGATAAAGTGTAAGGCTGAAATGAACACAGAGAAGCCTCAAGTTTCAGTCTCTTTCATTTGATGGATGTCTACACTTCATGAAATTTTTATGGTTTATATACATTCTCTATACAGTTTGATATTTAGGATGAAACCTGGAACATTAATGAAAGTCTTGGAAAGAAAGAATAGTCGGGAAAATTTGACTTCTTTGTTTAGGGTTCTTATATTTAGCTTGTGAGCAGCTTGGATTCCTTATTTAATTTTTCTTGCCTGAAAGTAACTCACTCCAGTGAGTTTCTCAAAGGTCAATTAGAATTTTACTCCTGACTTGTGTGGGTATTATCAAATCTTCCTAACTTAGTATATTGTGCAAGGTTGATGTGCACATTGTCGATTCCTTCATCTCAGCCATCAATAAAGACATTGAATAGGCAATAAAGATATTGAATCTTGTCATACTGTGGGACAAAGGCATGGGTGTTTACAATAACACTTATGACCCAAGCAATCTTGTTGATTGAATTTATACGTTCTTCTCAGAGCAAGGCATGGAGCTCATGGCAATTTTACTTACACAAAGAGATTTAAATATTATTACAATCATTGCAATTCAGCCTTGTAATCTCCCTGCTTTGATCTATCGTATGCTTCTGACTGCTCTTCTTACTGTGGAGCCAACCATTCTTCATTGCCACCTTCTTTTTACATTGAGTTTTGACATAAGTAACTTGACCTTTGGTCCTGATAAAATAGCTGCTTCTTGTCTTGGATGTCTCCTGATTTCTAGAAAAGATGAATTTCACCGTAACTTTTCTTATTCTTTAGTTCATGCTACCTATACCCTTCACAAATGTTAGTCCTTGCAAGTTGATTAGAGGGAAGCACAGGGTGCTGTTTTGATGTCAGCAGAGGTACTGAAGCATCTTTGTCCATGACCAAGATAGGATGAGTGCTTGCAGTTGAGATGCTTGGGCTAGCACATTGAACGTGTGTATTTTTGAGTTTGACTCTAGCAGTTCTCAAGACAGAGTGTATAAGAAGAACTCAGAGTATTTCCCAAGTAATAGTTCTTCATTCTCAAATGTCAGGTAGTCAACAACATGTAGCAAAGCCTCTTTTTTTTTTTTTTTTTTTGGTTTTTCGAGACAGGGTTTCTCTATGTAGCTTTGCGCCTCTCCTGGAACTCACTTGGTAGCCCAGGCTGGCCTCGAACTCACAGAGATCTGCCTGGCTCTGCCTCCCGAGTGCTGGGATTAAAGGCGTGCGCCACCACCGCCCGGCACAAAGCTTCTTCTTAATGCTTCCTCTTTATTTGCCCTCAGATTATCTTTTGGTTTAGAAATACAATGCCAGTGCAGTTAATAATATGGCTGGTAGAGAGATGTAGAGTCATTTTTCTCCATAGAATGAAACTAAGTCTGCATCAACCCAAATCTATTGACAGTGCCTCTTCTGCTCAGCACCACCCGTAGAATATCTTACAGTTTTGGTTTCAATATAAACCACAGATTTGTAATGTCAATCACAGTTGGGGATAAATTTGAATGACGTACATGCCCCTAAATGCTGGAATGTTGATGCCTTTATTTTTTTGGTTATATACTTACCAACTGCATACTCTTTGCCATAATTTCAATCTCATTGGGCATCTATGAATCTTGTTACTGTTTCCTGTATATGGGTTGCTCATTCCAACTTTGGAAATGTTTTATGTAACAATATCAATATCTGAAAACATATTGGCTATTCCTGCCTCTTTATTGATCTAACTTATGCCCCTAGTCCCTCTGTCTTAATTATTACTTTTTCTAGTCATTTCCTCCTCAGTAGGATATCTTTATCCTTATATCTTTCTGTTCCATGACTCCTATTTGTCACATAATCTGGCTTTTAGTTTTAATCTAACTTTTTTCATTTACTGTTTGTTCTTAATTCGCTCATTTATGAACAATTTTAAGTGTTGACTGTATTCTAAAGACTGCACTCAGACCCATGACCCAGTGGTGAACAAAATTTGGTATAGACTCACACACAAAAACTTACAGTGTGATAAAAACACATATATTAAATAATTGGAAATGGTATAAAATTAAAAATATTTTCTGTGTGGTTCTTTAAAGAACTTTTATGAAACTCTACAGAAAATATTTGCGTTGAGCTCTATAGCATAAACAGCATAGTTTAGGAAAAGGTTAGAGAGGTGGAATATTTTTGCTATAGAGAATGACACCTTCAATAAGATTCAAGGTAGTGAAAGAAAGGTCTGTGTGAACCCTCTAACAGTTGTGTGCTATAGGACAAGGCTCCATTTGCTGGTAGACTCAGGCAGATTGTGACATGTGTCCTTGTGAAGACTTTTAGTCTTTATGGTCACTAGAAAACCATTGATGGGTATGTAGAATCACAGATACATGGCCTTCTTTTGCTTTCAAAATATCTTTGGGGATATCTAAGAAAATGTTGGTCATAAGGAAGAGTTTAGGAAAGTTAGGAAGCACCATTTGGAAAAGTAACCTGGAAAAAATTTGTCAGCTGATTCCAGGATGATAGTCATAGAAATAAAGTGAGAATATTCAAGAGGCAAGATAAGGAGAATTCTGTGATGGTATGAGCATGGAGTCAAGGGGAGAAAGATATCAACCATTGCTCTAAGGTGCCTAGGGCACAAGTGGAAAGGTCATGTCACTAAAGAATAATGTTGTAGAAGGACACACTCATGAGTTTGATCTCAATGTTGTTGTAATGTACTTTTGAGATAGCTAAGTGATCTCAACATATAAGTTATGAGCTACAAAGAGATATGGATTAGAGTTACTGATGTGGGATGCTCAAATGTACAGGATATTACTGAACCTCTGGGTGTGGTGGCAATGCCTGAGAGGAAAAGAAGATGGAACGCTTGCAAGTATAACTTAAGCTTACGGGAAAAAATATAAACAATATACACATTGTTCCGTAGTGCCCTTATCACATTGGACCAGAGCTATAGCTGTGCACCAAGTTTAGCTAATATTTATGACACAATATCCTGGTCACTTTTGGTAACCATCATTCAATTTTCACAGGGGTTTTTTTTTGTAATATAAATGTATTGATCTCCATCTTGGAGAGATAGGCATGGAAACTCAGAAGAGTGAGACAAATATTTAACCCAGAAAAGCCAGGGGTATCAAAGCTGCATTAGAAACCAGCTTCTCCCTCTCAACATGTACTCCTGCCTATAACAAAACAATCTAAGGTAATATTTATTTCTCAACTGATTGATTTCTGATAGATGTGATGTCTTCCATTTAGCCGGTGCTTCTGATTTTCCACTTTTTTTTTCCTTCATTACTCTCTGTGAAATACGCCTTTTCCTGTGCAAAATCATCCCAAATGATTCCTTGTCTCTAGTCTGGGAAGTCATGCAGAACATCCCAGATGCAATCTGGCCCAAATCACCAAATAACAGGTGGCTTTGGGATCTAACACCATTTAAAAGTGTACATGAAACAACTGTGCTCTGTCCAACCTTTGTGGAGTACCCCCAGGACGGTGCCAAGAGCATTTGAGGTAATAAAAATTAACTAGAAGAGTGTATTTCTTGGCAATCACATATTCATAGAGAGGACAGGGTGTGGACTGACTCATGCTACCAGGTCCTACTTGTCTGAGACTGAGAAATTTCCCGGGATGAGGAATTATCAGTGCTAAAATTTGGCCAGTCCAGTAAAGTCTAACAGTTGGTCCCCATGTAAGGAGGAAATCACTTTCCCCAGTTATTTGTGAGATGCTTCATGGAAAAGAAGGGATTTCAAGGATTATTTCAGGAATGAAAGGTAATTGAGAACTGGATTGAATTGGGAAAAGAAATACAATGTAAGTTGCCAACCAAATCACGAGAAGCATGACTCCCTTCAGATCTATTAATGAGAAACCATTAGTCTATAACCCAGAGCAGCTGTAGACTGTTCCCCAGGCCTTGCCAAGACAATGATGGAATAGTTACCTGCCCTCTTTACCTAGCCCCCCTGGGAATTTCTAGCCTGGCAACTAGAGAACTGATTTAATGAAGTTGAAGAAGCTAGATCATTTTTACCTTTTCAGTCTCTGCCTTTCCCCTGGATGGTCCCATTTTCCAAAGAACCTGACACTTTTTGTTTTAGAGACTTACTATTGATGAAACAAAATGCAGTGTTCTGAATTAGTTACACAGTGTACCAGGAAATGAATTATTTGCATACGTGTGAGTATTGATATTCCCCCATATCAATTATAAGTCCTGCAAGAGCAGACTCCTTACAGTCCCTGAAGTTCTTTGAGTTCTTATTCAACTCTAGTTTATCCCCAGTATAGGTATAGAGTAGGAACTGACAAGAAACACTTGCAAAACAAACCACCACCACCAACAACAAAAAACCCAAACAAACAAACAAACAAACAAACAAACAAAAAACCTCAGAGAAATGCTGTATACTTCAAGCAAAGGCTTGTTGGCAGACTTCCTGGTATAAGAGTGGAGATGGGGACTATATAGTCCTCATTTGCTGGGATGCCATGTTAGTAGACTTTTTTCCCTTTCTTACCTGGTCTTGCTTTTGCTTCTATGTAGAGTTATTTAAGGTTAACATACAAAGCAAGGAGGCTCATTGGGTTATTTCTGTGCATATATATCATGGTACTTTATTACATCCTCTGCCCAGACTACTTTCCTTGTTTAGTCCATCTTGCTGGTCCCCTGACTCCCTCTCAGGTAGTCCCATTTTACTTTATGCTACATGTATTTATTTATCCTTTCAATTCTCTTTGCTTAATATCTCACTCTCCTCTCCTATGCCCCCCCTTATGCTTTCTTGACATAAATATGTACACACACACACACACACACACACACACACACACACACACACACAGAGAGAGAGAGAGAGAGAGAGAGAGAGAAGCATGCACATTGAAATAAATGCATTTAAATATAGATTCCATATATGTATGAAAATATGCTTGTCCTTCTGAGTCTTGCTACTGTGGAAATCATATAGAAGTTCTTCAAGCTACAATTAAAATTACTGTATCATTCAGCTATATCATACCTGAGTATATATTCCAAAGATAATATATCTCAAAGATGCTGGTGTATTCCCATTTAATTCTACAATAGTCACAATAGTTAAGAAATTGACCCAGTCTAGATGCCCACTAGCAGAGAGATGGATAAAGAAAACGTGGTATACATACATAGCAGAATTTTATTTAACTTCAAGTAAATTGAAGTCATGACATTTACAGGAAAATGGATAGAGTGGGAGAGCATTATGTTAAGCTAAATAAGCCAGATGTACCTGTACTTTCCCTGAATGCTTCCAGACTAGATTGAATTATATTTCTGATGTATGCTCTTACAATAACCAGAGAGATAGGATTGATTGTCCCAAAGTTGACCTTTAAAAATCCAAGGAAGTATATGAAAGAACTACTATTCTTTAGTCAAAAATATCTTATAACAAATGAATGCAAGATGCAAACAATATCTTTATGGTGTTATTTGTAGTGCTGGCTCTTTGCTTTGCACATCTGTTTTAACTGAAAAAATGTAGATTATTCACTGGATGGAACCTCAAAAATGTCTTATGTGACATTCTTGCTTTGATAATGACTGAACAATAGTGCTTCTCTTCAAACTACATAAACTTCACTAATATCTTAGTCCGTTTTCTGTTGCTGAAATATGTAAGAATGTGTAATATATAAAGAAAAGTCGTTTTATTTTTATGGTTTGAGAGGCTGTAAGTTCAAGAGAATGGTGGCAGTATCTTCTCGGCATATGGTGAGGACTTTCTTGTTGTATCACACGATGGTAAAGGGCATTCTATAACAAGACAGCAAAGGATTGGGGAAAAGTGTGTTTTAATATAAATTCATTAAACCATGAGCAGACTAATCCTTTAGAGAGAGCTCTGTCCTCATGAGGCAATGAACTACCCATGATCCTATCTCCCATTACCAAGCTGGGATCCAATTTCTAGAGCATGAATGTGTGAAACATACTTAGACCACAGCAGCCAAGATTAAATGTGAACCTACCTGTATCTTACCTTTTTCCTGCTCTAGGTTCTTTCTGCTTCCCACCCATCATTGTATTTATATGAAACCTTTCCATGCCTTTCATCCATTCAAGACAGGAGGATTGGCTTCACTGGTAAAGCTGGAAGAGACGTACTCATTAAAATAGGAATGAAACTGAAGGAAGGTGGTCTCTCTGACCCAAGGCTGAAGGGGATATAAAAATTAGAGGAACACGTGAAGCCAAGAACAGAGTGGGGAGCCCATGGCCAGAGAACTACTTCTAACAGTTCAGAGCCAAGGAGCCAGAGCCAAAAATTGGAGAGGCCAGGGAACAGTAATAAGATTAATAGATAATATACAAGACAGAGCTAACCTGGGAAATTGCTTGGCAAACCATTGTTGTCGGAAGCTAGCTTTTATGTGCCAGCTGCTAGGGAGAAGATGATGCCAGCTTATTTAAAGGGCCAGGTACAGCACAAATAAGAGTAAGTAAAGAGCTCATGTAGACACAGAAGTATTGACTTTGTATTGGTTTGAGAATCAAAGTCAATACAATAAATTAGAAAATGGAGGTGTGGATTAAATCCCAGCTCCTCTACACATTAGAACAGATGATTCTAATTCACCAAGTCTCTCCTGTAGACTGGGGTGTATATCTGATTAGGTCAATTTGTATAGTTGTAGTCTGCATTAGAGAACCCAGAATATAAAATGATTTCAACTTAGAAAATACCAATTTATTTTTCTTCACCCACTTTTTTCTCTCTCACTTTCTCCCCTCACAATTGGTTCTTGATTTCTGCTTAATATATATTTTATCTTAAAATATAAAGTCAGCATAGCTAGTGACTGCTGAAGAAGATGCTTCTACTATGTAATCTATTTGCATTTGTATTCAGTGAAAGAGTCAATGGTTGATGAATAAATGGTAAAGGCATCAACCCCCTTAACAGGGGACAGAATATGCACCCCTGTACCCATTTATATGTGCATGTTAGTATATCAATGTATTAGATAATAAAGTCTGTCTGTCTAGAGAAATGTTCCACCTTGTCCAGCTAAGACACAGTGGTCTATCCCATAGTATTAGTCTCCAATATCGTCACTTTCCACAAATGGAAATGTGACTGTGGGAACCCAGGATTCTATAAGAGCTTTGCAAGCTCCTTTATTCTCAGCCTGTCCATTCTAGAATGTCTTCTTCCTTGAACTGGCCAAGCATCTCTCTCAATCACTCAAACTTTGCAAGTTCCAAGACCCACTCATCCAAGTCTTATCATTTAACTCCAACCATTCCAAATCATTTGAGTCTGTTATATAAGTCCACATGTGAGCCTTGGAAGACAAGATATGCAAAACCAGTGTTCCTCCGGTTCTCAGAGTGTTTAATTCAAGAACACAGTCAAGCATTTTGCAGTTTATGAATGTGGCATTTACAGTTAGGTCCACCATAAATAAAGTGCCAGGCACTTCTCACCATAAGTCTTTAGCTCCACAGGATTAGCAGGACCATCTTCCTCTGATGGCCTAAAGAAAGCTTCTGTCTGTGACTATCTTGTAGCTGCTAAAGTTTGCTGGAACTCTTCAGCACCCCCAGGCTTCTATTGTCTCTGTTTTTGTCATTTCAAGTATGTACCTCTGGTTCTAAATTCCCCTTCTCTGGAAGGCACTAGTCATTGTAGAATCAGGTAACACCATTGTGATTATTTATATCCATGGCATTCCTGCTTCCAACTAAGGTCTCATTCTGAGGAGCCAAAGGGTATGATTTCAACACATGAACTTACTGGGGCATATGATCCATCCAAGATGAGTACATACGAAAAGGAAGGCAGGAGAAGTTCCATGGGCAGATGCTTTATTCTCTCTTCTCTTTGAATCCTTCAGGTACCATAGAGTCCTTCCTCAGTGGCTATATTACACATCGATTTCACCTGTTACCTCCCAGCTCTTACTTAAGTTTGAGTCTTTTTCTCTTGACGAGATTATAAACTCTTGAAAAGCAGGGAATATATCACTATCCCTCTGGTTTCCTTAGTAACTATTAGTCACCAAAGCCAGAAGAATGACTGGATGTTGGTGACCTGAAGATTCTTTGTATGGTATAGAGCAATATCAGTGTTCCTCCATGACCTCCCTTTCTTCTTTTCACTCTAGTCTTTTCCACAATTTCTAAGTCTCCTTCCATCATTCGGTCAACAGGACTGGGAACCTCAGGAATACCCAGCCTTCTGTAGAACCTTCTAGAACTAGTCCCGTGACAAGGACCCTAAGGACAGTATTGGGAAGAGACTCTGGGCCTTTGCTGCAGCACCTAGGTCACTTCCTGTGATCAAAGTTATGAACAATAGGAAATTACATGCTTGGCGAATGAAGAAAGACAGTCTCATCTAAGACCCCCAAGATAGCCTTTAAAGTCACAGGGCACTCCTGCAACAATCATGCTGTTTGCAGCCATTGTAGACACAGAATACATTCATGAAGCTGTTAGTGCTTTGACATATAAAATGAAGGGAAGTATAAAAGAATCCATATGCATGTTCATTTGCATCTGCAAATGGCTTGGGAAAAATATATGTCCATAATTCTGTATAATATCTACATATTGTATAGAATATTGAGCAGATTACAAGCGTATGCTTCTGTGACCTTTTTTTGAATAAATGATTGGGTTTTGTGGACCAGAGGCTAGAGATCGTGCTTGCTCCTAAGGCAGCAAAGCAGATGGTGCATTAATAATGGGGATATTAGGAAGATCGGCTTCCCAATTCCAGTGTATTCATTAATACACTTTAGACAGTTTAATTGCTTCCTGAAACACTAATTGAAAGAGGTTCATTTGCAAACGCCTAGGTTCTAATAATATAAATCTGGCGCAGTGCCACAAAAGCCCCTTAAATACCATTATAAGATAAATTGTGGCATTTAACTAAAGACAGCTAGATTTTAAAAATAAAACCAGCACAGCGAAATGTATAAATTTCTTTCCGAGTGTGGAAAAGAAAACAGAGTGCATGCGAATCCTTCCAGCAACAGCGTTTGTGTGGTGCTCACCAACGTCATGCTAGCGAGCCCTGGGATTATGAACATCTGGCAAACTCTGTGGCTTCAGCAGCACAAAGCAGAATGTTCTCGTTTACATAAACTCATTTCCTCGAGGAATAGCTGTGGAATCTGTTATTTCAAGAGAGTATGTGCCTAAGTGTTGTTACACCTTTGAGCGAAGGACTTTCCCCTTAGAATCACGCTGCCTACTGACCTTCCTTAAGTCGGATTTCATGCCTTTATAGGCATATTGATTCTACATGCACTTCCCGGGTGTTTACCAAACAAAACTCCGAGCAGTTAGGATAAGAATACTTAAGGAGTTTGCCTCAATGTGAAAAACGAGCACAGATTGATTGCTGTAGCAGTTTCCGGTTTCGTTTGGTGGAGTAATTTCTGGAATGAATGATGGGTGTTGATGAATTACGTGTTGGCTGATGATGCTGTGAGTAAACCACGAGCTTGTTATGAGAAAACAGTGATCAGAAGTTCAGAATCTCTCACCAACGATGCCATCCTTTACTTAAAGCAAGAGAGGCACGCTTTTTACCCATTGTCATTGAATTACCTTCCAGGCTACAAGCTCGGGTTCATGCCCAGGACTGTTTCGGGAGTATGTGACATCCACTTAGAAAATGGACAAGTGAGACTCACATTCAAAATGCAAGGTATGGAATAAGCTGAAAATCAGTAACTCAAATGCTTCTTTCACTGTGAGTGGCATACAAATAAGAGGAGAGAAAGGGCCCATGAAACCTTTGTAGTAAGCCAACAGAACTGTTTAGTGTCAAGATCCACCAAGCTTCTCAAGGAGGAAGTAATTTCCCCTCCAGAAAATAAGAAATGATTCATTGCTTTCAAATTCTTGCTCAGCCCTGTTAGTTGTTATCAGGAAGGGAATCTTGTTCACAGTCCCACCTGTGATAAAGAGCAGCAGGCTTGACAGTATCTGGATGTATGCTTACACGATTTGGGCCAGGCATATCAATCTATAATGGTGTTTGAGGGCTTAATGTACCTTGTATCTTGGTTATACATTTAAGAGTTATGTTTGATTATGGTTGTTTAGAGAAAAAGTAAAATGGAATTTTTTAATTTTAATTTAAATATAAGTAATAAAAATGATCTCATCGCCTAATTCCCTGGTCTTTTGTCCTTAAAATCCTCAAAGACGAATGTTATGACTTCAATAAGCAGTCAGAAGTACCTACCACAGACATAGTCTATACAATTTTATGAACTCTTTCCTTCTTGTCTCTTTTTCCTCTGCAGTTCCCTTCTCCCTTTCTCCCTCTCTCTCCCTTTATTTTCTCCCTTTGGCATTTTTCTTTCCCTTGCCTTCGTTTCAAAGATTGTTGACAAGAAGTTGCTAACTAAACTTTACTTGAGATAAACTTAATGAAAATGGAAATATGCAGTCATTTCTTTAGGAGGACTAGAAAGAAGGTTGATTATCTATCAGCCCAGGCAAATCTAATCTATTTATGTTTCATTTAGTTGCTGAACAGATGGAATTGTTGGTTTAACCCCCTTCAAAAGGTAACTTTGAGGAAGATTATCTTTCCCTAAGGAATGGATCTACATTTAATGTAATTATCTACCCCCAGAAGAAAATAGGACCCTGGTTACCTACTAAAATTAACATAACTATATATCCTTTGGATTTTTATCCAGCCTTTCCCATCTTATTTCACTATATACACATTAAAAACTACAGGCCAGGCTCAGAAACCAGGCATGTGCTCAAGTAAATGTCTCCTTCCTCATCTCTTCCCTCTGTACCCCCATTCAGTGAACTCCAAACACTGGGAATCATTTTCAAGTTGCAATCATATCTCCTCAGTCATTAAGTTTTGAATAAATGGCCCCCTAATTTCTAACTAGTTTTCTTCTTTTCTGTCCTAACCGTCTGAACCAATCCTTCACATAGTTCCTCTTTAACCAAATGTACAAACTTGAAGTCTAACTTACCATCCTGCTGCTTATGGTCTACCAAATAAAGAGCAAACTCTTTAGAGAAGTGGCATTCCATTCTATTTGACCAAGCTTTTTTTTACTTTCAGGGTTCTGACCTTTGTTTTAGGTCATGAGAGTCTCTTCTATAAGCCCCATAAAGCCTTTGAGTCATTCAGTGATGATATTCATACACACACACACACACACACACACACACACACGCACACGCACACGCACACGCACACGCACACGCACACACACACACACACTCCCTGTCATTTCTTCAACTCTCTAATAGATATCCCTTGAAGTTACAATTCTTTTTTATTTAAATTTTTTATAACTTTAGTCATTTGCCCAGAGATTGGCAAATAACAGCTCTTCAATAAAAATATGACTGTCAATTGTAATGAAACATAACAAAGGCAAATAATAAGACTTCGGTTTGGTAAGAAAAATTAGACAGAGTAAGACATATGTATGGTCAAATTAGGGGGCTCAAATCATATAATATAAGAAATCATTATGAGTATTTATGTGGTACATCTATACAATGATGTCTAGCAGTAGAACCAGACAGTGTCTAGACTAGGTCTGTCTGATTTTGTTGCTCAGATTTTTCACAACTTTTTTTGTGGATCTATGCTTTACAAAATGAATACATGTGTATGTCTGCATATTTTTCTCTGGGTGTTCATAGATGTGTGCTTTTATGTTTCAACACACTGAGGATATACTTTTTTTTTGAAACAGGGTTTCTTCGTGTAGCTCTGGCTGTCCTGGAACTCACTTTGTAGACCAGGCTGGCCTTGAACTCACAGAGATCTGCCTTCCTCTGCCTCCTGAGTGCTGGGATTAAAGGCATGCACCACCACTACCCGGCTGAGGACATAGGCTAAAACATGAATTATGACCCATTTGAGAGAGTAGAGTTACACATGTAGATTTTAAGATATGGAAGTTCTTATTCATATCAGATTGATGACAAAGTCTCAAATTCCATTGTTTAGGAGGATATGTCTGTGATAAAATGTAGAATCATGGTTTGCTAAGGAAAAGTTTATCTGCTACTCTTAGACCAAGACCCAGAGAGAAGATGGATTGGAAAGCAAGGTGCTACTAGGTAAGTAGAACAATGAGATTTACTGATATTTTAATGGAAAAAAGAGAGGGAGGGAATGAAGAATGAATTCTAAATCGTGTGTGTGTGTGTGTGTGTGTGTGTGTGTGTGTGTGTGTGTATGTGTTAGGTATATGTGTTCATGAATGTGTAGCTGCATTTAGCATTTAGTGGCCAGAGGTCAACTTCAAGTGTTATTCTTCAGGATGTCATCCACATTTATTTTAGAGACAAGAGTCTCTCACTCATCTGGAAACTTGAACTCACTGATTCCCATAAGCTGGCTGGCCAGCAAGTCCCGAGGATCTGCCAACCAGTACTGATAGAACAAGCCTGCACTACCATACTTGGCTTCTTTTACATGGGTTCTGGGGATTGAACTAAGGCCCATCTGCCTGTCCAACAAGCACTTTCCAACTGGATTATCCCCAAGCTCCTGGGTCAGTTTTTGACTGTAGTCATGCTACTTAGATGAGCTTCTGATACAGTGTCTATTATGTGATTGCATCATAGCTGGTGGCTTGTGAAAGAAAGCGGGTCCTAATCATAAGGAAGCATTTAAAAGAGAGGAGGATACAAAAGGGATCAAAGGACTTTGGGGTTAGACTCTGTGGGGTATGGAAGTCCTGGGTTCCCCTGGCAGATATCAAAGGCCACCTCTAAGACTTAACCTCCTGCTTTCAATGTTTAAATGCCTACCAGCCTCGACCACCCTCATCATTTCCTAGCCTCTATTTTTCACAACTTTCTCTCTTCACTACTGAAGAGTTAGATCCATCTGTAAACAGGGAGTTGCCTTAAGAACTGCCACTCACATTTGGACCAAATCAAGTGAGGTGTTTGAGGGTACATGAGGATTCAGAAATTATAATCACAAGAAAAAGACCAAGAGAAAAAGGTGCCTTGAATTGTTTATAATTCCTAAGCCCTACAGATTTTAAGGTTAGTTGCCTTAGAATTGTATTCATTGACGTAGACATGGCTAATGATAGGGAAGAAAGTGTGTGTGTGTGTGTGTGTGTGTGTGTGTGTGTGTGTGTGTGTGTGTTCATGTGCACGTGCATGCAGGTGCATACACTATGTACTTCATAAAGAGACCAGGGAGGGTGTCAGGCACCTTCCCTCTTTTGCTCTGTACTTTAACTTTTGAGACACTGTCTCTCACTGGTCATGAATCTCACTATTTGGGCTAGGCTGGCCGGCCAGCAAGTTCCAAGGCCTTGCTTCTCTCCACCCCCAGGTTCTGGGGTTTCAGGCACAGGAGGTCATTCCAAGTATAAAGACCTAAAAGCCTCAGGTGAACTAAGAAATTCCAAGCAGAACGTTGAATGGACAATAGCATCTTCTGCAGGCAGCTGGGTCTAGAGGAGCCCCTGCCAAGAAGGCCAGTGCACCAGGCTCCGCTGGTATTTACAACTTTGAAACGATAGGGAGGCAGATCTGCAGAGGGAGTCATCCAACCCTTTCTGCCCTAGAAAATCCACAATTCGCCTGCACAACCCTTTCTGCCCTAGAAAATCCACAATTCGCCTGCACTTGAGTACATAGTCTCCACTGCCACTGGGAGACTGCTGCTGCCCTCCATTGTTCTGTTGAGATCAATCTCCTCTTTCTTTTCTTTCCACATTGCCTCAATCAATTCAGATCTAACCGTCATGACTGGCTTTTACCTGGATGCCGGGGACTTTCTCAGCAAGTACTCTTTCTGACTGATCCATCTCCCCAGCCTCTATAATAGTTTTTTTTTAGCCATATCCATTGTGTCTCCACTGAAAATCACCTTCCCTCTCTCCTCCCACACCCCTGCATGTGTTCTTGTGTGTGCGTCCTAAACAAACACAATGTAGATCACTAAAATCCACAGGAAATAATTTCTTCTCTACTTGTTTGCATTTCCTTTTGTACAAATCTTGACAAAATTAGCCTTGCAAATCAACGATCACAATTGAGAGGGAGAGGAAGCATGTTTTGATTCAATACAAGGTAAGTTTTAAAGATCGGGGTAGTATAGATAGGTGCGTTGTTTGTGTTCATTAGAACAGGCTAAGGAAATTTCTGCTTGAGGACACTTAGGAATTGTCCTTGACTTGAACATAGTGAAACCCCTCTTAAAGAACCTCAGATTTTACAGTAAACCTCTCTCAGGTCTCATGCAAGGATCATTTTTTCCCATCTCTAATCTACTTAAAAATCTTAATGCTGTTCCAGTTTGGGGTTATTCTCTGCTGTGTGGATGGCTTCATTCTGGAGTTTGAAGGAAATCAGAGGAGGGCAGGACAGGAGGCTCCGTGGTGAAGAGTACTTACTGATTCTCCAGAAAACGTGAGTTCATTGCTTCATTGGTCACCAGCACCCACACCAGACAGTTTACAACTCTCTGTAACTCCAGCTCTAGGGGATCTGACACCACCCCCCCCCCACCCCCCGCTGGCTTCGCAGGGCACCTCCACACACGTGACAGACTCTTACACAGACACACACTCATTCACATGAATAAAAGATAAACCTTTAAAAATTTTTGAGATTGTAATATCATTAAAACATTTCCTTCCTTCCCTTTCCCCCCTCCAAGTCCTCCCATATACCCATTCCCATTCTTCAAATTTATGGCCTCTTTTTTACTGTTGTTACTGTATGCGTATGTGCATATAACCCTTCCCCTTTTCCTGGCTCTGAAGGTCCTGCTTCAGGAAATAGCCTTGACCAAACTGGTTGTTCTTGCCTCAAGGATACAGGCATGCAAAAGTAATTTAAAATACTAATTTTTGTGGGCATGACATCTAGTGTGAGAAAGGAAAGCATCATTCAATAGGATTCTAGGCTTGTTTTTCCTGTGGCTTGATTTTAGCCCTCATTCATGCCTCCTCTGTGCTTTAATTGAGCTTAGAATTTGTTTTCAAAAATATTTTAAAAACGAAAGATCTCCTGATGGTATTTGGTCCACTTATGTAATTTAGCTCAGTTCTTTCCTGTGTTCTTTTTATCCATTTATATAACATGAATAGAATAATACATATGTTCTTAAACACTTAATGAAGTCTTAATAAGTATAGCTGTATTAAATTTTACCAGGTAGAGTACTTCTGTTTATTAGTTATCTCTACTTGAACATGATGGAATGACAAGTATTCTCACATTTTGTATGTGTATGGGGTACATATGTGTGTGTGCGTGTTTGTGTGTGCATGCACGCATTTGTCTACATGTGTGTAGAATCCAGAGGCATCACGTGTCTTCATTTATCACTACATCTTATTATTTGAGACATATTCTCTCTTCGCTAAATCTGGAACTTGCATATGTCGAAAGACGAATGGACCAGAAACTCCAGACATCGTCCCCGAACCTCTAGCACTGGGGTTCAAGGCATGTGCTGTTTTTACATGACTGCTGAGCTTCAGAACTCAGGTCCTCAGGCTTGCTCTGCAGGTTCTGTCCTGACTGAGCTATCTCCCCAGCTCCAAGTGGTCTCAAACTCTGTACGGTCCTCTCTTCTGTCACAACAAGTCCCCTAAATCAGTGAGGGCTTATTCTATAAACTTTATAGAAGACTACGGTTTGTTCAGTTTGATATTTTGGAATATTGAATTATCACTTGACATTATTATCTAATTTGGGTTATGTTTAAAAGTCAAAGTCATTAAATATTTTAAGTTTCCTTTGAGGTTTGTCTTCCCTTATTAGGATTGGGACATGGAGAGATAGGATATCTGAAGGAAATTGGTAATGAATTTGCCAAACCTCACGTGTAAAAAGGGTCACGTTCCCGTGCAACAGAAAAGCTCTAGTTCCTGTAAAGAGGAATGGAAGAGAACTTGATTCCAAAACTGAGAGTTTCTAGGAGATTTAGAGGTCAACATTTTCTTCCTTGAACTAGATGTTTAGAAGAAAGCTATTTTATTCTTTTGGTTAAGGTCTCTGCATCTCATGCTAGCATCTTGCTATTTATCTGAGGCTGACCTTGAACTTCTGATCCTCTTGGTCCTTTTTCTGAGTCCTGGGATTACAGGTATGTGCCACACACCCAGTTTAGGAGGTGCCAGAGACCAAACCTTTGTGCTTTGTGCACACTATCAAGTACCCTGGCCATGGTGCTGAGTCCTCAGACCCTCTTCTTTTTCCTTATTGTCCACTGCCCAGGAAAGAGGAAAGGCGAGTGGGATATGCAGATAGCTCAAAGGTCCTGGTCGTGGTGTTGGAGCAAGCTATAAAGTCAGCTCTCTTTTAGAATGTGTTTGATTCATATAGGAAATATTCTTCCTTATTGATAGTCTGTCTTATAGCTAAACAAGGTCAGAAATGTTCCTCATTTGTTTGCTGGGGGTGTGTTATGGTCTTTAATGACAAAACAAGGTAGACACTCAAAACTGTTTCAGCTGCTAGATGGGCTGCTTACACAACTGTGTGCACAGATATAGCTCGAGGAGCATGTGTTCGGGTGTCTTCTTTGTAAAGAGTTTCTCTCTCTCTCTCTCTCTCTCTCTCTCTCTCTCTCTCTCTCTCTCTCTCTCTTTCTCTCTCTTTTTCTTCCTTCCTTTCTATATCTCTCTGTACATAAACTCCTGGGAGTTTGGCTACATGTCATTAGCTTTTTGAATGTAAAATACAGTCCTAAAGAGAACTTGGATGGCAAACAAGAGAATTTGAATTTCTACATGACTTCCAGTAACTGACTTGACAGCTTTAGACAGACATATTGATTAATAATTATGTCCCTGGCAGTAAGTATCTCCACTAAGCCATTCTCCATTTTATTATAGTGTAAATATGTAATCTGCATAAAATTAAAGCTGTTATGTACTTGAAACATTGCCTGCTTGAGAGATGCTTGCTCTAAAGAACGACCGTGCCTCGAATGGCTAACCCCCCCTTTTTTTGTCAATTCAATGCTAATTATTCTACACTCGATTTCAAAACTATATTTCTTTCTATATTATTATTTTGTCTAAACTATGCTGTCTCCATCTTAGCTGTCTCTTTTTCGAGCTGCAAATGATATCGAGTGTGAATATTCTGTGTTCATGTCGGCACCTCTGCTAAACGTTGAGCTGTTAAATTATGAATTTGTGGTCTCGTCACTCACCATACTAGTCCAGGCTAAATGCTCCCCTAAGACATGTCAGTTTTCATCTAAACACAATCAGCAGTAAGTGTCTTCTCCCTGGAGCATGCCCTCTTTGTGGAAGAAAGATGCAGAAATTTCAGAGTTCTCAAGTTGTACACAGGCATCACCCAGCTGGTTTAAAAAAAAAATAGTGCATCTGGAATAATTAATGGCTGACTGGAGGCATTCTACTGTTAAATTCTGTTCAAAATGTTTATTTTATTCATGTTTTTTAAGTTTTTGTCTTTTCCAAAGAGAAAATGTCAGAAATTTTCTCTAAAATTTGTAGAGGTTTATGTGCTTGGAGTGTAGCCTAAATGGATGATGTTACAGACATGGTTAATACAGTATTTAATACAGTCATAGTGTTTCCAAGGTCATGGCTAAGTTTATTATGCTGTATTGTAAGGATAAGGAGAGTTAAAATATGCAAATTGTTTGCAGTTGTATCTTACACATAACACATGCTTCATAAAATTATGATTTGTTTTCTAGTTCAAGTTACTTTTATCTTGCTTTGGGGTATTTTGTAACTGACAATGTTAGACTTTAGATATATTACGGGTACATACTGGAGAAAGATGTGACTTCATGTACTGATCATTTGTAGAACCTTGGAAAGGAATTTCTAGTACGTTTCTGAGTAGTGTAAAGAACGAAGTAACCTTGTATATTTCTCAAAGATAGATACCTTTGCAAGCCTTTCATCTATGCATGTTGACTCTTAGAGCATGTATGTGACACCAGATTTGAGAACCTGGACAAGTCCGGTTTTAAGAAACCTGGCTCCAAGTTTCCAAAATGGCTCCTGCAAAGTATTTTGTGATTCATTCAGAAATCCTCAAGACTCAATCAATGGATAAGCTTTCCTCCAGCTGGCTCAAACTGTGCTAGGGACTCATCTTCCATGCAGCTGGTGGCTACACAGGAAACAGTGGGTACACAAATGCTTGATTTCAGGCATACCAATCCACTGGAAAATATGAGCTGGGGAAATGAGAATATAAGAAGCACCCATTCCATATACATTACACACACACATACATATACACATACATACATACATACATATACACACATATATGCATACATATACATGCACATACACAAATATACACAAACACACATACAAACACACATATACATATATACACACATACACACATATATGTAACATGGATTCTAATTGGTCTTAATAGTAAAAACCCAGAGTCAGATTTCAGAGTAAATGCTGAAAGAAACACAAATAAACACATACGCAAATGCACACACATGCAAACATACACGCTTACACACACAAACACAGATACACATATACATACACACTCATATACACACACTCATACACACGTGTGTGCCTCACAATCTTTCTGCATAGCCAACTCTGCACTCTCCTGTTCTGTAAATTCTTACTGCAAAGGGAAGAAAACCCAAATTCTTCCAGGTCTCCTATTTTTGTCTCATTCCTAACACTGAAAACCAAAAAGAACAATTTACACAGGACTCCGAGGCAAGGACAGTGCTTGATACAGACAAGTGAATACCAAGATTGAAGGTTGAAAGGCTTAATATTGGTATTATTGGAAAAGAAACAGCAGTGTATAGAATAGGAGTGGGGAATTCTTGTCCACACTCCAACATATCTGAAGTTGGATTAGACCATTTAATGTTCATACCTCTTATAACCAAGGTCATGGCTATAGCACTTTGCACTTGGGACGTGCTTATTACATTTGTATTGAAAGAATGAAAGCCCTAAAAAAAGAAAAAAAAACAACTATGTGCAAAGCCTTAAATTTCTCATCTAGAGAAAAATTCTACATTGTCTTATGCAACTTCAGAAATATTTTTCACAGTCATTTTTGCTTTGCGTATAAAGCACCACAGTAGTGTTAATGAGGTAGAGTATAGGAGAGTAGAGTATAGATGTCTGCTGGTCCTGTTTGGCTATATTTCTAATAGTGTCACTAAGCATTAATTTAGAGATTGACAAAAAGTAATCAAACATGGGTCACCATGCTCTCAGTGGGACAGAACTGAATTGGTAAATGAGTATCTATTGCAAGGTTGCATAAAATTTATTAATTTATTCACCTGTATGTTAGTTTATCATAGTCTTCCTCTTCTTGAGTATTTGTTGAGTACCTACTATGTGTTAGTCATTTTGCTAGGTAGTAAAATATAGTAATATATTTATAGTAAAATAAAACTGACAACATCTCTGACTGAGATGATTTATACTTTAAGGACAAGAAGAGAAAGATATCAACAAATATATAGTAAGTTGGATAATGAAAAGTACTTAGTAGAGCCATACAGTAGGGTATGGGGCAGTAGAGTGTAAGAGATTAGAGAGAAAGTTACTTCACACAAGGAAGGTTTAGTGACTCTGTGTTTGAATTATGGCCTGGAGGAAGCAAGAGAGCAGGAGGATGAACAATGCTTGCATTGCAAGTTCAACATTTGGAGCAGGTGACTTTGGAAAGCCAATTAGATGACAGTCATGAAGGCCTGGAATTTGAAGGTTGGCAGCCATGTGTAATCTCCATGTCACACTGGGGATTCATAATATGGGATTGTTAGCTTACAGGAGTCAACAGTCTTTGAGTTAAATGGGTTGATCAAGAAGAGAATGTAGATGGAAGAGCTTGAAAGACCAGACCCTGAGGTGCCACAAATCTAGAGATTGGAATTGGGAGGAGAAATGTCTAAAGGAGACAAAGAAGGAAGAGTTGAGAGAGAATGATTTCAGAAACCAAGAAAAAAAGCATAGTAATATCCAAAATATCTGTACCTAATATATTAAATATCTAGCTAATATCTAAAATCAACTGCATTTCTGACTAGAATTTTTTATGTATTACTAAGAAACTATTTCAAACATTGGGAAGACAGTAGTGATGTGAAGGACATCATTTCAAAAATTAAACTCTAATTACATCATATCCTCCTTCCCTTTCCTCCCACTTTCCTCTTGCTTCCTCTCAAATTCATAGTCTCTGTTTTTGTTATTAATACACACACATATACATACACACACACACACACCCCACGCAAACACAACCTACCAATGCCATTTAGTGTTCCTTCTATGTATATCATTGCAAGGCTAACCACTAGTATAACCAATGAGGGAGCTCAACCCTGGGGAAGACAGGTTATCTCTCAGCAGTCCTTAGTTGGCTGTAGTCTTTGGCTGCCGGTAGTTCTTTGTCTAGGGATGATTTTCCCCTTCCATGTTAGCATATCTCCTGGTATTGTCATTGCTTAGGTCCTGTTTAGGCAGCCATATTGTTGAGGTATCCTTGTCATTTCTAGGAGACACAATCTCACAGCAGATTTTCTGGTCCTCTGGCTCTTACAATCTTTCTTCCTACTCTTCCACAATGTTCCCAGTTGGGTTGTAGATATATCCATTGGGGCTGGGCACCTCACAATCAATTGTTCTCCGTGTTTGGACCAGTTGTAGTTTTCCGTAATTGTCTCTAATACAAAGGCAAGCATCTTTGATAAGGGGTAAGAGCTATATTGACCTGGGGTTATATGGAGATATATTTAAAATGCAGTTAAGAATTATGCTTGTTTAGGAAAGTGGCAATAGCAGGTTCAGAAGCACTTTTATTGTCCACATGTTTATATCCAGAAATGGTGCAAATACAAGTGGAAAGACACTGCTTTTACCTTTATTTCTGGAGAACTATGCATGCCCATTGGCAGAGCTGGACTTGACCAACTTAATTCCCACACACGGTTCAATTTTATATAGAACATTAGGCAAAAAAAAAGAGTTTTAAAGATCTATATATATATGAGCAAATGGAAGAAAGGGTATTTAATCACTTAGGAAACATTCTAACTTTTTTCCTCTGTACTTTCCCCAATAGATACCAAATGGTTTTATAACAGAAAAGCAAACCTTATTGAAAATAGAGGAATTAAAGCCTTTGTAAACTTAGTCTTTCTTTACTCTTCATCGAGGCAAAAACAAATGCTTCCTTCTAGTGATCTTTCCAAGAAGTTTGTGCCCTGTTTATGGACTATACCTCAGCCATGCTAATGGCTATGACAGTTAGAGTCCCACCTGCTGTCCCCGCTGCTCCTCTGGCTGCTGCCTTCGCCAGCTGATGTTTTATTAATGATCTTGAAACTGAAGTACTGAGGAATGAAGAGTGTTTAAAAAGATAACAATGAAGTACTAGAGAGTCCTGCAAGGAGCCAGTTGTCCTGGTTTGCAGCCTTTGTCCTCTATGGTTATGACTTCCCTCCGTCAGTCTTGCGTGGTCCACTGGGCCTGCCTGCAGACACTGTTTTTGAGAGGTTGTGATTTGTCCTTGATGAAGCTTGGATTGATTGATTTTATTCCGTGAACATGTTTAAATTGCATTGAGGTTGTTTTTTTTTTTTTTTTTTGAAAAGTTCATAGTACTCTTACTTTATTAATTTTTTTTAAATAAGGGAGAATGATTATTCAAGCTATGATTATCCAGCAGCCTAGTTTGCCGAAGTTAAATTACCCATCATCACTGTGTTAAATTTTATAAAATTAAAAATGCCGTTGAGTGGTTCCAGGTTTTTTTTTTTCCTTCCGATTTAAATGTAGGAATACTCATGCCTCTTGTTTTATTTAAAGCAAAGAAGATAGTGTGTGTTCAAAGGCTGTACTGAGCGCTGGGGAAAAAAAATTCAAAACAGAAAGATTGTTGAAGAATCAGCGCCTGCTTGCTTCTTTCTGTAGGGTTACAATCAGGGCAGTTTGCAAAGAAATGTTCCTCTCAGGGATCACTGAGGCATACTTGGTGACATACAACGATGAAACAAAATCTTTTTTAGCATCCAAAGGGGTCATGCGGTTCTTAGGCAGCTGTTGTCCTTTGAAATGGAGAGAAAGGACCTGCCTGGCTGTCACACATTTAGCACATGTCTAGTTACCATGGTTTTGACAGAGCTCTAGTAGGCGGAGCCATGACGGGAGCAAAGTGGGTCACAGCAGGTGCAGGTGGTGTGCTGCACCCCCACGTGCTCAGGGAAGTGGATGATCACTTCTCATTTTCCCAGATGAAGCAATGGAGAGCTCAAGAGTGATTTGGTGGCTTACAGGAGAAGAGGACACACACAGACTCTTCAGTCTCAGACTGGAATCCAGCCTTTCAAATTCTGCACGCTGCACCACACCACGTTGGCTTTATTAGACACAATGTCCTGAAGCCGCCCTAAGTTTCTTATTGCTAGTTATAAAACTTTCTTAAGCACTTCCAAAAACTTTTTTTTAATATATCCCGTTGTCTCTTTTGTAAGCATCTGCAAACAATCAACACCTCTGAAATGGAATTCACCCAAAATAGAAAGGCCTTCTAGTAAGACAGAACCATAAAGAGCACACCTGGCATGCTTGAAAAAACAAAAAGATCTATTTTGATGGCTCTAAATTGGCCTTCAGCATTAGACATATTTAACGTGTTATGTTATAGATGACCCCGGAGTCACCTCCAGGCTGTCAGATGTACCTTTTTGAAGTCTTACATCAGACAGTTTATGCTGATGCCATTTACTGAAAGAGAATCAACATGAATGGTTGAATCTGAGAAGTACCAGTGATTTTTAAAAATGTGCGTTTCCCCCACCCACCTGGAAATGATGAGATTCATCGACATAAGTGCCTGCACTGTGGCCATCAGGCTTTGGTGGAGTGCTTGGCGATCTAATTGGATGGCTTCTAATCCAGGGCTCTCAGGCTTCTCATCGCCTGCCTCTACTCAAGAGCTCCGATTGATTGGACAGTGATGGGTTATAAGGATTTTCTCGGAAACTGGGTCCCTAGGCTTCCATACATCAATAGCAGAAGGAACAGGCCTCAAAGAGTGTCATTCATTGTTCTTGAGAATTATACTCCCAGCTTCTCATAATGGATAGAAATGATTTCAGCATCTCTTTTGTTGCTGATCGACCAGCTCCATCTGTTGCTGTCCTCCAGTTTCTTTAGAATTCTCTTCTCTGCTTTCCCCACCAGAAGTCCAGCTTCCTTCTCTCATTGTTAATTATTTTCTCATTATTCACAATAAACTATCCAGAGTATGCAGACACTGAACTATTTTTTCTTTTCTGCTTTGATTCATCAAACAAGTATTTCCTGGCCCCACACACTGTTTCAGACATTGGAGATACATCAGAGAAGAGACAGTCATCTTGAAGTGCATGCTCCTGGGGAGAAGGCAGACAGTGAACATAATAATTAGAAGGTCAGATCGTGATAAATGCTATAAAGAAAAATAAGATGGGGTTTGAGTAGAGATGCATGGGGATGTCATTTTATTTTGAGCAATCAAGGAAGGTCTCAATTATAAGTGGATGCTTGATTACAAACACGGAGGATATCCGCTAAAATCTGTGTGGGGAGAGTGTTCCTGGCAGAGAGGCCAGAGATTGCAGTCAGGGGCTGACTGTGGCTGAAGCTGAGAAAGAAGGGAGGAAGAAGCTAGGAGATGAGACCAGGTAGGAAGCTAGATCATGTAGGGTCTTGTATGCCATTGTGAGAGCTTGGACACTGGCTGCAAGTGATAAATCTGGACTCTGGATGGGTTTAAGACAAAGGGAGACATAATCTGGCTTTCATTTTGAAAGAATCATTGCGACTGCAAAGATAAGTATAGGTGATATGAAAGGATGGGAGAGAGCTGGGAGAGCCGTTACAGTAGCCTAGGAGAAAGATGAACACGGCTTATGTTAAGCACGTATAATGGAGGCAGGAAAGTCAGTTGAGTCTGAAATGTTTGTTATGATGATTCTCTTAAGGAAGCTTGAAATTAATAATAGTGAATGTTTAAACCTCTCCAGCTCTTCATTTTTTTTTTTCCATCAGCAAGAAAATTTCAGGTATCCTGTATGCCCTTGACTCTTCAATCTCGTCAAAGTTACATGATACCAATGAGGAAACAGGAAACGGGATGAGTGATTGACAGTCCTGAGCTGAATTCTGATTCCTAGGTACCTGAGGATGGGAGATTGCCCAACCTCTCCTCACCTATTACTTTACATATAAAATGAGAAGACAGGTAGCGTCTCTCTCTCTCTCAGGGTGGGGCACTGATGAGCAGATGATACAGATATCCTGAAAGCACTTAGCACAGTGACTGGCATGTGAATAGAATTCAATAAACGCTGGCTGTTCCCAAAGTTATTTTGTTACTGCTCCTGTTTCCTTCTGTGTCCTCAGAGAAGGGCTAGAAAATTCTACTGTTCTCTGAATCCTGAACCTTTTTTCATCAGCCTCTGAAACTATTTATTCTACGCACCCTCACATCTCTAATACATTGCTCCTTACATATTCTTGGAGCCACATTTTTTTGATTTCCAAATGATAGAAAAAGAGAGAGGCGTTAAATGGATCCAGGCAAAGCTTTTACCGGGGCACCTGCTACAGCCAGATGGAGATGCTTTGACCACAAGCAAGTCAGTCAGTGACTCCCCAAAGAAACGAAAAGTGGCAGAGAATTCAGGTAGAGTTGCTGCCTAAAGTTTCTTTCTACATCTTTCATAAAAATAAGGGAGTCGGGCTTATAGAGAGCAGTCTTGCCTGGCTAGAGTCTGAGCTAAGTTTTAGGCAGCTCATCATTTAGCTTTGACTACTAGAATAGGACAGGTTTGCTGGATGCTGCCCCACGCTTACAGCTATTCCATTTTTAATTGTAGACCCATGGGTGAACCCCAGGTCCCTCTTTATGGCCTTGTTTGCTCTGCTGTGAAAACACAAAAGAGGAGTCTGATGACTGATTTCCTAGCTCCCTTCTGGGTGGTCTCCCACTGCCTCACCAGTTTTTGCAGCCTTCAATTCCTTCATGCTTCGCTTTTCCTGTACTGCCCACATTATCCTGCACTTACATCCCAATAAGTTTAAAAAAATAATCAATCAAGGTTGTTTCTCACTTATATTTATGGCCAACCTGGGAGCCTTTTTACACCTGTTTTCTTGGATTTTAACTCCATGTGTTGATGATACTCATTTAGTTCCTTCTACCTATATTTCTGTTCATTTCTCTTTCCCATTTCCACCCTCAGTTTCTTCTTCTGTCCTTACTTTCATCTTATTGTAAGTATAAGAAGGCTGCTGAGGCCGGGCGGTGGTGGTGCACCCCTTTAATCCCAGCACTCAGGAGGCAGAGCCAAGCGGATCTCTGTGAGTTCGAGGCCAGCCTGGCCTACAGAGCGAGATCCAGGAAATGCGCAAAGCTACACAGAGAAACCCTGTCTCGGAAAACCAAAAAAAAAAAAAAAAAAAAAAAGAAGGCTGCTGAGAGCCCAACCCACCAAGTCCTTCCAGTTCCTGCTTGCTAAGTAAAGCGGCAGCATAGCCTCGATTCCTGGTTTCTTCTCTATCTCTCAGAATCTGGCTGTAGGTCCCCATTGCTTTAACTCTCAACTTCCTTGTGATGTAGGCAACTTGAGAGTGGGAAGGACCATGCCCAGGACCCACTGTCTGATAGAATTCCTTGTGCTGTTTTAGGATGCCACTAAATCCTGGAAATGTCCTCATGAGTCTCAACTTTGTGTCCTTGTACAAAGGCAAATGAAATGTGTTTCTGGAGTGTGTCACTGTGCCTGATCACATTGGCTCTCTTTCACATCGAGGATCCTCAGAGACCTGAACTTCTCAAATGGACTTGAAGTCCCGTAAAGCCGGGTGTGATGGTTTTAAGCCCAGGCTTATGGTTTATGCTGCGAACCTGCCCAAATCAGGGGATTCATCCATGATCATAACAATGCACTGTTAGATTTTTTTTTTTCCATTTCGAGTTTTATGATTGCCTGATGACTGCACTTGTATTCTCAATGCATTCCAAAGAGGACTCAAGTGCACTAATGCGCACTCAATTTTTATTCAAAAAAGAAGATAAAAGAGGGTCCTTAGAGAAACATGACAGCATTAAGAATTATTACAGAGTCTGAGACTTTCCTTCTAAGGTGTGGCATTGATATCCTGTAATCCCAATTTTTTTTTAAATTTAAAACTTCTATTTTTGCTTCTTTTGCTTTAGTTTCTTTCTAAATAAAGCAGAGCATTTAAGCAGCACTTTATAAAGTACATTTATGCATAGTCTATTATTTAAATAATGTCTAAAATATAGACGGCGTCTTTGGAGGGAGACAAAAATAAACCAGTTTTCTGCCTTCAGGGAGGTTTCTATCTATTGGCATAGAAACAGATATAAGATAATTAACTCATGCTTATGGAATTGGAATTATTATTATCTCATAGCCAGGCTTGGTCTTGTTAATCGGCAGTGTATTCAGTCCGGTAGGAGGAAGACTGAAGACACTTCTGCCCCCTCTAGATCTCTTTGCTGGATGAGCAAACAGCTTAATCCGCAGCTTCCCCACCTGTCTTCCTGGGAGTGCCAAGAAGTCACCGCCCATTCCTCCAACTCCAGCCAACTGTGCTGGGCTGGGTCTGTGAACCGATTGCATATGTTACTAAAGAAATTATTGGGATGTCAAATGGCAGTGTCATCTTCCTGGCAACCCATTCTTGAGCAGATTGTTGATGCAGTAACCTACAGACAAATCATTCAAAATGCCAGTTCCACCGTTGGTCTATCCCCTGTCTCCCCTCTCCAGGCATAGACCCCATCTGGCAAAACAGAAGCACCGATAGATCTAGAGTTCTATATCTTCAGATTCTTTTCTAGAGCTGATGTTCACTCCCGTATCATCCTGATGAAAATGTCTGGTCAGGTCATGACTGACCCTCACCTTTCCACTGCCTCCCTCTTTCGAATGATGCTTATTGTGTAGCAGACAGAGATCTCCTTGGCATCGTAATGCACTTTGTAACCATGCAGCAGAAGGATTACACACTTATTAAACTATAGCAAACCTTGATTTTCATATTTTCAGCCACAAAGTAAATACTTAACATATGTTAGAATGTTTTCTTTTTTCAGAATAATTTCTCACTTCTTTCCAGACATTGGATACTTTCTCATCCTCGTCTCTATTCTTGAGGTGATTGTGTTGATGTGTTCATGTACTGCCCCGGGTTTTCTTAGGTCCCTTTGATGTAGACTTAGTTTGATATTCCAGATGAACATTGTGTTTATTTTATTACAGGAAAACATAATTCTCTTCAAAAGTCAACAAGCATGTTTGAGCTCTTCAAAGCCTGCCTTACACGCATGGAGTACGAAAGCTTAGCTTGCTTCATTCACTGATAAGCAATCCTCTACAAATTAACTCAGAAAAATGGCTTCTAGACACCAAGTGAGGTACTCCCTAAGCAACATTAGGTTAGAAAGACAATCAAGTGTTTTGTTGATGAGAAATGCTTAGCCCCAAAGTAAGATCAGTTTAAAGCTGAGCAACGTTGAGTTTAAATACCAAAGAGAGACAAGTAGTAAGTTTTGTGGAGAAGTGTATGTTTAATTAACATTTTGCTTCTTTTTAAGGCAAAAGGAAATCTTTTCATTTTCTTGTTTGCAAAATTCAAAGTTATAAATTCACATTTAACATAAAAAACATGCATCCTATTTGAATAGGTAGAGCCTATTAGAATCATTCTAATGTAAATGTAGACTTGGCCAGTGACCACCCTTCCTTTTGAGGATTTACCTGATAAAGAATTGTTTCCATGGCTTCAGGAATTATTATTTTCTTGCTATTCAAAGTATAAAATTAAAAGTTTAAAATTTTAACGTGGTGTTTCAATTCTGGGCATGTTGCCTCCATACCCAACTTAAAATAAGATATTTTTCATCAATTTTAGATGAAAATAAGGTTATATATTGATGGCTGACCTTGGAACTGACGTCCTCCTAGTGATGGGTAGAATTGTGAAAAAAAAAAAGTAGAAGAAAACAAAAAACAAAAATGCAAAAACAAAAATTGTGTGAAATATTATCATTGTCATTTTGACCCTAAAATCTAACCTAAATGTCCTGTAGAACAAACAAACAAACAAACAAACAAAACAGCAACAATGAAACTCTGTCTCTCCCTCTGCTATTGCACCTCTGGGTGTCGACTGTGTCCTTGGGGTAGGAAAGGGCTTTATCTTGCTCTTCTTAGCTTTTGTGGAGCTGATAGCAGAGCTGCACACAATAGCAGCTCTCTAGACCCTGAATAATGAGGTGCTGGATGAATTACTTCATGTCTCTCCTTTCTCTCATCCTCAACAATAGAAAACATTCTTCCCAGAATTCCTCTCCTATTCTTTTGCAGTCCTGTTCGTCACTGTGGTTGGCAGAAATTATGAATTCCAGGCATTGTGTTCTTGATGGTCACATGATTGCCTTGTGCTGACTCACGGCTTCATATAAGCTTGTAAGATTTGAAAATAGCATAGAAAGTTTCACAAACACACATAAACAAACAAACAAAACCCCACAGGCTAGCGGGGAAGAAAGTGTCCTGAACTCTTAAGGTTCTGATCCTGTAAAGAACTTGTGTGCTTGCCAACTGTGGGATCAGAAGTTTGCCATTCCTTGGAATGAATCCTGATGACATTTCCCACCCCCCTACACACACACACACACACATACACACACACACACACACACACACACACACACACACACACAAATTTATAGATATAATTTTTTCCCTCTCTTTTATTTCCAAACAAATGGAATCAGAAAGCCTTGATTGGTTAATGGGGAAGTTTGGTTCCTTCTTCAAAGTGAAAGACCTCTTTCTAATTGCTCATCTGGGAAAATATTTTACCTTTGACATTCCTGTTAGCCTTTTTTGGGCTCCTCCTCTCTCCTTGCTCAAACTTCAAATGCCTGTTTAAGTTTGATCTCTAGTGTACATAATCCACTGTATCTTCAATTTGTTTTTATATCTTCCCCATACTAACATCATCAGCACATAAAGCTAGTTCATAGAAACCGTTCAGCAAATGCTAAAGAGGTGAAAGAAGGGAGGGCAGAGGGAGAAGTAGGGGTGGGGAATGAAAGGACTAAAAGGGGGAGAGAAGAAAAGAGAAACAAAATCGCTCTGGTTAAATCATGTCAAGTTCCATTTTCCTAGTCTGCTTTTTATTTCTGCATTTACAAAACAGCTAGAGATTAAGAGGGCTTGCTACTCTTCTAGAAGACCCAGTTCCTAGCACTAACACTAGACCACAGGCAGCTTAAAGTCTTTTATAACTCCAGGCTCAGGGCATTTAACACCCTCTTCTGGCCTCTGTGGACACGGGGTCACAAGTAGTATACACACACTCACACACGAATAAAAATTAAACCTTAAAATTGTTTTTTTTAAATGATAGAGAAATGTCATTACAAAATAGTCTATAGAATGGTATACAATCGAGACTTAGAAAATGGTAGTATTCTACAGCAGTATGGCATATGGTGGTGTATGGTGATACATGGTAGTATATGGTAGCATGTGGTGTATGTGGTGGAATCGTGGTCCTTTAATAACGTTAGTGTATATCTGGTCATTTTTTTCCAAAGCATTCTTTAAGTGTGGGTAGGGTTGAGTTAATAATCCTACTTGTCCAATAATGACAATCAAGATGGTTTCCAGGATTTTCCTCTTCAAATATCACTGCAGTAAATATCATTGTGCACATGTCAACATTTATGTAGAAGTACTGTTACAAAAGAATTGCTGTGTCCAAGTACAGGAGCTTTAATTTTTTGGTAACACTCTGCTAAAATGTTTTCCAGAAATGTTGGTGTCTATTTTTAACTGGTCCAATATTTTCACCATCATTGACTACTACAGTAGACAGTTTCAAATGTCTGGGTCAGTTTTGTAAATTTAAAAAAAATTGTTTTAATTAATTAATTTTTATTTTAATTTGCATTTCTAATATTTCTGGGGAGATGGACAGTAATTTTACTTATCATATCTTAGAGTTTCTTCCTTATCTGTTGTCTTTGTTTACTCACTTTGGTTTCCTACTCTATGAAGGATTCTAGTTTTGGTATGCAGGAAGCAAACCCTTTCTTCAAGTTATTTACAAGGATTTTGGAAAACATAGTCTTATAAAATTTATCATTTAATGTGATTTCTTGGCCGTTGCTGGTGTGTGCGCCATTTCTTAGCACCTCTATGTCAACAAATATTGGACAGAGCCTTTCTGTCCCCATTTGTGCTATGTAACAAGGATTTCCCACCACTTCAGTCCCAAAGGGAACCCAATCCTATATGTAAAACATGGAGTAATTCATAATGCTGAATAGTTAATGAAATTGTGCACTAGCCTGGACCGATCTGATATGCATGCACTGCTTTCTTCCTGGTGAACTCGCTGGTGTTCAGGAAAACATGATAGTGATTCTGACATGCCCTTCATGGTTTAACAACTTCTTTCAAGGGAGAAATGATGCACCTGCAAATCATGCTTTCATCCGGTCTGGCATGATCAGAACCCTCATTATGTCATGGCAGGTAAATTCTCTTAAGGGTAACATACAGGGATGAAGTTTTCTGTTTAAGTGCTGTTTCAGACTGCTGGGTCAAAGGATATTTATTATATCTGCAGGTGCGTTTTCCTTCTGCTCTTGTTAGACTTGAATGTGAGATGTAAAATTTAGCCAATTTACAGCATCTTTAAGGGAATCCATTAACTCATTACTAGTCTGGGAAATTATCTCCACCTGCATCCATCTTTCCACATTACCAACTGCAGTTTTATTACATAAATACAGTGAAAAAATACATATTTTAACTTCTTTTATTAAAGAAATCCCTAGGACTCCTTATAACTAGGAAAATAAAATAATTACTGTTGCAAAAAAAAAAATACAAGTCTTGGTATCCTTTGTAAACCTCAGGAAGGCCATTTATTTATGACATAAGTATACTAATTCTTTATTGTTCCAAAATACCAAATTAGAACTTCTTTGTCTGGATTTTAAGACTTTTATTAAGATGGAATTTACATACAATAAAATTTATCCTGTCTGCGATGGCTATTCTTGGTTGTCAACTTGACACACCAGGGGATAGGTAAATTTAGTTGAAGAATTATCTCCATCAGATTGGCCTATCGGTGGAGCATTTTCTTGAATTCTAGTGGAGAGAAGGTACCACCTATTCTGGGCAGTACAATATCTAGGCAGGTCGGTCTGGGCTGTGTAAGAAGAGTAGCTGAATGTTAGCCTGGGAGAAGTCAATAACCAGTGTTCCTCCTTGGTTTCTGTTCCAAGCTCTTCCCTTGAGTTTCTGTCTTGATTCCCCTTAATGATGAAACTGTAAGATAAACCTTTTCCTTCCTAAGTTGTTTTGGGGTAGTGTTTTACAGCAACAGAACCTCAGACAAAATTAAAATATGTAATTCATCCAGCCTTTTACAATTATATATAGTTCTACAACCACTGTCATCCTCAGGATATAAATATCAAGTATTTGTACCACCCCAAAATGTTTCCCTGTGGTTGTGCCCATTTGAAAGTAACCAGAAAATTCCAGAAAAACACAATATTTATTTATCTTATTATTTCAGCTTTTCTAGAATTTCATGAGCATCAAATTCAATTGTGAGTAGTCTTTGGTGTCGCATGCCATTTCCATAGTATGTTTTGTGGTTCATTCAAGTTGTGACATGTATAAAAAGCTTGCTCTTAGTACCAAGTATAGTCACCTATGTGCATACACCGTCATTTCTTTATTCACCAGATGATGGATATGTAGTTTTATTCCCAATCTATGGTTATTCAGAAACAAATTTCTGCTAATGTGTTGGTGGAACCATTTGGCCATATGTATTATTATGTTTAAATACCTGAAGATACAGTTCTCTGAGTCACCTGGTGAGAATCCTTCCACAGTAAGAACTGGCGAGTGGATTTCCCAGTGACTATATAGTTTGCATTCCTGTCATCAACGTATAAGACTTACAGTTTCTCTAAATGGTTCCAAGCACCTGCTATTGTTAGTCTTGTTAATTATGGCTATTTTACTGCCAATGTAATGATGCCTCACTGCAGTTTTAATTTACATTTTACTGATGACTAACGATGTTAAGCATCTTTGCATGCACTTGTCAGTCATTTGTCTTGTGTGGTAAAGTGACTGTCAAGTCTATCGCCCATTTGAAAATGTGAATTGTGTGGATTTTTATTATTGAGTTGAAATAATTTACTTATTATGAATGCCATCTTATCTGAGGTATGTGCTGTGAAAATGTTCTTTAACTGTAACTTCAAAAAGTTTTTCTAAAGTGTCTTATGAAGATTAATTTTTTTTTATTTTGAGAAGATACAGTTTATTTATTTTTATTTATTGTTTGTGCTTTTCCTGTGTCAAGGAATCTTTGTCAAACAAGATTGATAAGATTTTTCTACTATGTATTTCCTTATGTTGCTTTATTTTTCATTTTTCTATTCAGCTCTATAATCCTCTCAGGTTAATTTTTGCAAATTGGAGGAGATTAAAGATCAGTGGTCAGTTGCATACCTGCATTTGTACCAGGATCTTTAATTGAAGAGATTCATTCTTTTCCACTCACTTACCTTGCTAACTGTTAAAAATGAAATGGTGTTGGGGGAAAAAAGTATATTAGTACATTTCTGGATCCTCTATTTAGTTCCAGTGATTATTGCATGGTATCCTCTTGTGCTTGATTTAATCTTAAACTCTTTGCTCATTTCATCATAGCCCTAAGCATAGTTTGTATGTATTATATGTATTTATATATGTTTATTCCTATTACTAGGAATATAATATGCTGTGCTATCTAGATTTGTGTAAATGTGGCCTATGACAAAATTGCCTAAGGTCATATTTCTTTGGATGATGGTATCCCCAGTCCAAATACACACACACCTTCTTTTTTCCTTTCTTCCATCTCTCCCTCTTCTGTTCTCTGCTTCTCCCTCTCATTATAATTTCATTCTCAACTTACAAGAGACTGACTTGACGTATAATTTTTAAACTTCATGGTGGATTTACTGGGACACCAAGTACATTTTGACACATTGTGTTTTCGATATGTGGGTGAGTGTTTTGAGATAGAAACTCACCATATGTTAAGTAAATTCTGCATATACATATATGTGAATTGTTCTCTCTCCCCCTCTCACACACACAGACACTTTCTCTTTGTATGTATGTATGTATGTATGTATGTATGTATGTATGTATGTATGTATCTATCTATCTATCTATCTATCTATCTATCTATCTATCTATCTATCTATCTATCTTCACTCTAGTAAAACACTCTGTTAGTTTTTTGGCTGCGTTGTGTTCTTACCCTGCAAGGAAATGCCACGAAACACGACAGAATCCGCTAACAAAGAGTTTTATTAAAGGTAAAGGGACAGAGAGTGAACAGGCCTGCGGGAAACACGTGTGTGGAGAAGAAGGAACCGGGAGCATGGCGCCTGATTTTAAAGGCTGGGCGTGGACAGATCAGCGTCACTACTACACGCAAGCGCATAGATCACATGGCCACGGTCACGCGAGATGCCCTGACCCGGAAATGGCTATCCTGACCTGGGCCTGGCTAGGCGGAAGTGTCCGCCAGGCATATGCGAACAAGCCTGACCGTGGGGGCGTGTTGTAAATCTTTCATTCCTGACTCTTTCTTTTTTAAAAAAGAAAAAAAATTGTGGTTGACTGGGTATGGGGGCGACGTTTCTCTCAAAGACTGCTTCCAGCTGAATAGTGGGCGTTGGTTGGCTCTTGGGGGCAGGGGGATGAGAGGGTATCTTGTGAAGTCCTGGGGTGATGGTGGGCAGGTCCTGGAATGAAGTTCTGCCGTCCCCTCGTTCTGCAGCTGTCCCTCCGTGCTGTGGCTGGAAACCTTCTGTTTGACAAGATACTGTTGACATAGAAAAGACTTAGAGAGAAAGAATCATTATTATTTTATTTTGGAGTTTGCATTTGTCTGAGGTAGATCTGGCCTGTCCAGATAGAGACATGTGATATTTACCTGAGGTAGATCTGGCCTTAGTACTCTGCTTAGTTTTATCTGTGACAAGCCTTATTAGAGGTAGTTTATTTAAGGCACCTGTTTCCCTTATTAGGTTCGCATTTAGGAAACGCAGGTGATCAGTTGCTGAGTATTGAAGAATGATAGATTATTGTATTACATTATTCCTTACCGCCTGGATATTGATGGTCCTTTTTGCCTCCGGCTCTGTGTGGCCCTGGTTGGGAAATGAAGGGGTGATACCTTATTCCTCTGGAATTGGTGACAAGGCAGTGGATCCTGGTGTCCTCTGGAGCTTGAGAGTGAGAGGGGATACTGAGCTTGGGTGATATACCTGGCAGGATCTTGTAGCTGGATAATAACAGGCTGATGGTGCCTAGCAATAGAAGGGTTCTGGGTATCCCAGACTTTTGGGTCTACCTGAGAAGCTGGTAGGGGAAAAGAATTGTTAGAGTCAGAAGAGTGAGTAGCTAGGAGGAGAAGTAAAGGAGCTGCTGGCGCGTCTGGGATGAGGCGAATGTGTGGAGTGAAAGAAATGGACGCTCCTACCTTAGCTAGAAGATCCCTCCCCATTAAAGGTACAGGGCAGCTTGGCACCACTAAGAATGTGTGTGTGAGAGGGATGCCTCTGAAAATGCAATTAAGTGGTGGTGTCTGGTGAGGTAGATAAGGCTGTCCCCCAACCCCAACAATAGGGAGACGAGCAGGAGAAGTGGGCCCCCAAAACTCTCTCAGGACAGAGTAGGTAGCTCCGGTGTCCAAAAGGAACGAGATGGGGCGCCCATTGACTTTTATAATTACCCTAGGTTCCCTGTGTGAGATGGGAGTGGCCGGGGCAGAAACCGGGCAGCGTCAGTCCTCGCTGTAAGCCAAGCCTACAAAGTCAGCTGGAGGGTGGTCTTCATCTGGCGTTCCTATGTCGCTTGGGACATTAGGACAGTCAGCTGACCAGTGACCCTTTTGGTAACAGTTTTGACAAGGCTTTGTCGGTGCCCTTCGTGGGCCGGCGGTGCAAGCCCGGGCCCAATGGCCTTCTCTCCCACACTTGAAACAGGGACCAGACGGCTTTCGGGGAGCCGGTCGGGCAGTGCTTGCCAGCATCTGGCAGCTCCTTCTATGGGCTTTTTCATCTCTACCATGGTACACCTTAAATGCTATCGCCAGCATATCTGCCTGTGGAGTAGTTAGAGGGCCGTTCTCCAAACGTTTAAGTTTATCCCTAATGTTAGGGAAGCTCTGTGAGACAAAGTGGGTCATTAGCAGCTGCCTGCCCTCAGGGCTTTCTGGGTCTAAGCTAGTGAACTGAAGTAGAGCCCGTCCTTATCTTGAATAACCATTTTTAGTTTTTCATAGTTTACTGGTTTTAGGGCAGCCTTACGGAGACCTGTCAGGAGACAGGTAATAAACCTATCTCTGGCTAGACAGCCACCCTGGGTGTTATAATCCCAGTGTGGCTCTCGGTCAGGAACCGCCTCAGCTCCTGGAGGGTGTGAAAGGTTAGTTTGATGGATTTCATCTGCGTGAATCCTAGCCTGCTCCCAAACCCGCCTGCGCTCCTCAGGAAGTAAGTTATTAGAAAGTATCATGAATATATCATGAAAGGTGAGACTATAAGATTGAGTTATATATTGAAACTGTTTAATAAATGCAGCAGAATTAGAAGTATAAGAACCCAGCTTACTTTCTATCTGAGAGAGTTCTGCTAGAGAGAATGGAACATGAACTTTAACCAGTCCATCCCGAATTGGTGGAGGTTCGTTAGCAGGATCTAGAGTCAGAGATTCCGGAGTCAGAGAATCCTCTGGTTCAGGCATAGCTAAGAGCATATGAGCAGGAGAGAAGGAATCCAGAAGAGACGGTTTAGCACTGAGAAAGAAAAACATAATTATGTAGGGAAACTCTTTCCATCTGCCTGAGCGCTGACAGTAATTAGATAAGTCCCGTAAAATATCGGGATCTAAGGAGCCGCTCGGCGGCCATTTTTTTTGTTGTTTTCTAAAGCATATTTTGGCCATTTTTTAGAACATAGACGAATTAGCTTAGGAATCTTTATGTGAGGCATTAAACTGAGAGGTTTTAAAGCTTCAACAAGACAGCCTAATGGAGAGGAAGGACTAACAGGGTTGGAAGCCTTGTTTCCCATGTCTGCAGCAGAGAGGCAGAAAAAAATAAAAAAGAAAAAAAACAAATGTGATCCGGAGCCAAGGCCCCAGGCGTCCCCAAGGCCAAGGACGGATACCAGGCACAAGCTGCTCCTTGGCTCGTCAGCCACAGAAGCAGGGGCCTCCCGCCACGTGAGGAAAGGATTCCCTGGGAATCCAGACAGCGTCTGCCGCTTCGTCAAGTCGGATGAATGCGTCGGCCCCATGTGGCCCCCAGGACGCACCCAACGGCGGTGGTCCCAACGCGAGATATATCTCAGGCTGCAGACGTGGGAGAGGGCTAGAAATCTCAGGCCTGCGATAGGGGCCGACCGTAGCCAATGAAGACCGTGGCCGGGGGTTCCCCCGGTCTCAAGAATAATTGTGAGGCGCCGGACGATCAACGGTCGTTCTCAAAAATTCAGGAAACCGTTTACGCTGGCCAAAAAATGGGGGGACTCACCAATCGGAGAAAGCAGTGTTGCATGGAATTTTTGCGGTCAGGCGAAATGGAGAGCGGTCTGTCGCGTACGGAGCAGAGTGTTGCAGTCCCCGGTTTACGGGTTTCCAGGCGCAGGGCGCCTGGAAGCGCCCGCTCGGTTCAGCACCAAAATGTTAGTTTTTTGGCTGCGTTGTGTTCTTACCCTGCAAGGAAATGCCACGAAACACGACAGAATCCGCTAACAAAGAGTTTTATTAAAGGTAAAGGGACAGAGAGTGAACAGGCCTGCGGGAAACACGTGTGTGGAGAAGAAGGAACCGGGAGCATGGCGCCTGATTTTAAAGGCTGGGCGTGGACAGATCAGCGTCACTACTACACACAAGCACGTAGATCACATGGCCACGTTGCGCGCTTACGTGGCCAGTGAAACGTCACGCATCTCGGTCACGCGAGATGCCCTGACCCGGAAATGGCTATCCTGACCTGGGCCTGGCTAGGCGGAAGTGTCCGCCAGGCATATGCGAACACGCCTGACCGTGGGGGCGTGTTGTAAATCTTTCACACTCTACAACACTTTTGGGTCACTGATAATCATAGATTTATAGTACTCAAATTCAATAATGTAAGCCTTGTAATTTCACTGGTTTTCAAAACTGATTATTTTATTATTGTACATTGTTTGAATTTCTATATAAATGATAAAATCAGGAAGTAAGATGGCTTGGAGGGTAAAGGCATTTGCCACCAAGTATGATGGGATCTACATGATTGAAAGGGAGAACTAACATAGTTTTCCTCTTCCACATACACACTGTGACATATGCACTTGCACATGTAAATAAGTGTAATTAAAAGCATAAATAAATAAAACCAACATATCAATTTCTATTCAAGTAAACAAACAAACAAGTAAACAAACCAAATAAGCAAGCAAACAAACAAACAAAATCCCCCTTGACTACTTGTGGAAGAATCAGCAATTATAAGAGATTGAGTGTCCATATCCATGAACATGGTATATCTACCCACTTACTGCTGTCTTTAGGTTCTTTCAATAGTATTTTACACACCAGTGTATCTGCTAATCATGGCCATGTTTTCTTTTGCATTCTTGAATATATGTAGAATATTTATAATAGATGTCTGTGTGTTCCTGTCTGAAAATTCCATCATCTTTCTTTTGGTTCTTTTCTATTGATCATTCTCCCTTTTGATTATTTACTGTAAAAACTTCTTTTAAATCCTTTCATTCTTATGATATTCCAGGTACTGTGGGCTTTATGATTTTGGATGTTAGCTTTTTCTAAAGATTTTTAGAGAATTTTGGACTTGTTCTTTTGTTGTTGTTAAGTAATACGTTAAAAACTCACAAAATAGGGTTCCAAATTTACTATGTCAGGCTGAAGGCAGTGTCAGTTTTATGATTTATTTTTAGTTTTAGTTATGTGTGTACATTTGTGTCTATGTGCAGGTCTGTGCACGTGTGAGTGCAGGTACTTGTGAGTGGGAGAAGAGGTCATGAGAATCCTGCAGCTAGAATTACAGGTGACTGTGAGCTGCCAGAATGTGGGTGTTGACAGTTTAACATGGGCCCTAGGCAAGCGCAGTGTTCACTCTGACTACTGAGCCATCTCTGCAGTCCTCTGTAGACACTACCATTTTGTGCAGACTGTCAGGCCCTTGTTTATTATCAGGTCCTTCACTAATTCATCACAGCTTTTTGAAAACTCTGGAAATTCAATATCCTGCTGTTCTTCTGGGATTCTTTTCCAGCCTCAGGTAGCTGCCTCTCAATATATCAAATAGCTACTTAGATCCAGGTTCCCTGCAGATCTTCAGAGGGAATCTCTTTATGAAGTACCCTTTCCTCTGGTATTCTAACTTGAAAATTCTAGTGTTTTTGGTTTCCTGGAGGTCTGACCTCTATAGCCTCAACTCAGACAAACTGTTGATCAGTATGGATTCTTTTGTCACTGGAAACCCAGTCCCAGCCTCTACGAGGTTGTGACAGTGGTAGTGATAACTTAGTTGTTTCTTTTTCCTTGGAAACCACAGTCCTGTTCTTCCTGTACAGTGACTTTAAGCTGCCTTTATGTATTTTCCAGTTTCTTGATGGTGGAAAGTAGAAGAGTTACTTCATCCTGGTCAGTTTCATATGTCTATTCTACACCTAAGACACATGGTCTGTGCTCTAAATCCATTGGTAATTATATAGTTGTCATATTTATGCACATGTCATATAATTTCCCCACTGTTTCTTTCTCTTATTCATTTAAAAATGCTGTCTAAGTTAAACTCATTCAATTTTTTCTTGTGTATAGGATACAATTTTAAAGTGCGTATTATTTCTCAGTTCCTATTATGAATACTAAGATATGCTAATGTGTAAGAATATTTGGAGAAATACACAACAAATCTTTCAAAAGCACTCATACCCAACTTGGGTATGTTGATTATACAGATAAGTAAAACTGTAGAGTTTCAGAAGTTCTACAACCAGGCACTTTTATTTAAATCAATAGAAATATACACATATATAGCAAATTAATTTTCCGTGAAGGAACTAGGGAATAATAAAAGAAGAGATAAGTGGAGAAGGGTAGGTGAGAAATATTTGTGGATAAGATGAAAGAAACTGAGGCAATGGTATATACAACATGTTTACAGTCATGGGATGGGGAAGCTTGAGAAATGCCCATAGTTTGGCAAACATGAAGAGTATGAATGATTGCTGGGATTAATGGGTGGTAAGCAGAACCAATACAAAAGCAACATCTTACATACTTAGCCAAGATGTTTGGTTTTATATTGTAGGCTTTAGAAAAGTAGTATAGTGATAGCAGCAGGTTCTGGAGTAGTGAAGGAAAACACATATCCCAGAGAGTTTTGGTCCTTTGGAGAAGACAATGATAGGTGCTACTTGACTCAGTGACATTTCATTCCTGCTTTCTGTCTGGCAAGGTGCATGAAAGCTGCTATAAAATGTGCTCTGTTCCTCAGTCACAGCCATGAGGCCGTCCTGCACATTTTTTTGCCACAGCTTCCCATTATTCTGTGTCCCTCCTAAAGTCCACCACCAGACTGTGACTTCTTTGCCAACACTAGCACTCTGAGCATCTCTGGATCTTATCTCTTGTTTCCTCTTCACAAGCTGAGGTTTGATTTGGACTCATGAGGCTTCTCCAAGAAAACCTTTTTATTTCCAATGTGCCAAAGAACACTTTGCTTTCTCAGGGATGATGAACAAATATGGAACCACCACCCACTTTGGCCTTTCTATGCCTCCTTGGATGAAACCTGCCACATGGCCACTGATCATCACAGTAAAGGAAGAGGAAGTTGCTGTAGACAGGATTGCCATGGAAACATAAACACAACAAGTAAAAGTACATAGAGACGATTGAGGATGTGGGGCTAGAGTGGTCATCGTTTGTATGTGAGATAGTTCCAAAGTTTGAGGTTAGAAAGCCTACTGTTGCAGGCAGACTAATACACATCTCCCCCAACCAAAGTTATTTACACCCTGATTTCTAGATTTACAAAAATTTTCTTCTACAGGTAAAACCAAATTTTGTGAATGTGATTAAATTAAAGAACATGAGATGGAAGATTTTTATAAATTATCCACTAGGTCCAATGTAGACAGAAATTTGGGGATTCTATGCAACAACCATGGTCCACAGAGTAACGAACAGTGGGAAGCAAGTAGGCAATTCAGTTCAACATGACTAGGTAGCAGGTGTCAGTTCAAACTTTGGGAGTCTGACTCTGAGTCGTTTATTTTAGACCTATTTAAGCACATCATAATTTGGTGAAAACTTTCCTGATTCTAATTAACTCAATTCCATGTGCACAATAAAGTGTACATAAATCTCCTTGAGGAAGGAAGTAAGCTAAATAAACTTCAAGTGTGATGACATCAAAACTCTTTGTAAAGTACATATGGCACCTTCCATAGAGATGGCTTCTATAGGTTGATTATGAAAAACAGGCTTATGGTAGGAGTCTGGAGGTTGAGTCTGGCGTGGTCTTGGCCACACAGAGAGTGCAAAGTCATCAGGCTCTTAACCATGTCCTCTCTCAGCCTTCATGTTGGATAATAGGTTATGCATCTCTTCCTTTGAAGAAACAACCCTGTGTGTTTAGCATCCAGGTTCTCCTAGGGCTTATCTGTGAGCACCAGTACCTTCATGCCTCCTACAACAAATGTCTTCATGGCAAAGTAGTAAGAATGGCAAGAGCCAGAGAAGAGGCCAGCATAAAAACGGTAGCACCAAGGAAAGTGAAGTCACAAGTCAAGGAGATCTGGAGCCTCTGGAATTGGAAAACACAGACTAGGTTGCCTGCTCGACATCTAGACATTGCCCTATAGAACTCTGGCAGCACAGTCTGGCTGCCTTGTTTTGGACATCTGGGTTCTAAAACTGAGATGATAAATGAGTTTTGTGAGAAGCCACTCACTTGATGGTAGATCATTAGAGTCAAAATAGGAAGTGCAAACCAAGCTCACTATTCATTGGTCGTTTTTTCCCACTGTCTAGCCAGTCTTGTTTTATAGAACACTTTAAACTCTCTTATCTGGTCCCATTTTTTTTCTCTTCTTTCTTTTGTGTTAATTCAAGAAACACTGTAGTCCCTGAAAGTATTACTGCCTTATAGGGAAATCGACAAGGGTTTCTACCAGTCTTTATATTTGCCTTGGTAGTCGCTTCCAATTCTTCCTCACACTTTCATATTCTTACCTAGTCTGATTTTGCTTTTGACCAAAACCTCCCTTCTCATGTGTATGCACTTATTCTAGTGCATATTTACTGATGACAGACTCTCTGGGATTTTAACTTTAAACTGTGCTCTGATGTCACTTCACTGGTTGAATGTTCCTATGGGATGCGGAGCTCTGGATGGAATTTAGAGCAGTATGTCTCTCACTTCCGGGATTAACATTTCCTTTGAAAGGGTGCACCATTTCCTCTGCTGATTCTTAGACAGGGTCTCACTTTGTAGCTCAGGCTGACCTGGAATTCATCATCTTTCTAGGTCTCCAATGCTGGGGCCACCGGCATACATCACAGTTTCCTGCTCTGCCCTAATATGGTATTTCCCTTTTATTTGTTAATTTCCAAAATGTATTAGTGTTATTCACCCTGTTTCCTTTACTTTTATTCAAAGTGCTCAGCATTTGTAGGCTTCAAACAATGTTACATGTTTTAATATTTTTGAAAATTCGTAGGTTTAGGAAGTTAGCTAAAGTACTGTCTTCATGCCATGTTTTTTGTGCATTTCCTTCTTGGTGTTCTGGTTACAGCTAGGTTACTACCACCAGGTTACACACAAAGGCTGTACCAATTCTGCAATTCCATCTCATTTCTTTTCTCAATTCAGTCTGAATATTTTCTATTAACCCTTCTTCCACCCTTAACACTGTTTCTTTAGCAGTATCCCATTTGCTCTTAAGTCTCTCTTTTATTACTCCATTAACAGTATACTTTTTAGTTATAAAGTTGCAGTTGAGTAATTGGTTGACTGCTTTAGATATGTATCTTCCAACTTGCAATTTTCTTTAATCGCATTGCAGTATTAATTTATTGATTGGTGGTTATTCTTACCATTCATATTTAAGAGTTCCAAATGTCATCTGTAAGTCTATTTTATTAGGCTTTATTTTTCCCTTGGTTCTATTTGGTAGGCACTTTGGGTGTTGCATGAATAAAGGGCATTGTGTTTAAACACACTTAAAATTTTTTAAATTACATTTCAGTGTGTGTAGGAGGAGAGGGTCATGCCCATGTAGGAACCAGAGAAGAAATTGGAATAGTTGGGTCTCTCCTCTACTGTCTTGATCCCAGGGATTAAACTCAGGTCATCAGACTTGGCACTAAGTGTATTTACCCACTGAGCCACCTGGCCTGCCCAACAAATTTATAGGCTAATATTATCTTTATTTGAGCTGTGATTGCCTTGGTTATTTGACAGGCGGCTCTAATAGAGTGTATCACCCCCTGTCAGTGCCTAGACTCCATAAGGCTAGGCCACTGATGTCTCAGGCTCAGACTAGAATGGGCAATGTCGCTCATGATGCACAGTTCTCTAGAGGTGACAACTGAGAGCCATAGGTGTTTCCTAGGATCCCTTTTATCAGGAAATACTTGTGGTTCTTTTATTATTACCTCATAACTTGAAGTTTTACTTGGTTATCCATTTTTTTTTCTGTCTGTCTTCTTACCCCTCTTACTCAATTTAGGAATTTCTCAATCAATTTAAGAGAGGACAGTAGTAGCTCTCAACTGGGGTGATTATGTTTCTTAGGGAGCACTGGGAAATGATGGAAGATTATGGGAAGGTGGTATGAGTTATTGCTACCCATATCTAATATGCTGAAGCTAGAGCATTTCCAAACACCTTATAATAAATAGATTGGCCCTTTCTACCCCACTCCACCAATGATGAATAATTATCTGGCTGCCACTTCTGTACTATGGAGGGCAGACAGGCAGCCCTGATCTAAGTACCGAGTACAGGTTCAAGTCCTCTAACTTCCCTCTCTCACAGATCATCTTTCCTCTTGTCATCACAGCCTCGGAAGCTGCAGATTTCCATTTAACATTCAAACTTCAGCCTCGTGACATACATATTCAGCATCTTTGCTGGCTCTCTGTCTCGTACCACCGAGGCTCTGCCAAGCATCTCCGCGTCACCTCTTATGCCAAGGAGAAGAGAGTCTCCAGGGGTACACAGGGCTTCCAGAAAGCCACATTCACTTCAGTGTGCTTTGATTTTCCTGGGTCTAGACCCTCTGATCACACACGTTCCGAAGTCTTCAAAGTTTCACAAGTTTGTCTGACTTTTGTGTATTCTTGACCAGATCGTTGGCCGTGCTACATTTGTGTAGCTAGAGGCCACAATTATTCTTGCTGGGGAGAAAGCAAGAGGTGGTAGACAGGACTTGGACTCAGAAGTAAGTGGGAAGAATGTTTCCTATTAGATTGGAGACAGGAGACAGGCTCTGTGTCTCCTCCACAGCCAGGAAGAGGAGGCTGACATCATCTTTTACAGAACCTCTCCCAGATCCTTGGTTTTAGAGGAAGCTGCGAGGATAGGAGGGAAGAAGAGTAAAGAAAAAAACGCCAAGTTCCCAGATGAGTCTATAAGGTTTCTAGAATCAATGTGAGACTGCTCAGGGGTCTCCATTAGAAGGCTGAGAACAGAGACAGGCTGAAGGGAGGCTGTGGAAATAATTCTGAACCACCACATGGGAAACACAAATGCCAAGAAAGCAGGCTTCCTAATTCCACTATCAGTCTTTCCTTGCAGAGTGAAATTTGTATTATTTTAAGTAATGAAAATAAGTATCTTTAAGATGTCACAAAGTAAATAATTGGATAACATCCATTCTACGGGACATGTGATTATGACATGAGGAGACTTAAAACGTCTAAAAAGGCAAATTAAAATGTTAATGTGATGGAAATTCTTATGCAGCAGTTCTAAGGGCCTCTCTGGATGAGATAAACATTGGAATTGAGGAAGTTTAGATAAGGCTGATTTCCCACCACCATTTGGATAATTCTCAAACAGTTCCGAAGGCTCAAACAGAGCAAAAAAAAAAAAAAAAAAAAACTGACCTTAAGCAAAAAGAAGTTGCTCGGCAGACCACTCTCAGACTTCATCTGTGCTACCGGCTTCCCTGCAGCAGACTTACTTGCTGACTTCCGTCATCAGGTGGATCTGTTCCTTATTATGTATCTGTCCATCCTGTTCCTCTGGAGACATTAATCCACAATACACTTAGAACTTGCAAATATTGAAAGTAAAGAGTATAGTAAGTAGACTATAAGAAGTAAAAACTCTTACTTAAATGAGGGTGTAGTCTGCAATTCCAAACCTCTGTCTATGTAGTGTTCTAGAACAAAGCACAGAGACAGTGAGTGGTACACAAGCATCATGTAGGAACTGAATTTGTTGAGAAGCTCTTGGTCCTTGCTCAGTCTCACACACTGAAGGTTGCGACTCATACATGAAAACAAATCCACGGCTCTAAATACAGCGGTGACATTGTAAACCATGAAAACCAAAGAGGGAAACAGAGAGCTAGCAGACAGCGGACAGCTCACCTACTGGTGGACTGGAGTCTGGCTGAGTGATGGCTTATCATAGAGAAAAGTATGCAGATGGCAGCAGCAGTGTATACCTCGAGTCCTCAGGGACACGAGGTTGACCTCAGCTTTCATGCTCAGCTCAATCTCCGTTCCCATGTGAGGGTTTTGTAGTACTATATTTTGGTCACATCTTGCTTACTCACCACTTACTGAACAATACCAGAAGATTCATTTTCATGCGTGCATTAGAAGAGCTAAACAAGAGCATGCATGAGAGGCATAAAGTGGGGACAGACACATGCACATACCATACACACACACACACACACACACACACACACACACACTGCCTATAAACTTAAAATGTCCTTTGTGTTATAAAGATAAACTTGAAATATAGACATCAATAGCATAATGGTGGTGTTATGTTATTTTAAACATTCTAAGGTTCTTAACACATTTTGGAAAGGAAAAGAAACATTGAATAACCTCAGGAATTATAAGAAAATAATATGATGTCAAATGTGAATGAGGTGTTTGAAGGTATTGATAGCTTTAAGCCTGAAAAGAAATAAATGGATTATGGAAATCTTTATTCAATAGAAAACAGGAGGGTGGAGACCGAAACAGAAAAGAGAAGAAATAGCAAGCATGTTTTATTGTGCTCAATTATTTTAGGACAGGGAAAAGCATGACCTGAGTAGGGCATAGCGGCATACCTCTCATGCCAACTCTCAGAGGCCCAGGTAGGGAGTCAGTAGTTTAAGGGGGGCCTTGGAGTCTTGACTATATGGTGATTTTTCAGCCCAGGCTAAGCTATGCGAGACCATGTCAGAAAACAAAGCGAAACAAACAATAGACATTAGTAACCAAAGAAACAATACCAAAACTAAATTCTGGGATACATACATTCATACATGGATATAGGCATACATACACACACACACACACACACACACACACACACACACACACACATACATATATACATGTGTGCATGTGCGTGTACGTGTGTGTATGTGTGTGTGTGTGTGTGTGTGTGTGTGTGTGTGTGTGTTTGTGTGTGTGTATGTAATTCAAAAGGGCAAATGTAAGAACCAGCAGGACAACTTCACTTTGGATAATAAAACTAAAAACCCTAAATAAAACTAGCCATAGCTTTATTTACTGTTACCAGTGTGTTAAACAATAATGAGCTATAGTGAGCTAGACCTCACCTCAATAATGTACATGTCTTGATCTTATCAAGTTTGTGCCTGGTAACAAACCAGGACTCAACGGTAACAAAGATTGGCAAGCAAAGAGAATTTCAGTGGAGAAAAAACCCTGCATTCTGTGACAGAGACAATGGCTACACATTTTTTTCCTGTGAATGAAGATGCAGGGATGAAAGAGAGCTCTGTCAGAGTTCACACTGTGTTTGGATTGTTACTTTGACATGGGAAAATCAGCCAATGAGATCCATCACAGGCAGATAAAGACACAGGCTGTACCAACTGAGAAGATATTTATAAGTCCATAAGCTTAATATGGACTCACAGTTTTAAAATAATATAGGGAATGCATAATAGAACCTAAGGATAAATCATTAGATCTAAGCAGTCTAAGCAGCTAAATGGCAACCAAGAACAAAACAATACCACCCCTTCTATTAACCCCTGTATAGAAAGAAGCTCCCAGACACGGGCCACCATCCCATGGGTTAGTACAGCATGCCTCTACAAACTTTCGTCAAATTGCAAAATTTTTTTTTCTGCTGCATCTCTACAGTGATTCTCCATTTCAAAGTGGGACAGAAGGTTGTATGTGACCCGTGTGGTCTCGCTCCCTTCCCGTTGCTTCGTAGCCCTGGTCATGTTGTGTGAGCATGCGCTGGCCTACTTGATAGGCCTTAAACTCTTCAGATAACTTCTGCCCCTGGCTTTTGTCCTAGGTATTTTCTCTGTCTAGAAGGTTCTCATCCCAGATACCTAACGGCCTGTTTTCTCACGGCCTTTACATTTTACCTCACCTGCCATCCTTTCTAAAGGGTCATACTGGCCCCCTATTAATTAAATACACCAACCTCTTATCTGACACACTGTCTTTAATCCTCCAAATGTCACAGCTATATACACATTACATAGCTTTGTGACATATGTATACATATTGCGTTGTTTCTTTTCTTGTGCTACATTGTAAGCTTTACATAGGGTCGTGTCTCTCTGACATCCCCAAAGGCAAGGACCACTGTACATAACATTTAATAGGCATTCAAGAAATACTTATTCAATGATGAAAAGAGAAAATTATGTGTGAAAGCTAGATATATTTAGAAGCATGTTTTGAAAATTCAAAAGCAAAAACATGTCTAGTGACCTTAGGCCTTTTGAATTCATTAGCTGTTTTCTATACCAAGCCCTTTCTTGTATAGACATTACTAGCTGTTACTTTGCTCACTTCAAATACTCTTCTTTCTTTTTAGGGACCTGCAAAGTATTCACTGAGGACCCTGTCTGAGATGTTTCTTCTGTATGTTCTAAAGTGGTAGGAAAGGCTACTTTCTTTACGTCATGTTCAAATGGAAGGCCACATCTGATATTGAATGTTGTGCCTGTAACATTAGGGGACACATCTCCAAAAACAAATGAGTTTTTCTGCCAAATGAATATTCCTGACATGTACTCATCTATGCAAACATTCATGCGTACATATAAATATGCAAACACCTGTGCATGTGCATACTATGTGTGCAGATATATTCACTGACAACTCAAGCTCATGTTTTGATGCTTTTAAAAGCCTAGCCTTAGAACAGCAAGTCTATACCTTATTGTGAAAGAAAAATCCTTCCTAGATTTTTTTTTTTTAGAAAAATTTGTGTTATAAAGAGACTAATTTCATCAAACAAATTATTACAGCTGCTTTTAGTTTACTTCCTTGATTGCTTGGATCTGTGAGTGTGGGTAGGTTTGGAAATGCATACACACTGCAGCGAGATGCTTTCTTCTTCCCCTTTGTTTAGGTTCAAATCTCAGAGTTACCACCTAATAGTTCTGTGACCCCCAAGATCAATAATTTCCACCTTTTGGGTTCACTTTGCTGGTCTGCACAATGAGGGTAACTGTGCTATCTAAGTCCTTGGGCGGGATTCAGTCAAGTGTGAATGTGTCAGTCAGTGCCTGACACACAGCACCAGTGTGAGTCTTCTTATCCTGTTTGGAGATTAGAGGTGGATGATCAGAAAAGAAAGGAGAGAAGCTTTCAATTTGCTCTCTTCTGTACACCCTATTCCTGGTTGACTCAGCCCTACCTGACTTGCTATTTCTAGCATCTTCTCAGCTTGTTCTCCTCCCTACTTGGAAACCACATTTCCTTCCACACACATCCCAAGTTCGACTGCCCCAGGCCATTCTGCCTTGCCTCTATTTCTATGATCCCTATCCTTCCTCCCTTTCTGTCCACAAAGTAAGTGTCCATGAATGCAAATCCAAACTTCACATCTGATTGTGACTGTACCTAATACTTTTTTGGATTCTCACTCTGTATTCAGCATTATGCTAATGACTTTATTTATATCATCCAGTCTAATCCCTCTCAATGATGCTGTGACATAGGTGTTAGTTCTAATATTTACATGTGAGAACACTGAGACTTAGACACAAAAATTGACTTCCTTAACTCTCAGAAAGACTCCATCATGCTACTGGCCTTTGTACCAAAAAACACTTTTTACAGTTTATTTGGGAATTTCCCTTTACCCAGTAGGTTTTGTGAGGCTGTTGCTGTGTTTGACATTGGAGAATAATATAGAGAAATGAGAATTTTTTTCAGAAGATGACTACATCAGGGAAATTTGGAAGAATATAAAATTGGAGATAGAAAGAAAGATTTATAGGAAGCTGGTGAAATAAATGCAAGTCAGAATGTTGGCCAAAAAAAAAAAAAAGTAGAAATAAAGAAAAAGAAAAGAAAGAAAAAACAAACAGGAAAGCCAACAAATGACTACAAAGTGGCAGCTTACAACAAGGTGCATTTCATGTAGCATTTAGGAGTCAAGAGGGTTGGCATGGGTCCGCTAGGGTCTCACAAAATGTTGGGTTGGCCACATTCTCATCTGGGGCTTATGTGGCTGTTGGCTGGATTTAGATCTTTGGTATTGTAAGGACTGATGCTCCATTTTATTTCTGCCAGAGATTCAGAGCCCAGCTCCTTGCACTGAGTTTGACAATTGCTTACCATGTGTCCCCTGCATAGACCCTCAGTAGCAGTTCAGCTTCTCTCTCCAGACTTATTAGAAAAGCTCAGTCAAAGATGCTAAGACTACGGAAACAAGTGAACCAAGCTCGGGGGAAACTCATGCACTCTAGACCGACGGCTGTAGAACGTGCATGGGACCGGACTAGGCCCTATACGTGTAGGAGACAGATGTTTGAAGGGTCCTGGCAGTGTGATCAGGATCTATCCCTGGTGCATGAACTGGCTTTTTGGAGCCCATTCCCTGTGGTGGGATGCCTTGCTCAGCCTTGATGCAGGGGGGAGAGGCTTGGTCCTTCCTCAACTGAGTATACCAGGCTTTGTTGATTTCCCAAGGGAGGCCTTACACTTTTAGAGGAGTGGATGTGTGTGGGGCATTGGGGGTCAGGAGAGTGGTGGTGGAGGGGAGGAATGGGAGGAGGGATGGGAGGAGGGATGGGAAGGGGAACTGTGGTTGGTATGTAAAGTGAAAGAAATTAAATAAATAAAAAACAAAACAAAACTCTTCCACTAACTTAGCCATGTTATTTCATCTACAGATAAGCCTCCTGTTCTACATGTACTCAAGAAGAAGGGGTCTTGAAAGGGCACCACTCCCTGTGACTTACTTTAGGGTTCATCTTTTACAGGACTTGATTTAAGGTCAGACATTGAGATCCAAAAGTTGGCTGTCTACCAGTATGGCAGTAAGGAAGCTGAGTGGCATGGTTAAGATTGTAGGTTGTAAAACTAAACTGCCTTGGTTCTAATTAACAAATGAGAGGTAACTTAGTAACCTGAACCACAGGCGACCCATGCTTCAGTGTTCTTACCTGTCAAAAGGGAAAATAAAGCATTCATCTTAAACAAGACAAGGTCTATAAAGCACTTAGGACCCACAAAGCATTCTGTGTTCACCAAGGTCACTGTGTTATGATGCTCTGGTAGTCTGTGTCCCCTCCCATGTCCATATTGCTACCTATTCTTCAAATGTGATGACAGTATTTAGATTTATTGGGACTGATTAATTCACGAGGTAGAGATCTTACAAATTAAATTGTTTTACTTATTAAAAAGAAGCCCAGAAGTCTACCTTGCCTTCTACTATGTGAAAATATAGCTAGAAGGCCCCGTCTAGGAACCAGAAAGTGGGTCCTCAGCTGAGGCTGAATCCAATGGGTACTTTGATTACCACTGGAAAAAAATTCAGCTTCTCCAGTTTATCAGATATCTAGTGTATGGTATTTTATTATAGGAGTTCCAATGTACCAATTGACTTCAATTTACATATTGAGCCCCAGTGTGCATATTAACCATATGAAGGGATCTAATGATCCTCAAGTTCATTTTTGGAATACTTTCATGAGTTTAAGTTTTAACAGTGTATTGGTAAGGGTTCTCTAGAGGAACAAAACTGATAGTGTGTGTGTGAGGGGGGGGCTTATAGGCTCTGCTTCAGCTGGTCCAACAAGGACTGTCTCCTGATGGAAAGATGCAGAATCTGGTAGTTGTTCCATCCATGAGGCTGAATGTCTCAGCTGGTCTTCAGTCTATATTGTAGTTCTGAAGAAGTAGGTTCTAACCCCAAAGGAAGAAATGCCTCAGCAGCAGAATAGATTAACTTGCCAGTGAGGGTGAGGGCAATCAGGCAAAGAGCAAAAGTGTCCTTCTTCTATGTCCTTTTATGTGAGCCTCCGTCAGATGGTGTGGCCCAAATTTAGGGTACGTCTTCCCACCTCAGATGATACAAACAAACAAACAAACAAACAAACAAACAAATCCCTACAAAGATGTTCCCTGCTGCTTGGGTTTTAATTGATCTCAGATATGGTCAAATATCACAAATAGAGAAAAAAATAGGTCAAAGAGCAAGAGATATTTGTAATTAAGCAGTCCTGGTAAAGGTAGGGTCTTCTTGATGTTTGTCCCAGCTCAAGTTTTACAAGGTTGTCCCGATACTGTTTTTGTTTGAGGGCATCTGTTGAGGCCTTGAGGGGATTACTTAGTTTGTATGGATTTTGAACTAATGAAATCCTGATTAGTCACTCACCATCAAAGAATTCCTGGTTATAGTTTGGTATACTAAAATTCCATGTTAAGAACCAAGAAATGAATAAAACGATCTATCCAACCTTCAAGAATTTATGCTTCATTGACATTTTTAAAAAAATATATTATGGGGTGGAGAAATGGCTTAGTATTTGTTGCTCTTGCAGGGGGCTCAGGTTCAATTCCTAGCACCCACATGAAAGTTCACAAACATCTAGTCTAGTTCCAGGGAATCTTAACACTCTTCTGATTTATGTGGGCACCAGACACACACATGGAGCCATACATACATGTAGGCTGTGGTGATTTGAATGACAGTGGCCTCCATAGGCGCCTTTATTTGCACACTTGGCCTTTGGTTGGAGAAACTGTTTGGAAAGGATTAAATGGTGTGGCCCTGTTAGAGGAGATGTGTCACAGGTATATGGGCGTGTTATGAGATATTTAATTACACTCTATAAAGAGATGTCACTGTGATTGTTTTAATAAAAAGATAAACAGCCAATAGCTAGGCAAGAGGTCTAGGCAGGACTTCTGGACAGAGAGAGCTCTGGGAAGAAGAAAGGAGGAGTTGTCAGCCAGACACAGAGGGAGCAAGACCTGCAAGAGGAGAGGTAAAAGCCACGAGTCACATGGCAACATGTAGATGAATAGAAATGGGTTAATTTAAGTTATAAGGACTAATGGGACAAGTCTAAGCTATAGGCCAAACTTTTATAATTAATAAGTCTCCATGTTGTTTGAGTGAGCTGGCAGCCCCCCAAAAAAAATCCATCTGCATGATGTTTCCAAAGTCCACACTATTCCCAGTTTTCTCTCTCTGCCTTGTGCTTGTGGATAAAGATGTAAGTTCCCACCTACTGCTCCAGTACCATGCCTGCCTGCCTGCTGCCATGCTTCCTGCTATGATGGTCACAAACTTTAACCTTTTGGATCTATAAGGCCCCCCAATAATCTCTTTCTTCTGTAAGTTGCCTGGGCCATGATGGATCTTCACAGTGATATAAAAGTGACTAAGACCTAGGTAAGACACTCATGCATATAAAATAGAATAAATAAATCTTTACTCTTTTTAATATATTAAAGTAAGAAAGTGGTGAGGAATGGAAATTTATCCAAGGAGCAAAATATTTACAGAGAAGCACAAAGCCTAATACTCTTCAAATCTATGTAGTGGGGTTCTATTGATTCTCCTTCCTTGTGATTGTAGAGAATGTCATGGTCATTCAGGGGATGATTTCTTACAAAACTGGGCTTTTAAAAGCTGATTTTGAGATGCACGATTTGAAATGCCCCGCCCTGTGAGTGTCATGCACATTCCAGCACAATAGGACCAAGACTTGGAGTAGAGCTCCCCACCCTGCCATGTTGTTTCATGGAAGACAGAGGTGCCTGGGAATGAGGAGAGTTGTGTTTTCATGGCAGCTTGGGTTAAGAAGCATGTTAGGCAGTGTTCCAATAAAGGGGACCTTGTGAACAAATACAAACTCGTTAAGTCTTCTTGTACTTTCATGCATGAGGAGTTGTCAGTGACAAATGACATGGAAACAGAGATACAGTGAAGTACTTCGGACTCCCTTGAAGTGAGGTGGTCACATACAGACCTAGGAGTCAACCTTTTCAATCTGCAGGCAACAACTGAGATCATGACCTACAGCCAAGGCAGGATGGAAGGCTTCACTTGGATAAAATGCAAGTGCTTGGAGATAGGCAGTCTCTCTTCCTTTATTACATAGAGATACTGGCTAGGACAGGAAATTAGATCCCAGGTTAGCACAGACATAGATTTTTTGATACATTTCAAAAGACCTGAATTTAACTTCCAGGACTTATTTCATGTACATCTGTGTTTCTTGAGTGTGCCTTTAGAATATCTGTATAAAAAGCACTGGGCCAGTGTCTTTTCCACCAGATAGATGTAGAATGTACTATTGGCACTATCACATAGGTTAAGAACCCTTTATAATCCTATTCCCTCAAACAGAACACTCTCCCGTTAACTGCAGCTAGCTTTGGGTTCCTGCATAGGGTGAATGTCTTACCTCTACTGCCCTGGGATGTGAGCAAAATGCAGGCCAGAAGGATATGAGCTGGCTCAGTTGTTGAACATAATTGTGCGATGTCTGTAATGTCTCAGATGTCTTGCTAACTCTTGCCTTCTGACACAAGGGGTAAGCCTTTCATTTTTCAGGGAGATCAGTGCTACAAATTGGAGTCAGCCCAGAAGAGAGCAGAGAAAAGCCTTCGTAACTCAGAGATACAAGACTTCAACAAGTGAATAGGGAAATTGGCAAAGGAGGACATGAAAGAAAATGTGGATTGTGGGAAACAGGCTTTCAAGATACAGGGCAGAAAATGTACCACTGGGGTATCCTTGTCTGCATGAGAGATGATCATGGGGCCAACTCTGGGAGGGTTTCAGCAGGCCTCAGAATAATAGTAAGTTCTGGTCAAAATGTCTCATCATTTCCAATGGTAACCTTCCTTTAGCTTTGTTAGCATGTTCATACCTCCAACCAAAACTTTTATGATAAAATGTAAAATATGAAGAGGATTTCCTGTGACTTTCAGAGAACATTCACTGGACAACTCTCAACTGTACACACCATGCTTTGTAGTCTTATAAGCAGCAATAATTTGTGGTTCAGGAAAGGAACACACAGTTACAAAAAGTTCAGTTCAAGATAGGTTGTACTCATCATTTTTACCTCTTTGGTTCAGCCATTCAGAAGTCCCCAGATAGTCTGTATTTCACTTGAAAATGGAAGTGGAGAATTGTATGGTATACCTAGGTATGACTTACATGTCAGGTCATCAGCAGCGCATGGATATGTTTTGTGGGCTAGCCTCCCAGTAGGGCATGGAAATGATAGCAAGACAGCTGCATGGATAGTCATTGTCTGTTCTTTTAGGGCAGTGTCTCCAAAGTGTTTTGACATTTAATGTTGATGTTTTACTATGAACTAATAGAATATTTATTAAATATAAAGAAGCATTGCCTAGAATCCTATAATCTTAATACAAATGTTTAATTCCTTTTATATTGACTTTTTATTAGTATGCATAAGTGCTCTGATGTTCAATAAGAACAATCATATTGTGTTGCTTTCTATTTTAGTTAATTTCACATTGTGAATATTATACGCATCATTTTCTACTTATCTTCATAATGACTATTTTCATTAGAGTCCACTTTCCCTTAGATGTTTACATTGATCCCCTTCTGTTGTCTGGACACCAAAGTCTATACAAGGGCCTTCAGATTGTTTGATTATACTTTTTTTCATAGACGTGGTCATGAAGGTTAGCATAGGAACCTAGAATGAATGTTGTGGACCTTGTTTCCCATATTAAGCTGCTGATTTGCTGACCGATTCACTTTAAGGGATGAACATCTTAAGCTGAACATCAAACACCTCAATGTTTCCTCCTAGTCCTGTCTTTCAGGTTCCATCTCTTGAAAAGCTGAAAAAAAATGTGTCAAAGTCACTACATGCAAGAGTTGAAACCTATGTTTTCTATAAGAAATCTAATGTGTACAAGTAGAAAACTCTCCACGGTGGCAGCCTGACTTAATGTATTAAGGGGCTATGTTCTAGTAAAATTGCCATATATGTGGCATCAGCAATGACCACATCCAAAGACTCTGGCTTAGAAAGCCCAGAGTTACAGTTCTGCTTACATCTACAATGAATGAATAGGCCAAGCGCATTACGTCAGTTTTTAAAGATGAAAATATGAGGAACACAGATATAATTCAAGTGTTACCAAACCCTGATTAGACATACATTTTTATGTGCATTGGTGTTTTTCCATGGGTGTCAGATCCCCTGCAACTGGAATTACAGACAGTTGTGAGCTGCCATGTGGGTGCTGGGAATCGACCCTGGGTCCTGTGGAAGAGCAATCAGTGCTCTTAACTGCTGAGCTATCTTTCCAGTCCTGAGATAAATTTTTTAGCAACTGCCTATCTAATTCTTACAGACAGGGTATGTGCTACTTCTGCAGCATACATTCAGTGTGCCCAAAACTGTAGTTAGTATTATTATTATTGTGGTTATCATGTTTGTTCTAGGCTAAGTACCTTAAGGTAGTATATAAAAGTTATCAGTCTTTAATCCACCTATAAAATATAATTCATACTAGAATCCACCTTCTAGTATATTGGAAAGTTTTAAGGAGACCATGCATATGCTCATAGACAGCTCAAAGCAGTGTCTAACACAAAGAAATTCCTCAAAAACTGTGAGCTATTATCTAATTTTGTTTCCTTTATTTTATCAGAGAACCTGGATGGGCAAGTATTATTATTATCCTCCTTTGTTCTGATAAGGAAACAGAATGTCAGAGTGGATTCTGTAATTTTTTCAGTCACTTACCTATTTGTCTGAGTTCAGACTACAGCCACTCAACTTCAGAGTCTCTGTGATCCTGTGAGCTCTAGAAAATTGTCGACGAACGGTAGGGCCAAGTTCTTGATGGACTAGCAATGGGGACTACAAACGTAGATAACACACATGCCAGGTAGCAGCAATCCTGCCTCGAAAGTGTTGAGGAGAACTTATAGAGAAGGTGACATGTTTTGGGTGGACTTCTGTTTCCTGAACTAACTCACGTGTGAATTCCAGGAAAGCAGCGTGGAAATAAACTTCATATTTGTCCTGATGAGTAAAGGTGCCCTTAGGGATGAGAAATCTTGCTGAGTTTTGACATTCAATTTCTAAGTACTTTAGCTTCTAAGAGGAGCTTCCTAATCTACTTTTCTGCTCCATGCCCTGGTCCCTCTCCTGTCTCTGCAATGTCCCTGTGGGTTGATGTTCATGCTGCAGGCCAGGGATTTAGGGCAACAGAATTCTAGATGTGGGATTTTTTTTTTTTTTTTTTTTTTTTGGAAAGGCCACATGGAGAGTTGAGAAGCAGGAAAACAATAAATGACTGAAACTGAATGAGGAGCCTGCATATCCCTGGTTTCTACTTGTTTAATCCATTGGCAGCTAACTTAATAGAAATATATTACAGTAGCAAAGAAGAAAAAGCAACAACTTTTCAAAATCACAACCCGGTAGCATCCTTGCAGTTTGATGATAAGTTTGCATTTGATGAAGAGCGAAAGGCATTCCTTCATTAAAGGCTATCCTAATGTTTGGAATCATCCATCTTTCTGAACTCACAGTGCCAGTCAACAGCCTGGAGGAGGATCTAAGGACAGTCGAAGTGATGCTTTTGAGTGAATTGTAAGGGTGACTTGAGTCAGGCAGGCGTTTTAGGAGGTCATTTCCCCATTTCTTATTTATCAGCAAATTTGCAGCATAACTTATTCAAGGTATCTCACTATAAATGGGATGCCTCATCCACACACAACCCTGGAGAACCTGTTCTTGTTTCCAGCTTCAAGGGAAGGCGGCACACAGATAGGCCAGCCCTGCTCCACACAGAATTAAGAAGTTAAATGGAGCTGAGAATTAAAATCCACACTCGTTTTCTATATGAGTACTCCGTTTTGCCTATGCGGTGATAGTAACTTAATTTGACTTGCTTCCTTCTGGATGTGCCTCCCCAGGTGGGTTGTGAGCTCCTTCAGGAAAGATGCACTTTATTTAGCACGGGCTCTGGTACCCACAGGCTGCTTAGCGACAGTATGGTGTGGTGAGAAGTGACAAGTTTACAGGGAGGAAGCTCAACTTCAATGATACTTCTGTTGCCCATTCTGTGATTTTTTTTTTTTTTTTTTTTTTTTTTACCAGAGTTCTAGTTTCTTCAGCCCTAAAATCAGACAGATGTTTCAAGCTTATCTATCAGGTCAAGATCTGGATGAACTATGATGTGGACCATACTGAATGCAACCTATAACACCCCAAACTCCTACACAAGCATTGATGACTACTATGGGGACTTTTCTTTTTTTATTAATTAAATTTGTTCTTAGTCTATTTGGAGCATGCATGCACTGAATATTGACCTCTCACATCCCCTTCCCAGCTCCCTTCAATCCCTGTCCATTCCACATCCTCCCCACAAATCTCTCTCTTATCTCCATGTCTATTTGTTTTGTTTTGAGATTCATTGAGATTAACCAAGGCTATCTCTATGACTGTGGGTTTAGAGCTATCTGGTAGAGCCTGGGGTCTTTGCAGTAGGTTCATAACTTCTGCTGTTATTGTTCTTATGTTCAAAACCCATACGTTGGAGAACGGAAGGTAGACACGTATTATTATAATGGGCACTATTCTTTGCTTTGTTTCCATTGAGAATTGAGTATTCTGGGTCGATATATCACTTGTGAAGGACAGTGGCTGCCTGGCTTGTGCCGTCTGACATCCTACATATGTACTTGCTTCTTCATCTTCTGTCTTTCTCTAAGAACAGGAAGGGATTTTGTTCTGGTTTTTTACTCCATTGTACCTGGCAGGTACTAATGTCAGTGACTGACTGATGAGAAGCATCTCTGGTATTTTATATTTCCCAGTTTCAGACACCAGCAGAGATAACACTCTGAGTTCCAAGTTCAAAAATCCCAGGAATGAGAGACTTAGCCTCTTTTGGGTCAAGGGCCAGTATAATGGGTATATGGTTTAAAAAAATGTGCTAATTGAATGAAAAACAGAAATAAAAGGGAGACCTAACACAAATGTGATCCTCATAATTGTGGCACTAGTAGGAAGCAAGAGTAGAACTTTCTTGAACACAAAGGCAGTGCTCAGCAAAGAAAACAGGAGGTCAGAGACAAAGATTATGCAGTCTTTTGCTCCAAGGAGTTTACCTATAGTAATTGTATCCTTTTCTCTCTACTTTTGAATTTAGGAAGGGCAGGCCATCTTGACCCAGTGAGGCCCCTTATGCATTTACTTGAAAGGAGATCCCTTCCATCTCGTCCTACAATCAGGCAGCAAGTATTTACCAAGTAATGATTGCCTGCCAGCAGCATGTGGTAAGTACGCTGTGATGTAGAGAGCTAGACATGTAAAGTGGAGAAATAGATTTGGGAGTCATTTACATCCCGGTGAGAGAGGAAGTGCTGAAAGCAGATGAACTCCGAGAGAGGAGACAGGTGGAGAAGAAAAGGGATAGAATCCAGAGTCTCGGGGGACTCCTGCACAGGAGGAGACAGGGTGGAGACAAGATGCCAGCTGGAGATGAGTGAGTGTGAGGTGCTGCCCAGACCCAGGTCAGGGGAGGGCGCTGCATCAGAAGGAGCCCATTTGGATGAAAACTGGCAAACCTAGATAGGAGCCCCCTCGACTCATTTCATTTTATACAAATTTATTTTCCTCTCTTTAGCTCAAGTTATGTTTCTTCAAGCACCTCAGGTGGTATATGTGTTAATAAAAATTCCAACTCCTTATGGAGCTACTGATACCTTTAGTGGTCAGCAAGAACTGGTACCCATTGCTCAGCCCCCTACCCAGCAAGGACCAATAGTAGTGTCCTTATGGTTTCTTGTGTGCTGTTGGTTCCTTTTAGTCATCTTAACAAGCCTCTGTGAGGCAACTCCTGTGCTTTGAGAGATCCATAAACATGATAATTTTAGGAGTACATGGTGGCCTTAGGGATAGTCAAGCACACAGAATTCTTGCTGCACTGAAGTCAAATTGATAGACTTTTTGGAATGATTGACAATCACCAATAGCTGGAGGTTTTAAAACTCACTTTATATATTCTGTGAATACACTGCTCTGACTTTTATTTCTTAAAAAGCTCATGATTCATCTACTGTAGAAGGAACATTAAACATGTTTTCAAGTAGAATTGGAACAAAATAAACTAGATTAGGTCAGACTCTTGTTTGATAGTTGAATCTCATATACTATAATTGGCTCACTTCTGGGAGCCTTCCTGCACCCCCGCCCCATAACAAAGAGAACTTGCTCATCCACACAGCTTGTGGTAAGTATCATATGATACTTACGATATATGATACATATGATAGGAAATATGCATCATTTTACATTCAAGGACATAGACAGCTAATGAGGAAGGATAAATCAGGTTCACCAATAGCTATAATAGGTGGCAGTTACCAAAAAAACCTAGTGTATTTCCTAATGCGTTACTATTTAAAAATAGTAGTTTAATGTATAGATAAATGAAAAAATTGACTTAAAATGTGAGAGATGTTAGAGCAAGAATGTGGATCTCATGAAATAGTCTGTCCCTTCCCATTTGTTATGGTCTAGAGAGGAGGTTCGAGGTTTGGGTAGGTATAGCTAAAGCAGTACTCGAACAACAGGTTTTGGTGACAACATGTAGGCAGAAGTCATGGCATAGAAACCTGAGAGATCGGAATAGTTCACAGAGGGGGACCAGCTTGATTAGTTAAGGGCTTCTCAGGAGTCATGGTATTTATCATGGATAAAGACATGGTATCAGCAACTTGATTTTTATATGTAAAATGCAGAAAGACCTCTGTATGAGTTTAAAAAAAATAAATCTTAGAGATATGTCTTTTGTGTTACAATAGTTTCCATATTATATGGCATCTTAAGCAAGTTTTTTATAATCATAAGCTTAGATGGGGATGATATAAAAGAACATTTAAAAGCAACATTCAGAAAAAAACCAGCCTGGTGGTGGTGGCACACGCCTTTAATCCCAGCACTCAGGAGGCAGAGCCAGGCGGATCTGTGTGAGTTCGAGTCCAGCCTGGCCTACAGAGTGAGATCCAGGACAGGCACCAAAACAACACAGAGAAACCCTGTCTCGAAAACAACAACAACAAAAGTAAAAAAAAGTCATCTGAAGTTATATATTATCTGTATATTGTATTCATACTGAAAATTTTTTGTCAAATACAACTTGTCTCCCTTAAGGAAATTGGGCTTGGGTCTTTAGTGTTACTGAAGGGTTAGAAAAGTATTTGCTATTCAAAAAGTAAAACATTTCATGGTTTCCAACACCCTAACTACAGTCAAAGAAAGTACCCACTTTTATCTCTTACCTTGAGGTCTGAACAAGTTGGAATAGGCATTGAGAGCCTCTTTCAAAGCTTATGTTGTGTGAGAATTTAGAGATTTCTGAGATGAGTGCTAACGTTGGAGGGTTTGATTTGCCCATCATATTTCAACATTGTGATTTTTTGTGTAATCTCCATATTTATTGTGTAATAATTTATTTGATGCTCAGATACAAGGGCTCATTAGAAGAGGGATAGAAAAATGTGATAACTGATGGAAATGCTTCCTCTGAACAAACTGACACATCAAAACAGTTTTATTAGTTACTTTAATTAAAGTCAAACTTTGACATTGCAGCTTGGACCATTGGCGATCTTTTGTGACATTTAACCACTTAGCATTCTATTTTAAGTAAGTTGGAATATAAATAAGCAAGATGAATTCAAATCTTCAATTATATCAATGAGCTATCAAACTGGTTTAGACAGGCAGGGATATCACTTTGTATATAAGACACAATGTTAGCTTTATTACAAGGGAGACCTGTGCTTGTGGGACCAATGTGAACAAAGCTCTGACCTCATCTTATATAAGGGGTGAACAATTGTAGAGTTCAGGCATTGACAAAATATCAAAAGCAAGAGTGTTTAGATATTGGTTGATTTTTAGCAATGAAAGCATGGTTACTTAAAAATCATTGTTTCTCATTGGCTGATTTTCAGAAATATTGGGCTGTCCCTGATTGGCTGGCATTCAAAAGCATGGTTAATGATGCAAAGCTGTCATTGATCAACTAGGATGGATTTAGAATTGGGTCTGGTGATTACCTGCTGGCAATGGCTGAAAAGAATCAGTCCTTTCTATGAGGATAAGAATTTCATTGTTACCAGAAACCATGGTTATCAGCCTCCCTGTCTAAAATTTAAAACTCTGCTCTGACCTTTTTTTTTTTTCATGTTGAGGAATACAGTGAGAGAGGGATAAAATTCTTTTTACAAGATAATGTATGAAAAAATACTAAATATTATAATGGACTGTCAGAAGTGTTGACAGGTGACGATAACAAGTGATATATGAATCGTTAACTTTTGCATTAAATTTTTTTTTATCTCTGAACATATTATAGTCTTGGAATGGTCTACGTTGGACTCTGTATTTGCATTGCCTTCCTGATTATGTAGAGCACATTCATTTGCTTCTGATCTGCTGGAGAAAAATTGACACCATGAATTGAATTAGTTTGACATATTACTTAGTAAAAAAGGAAGACAGAGGGAAGTGTCAGGTTGAAGTAATGATTCTTTCCATTTCCCTTTTGTAAGAATTCTATTTCACAAGACTCTGGTGTTCAGTAGCTGGGTGATAAGAAGGATGGGATGAAGGTCATTGGCCAGTGGGTAATAGCATGAAAAGGTAGGCAGGAAGGAATAATTTGAGAACAGACAGAAAGGTTCTTCAAAAGATTAATTGTTTTTCTTCAAGAATTCATCTGGTATCAAACACTAGGTTTTCTACATTTATCAAGATGAGTATGCCTCCTTGGGTTGGGGAAATGGATCAGCAGGTAAGAGTACTTGCTGTACTCATAAGATATGAATTAAAAGCACCAGAAACCATGTCAGAACCAAGGCACAGTTCTACATTATAGCACATGCATCTAGGGGAGCCAGAAGGATTCCTGGGGCTTGTTGGCCACCTACCTAGCTCCAGTTTCTGTTGGAGACCTCGTGTCATAGAAACAAGGTAGGAACACCCAATGTCCTCCTCTCTTTTTCTCTCTAACACACACACACACACACACACACACACACACACACACACACACACACACACACAGATCATATTGTGGGGAGATGGACATTTTCACATAGTGCCTTGCTTCATACTACTACTATTGGTAAATTTTGTTGTATCAAAACATGAGACCATCCTGAGGAAATTGAAATATTTTTGTTCTTAAACATCTCTAACTGTCAAAGGCCCCTTGTGGCCTTTTGGTGACCCATAGTCTTGTTAAGAGAGCAAGTGCTTGGTTGTTACATTATAGTGGATTCTGGAAATGCATGTGAATGGAACAAGTGGCAAGGGAAGAGGTGGATGGAGGCATCTTCTGAGCAATGACCTAAGACAGTCTCGGAGCAGTTTGCGGCGGGCCAGTAGAAGATTTCAGGCTGACACATGAGCATCAGTTCCAGTAGAACTGCACAGTAAGTGGGCGAAGATCAGGAGGTGGGCGTTCCAGTCTCTACTGGTGATTGACTGCAGTCCTGTGACGTGAGAAACAGATAGGAGCTGAGATGGCAGCCGCATCCCCCTGGGCCACATTGGAAGCAACTCCTGGTTTCTCTCATCTCTAGGCATTGAGCGTGTGTGTGGTAAGGAAGAGCTGAGAAAGTTGACAAGACAGAGCGGCAACTCATTTCTTCAGAACTCTCTCTCTGCTGGAACCACGCCCTTGAGCCCTTTAAAGCACTTATAGTCTTTCCACTTAACATTTTCTCTCTTAATTGCATCTCATCCTGTTTGGCTCTCTAATTGTCCTGGGTGTGTCCCAGTCAAGTTTCCTAGAGGGCAGAACTGCACTGTGCTCTTTGGGTACTTCCTGGCAGAGGTAAACACTGGGCTAAGAGCGTAATTAAGCAAGCTCTCATTTCAGAGTTGATTGGCTGGCTGATTAAAATGGAGGTAAACAGCTCAGGTGATTGCTTTGTCCATTGGGAAGCAGGCTGGGCGACATTGACTTCTTGTCTCTTGCTGCTTCCCATGCCTAGGCCTCAGTCTGAAAATCTGGAAAACATGGTGCACGAGTATCAGGAACCTTGGGAATGGGACCATTTCCCCAGAAAGCCCTGGAGTTCCATGATCTGGGATTTGAAAAGTGTTCTAGCATGCTACGGAGGAATGGTGCACAGAATTCTATGTGTGGAATTTTAATGCCTTGGGAAGAGACAATATGAGGTATACTTCTTGCATTTAAATTTTTTTAAAAAAATGGTGAAAGCATCTTGAGAGATGTTTCACTATTTTACTTTTGGCTCACAAATCATGCACTGCCTGGGTGTGGGTACCTCTGGATAATGAGTGAGCATAGCAGACTGGAAGATAACAATAATTCCTGAGTAGGGCAAGAAAGTCATTTATCTTTCTGTTTCCCCTCTGCCAGCAAGCATCTGGAAATTACAAACATTCCTATTTGAATAACTACTTTGGTAAGATATGTTCATTTGAATTCCTACCCTCAATAACTTAGATTGTAATGGGAAAAAAAGGAGATGGAATAGTTTTCATTAATAATCTCAACTGCATTTCTGAACGTGACGTTCATATTCAAATTATCTTTCTGTTTGATATACCTTTCCCTAGGCAGGTTTGACTTATTCCATTGAGGTCCACCACTCAATAGGGATGTGTGCGTAGGAAGTGAATGGAGGATTGTTCCTTATCCCCTTTGTACACCTATCATCTGTTCTGTGCAGGTGTTCACAATTAAGTTAGAACATTTGCTACCCTAAAGCCTTTTTAGTTCCTCCTTTGGATTCCAAATGGTAGATAGTGGAGCATATAAACTCAATTGGATTCTAGGCACCCTTGATACAAAATGCCTAACTCATTCAGTTAAGGCATTTAAGACATTGTTAATGATAAGTCATCTTGATTGCCCATATGGAAGAGCAGGAGCAAGAGCTGAGCTGGAATAGAACCTCGCCTCCAGATTGTGAACAATATTTAACTTAATAACAAAGAGAATGACAGGTTGAGGGAAATCAACAGTATAACTAGTGCTTCCTGGAAACATTCAACTAACTAAACAAGCCAGGATCCTGGTTTGGGGAAGCTCACAATGACCCAGGAAGCTCAACTTTATACTATGCTAGCTGAAAACCAACCAACCAACCAACCAACCAACCAAACAAACAAACAAAATCTCCTATAAGAAATAAAGCCAGACTCATCTGGATTGTGGAGTTTTAGAGAAAGCAGACGTATGTTCAATGCTTTGCTCTACTTGAGAATGCAATGGAACAGTATAAAAAGCCTAAAATATAATTTCTGTTAATTAATGTATAGAAGTGCTGTAATTTCTTCTATGTGCAGGCATCTCTCACCCACTTCATAATTTCCAGGCTCCATTGCTTTGCTAACAGTGCTTCTTTTGGACATATGTAACCCCTCAAGTTTTTATAATATTTTCTTACATGTGGTATATACTATCTGAAACTTGGATTATATTTTTCCAGTACGGAATGTCCTAACTGCATAGGGAGTGAATAGAGTATTGGCGATGTTCCTTATCCAATCTGTACGTGTGTTCCTATGATCTGGAGAGCCAACTTATTTTAAAACAGTCCAGCATTGTGTGGGCTTTTGACTGCATAGGCTTTTGTCCTACCATAGATAACTATCTAGTCTGTGGAAGCCTGAAGTTTTTGTTTCATTTTCCATAGAAATTCCTATGACATCATGTATCCCCCCAGAAATTTGGAAATTGGAATTTGGAATTCTTGTGGAAAAATAAATTCTGTTAAAATTTATCCAGATTTATTTTGATTTATTGTTCCAACAAATCACATTTAAAAAATCACATTATCAACCTATGTTTTAAGGACTTTTGTTTGCCTTTTCAGTAACTACTATAAGAATTGTTTAGAAATACAAGCTGTTTTTTTTTAAAAGAACTCATTCTATACTCTTATTAAAACTCAAAATTTTGATTTGTTCACTTTAATTATCAAGGAAAGAATGTTACTTATTTTGTAAAAGGATATTTTCTCCTGTAACAGCATGTTAGCCTCAACCCAAATTTCCAAATGATTTCTTATTGCTGACTTTAATTTTTCCTCGGTGGCCCAAAAGAAGACTCCTTTGATTTGAACTTGGTTCCTAAAGAGCTTTCTTTTTTTTGCAGGTCAGATGTCATTTGGGGCAGAAATAGTCAGCTTATGTAGCCAGAGTTGCAGTTTAACACATTCCTAAAAGGAACAATACAAAATACGGTCTCCCCCAGTGCGCCTTCCAAAATGACTTATGCTGCTTTATGCTAATATTAGCAGGCAGCTTCAGGCTGCAACAACACGCTGGAAAATTGTGGTCTGCCATGCATTTCTTTTGATGTGATTCCGTGCCGGATCGGCAGGGAGTTTGCACAACCCTGTCTGACTGCAGTTCTCAAAGTTCAGAATGCTTGCTTCAGCACCACGTCTGGGGACAGCTCCTTGTGCGGTTATTCTTCCCCTCTTTTGTAGACGCAGGCACAAAGGACGACTTAGGGTTTCAAGGAACTATATTGCCACTGTCTCTCACTTACATATGCCTTGCTTAGCAGTTTGTTTGACTAGAGTGGTTATAATTATTATTTTTAAGCACAAAGAAATTTGAGAGGAAGAATAACACTTTGAACATAAAAGATGCATATTAGATGACTCTAAAGTGCTCTGTAATATTAAAATCTCAGATGCAACCTCCGCTCTAATAACACTATAACCATGCACTCACTTCTAAATTCTAAAATCACTACCACACTGAAAAACATGACTTAATGAGCCTAGGCATAGCCGTAATACACTCACTGAAAATGTAGCTGCTAATTGCTTTGCATGCATTATTCCCTAAAATGTCTCCACAATAAACCCACAGGTTAGGTCTGTGATTGACATCCATTGCTCCAGATCACAGAAGAGAGTGGAACAAATCCTGCTTCCACCTCTTTTCTCTGTGTAAAATGGTGAAATCCCTTATGCTCTTCAAGTTTCAGTTTTCTCTGTGTTAAATGTAACTGAAGATTATATATCTCTTCTATCTCCTGTTACAAAAGATTGTTGTTTAGTCTTTGACAATTTCATATGTGGATAAAATGTATCCTCATCATATTTCACCCATTTTCCTCTCTTATTTTTCCCTCTTACTCTGGAATTCTTCTTTCTAACACATCTCCTTTTACTCTTAAGTACTTTTAAAACTTAAAAGTTTTTTTTTAACCAATTGAGCTTCATCAGGTTCATTTGCATATGCATGGGTATGGGGTTATCAGCCCAATTATGGTCACTAAATCCATGGTTATACCCTTGGAAAAAAATTATTCCCCCACTCCCAGCAACCTTTATCTGTCAATAGCTCCCCAGCTAGGTATTTGGGCAACATGTGCCTCCCCGCCCCCCGGACTGACTTGAGTGTTTGTTGATGACATCAGCCTTGTGCCAGCCTTATGCTAGTAACCACAGCTATATGGGTTCATGAGTGCAATGGCTATGTCATGTCCAGAGACAGCATTCTGTAGAACTGCCCCCCATTCCTCAGCTCTTAAATTATCCTCTCCCTCTCTCTCTGTGGTGTGTATGTGTGTGTGTGTGTGTGTGTGTGTGTGTGTGTGTGTGTGTGTATGTAATAGCTGTCCCATACAGTTTATGGTTAAGCACTCATTACTCATTTATTTTCAGCACTAGAAATCTCTGCTTTAGCTGCTTCCAACTGCAAGGAAAAGCTTCTCTAACCAAGGCAGAAAACAGCACTATGATTATATACAACTTACAAGGGTTTTTAAAAGAAGTAACATATGGTAATAGCTGTAGAGTACTTACCAAACTATCTGGAGTTTTGATAAAAATGGCTATTAAGTGTTTACCCACCTGCCATGCATGAGTCAGAGTCTAAGAGCCAGACATGCAGCATGAATTCTTTTCTCACAAGAACTACTGTCATCTCAAGTCCACCGACTAGGAAAAATCAAGGCAAATGTGGAGAGAGAATTTCAGTACTTGATTCACTGAAATGTATTTAGCAAAAGCAGAACCTGATGGGGATTCATATGCACCTAGATGATATTTAAAAATCAATAAACATTTATGGTTGTTGTTACCAACTCAAAAGGGAAAGCAGAAATCCTTCCTCAACATAATACACACACACACACACACACACACACACACACACACACACATACACACACACACACACAAAAAAAAAATGACCCAACAGTTGTTCCTTAGAACTAAATTTATGGATATGATTTATTGACTGTGACTGTTAATATAATTAAAGCACTTAGAATACTTGGAAACTAGCCAATGCTGTATATTTGTTTCTTCTATAGTATCTTTACAGAAGCCTTATGTAGCAATTTCCACTGGGCCTTCTCTTTTACTTGACAAGCAACTAGTCACATCTGCTCCTCCGACCCAGGGTCTTTATACTAAGTCTCCTTGGGAGGTATGCACTCATAATGGATGTGGCTGAAAAAAAAATGAAAGTTGCATAAGGACCCTGGAGTCACTGGGCCAATGTTGTACCAGAACACCTCCAGAAAGGATGGATCTATTATACATCTGTGGCAAAGAGTAGCCACTAGCTGTTTGTAACCATTGAGTACCTGAAATATGTGGTGCTGTGGAGGAACTAAATATTACTACTTTATTTCAATGAAATTGGAGTTAAGTATAGTCTCAATTATTTGCTGTCTTCATAAAAGGCTAATCTTAAATAATGTCTGGATTTTCCTCTGGACCAACTCATCTACATCTTCTCGAGCAAAGCAGCTCTTCAAGGGCTGAAACTCATACTTAAAATACAATGCAGGCCGCAATGATGGGTGACCAGTTTTCATTTTCCCTCGGCTTCAGAGGCTTGGGGTGTGCCCCACCGATTCAGTTTTCTGTTGAGTGGGTTGTCTTACGCACGATGTGCACAACCCCTCAGTCCCAGAATCGAAAACAAACAACCTTAAAAATAATGCCAAATGAGATAATAGACTTAATACTGGCTTTTCCTGTTTTCAGTCTTGGTTTGCATGCTTGGTCGTATTCTACAGCTTTGGCTTGTTCTACTTGATGCACACAGCTATCCACATCCACCATTGACAAGCTGTCGGCAACACTTTGGAATTATCTGCCGGTTGTTAGTACTTTTTGAGGACAGTGTTTCAAGTAAGCAGGATCAAACCATGTGCCTTGGAACTGTGCAGATAGGAAATACTTTCCTGCTTCTTCCTTTGGAAAATCCTCAGCCCAAATTTGGATTCAGGCAAATACCAGAGGACAAAGCTTGCAGTGTTGAACAGAAGAAATCAAGTAACATACGTACCCTGAAACCACTTACATTTTTCAGTGTGCTTTCTTTTTTTCTTTTCTTTTTTTATTACTACATTTTCTATTTTCTATTCATTTTACATACCAACCACAGATTCCCTTCTCCTCTCTCCAGCTGCCCCCCAGCCTTTTCCCTAACTCATCCCCCACTCCCACCTCCTCCAAGGCAAGGCCTCCTGTGGGGAGTGATAGAGCCTGGTATGCGTTCTTAAGGACTAACAGAAAAGAAGTCCATCAGTCATGGCTGTGAGGACTCTTTCAGTTTTCAGAGACTTAACATTAGCATTCAGAAAAGAATTCTGTATTGACAGACAGCTTGGGGAGAGTATGGGTGGGCTGCACTCTCTCTTCTGGTCCTGACTTTTAGTGCACAAGGTTTTATGGTCTCCTAACTTACTTAATGGCAGTGAAACTTTGTCGTTTGGTGTAACAGAACAATGTCTCCTGCAAGTGTTTACTACTTGTTTTGTGATGTCATCATACTAATGCACCATGATGAAAAGCTGTTTTTCTGACCCCAGATTTCAATTTTAGAGTTCAGCAAATGGGAGCAGATAATTCTGGCCTCAAAATCTTACCAAGAAAAAAAAAAAAAAGCTTTGAAACATGGTATGACATTTATCGATGAGAGCCTTGCATTTACTCTGAGGAAACTGGTTTTTAGAAACCATTTATTTCCCTGCCATATCCTAGATGCGTGCCTGATAGGAGAATAATTAGGTGAATCTTTCCCAAAATCAGAACCAATGCATGCACATGATTTGAGTCTCCCGCTGAAGACATGAGCGGATGTAAGCAATAATGGTGAAGGCCCTAAATCTCTGTCTCAGCAATAAAGTGACATAGAAAAGGTCATTCCCCCTGGGAGCCAGATGACCTGGCGCCAACTCTGAGATAAAAATTAGTGTGGTTATACTAACCCTCTTTCTGTTTCTGTTTCATATGCAACATTTGCATATCAAATAGAACAGTGTTTGCAAAAATACTTGAGGAATTAGGCAGAGTTGAAAATAACGTGATTTATATCCTGACAGCACCACAAACAAAGCTTTCAGCAATCTGATCAGCATAAGGATGACAGAAAGATCTTTTCGTGGGAAGGAAAAGGGAACAACACAGACAAGCTTCATATTTAATTGTGCAAAGTGCTAAAAGTTTTTCCTGGGCCCAAGACAAGGTAAGTTATCAAATATTGGAATGAATTCCGGTAACAACTTCATTCCATAAATAATAAAGATACCTTAATTCAACTTGCAAATTGTTCAGCTTTCCATGAACCACGATGGTTTATACTACAAGCATCGTATCTATAAGCATGAGATGGGGGAAATCCGTATATAAGGTTGCAAGGATTTTCTCCACAAGATCTGTAAGGAAGCGCTCTGATTTTTCATGGTATGTGTTATGCTTGGACTCAGCTCTGCAATCAAGAAAACACGATGTTGAGTTCCCCGTGCATCAACAAGGTACAAACCATCATGAGTTTCCCTGGAAGAAAACATCTATATGTGCAGCAATAATAATAATGTAAGGGGGGAAAGATTGTAAAATGAAAGGACAGAGTTTCCTGTTTGTTATTTTTCAAAATAATGACTGTGGGTTCTTTCCCCACAGAAAAGAGGCTATTTATTTTTTAATGATGAGCTGTTTCCCTGAGAAACAAAGTGGCATTCTGTCGACACCATATGGTGGTGGAAAAACAGATTCCACCGTGTTCCATTTGTTAGACTGTCTTCTGCATTTCTGTATCCATAATTTATGTGGGGGCCTCTGTGATTGCCAAAATATTCAAATGGATTTCTCTTAGCAGGGCAGCCTGCATGGGGGGAGAAAGGTTTTCAAAACAGCAGGACCTGAACAGTCCCCTGCTGCTCAGAGAAGCAGACACTTCCAAGCTTCTGTCCTCCTGGCGGCTTTCATTGTGATACTAATTTACATCCCTGGTTTAGGGACTGTGTTTGCATTCAGAAAAAGCAGCTTATGTTCTTTCATGCTAATACAATCATACTTGAATTATAACCCACATCCTTAAAGTCATATTACTCCTTCTGCCATGGGATAAGTAGAGAACCTGGCCTGGAAGAAATTGGTACGTAAACGACAAAACTGAATGATGCCATTTTGAACACATTGATTGTGCAGCTGGTTTCCAAAACAGACATCTGAAGTGGATATAGATACATTAAAAATAGTTGTGAAAGACTTCCACTGCTGTCTAAGCATATGATTACCATCTATGTATTCAGAGGCTGTTTGCAGGGGAAGTTTGAGTGCCTGTTTTCTGGTGCATAAATAGAAACATGTCAAATTCATGCTACAGAATATGAAGAGGGGACTTGATGAGTGAGACTAATTGATGTTTTGGCAAAATGAAATGCCTGGGGAAAAAATGTTACATGTTCGCACACATCCCCAGATAACGAGACTCTAACATGTACGTATTTTATTACAACTAATTGCTTTTATTCCTGAGAGACTCCCATGTTCCTTGTACAAGTTGGGATAGTGCGTGATCTATTGGGGAAATGTGAAGTAATTTAATATGAAGCAAGAACACAGATCTGAGAAATATGGTTCAATCCTAGATGGATGGAAGGGATAGCAAAGATGTAAAAAAAACAAACAAACTACTATTTGCAGGTTCTTAATGGTTTAAATATCTAGGATTACAAATTGGTGGGCTGTTACCTGTTGTTTATAAGGATATATAGAATATCAGATTATGAGGGAAATAGTATCTGGAGATAATGTTTCCTATTTCTTCCAAACTGACTTGGATGAACAGCTAGTCCTATATGGGCCCAAAGGGCAAAGGTTGTAGGCAGCTTCTTCTTTCTGTTGTTTTTACTGGTCAGGGAGCAGAGTTTCAATGAGCCCAAGGTATTGATTGGTCTTTATGACTTAAATGTCCTGAAAGCATGCTTTTCCAGAGGGAGCCTTCAGGTAGTGGTCTGTAAGATAGTGAATCTTCAGAGAAATTGCTCATAAGAGTCCATGGAGATAGGCTGTTCACTAGATCATTCAAGAAAGGCAAAAGAGAAAAGCACCCACTATTCTTCATTTAAATTGTGAAAGTTTTTTATTGGGGATAAGGGTGAAAATTTCAAAGGTAGAGGTTTTGCTTCAATATTCAATGCCTTGGCACTTGGACTAGGCTCTGAACCTGATTCTATATTTCTCCAAATTTAAAAATACTTGATTGGTGCATTGTTGAGATCTGAGAAGCAGGCCATTTCTAAATGCCTTCATTCTCTCCAAAAAGCTTGTTGGAAGGGAAGGATCTAACTTGAGGCTCACCCTATTGTTAGGACTCAAATCTCATACTTTTCCCCGTTTCAATTAAAAAGTTATACATTCAATTAGACTACATCTGTGAACCTTCTTTAGCAGTAATTAAGATGAACATTATGATATGGGTAATAAAAAGTAATAGTTTTCTTCAATCTCTTGGGTTTTTTGAAATACATTTTCTCGATGGAAATCAAATTATTTCACTGCATAGAAGCGGTGCCTCTCTATTCAATAGGTGAAGCGATCCATGGGCTGTTGCTGGTACAATCGCTAAGGCAGAATCATTAAGAATAAAGTTTAGTAAATAAAGTTATTGGGTGGCTGCTTTTCCACAAAAGGTTTGAATCAGTATTAAATTAGCAGGAAATAGACCCAGAGTTTTCTCTAACTAACCTATTCTCAGTGGAAAAAGAAATGAAATGGCCTTATTCAAGGACATCCATTTGAAATCCATAAATATTTTATAAGGATGGAATAAATTGCTTATTTCCAAACAGGTGCTATTATAAAAATTATTTTGTTTTTTTTCTTTTGCCTCGGGGCCCTTGAACAAAGTAATAATAGTTCATGTACATAGTACTTAGACATTAGGTTATGTCTGTGTTTTCCATAATTGGCTCAGGCAGAGGGGAAGCTCATACTTAGGGTTCCCCTGCTGTCTCCCCAGTGTCTTCCTATAAGGGAAATCACGCCTTCAATGGGACTTGCATCTCATTGCTCTTTCTATAAATCATCCACGAGAATTGTACTATTTCCTTCAAGATAATGACAATAGATTGAAATGTATTCTGCCAACTTATTTGATAGATAATTTCCATTCTCTACCAACACATTCAAATATTCCCTGAATTTTGTGGCTAGTTCTCATTCAAACAACTGCAGAAATATAGTGTATTAGGGAAAATAAATCTTACTTACCTGTGAGTTCCACCCCAGTTTTCTTTCTGACTGTAGACTTTCTGCGAGTAACGTGTGTCATGCAAGTCTGGGGTGCAGTACGTTTGTTCCCTTCAAAGTAATGATGTGAGAAAATGCGATGCCACTATCTCATCCCTTATGTTCTTCCAGCTGTATCTCTAGGAGAGAAAAGATGTTTGAACCGCCCTATTGTTCTTCACTGTCCTCTTTAAGGCCAGTGGTCAACAGCAGCAAACTCAAGTCAGGTCTCCCTCTGGGGTCAGGGTTAGGGATCAGTGACCAACCAACAACTTGATTCATCCAGGAAGAATGTTTAGATGGTACCAAGGAAGCAAAGGTGAACGCATTTACTGGCCATGATCAAGTGGAAAGTAATTGGAAAACATTGCCAAGTGCCTAGTTTCATAAATACAGGCATATTGGAAATATTAAAGCAGTCAACATGTTGAGAAATTAAACTTGCCTATAAAAAAAAAACCCGATTGGACCTAGGAGCTCCACAAATATCAGAGAAATGAATGTGGGAGTCAGGATTATACAGTCATATTTTTTACATTAGGAGTTTTGACTACGAGATACAAAGATTCTGCACATTTGTGGCTAAGCCAAAGTAATCATATTTTCAGAATAAATGAGTGAGGACTCCTCAGACTGCTCCTGAAGGTACTGGGGCTTCTGGACATGTGCATATGGCACCATGGGTCAATTGCATGATTACTCCTGATTGTATGTCTCTATCTAGATCCCATCTCAAATAACTGCAATTCCATCTATTAAGATAGCAGAGGTAATTTCCTTATCCCTTGATACTGAGTTTAGTTTTTTAAATTGCTTTGACCAATGGAATGCCTATTTTGAATTGAAGCTTGCTATGATGCAGATGTTATGTGTCCCTCAGGCATTCAAGTCACCTCTGTTGACATGGTATTACCTCTCAGTGATAAGGCCTAATGAAAAGGTCTTACTTGCTCCTATCACACTGGCTTCCTATCTGGTGATGTGATCTCTTCACACACACGTTCCTGCCATTGTGATGTCATACATTGTGGGCTAAACTATAATTCAGCTATGGCCATGGGAGTGCCATGCATGCTCTTGAACCTCCAGACCATGAACTAAATAAATATATCTTCTTATAAACTAGTCTCATCTAGGTATTTCACTAAGGTGACAGGAAACAAACTACTCTAAGACTCTGGGGGGGGGGTGGAGGGGTGCACAAGGGTTGAACGCTCATGTGAATGTATGAGTAAGGGTACCACAAACCAAGGCACACATGTGAAGTTGCAAAGGACAAGCTCAGATGTCATTCTTTGCCTTCCACCCCGAGACAGAGTTTCTTGTTCATGTCCACGTACTCTAGACTACCTGACCCACAAGCTTTCTGGAATTCTCTTGGCTCTGCCTCTAAGCTTCCTACTGGAGGACTGGGATTAAGATTCATTGTGTGACAGTGTCTGACTTTTCTGTGGGTCCTGAGGAGCTGAACTCAGGTGGTCAGGCTTGCGTAGCAAGTGCCATCTTTATACTAAGGCTTTGGCTGATTTTGAGTATTTCCGTCAATATTGTTGTGTCTGTACTACCGCCGTAAGAAGAGCTCCGTACCTCAGCGAGTCGGATGGTTAAAGCAGTAAGATCAACACGAGCATCACAAAGCACAGCCTGCTGCCAGTAGCGATGAAAAATACTATAGCCACTGCATCTTATGGCAGAGCTGCCCAGCTGAGCAGAACTCAAGTCAATAAAGCCCAGACTCCTAAGCAACCTAATGATTGTTGTTTTGAGCCACTGGTTTTGCTACTGGTGGATATGAATCAACAGCTAATCAATGGATAAGCGTGGTCAATAGCTCTGATGTCTGAGTGCCAGGTTATTGGATACCACAAGATATGAATCCTTCTTCTCATGGTACTATGAATGGATGTTTCTTGCCTTGGACATCTAATGAAACAAGTTAGCAAAGAAGCAAGTCAAAACCCAGCATTTGTTTCTAATGGAGTAATGTTGAGAGAGATGGCTGGACTGTACATGAAAGACCTCTTTATTGCTAAATTATCCTTGGGAAATGACTTTTAGGTAAGCACATGCAGAGATAGAGCTAAGTGTGATAGTATATGCTTATATTTATTTTTTTCTTTATTAAGGAATTTTTATTCATTTTACATACCAACCACAGATCCTCCTCTCATCCCTCTTCCTGCTCCCCCCCAAGCCTTCCCCACCCACCCCACCCCACCCCCATTCCCTCCTCTGAAAAGATAGGCCTCCCATGGGGAGTCAGCAAAGCCTGGTACATTCAGTTGATATGCTTATATTCCTAACACTTAGGAAGCTGAAAGGATTATAGGTTCAAGGAAGCCTGAGCTACATAGTGAAACTTGTCTTGAAACAACAGCTTAGAGTAAGAATAAAAACTATCCTAGTGAAGGATGCAAAATAACTAAAATCACTCTAGGGAGTGAGCATGTTTAAATAACACTGAGAAATATATCTTTGTTGGCATGTAGAAACCTTAAAAATGAATTGTAATCAAGGGTTGCTTTATGAGTAATAGTATCTATTGAGGATTAGTTTTGGTCTATGGTATAAGAAGGGACACCATCCATCATGGCTCACATGATATCCACATCCCAAAAGTAGAAGGATCAGTGCTCAAGAGCTCATGCTTCTGTGGCTTTCTCCTGCTTCCCTTTCTAGTCCATTCAAGACACCAGCCAGTGGGGTGCCACCCACATTCATGGTGGGTCTTCTCTCTCCAGTTAGAGCTCTAGAAACCTTGTCCCAATCACGAGCAGTGCTGTGTCTACTGGGTGATCCCATGCACAGCCAAGTTGGCAATGAAGTTTTATCATCATAAATGTGAAATTAGAATAACAGAAAGATGACTATAGGATTTAGATGTCTAACTAGTTTAAATGAGTGCTTGCATGCCTGGTGTGGTGACTCTTAGAAAGAACTACATATTGGATCACATTGCTGATGTCTACCTAGCTATGTGATTTTTGGCTCTTTGCCCTGATGTTCTTCAGTTATGTTGATACCCAGATTTAATTTTCTTCTTCCCCAAGGTTATCTCTCTCTGTAGAGTATCATATTAATTTCTCTTTTTAAATAATTTCTAAGAGAGTATAATTTTTACTGAACCGGGGAGAGGTATAAACTGAACCTATGATCAATTTATATATAAATAACAATTGTTACTTCACTTCTTTGAAGACACTAATTTTTTATCTAATATTTTCATCAAAATTCGGAGGTGGCAATTTTGTTTTATAAGCAACAATATTTGCTCCCTCACCGTGGTGTCCTTAGCGTAGTGGAGAGTTGAAAGTACCGTTATACAGAATGATTCTGACCTTCTTCTTCAGGGCTGAGAGATCACAGAGAGCAGGATGCACAGGGCCCGCGATCAGTTCCCAGTGGAGCTAATTGATAAGGAACATATTTTATGAATGAAGTTACAAGATAAAAACTGAGACTAATGAAATACCCCAATGACTCCGAAGTAATTAAGGAAGGCATTTCATACACTACCTCTAATTAGACTCTGAGGCTGAGAATTTGCAATTGACTCTATATTCTCTAGTGGTACTGACCCCTTGTTTAATCCAAAAGCAGCTGAGGGTATTCATAACAAAGGAAAGGAATTGCTACTTTCTAGGGTGACAATGAGCCATTTGGGGGAGGATAGGGTGGATAATGGATAATTAAAACCATAGCTGGTTTAGTAGAGTCTGTATGTTTTTTAAACACTTCTTTAGCCAAACATTTTCACAAAATTTTTTTTAAATAGTTTTTGCAACACAAAACCTTTTTAGCTTTGAAAAAAGATGATGAAAAAATAAGGTTATAAACCTTTTAAAAATACATCTACAAACTCTTTCCTCTTGTTAGTATTTTCAACTTTGGAGTGTAATCTTGTAGTTTCCTTTAAAATCATTCTTTCTATACAATACACCATTTCAAGCTTGCAATGGTCTTACCTATTGGATAGTGCCTACTCTTCAATTCCTAGATGTTTTTTCATATTCTGCCTCCTTTGTATTATCTCATGGGATTCTAACTATTTCTCAAAGGCATGATAACACCATTACAGACAAGAAACGTAAATGGGCTTTCAGTCTGTGGGTATTTGTTGAGTAGAGTGCACACTCTAGAAATAATAAGAAAGTAGATTTGCCCAGGTAGCTTTGGTTTAGTATCTCACTGTCTATTTTCAGAAATGAAACACACACACACACACACACACACACACACACACACACACACACACACACGGTGAAACTAACAGCATAAGACGGAATCTATTATGTATGTAACTGTGTACCAGACTTTATCTTGTAGGCATTTGAGGGAAATGACCAAGGCCTGTCTCTGGAGTGGGAGGAAAAATACAGTACTATGTAAAAAACATCTTGGATTTGGACAACTAGAAGGGGAAATGGTGGGCAGCAAGCTGAGTGAATAGTCTAGAAAGGAATTTGCTACCTGCTGTGTGTGCCCAAATGAGAAATGGGCCATTGTCTCTATTGTGAGTTCTGTGGGAAACTAAGCCAAGATCAAATGCAATGATTTTACTTTCCATAAACCCAGGCCATTTTGCTGGGTCATGAATAATTAGAGGTGGCAGCGTGGAATCATTTAAAATAACTTTAATTTTTTATTAAAAGAATATCTTCCCTAAAATGAAGTCATCAGTCAGGAACTCTAGATAATATTTACTTCAAATTTCCTCCAAATGAAAGAGCCATCGGTTGGATGATTGGAGTTAAAAAAAAAAAAAAAAAGAAAAACATAAACCCGTCAACAGGGTATGTAATATTTTCTTTAATATGCTTCTTTCTATGTAGAGAGGTTCCATATCTCTCTTACATTCCCAGAGGCTTTTGAAATCTATAAAAGTTTGGAAAATTTTGGCTTTTGGCAATCGTTGCCCGGTGAATAAGCAGGCACAGAGGCACAGCCAAGAGTGTCTCACCTACTGTGTCTACTGTGGTTCTTCATGGGTGAACTGATGCGTGCAAGAACTCTGGGGGAATGGGGAGCTGGTCAATGAGCCCCAGCATACAGTGCTCAGCTAATCCTAATCCCAGCATCAGTTACAAGGGCATATTAGTTCCTTGTTTATCGTTGTGACAAAGACCTGTTAGAGAACAACTTATAAAAGAGAAGTTCAAGGGTGCTTGGCCAGCGTGGTGAAAAAGACAGAGCAGCCAGGAATGGAGACAGCTGGCCATGCTGCATCCGCATTTCAAAAGCAAGAGCCATTGATAGGAATCACTCAGCTTCCTTCTTCCTCTTCAGTCCATCTGGAACCCCAGTTCATGGTGTGATGCTGCTCACGTGTAGGGCGGGGGACTTCCCACCTTGATTAGCTTAATCTAGGTAATCCCTCAAGGCAAGTCCAGAGTTTTGTTTCCATGGTGATTGTAAATCTTGTCAAGTAGACAATCAAGATTAACTCTTTACATGTGACCTGTTAGTCTGTCAGGAGGGTGTAAATTAAATTTCCCACACTTTTAATACTCTTCTGAAAATGAAACTAAAGGATAAAATTATGAGACCATGTGGCTAAGCTTACACAGCTCAGAAGATACCCCAAGTAGCATTAGATCAGTGGGTCACTGACACAGTCATTTCTATCACTCTTGACTTCACTCCACAGTTTTTGGGAGGCGTTTTTTACTTCGGATTCAAACATTTGCTCCCTAATGAGCAGAAGCTGTTCAAAATAACACACTGATTTAGAGTTTTCTCTGACTTATTTTTTAATGTGATATATGAGAATCTCTTTTCTCCTCACATCTTTCAGAAGTGGTGCCAATAATGTGGGGGGCAATAAATTATTCAAAGTGGGAGAAGCGATATAACAAACAGGAAAGCTAGCAGTTTATTAAAGATAGCTGTGCACAAGTGCACATTGGCCAGCGATGCCGGCAACAAATCAGGAATGATATATGACCTTTCTCACATGCCTGCAACATTTAATATCTCTGAAAGACATTAAAGATGCCAAATATTTAGACCATGATCCGAAAGGCAGAGGAAATTCACTATCTCTGTTTACAAATAGGCTGGGAGCTTGGTTACAATTACCTGTGCCTGCCTTTTCCTAAAGGGTAAACATCCTTCACAGATTTGTTTGCTAGTGTACTTTGCTTTGCAAAATAGTTCTGATCCCGGGGTGCTGTTTGTTAATCCAAAGCCACTTTACCATAAACTTGAATTATCATTTCAGAGGCAGTTATACTTCATTTATGTTCAATTTCCAGTTCATGTAGGCGCCTGTCATTTACATTTATTTGTTGCCTTCTTGCTGCCCCGTGTTTAATATTGAATGATTTATAAGTAGCTATTTTAAAAGCATTGAAGAAACTGTTTCCTTCTAAGCAGGTGATAGGGGCATTTTTTTTTTTTTTTTTTTTTTTTTAGAGAATATCATTTTCTTAATTCTTCTGCTTTCTGAGTTAGATTTGGGCTTAGCTTATTTTCTTATTTCATTTTATCATGAAAATTTAAACATAAAATGATGGACAAAATAATGTAAGAAACTCATGTACCTACCACTCATCCTCAACAATGATTAGTCATAATCATTGTGGTTTAACTACACCCCTTATGGCTTTATTATAATCGAAAGCAAACATCAGACACCCTTCTATTTCCATTATCCATAAAATTCATTGCAATTGTGAATCATGGCATTTAAATATATAATTATTACTTTTAATTTCATGTGGGGCCATTTCAGAGTATAATATTACCCACTATCAGCATTACTTACATTTCCAAATTACATTTGAAAAAATTTGTTTGAACCAGAATCTGTATTATGTTGTCCATTCTGTTACTAATTTCTTGATGTTCTTTTTGAGACTATTTTAACAATTTCTCTTCTATCTCTTGTTCATTTCTACTTCCTTTGATTTCTATTTCACTTTTACTCCTATTTTATTTGGGAAAAGCTATGTTGTTTGTCCTGTAGAGTTCTCGCGGTCTATATTTTAGCATTGGAATCTATGTAGTGTGTTTTAACATTGTGCTTAGTCAGGTGGCTTATAAACAGATATTCAGGTACAGAGTCTTAAATGGATCAAGTTTCATTTTCTGACAAGAATATTTGCTACTGTTGTACCCTGCTTCCACCAGGAAGTTAAATGTCCGCTTATGACTATGGTCTTAGCAGTTCTAGCTGCCTGTTCCTACATCCACTATTTTATTAAATTGTGGGGAAAACAGCGGTGTTAAGGTTTCGTGTATATAAAAAGGGTAGAGTAAACATTTGGATTCCCTTGACTATCTTGTTTTCAGTATGAGGAATTCTTCTCCAGTAGCCTCTGAGGTGACAAATAAAAGCTTTTTCCTGGGACTCATAGATTTAAACTATTTCATCTATTTCAATGAATTGTGGTTATAATTCTTAATGACAACCGAACTGTGTCATTATCACCAGCAAGATCTTCTTTAAGTTGGCTCCTTAGCAATCTGGATGTGACACAGGCAGCTTTTGAGTTTTTTTTTTTTTCTTTCCTGGTTTTATAAAGCATTCCAGGTTCCCACCCACCCACCCCCATACTTGGAATCAGTGATATTTCAAGTTCTCTGGAGACCACGATCCAGACATTAGGAGTATTTAGTGGTAGGGAGGGAATTTATTATTGCTTGTAGCCTTTTGTAGTGAACTGAATTAGAGATTTCTTTCAAGAAATGATTTGCTGTTTATTCATTCTAAGTTTCAATTCAGAAATGCCAGACTGACTTGAATTTGTCATTTTTACACTATATCCTCTTAGCCCTGTAGCCACCTTCATTTTAAAATTTCAAGTATGGAAAAAGCGATATTCACAGTCATAGTTCAGCACCTCCAAGAATACATTCTCAGAATGCTCATTCTCTTGGGGTACAAAATTAAATAATAGATGATTATTGGTGGCATAAAGTATTTTAATGCATTAAGCCAAGAAACTCACACAAGTCCCATCATAGGGTACCAGAATATTGGTGGAAATATTAAGGCAACTCCACATAGTTAAAAGGGAGGTTTATTTTGTGGGGTAACTTACAAGTAAAGGGCTAGGTTATAGGGTCCAGGAGAGGTGAGGTGCAGTCCAGCGGTGTTCTCTGGAGAACTCTGCTCGGTTTACCTCCAATGTCCGGGATCCAGGATCCAAGAGAGCCAATACATCTGGATCTCAGGTCTTAAGGGCACCTGTCTCAGCCCTGCCTCATAGGTGTGATGGTTACCAGAAGCCTCAGTGGCAGTAGTGCCATCAGATCAAAGCTGGAACAGCTACCCACTACATCTCCCCCTTTTGTCTGAATAAGGAAGTTCTAACCTAGTACAAAACTATGTACAATAGGAATGATTATCAAATATTGTCCAGGAGGAATAACAGATAATGACCTAGACAAGATGGAACTACAATCAACGTGAACAATATCAAACAAAAGACACATACTAAAATCCAGAGAAGTCTGGAGCAGGGGTAAATGGCAAGTTACAGAGATCATTCTAAAGGTGCCCTATCCTGAAGAACCTGAATCTAATACTTAATATGTTCTAGCTAATATAGAAGATTGTAACTCACTGTTAAGTCTTCCATCCTATCAAAGACCTGAGAAGGAGTATAATAATACCTGAGAAATGGGAGAAGGATGTAAGCAACTTCTGGGAGTCTTGCGAGAGTAGACAGATACACCTGGCAGCCTGGACAGTCACCTAATGTTTCTCAGCATTGTTGGTGCATTCAAATTGGCTACAGGCCTAGAGTATCTGACAGACCATTTTTAGAAGCAGGAATTCTGAAAGACCATCTTACCCTGTCTTGGCAGAGTTCAGTAGTTGCTTCCCTTGTGTCCAGAAAGGACAGCATTCATACTGTTAGCAGTCGAGGCAAGGGCAGTTCTTTGCCCAGTAGGCCATTTTGTGCCAAGTAGAAGACAAACTTCCAAATGGAAATGTCTTAGAAGCACAACATTTTCTTGGGATCAGATTGGTGCTGCCAGGAGCAATTGTGTCTCACATCAACAGATTCTAAGTTGTTTAAATGCCATGTTCTCTAGGTCCATGAAGTGTTTGAAGATTACCTGTCCATCTAACCTATGTATCTGTAAGTCTAGATAACCTAACCAACATAACTATAGAGATGATAAAAATAGGTGACTATAAATCTATAAGTCTTATCTACCTGAATAACCCAAGGACTAAGGCTTCAGGTAAACAAGGTATTCAGTCTGTAGGCAAATATACAGTAAAAGGACAATGACTTCAAAATTGTGACAATACACAAAATATCTTTAACAGAGGTAGGAATGTATAGTGCAATATGCAATATGACAGTAATCCTAAATATATATCAATATACAAAATATTCTAAGCAGAGGTAGAACATACATACAATATGACAGATATAAATTTACATTTGTATCAATATACAAAATATTTCAAATAAGAATAGAAATATATGTACATTACAACAAATATAATTCTGTATTTGTTTCAACATACAAATGATCTTAAACAGGAATATAAAAATAGTTTCCATTTGTATCAATATACAAGAATCCATAGCAGTGCAAATTATCTAAGGCTGCTATTTTATTAAATTTGTTTACTAGTATATATGATAATCTACCATAATATCTTATACCTATCCATTGTGGACATTGCTCGGTATGCTGTAAATGTGTTTTTCTGATTTGGTTGATAAATAAAATGCTAATTGGCTAGTAGCCAGGCAGGAAGTATAGTATAGGCAGGACAAGCAGAGAGGATGATTCTGGGAACAGGAAGGCAGAGTCAGGAGTCGCCAGTGAGACACAGAAAAAAACAAGATGTAAAAGTGCCAGTAAGCCACAAGCCACATGACAACTTATAGATGAACAGAAATGGGTTAATTTAAGATGTAAAACTAGATAGCAAGAAGCCTGCCATAGCCGTACAGTTTATAAGTAATCTAAGTCTCTGTGTGTTTACTTGGGTCTGAGTGGATGCAGGAGCTTGATGGACACAGGAAAACTCCAGCTATACCACACTTTAGTGGATTCATCACTCATGGGATGGGCATCTTCTCTTCTGTCATAGAGCTTATCTTTCAAAAATGCATACTATTTTATTAACTTAGAGAATTTCATGCAATGTGCTTTGACTGTTCTCATGCTTACTATTCCCTTAAATCCTTCTAGATCCACCTTCACCTTAGCCTCCAGCTTTGTGTTTTGTCTTTTATTTTTAATCATCTACCTAGTGCTTCTCAGATATTTACGGGTTTGTGGCCATCTACTGGTTTGACAGACCTACCAGGGACTACACTGTTAAAGAAAACCAAGTCTCCTAAATTCAGAATGTCAATAACTTCTTAGTTAGGGATGCTGACTCATGAGGCATCTGTCCCCTCTCCATGCTGGAATGTTGACTGGCTAGATTTTGTGTAGACACCTACAGTTCCTGTGAGTTTATGAGTGGAACAATCTTGGCATGTTCCAAAGACAATTTTACTCCAACTTCTGGCTCTTATAATACTTCTTTTTCTTCTTCTTCTCCTCCTCCTCCTCCTTCTTCTTTTTCTTGCCTTTTCTTTCCTTTTTTTGGGGTGTTTTTCGAGACAGGGTTTCTCTGTGTAGCTTTGGAGCCTGTCCTGGATCTCACTTTGTAGACCAGGCTGGACTCGAACTCACAGAGGTCCTCCTGGCTCTGCCTCCTGAGTGCTGGGATTAAAGGCATGCACCACCACCACCTGGCCTTCTTTTTCTTTTCTAGACAGGGTTTCTCTGTGTAGTCCTGGCTATGTAGATCAGGCTGAGCTTGAACTCACAGAGATCCACCTGCCTCTGCCTCCTGAGTGCTGGGGTTAAAAACATGCAACACCACAGCATGGCTCTGATCTCTCTCTGTGATGGTTCCTTAGCCTTGCAGGAGGTGGTGGTAGTGGTGACATAAGTGTGACCATTTGTGACCAACACTTATTCTCTGTACTTGAACCATTTGAGGGTTTTGATGTTAACTCCTGTATACTGCACAAAGAAACTTCTCTAATGCAGTCTGAGAGACATACTAACTTAGGAGTATACTAATATGGAGGTAATTCTGATTCTCTGATTCTCTACAATTAGCAAAAGAAGAGTAAGCTTCCTTCCTGGGACTTATGAGCTTCTCAGCCTTTGGTTGTTGGCTCTATTTGCAGTCTCAGGCATGTGTTTCTTCTAGTGAAGTAGACATGAAATCCACTCAGAAAATGGTTAGATATCATCATACTCTTCATGCCACTATTGCATCCATGGGCATATCTTGCTATGTGGGTCATTATTGAAGTACAGAGGTTCACAGCTGGAAAAGGCTGTTGACTGTTTTTCTCCAACAGGCTGCATAACAGTTTCCATTGCTTTGAAAGCTAAGCACCTGGAAGAAAGCTTCCTAGTCAGCACCAACTGGACTTCTCTATATTCTATAATCAGAATGTGTGTTGTCCTCATCAACGAATCTTACCATTGAGTTCTGATGGACTGTCAATAGCCATAGCAATAGCCTGGGTTGTTTTGGGGCCTCCAGGATTCTCTTGACCAAGAACTTGAGGAAAATGATTCCCATAGGTGGCACTGGGCTTTTTATTTGGGAACCTATATCCTCTGGGAAGATAATTATCCTCTGTGTAGGGTAATTTCTATTTCTCCCTTCCTATTACCTGTGTTTCCCTATCCTTTCCCTAGTTTCTTGGATTCCATGGTGACTCCAAGTTAAACATAGAAATTTGTGTATAAGTCAGAACATATGACATTAGACTTTTTGTGTCTGGGTTACCTCATGCACATAGTATAATGTTTTCCAGCTCCAATTTACCAAAAAAAATTCACTTTTCTTACATATGAATAAAATTCCATTGTGTATAGGTACCAGATTTTCATGTATCCATTCATCAGCTGGTGGATATCTTGGCTGTTTCTAGTTCTAGCTTTTGTGAAGAGAGCGGGGATGAGCATGAATGAGCATGTCTGTGTTGTGGGAACAGTTAGACTAGCAGTGTTTGATTTCTGCTTCTATTTGCTTGGAATATTTCATCCATCCTTTCATCCTAAGGTAATGTTTACCTTTTCCTGTAAAAAGAGAGGGGGAAAAGATTCTGTTTTTAATCCAATATACTATTCTGTGTATTTTAATGACGAATTGAATAAATTTAAACCATTGATACTTACAGATATTATGGAAAATCATGCAATGATTTTTGTAGTATTTGGGGCTTTCTTAGTATTCCTTTGTTAAATGAGTGGTGTAATATAGCTAAATTTTTCCTCCTTTAGTCTCTTGAGTTTGTTTGTTTGTCTTCAAGCTGAAGTATTCCTTTCATTATTGTCTGTAGGGCTGGCATGGTGGCCACACATTCTTTTAGCTTGTTTTTATTAAGAATGTTTTTCTTTCACCTTTAATTATGACAGACTTTGTTGGACTTTTTGGTTTTTCAGAATCTAAGCCTTTCTTGATTTTATTGTTTGGAATGAAAAATCATTAGTTATTGTAATGGGACTATCTTTGTATATGACTTGACCTTCTCCTCTAAAACTTATATATTTGCTTTGTACATTTGGTGTTTTAACTATAATATGATATGGGAAGTTTCTTTTTTAGTACTGCTTGGTGTCCTGTGTGGCTCTTGTATGTGACTGGCCTTCTCTTTCTCTATTTTTGGGAGATTTTTTTTCATCCTTTTTATTAAAAATATTTTCTATGCCTTTTACGTGAAATTCTTCTTCTTATTGTATTCCTGTACATAGGTTTTGCATTTTTACCGAGTCCCAAAGTTTTATTGTGCCCAGTTCATACATTTTAGTGTATTTTGTCACTGGCTCTGAATAAATGGTTTAATTCCTCTGTCTTGTATTTATCCCCTGATGAGTATGAATAATCTGAAAATCTTATTGTCTAGTTCCCACATGATCCATTCTGTTGGTGATAACTATAGTTGGACTTTCTTTGGACCACCAGCTCCTGAATAGTGACACAGAGACTTTTTATTAATTATGAAAACTTGGCCTTAGCTTAGACTTGTTCCCAACTAGCTCTTAAAACTTAAATTAACCCATTTTTATTAATCACATTTTACCATGTGGCTCATTACCTCTCCTCAGTACCATATATCAGACTTCTTCCTCATCTGGATGGTCAGTCTCCTGCCTCAGATTCTTTTTCAGAGTAACTAGTCCTTGTGTCAAGCATACAGACATACAGGAAGAAGTCAGTATTAATTCTTGACCCTGATGTAAGGTACATAAAAACTGAAGAATTATTCTTTGCTTTCAGATCAGCTAAATTTTTTTAAATGAATGTATGCATGTGAGCGTGCATGTTTGCCCATCTATGTGTGTACGTGGGTTAGTGTGTGTGCGTGTGTGCTGTGGGGGAGTGTGTGGAGGTTGGAGGCAACCTCAGGTGTCACTCTCAGGAATGCTATCTACTTCCTTTAAGACAGGGTTGCTCATTGGGTTTTAGTTCAGCAATTATGGTGGACACCTGGTCAGGGAGACCCAGAAACCTTCCTGTCTCTGTCCAGTGGCAGGATTGTAAGCACGTACCACACCCCTGACTTTTAAATATGTGTTCTGGGGTTAAACTCAGGTTCTCAGGATGGCAAAAGAAGCAAGCACCTTTGTGACTAAGCCATCTCCTGGTCCATTAGCTGGTAGCTTTATCATTGAGGTATATGCTTTTATTAAAACCCAGGGATTTCTTTCTATCAATTTTACTATGTATATTGCAACAAAATGCACATATTTCAAGCATGGATTTTGATGCATTTTGTTAAATTTGATCCCACTTTCCTGACCCCCAGCCTTCTTCACTCATTCCCAGTTCACCACAGATTTTACTTCTGTCAGGGTAAGTTAGTTTATATGCTCTAGAACTTGATGTAGATGAAATTTTCTCTTTCTTTGTCCTTGCTTCCTATACTCACCTGCAGTCACATCTATCACATTGGAGTATATCAGTGGTTCTTTTCTGAGCTGGGTCGTCCTCTACTTAAAGGGTACATCACAGTTCATATATCTGTCGAGGTGTTTATGGTCATTTAATATTGCTTCTCATTTGCAACCATAAATAAAGTGAAGGTGAATTGTTAATGTGTTAACTTTTGAATGGATGTGTACTTTTATTTCTCTTTAGAAAAAAAGCAGACTGTGTTAGTTGTGTTGTTACATGCAGAGCAAGACCCTGAAGCGCTGAACCGCTTTTTCAGCCCCACAAGTATGCTTTTCAGAAGTCCTTGCTCGTGCTGTGGCTTGTCATTTCATTGTCTCCAGACTCTCTTGTTGAAAGAAAATTTATAAATTTGTAGATGTCATTTGGCTGATATTGTCATTTTAAGCTTCTGTGTTTTGTATTCTACTTAAGAAGATTTTGCTAAACCTGAAGCTGGAAAGAGCTTCTACTGTTAATTCTTGGAGAGTTTTCAAATTCATATTTTATACATATTTATTGTATATTATATTATATATATATTATTTCAAGTTGTGATGAATTAGTTTCAAAGATTTAGAATTTATATTTAGGTTTATCATCAGTTTTGAGTTAATATTTGCATTCAGTGAAGGTTTCAATGGAAATCCACTTTTTTCCTTTCTATCGCATATTAATATCTAGTCCCAGCAAAAATGTATGAATGTACATAAGTTTCATTGGTATTTCTACTGTATTCTTTTGTAATATTTCTCCAACACCGCATAATCTTTTCGATTATTTTATTTATCTTTATTTTCTCAATATTTTTATTTATTGTTTGAACATTTCATCCAGTTATACAGTGTGTTTTGATCTGTCCATCCATCCCACAAAGTCTTTATTACATCAATTTATAAAAATTAATTTAAAGATTAATTTTACAATTTCTATAAAGAAAGAAAAATCTATTGTAATTTTTGACTAGGTTTACCTAGTTCATGAAATTGTTTAGAATTGAGATCTTAACAATAAGGAATTTTAGGTCATTGAAAATAGTATAGCTTTCATTTATTTAGGGCTTATTAAATATCTCTCAGGAATGTGTGATAGTTTTATTATACAGGTTTTATCAATATTTTGATAAAAATTACTCTAACTATTCCATACTTCATGTGCATACATGCATACACATTTCATTCACATGTGTAGCTATACACACACACACACACACACACACACACACACACACAAAGACACACATACAGATTTTCAGTAGTTTCTTGTTCATATTTTTAAAAAAAACTATTTCTGTAAGTTGATATTTTATCTTCTTTTATAAACATAGACCATAGGATTTTCCATTTTAGGTTAATATAATGAATTATATTAAAGTTTTTTATGTTAAACTGGTTTTGCTTTTATAGGGTTAGCCACACATTATCACAAGGCCTTCTGATTACATATGGTTGAATCTGTTTCACATTTTAAGAAATAGTTATATCTGTGTCCATAAAGGATATTTATATAAATTTACCTTTCATTGGGCAGTTTATAAATAATGGAAATTTATTCGGACAGTTTAGAAGATTGGAAAGTTGAAAATTAATCAGCCAGTAGGATTCAATGTCTGGTGAGGCCTTATTTTCTGCAATAAAGATATCCTTTTCCATGCATCCTCAAATTTTGGAAAAGAAAGAGAGAAATTCTATGTCTGTACCTGGTAGAAGAAAGAGAAATTTCAAACAGGCTCTCAGATCCCCCGTTATGTAGACACCAATTCTGTTACCAAGTGGTAGACTCTCGTAATCTAATTACCCCCTAACAGCTTTAATTTGTACTCTTGCATTTGGGAATTAAGCTTCGGAAACATTTCAAAGGAACATGAACATCCAAACTATAGCACATTTTCTCACTTGCATTATTCTGACAAAAAAGTCTTATCTTTTAGTTTGTTCTTTTGTATCTAATTTGACATTTTTAATGTTGCCGCTTTTAGAATTTTTTTCTCAGTTTTCATTGATTCTAAGCGATTTGTTTATGATTCTCTTGGCATAGGAACATTTCTTGTGCTTAGGATTCACCAAAGCTTAGATTTCAGCTTTAGGCTTTCTTCAGTTTCACAATATTTTTGTTGCTATTTCTTCACATTTTAAAAACACACTTATTTTGTTTTTAATTGTGTGTGTGTGTATGTGTGTGCATTTGCATATGTGAGTGCAGTGTTCAAGGTATCCAAAAAGGGCATTGGATTCTCTGAAGCTGGAGTTATGTATGGGCTGTTGTGAGCCACCAGACATAGATACTGGGATTCTGAACTCAGGTCCTCTGGAAGAGCAGTAACTGCTCTTATCTGTGAGACCATCTCTCTAACCTCCATTAAAAATTGCCTTAATTTCTTAAATTGTACTTATTTATTTGTGTGTATGTGTGTGACTGTGTCATGTTGTATGTGTGTGTGTGTGCGCACATGTATACACATGTTGGAAAATAATATGTTTTCTTGTTTTTTTTTTTGTAGTATTGGGGATTAAATCTGTAGCCTTGTGCGTTCTAGGCAAATACTCTACCACTGAGGCTCATTCCTACTCCTAATATTAAATCATTCTTTATCCTTCCAAATGAAACTGTTGCTTCTGATGCTTTGCTTTTCATTTTAAAATTCCTGGACTGGCAATATGGTTCAGTGGGTAAGGGCAGCTTGACAGCATCAAACCTCATGACCTAAATTCCATTCCTGAGACCTACATAGTGGAAAGAAAGAGCAGAATCCCATGAGTTGGCCTCTGACCTCCACATGGCATACTCCTACTTGTGTGCATGTACACACACACACACACACACACACACACACACACAAATGTAATGAAAATTTCTATGTGATTGTTCTCTTATAATTCCCATATATTTGTTTATTTATCATAGACACATTTTCCTTCAACTTTTGGACTTACTTACAATAATGACTTCAGATGCTTTCTTTGCTATTGCCACATATGGATTATTTCAAGATTAAGATGAAATTAGAGACAGCCAACACATATGCAGTGAATGTATGCTACAGTATTCTCCTTGTGTGTCACAGTAATTCAGTCAAATTCATGAGGGCTAGGATGTAGGTGGTGGCAATGACCTCAGTGAACTGGAGGGCCTGGTGGTCAGCTATCCTGACTTCTTCACAGCTTGAAGGTGAATAATTAGTCTTCCAAAATAAAATTGGACTTTCCCGATATTACAGTCTCCTTCAGTAGGACTTTAATGGACAAAGAGCTGCTATGTATTATCAGAAAATATATCTGCCTCTGCTATCCCTATGTCATTGGCAGAAAATGACCAATAGTGAAAAATACCCCAATGAAACCCTCAGCTAAGAAGTACTCAAATAGGAAGTTTTGAAAGGTAATGAGGATTCAGACACCTTAAAATTGTAAGATTGTGAGATCCAGTGGAACAGGAAGTTTACTGTAAGATTGTCCTCTAAAAAAATTACAGAAGCTATACCCATGGATTCTCATCAACCTGGCTGCCTAAACATGACCTGAACAAAGATGACAGCAATCTACATGCTAATGTGGACAAGGGAAAACTCAAGAGATTTCAACCCCACATAAAGAACTACAGGTGGCTACGAAATGCTGAGAATAGGAGAAATAGTCTTTCCCGTGTGTGTGTGTGTGTGTGTGTGTGTGTGTGTGTGAGAGAGAGAGAGAGAGAGAGAGAGAGAGAGAGAGAGAGAAAGAGAGAGACAGACTTGTGACAGCATTTAAAGGAAAAGAGGTAATGAATTTTAAAGAGAGTGGAGTAGAGAGTGCATGAGAGGGTTTGAAAGAAGAAAGAGGAAGAGGAAAATGATGTAATTATATTGTAATCTCCAACAAGTAAAAACAGAAAATATTAGCATTATAGGCTGAAAAAAATGGTGCTATGATGATGTTCTTGGTGACAGCTGTGAAGGAAAAGTTCAATGAAATAATAGAGCAAATAAGTAGATGAAGAAAAGAAACAAAAGGAGGCAGAAATATCGTTCTATGGCACTGCTGTGAAATTGGATTTCTCAAGTTTAAAAGGTCAAGTCCGATGCAAAACTTATGGAAATTGAAAATAAGTAGATGAAAGAATAAGCAGGAAACGCTAGGTTACATTGGAGACAGCTATTGAAACACATCATAATTTTCATATAGTTGGTGTCCAGTTCTGGAAGGGTGCTGGAAACAGTGTGGAAGTGAGTGTGTCTGATACAGGATGTAGCTGACTTGGAATTGAAGAAAGATGGAGTGCTATTCAGATTACATCCCATTGACCAAGGAGGAGACTGGACATGCTGAAGGGTTCTCCCCAACTCCGTTGATGCTAGGTGCGTTCAGCATCTGTAGTTATGCTGGTTTTCATTTTCTTTTCTTCTTTATCTCATTAAAAACATATTTTCAGGATCTCTTCTGATAGCTTCATCACTGAACTTAACAAGCTGACCCTGAAATTTCAAAGGAAGAAAAAAAATGTGATTAATTTTGTTTTGTATTTTCCTGTTTCCTCAAATGTCTAGTAATTTTTCATGGTTTCCTGAATATCATGGATGAAGTATTGTAGAAACCCTGGATTCTTCTAAAATTATTGAGGAACGGTTATTTTCATTCAAGCTGGTAGTTAATTTTGTTACATTGTTTTTTTTTTTAAATAAATTATTTATTTTTTTTTGGTTTTTCGAGACAGGGTTTCTCTGTGTAGTGTTGCGCCTTTCCTGGAACTCACTCTGTAGTCCAGGCTGGCCTCGAACTCACAGAGATCCGCCTGGCTCTGCCTCCTGAGTGCTGTGATTAAAGGCGTGCGCCACCACCGCCCAGCCTAAAAATAAATTATTATATCTTGGAAAATATATATCCCCATATCCCCAAATATATTTAAGTATATTATAAATTATTATAGCTTGCAATGTATAGATATTCCCAAATATATATCTATTATAAATTATTATAACTTGAAAAATATTTATATACTCCCAAATTCATGTATTTGAATTTAATTTTCAATGTGCTGGCATTTGGAGATGAAGCCTTTGGGAGGTAATTATGTCATGAGGATGTAGTCCTCATGTGGGATAACTGTGCTTACAAGAGGAAACCAGGGGACTAAGCAGCATGCACAGCTCTCTATTATGTGAGGATATGGTGAGAAGTTCACATACAATGCAGAAGAGATCACTCCTTAGAACCAGAACACAGTTATCTGAAGACTCATTGTAGCTGTAAACTTTTTCCTGGTCCTGCCCAGCTCCCTCAGCCCTGGGGTTCTGTAGCCACTCAAACCCAAATGAACACACAGAGGCTTATATTATTTTTAAACTATGGCCATGGCAGGCTTCTTGTTAGCTAGCTCTTATATCTTAAATAAACTTATTTATGTAAATCTATACCTTGCCATGTGGCTTGTGGCTTACTGGTACTTTATATCTTGCTTCTCCTGGCAGCGGCTAGCAGCGCCTCCTCTCTCTCTTTCTTTCTCCTTCCTCCCTCTCTAGTTAGAATGTCCTGCCTAACCTTATTCTGCCTCACCATTTGCCAAACAGCTTTATTTATCAACCAATCAGATCAATACATATTCACAGCATACAGAACGATATCATCCGTCAACTCATCTCTTATATTAACTCTGAGGAATGTAAGGCAAAAACATGTTTTTGATAAGTAACCTAATCTAAAGCACTTGGTGTCAAAACCCCAAATGTCTGAAACATTGGTTAGATCCAAACTCTATGTCCCAGCTGATGAGAAGCTGACAGGATGTCTCTTACTTCTGTGATCTGTTTTTTTCTTCCCAGGAATTTCCCCTAGGTAATGACTCTCCAGCCTCCAGCATGGATGTGATCAAATTTAGAAAATGAGGAAAACCACTCTGATTTGGCAAATATCTATTACCTAGATCTGTGCATCTCAGTCTCCCATTAATTATTGCAGCCTCTCTGGGTTGGAGCCTTGTCATAGGTAGATCTAAAAGCTCAGACAGTTACAATGCATAGCCAAAGTTGAAAACCTGTGGCTTCAAGCCATCCCTGAGAAATCTGGATGGAACAATTTCAGAACACAAAACTGCAGTGTAGATTCGTAGATTCATCTTTCACACAATCAAAGCCTAGAAGTCAACCTTCCTTTCTCCACCTAAAGGAAAAGTAGTATAAGCAAACCCCAACCACTTCTTTGCTCTGTCAGAGAACCAAGATCGCTGAGCCAAATACCACTCTGGAATGTGGGGAAAGGAATGTATCAGAAACCATGACTGAAGTCAACTCACCTGGAGCTGAAGCTGTTGGGCAAGAACAATCAGGAATGCTTTGATGTACTAATGTTGACCTAACCCTGGAGTGTAGTTGTAGGCTAGTATGGGAAGGCGTCACTTCTGCAGACAGCCAGACTAGATGAAACAGCGAGTTAGGGTTCAATGAGAGACCCTGCTTCAGTGTATTAGATGAAAAGCAATTGAGAATACCTAGCATCAACCTTTGAGCTTTACATGTGCTTGCATACACACATGTGCAAATGGGCACAAACATACACACACACACACAAGAATATAAAAACTAGGAACGTATGAAAGGGGAATGCTTGTTACCATGAGATATTGTTTCCTGAGTATCTATTAGTCTGGGGCAAATGCCCTTTTCTGTTTTAAATCTGTGCTATGTTGGAGTAAGAAAAAATCTAAGAGAAGTAGTAAGTGCTCAGAGCTTAAGAGGAACACACTCCTTACAAATTCATGTTTAGTTTAGCTTTGTTTTCAACCCACTGTCTGATACTCACACTGTGCTTAAAACTTGTCTTGAAACACAGCAAACTTAACACTACCCATCAAAACAGAAGTAGATGCTAGGCTTTTCACATCCATGTCTGGAAATTCTTGAAGGTCCAGTGTATAATAAACTGATTTATTGATTATAGGACTTTCTTTCTTTCTTTCTTTCTTTCTTTCTTTCTTTCTTTCTTTCTTTCTTTCTTTCTTTCTTTCTTTCTTTCTTTCAAGTTTTGGTAATTTGGAAACTAGGTTGCACCTTTACATTCTGGCAAGAAGAACTAGGAAGTGTCAATGCAAAGGAATAAATAGTGATAACATTTTGCAAATCAAAATAGCTCTCTATTGAGAGTGACTTAATTTAATTTGTATATTAGTTAAATAATTCTCATTGGTAGAATTATACCTTAATTTAAAATTGTTAACATGAACCCCCAGTGATGTCTCTTAATGCCTTTGAAAGATCATTTTCTGAGAAGACTGCATTGAAAACATTGAGTGTGACAGATTTTTCACTAATTGCCAGGAAGTGCAATGTAAGGCAGCGCAAATGGTTGAATCTCTCAAAACAGATCTTACCATCTGGATGATGATGGGCTGATGCGGCAGTGGCCGAATTATGCAGAATTCTCACTCAGATCCTAAAGAAATCTTCCAGGTCACTCAGAAACAAAGATGCTTAATTTCTAGCAATACATAGCACATCCAGAAAACTCAGTAAGTTTGGCTAGATAGTCAATGCATTTAAAAGTGTATGCCTTAAATCTATTCAGTTGAGAAACAAAAGTGGTCTCTAGTAGGGGATGTGTTATCGTGGCGATAGGTATAAAGATGGACATTCCACTGGAATGATAAATAACAATAAGAGTTTTGCTAATACCATACAAGAAGGGTTCCAAAGAAGTTTTGTAGATGGTAGATAATTGTTATGGAAACTAATTTATTCAGGATGCAAATAGAAGGTAAAAACCTGTAAGAGTGACCCAGAAGACAACCGGGGTGGAGTGAGTGTTGAAGGGTGCTCAGGTCTTGGTAGATTGAAAACTTATGAAGGCAGACAATCTTCAAGTTATAGCTTCTTCCTGCACTCTTTCAGTCTGTGATGAAGTCTTCCATACATATGCAATAAAGAAAGATTTGGATAATTTGAAGGGAAAAAAAAAACCCTGATGTCTCTTAAGGAATATGAATGTTAGTATTTAAGGTCATGGATGAGCACATGCCTGTGTGTCCTGGTCTCCCTGCAAAATTAAAGGCTTACCTTCTGTGTCAGAGGGAAGAACTTAGCAAAACATTTTAGACATCATAAATCCACACTATTCTGTTCAACTGAGCTGGCCTCTATCCTTCAGGCTTGCATCTTGCTCATATCCCAGACCAGTATCTGCAGGACATTCACCCTGTGCAGAAGACCCAAAGCTGGCTGCAGTTACAAGGAGAGTGCTCCGCTTGAGGGAAAGGATTTCATAAACATTTCCTACTTCATGGGGTGGGACCAAAAGTGTATTGTATGTGCTTTTGTAGAAAATAAAAGTGGTATAGGAAAGACATTGCCACAGTACTTTTTGATACAGGTATTCTAAAGGCATACTCAGGAAACACACACACACACACACACACACACACACACACACACACATCTCAAAGAGACCACTTTACTTTACACATCCCTTTTGGAGATACTCTCAGAATCAGCATAGCCTACTTTTTAAGCATTTCATTCGTCAGCTTTTTGTTATTAAAAAAAAAATAAGTGTTCAATTTGCTTAAAGTGCCTCAGGGAGAATACGATCAAATTCACTGATGGCAGCAACACTGAATAAAAATGGACAGGGACAGAAATATCGGGGCCTATTAAAATGGACCCATGGATACAAAGCACTCTTGGCTGTACATGTTGACATATCCAAAGATTAGTGAAATTAAACCAGAGATGATCATAGCCTAATTAAGAATAGACCTTGCAAGCCATGGTTTTGCAGCCTAAAGGACTGAATAGTATAGGGATCTAAGCCAAAAACTTCATAGTTGGGCATGTTTCTGAATAGCCATTTTGACTCTGTGTATTATCTGAAGACATTTTTCCTTAATGAGTTGCCAGGAAAGGACTGGCCCTTTCATTCACATGTGAAGATGTTACCTCAAACACATAAGTCTAAATTATTTTAGGGTTCCTCTTGAGAGTGGACCCAACTCTGCCTTAGATGGGGAAGAGGAGGTGATGAACATTCAGGGCTTCCTACAGGCCCTTCCATTAGCACACAAATAAGCATTTATCTGTCACACTACCCAGAAATTTAAGCATGACAACTTCTTCAATAAGGCAGCCATGGGATGAAGTGCTAAAAGGTACACAAAGCAGAATCTTTGGTACTGTGAAGTTGGGGAGCCATGCCCAAGGAAATCCAGAGGCTTCATGAGAATTCTAGTTTTCACAAATGAGCTGTCATGTCAAAGGATAGTGGTGTTTATTTGGTTCTTTGGAATCAGGGCCATTAAAGAGGGAAATCAAGGGGACATAGTTCTGCAGGAGGTAAGGACACTCTGATGACATTTATTTGAAGATGTCCAGTAACTGTGGATGTACTTATCTTCCTGGGGGTGATGAACATTGGGGTTCACTGGGGATCTTCTAGGATTTGACACCAAGAGAAGGTGGTATGATATCTTGAAGTCTCAGCCATGAAGCTCTCATTTATTCTTTGTTTTCAATATAAAAGTACCTGTCAAACATTTCCAACAAATGGTGCTAGGAAACTGGACGTCTGTAGTAGGGAGAATAATTAACAAGGAAAGAAGGAAGGAAAGAGGGAAGAAAAAGTGGGAAGAGTCTTGACCTAAGTTTTTTGCTTTATAAAACTTAATTCAGAGTGTGGCTGGTCATATGACTCATTGGCCCTGGCCACCACGTCTGACTACCCAAATTCCATCTCTGGAACCCCCATGTTGGAAAAATAGAACTAATCTATGGAAGCTGTCCTTTGACCTCCATGTGTTCGCCTTGATATTTGCACAGCAACTACACCTCCCTCCACATAGACCTCACAAAAATAATAAAGAAACAAGTGTAAAAATAAACCTTTAAGTTTAAATGAATTGTAGACTTAAATATATCACATAACACTCTACTTTAAAATATTAAAAAAACATTAAAATCAATTGACTCTAATGACTTTAGACTTTTAGACTTGGCACAGAAATAGAATCTATAAGAGAATATGTTGATTTTTTTTTCAAAAATTAAAAAAAAAAGGTTGTGTAAGTGATCCTGTTAATCTGATGCAAAACAAACTACAAACTCTGAAGAAGCATTTACAAGCCACATGTCCAACAAAGGACCAATATGTGAATTGCATAAATAATTCTCAAACTCAACAGTGATAAAATAGAAACAAATTAACACGTTACAATATGGACAAAAGAGACAAGAGCACAGACAGGTAATGGATAAAAGTTAAAAAGTTAAAAAGCTCAAGAGTTCAGAGCAATAAAAAAACCTTATCCTTCATTGCCGCTGATGTTCTCCTCAGCCGGAGAACTACTTCCTGTGTGTCTGTCTTCTTATAGAGTTTCTGTTCTGCCTTCTCATTGGTTATAAACCCAACCACATGACCTCCTCATCAGTGCCCATCTATACAGACCTCCAGATCTTCTATGGTTGGTATTGAGATTAAAGGCATGTGTCTCCATGCTGGTAGTATCCTTGAACACACAGAGATCTGCCTGTCATGTGATTGGGATTAAGGGCGTGTGCTACCACTGCCAGACTTCTGCTATGGCTTGCTATTAGCTCTGATCCCCAGGCAACATTATTTATTAACATACAAATAAAATCACATTTCAGTACAAATTAAATATCACCATATAAGAACATGGAAAGGTGTCTAGCACTCACATCGTCTCACAGAGACTGAAATGGCAAGCATGGCGCCTGCTGGGTCTACACCAGGTCCCTGAGTGTATGTTATAGCTGTTAGCTTGATGTTTCTGTAGGACTCCTAACTGTGGGAGCGGGTGTGTCTCTGACTCTTTTGCCTGCTCTTGAGACTCTTTTCCTCCTATTGGGTTGACTTGTCCAGTCTGGACATGGGAGCTTTTGCCTTGTCTTACTGCATCTTACTTTGTCCTATTTAGTGGTTGTCTCTTGAAGGCCTGCTTTTTTTTTTCTTTGAAGAGGAAATAGAGGAGAAGTAGATCTTGGGGAAAGGGGAGGTGGAAGGGGGGTTGGGAGAAGTGGATGGAGGGGAAACTGTGGTCAGGATGAATTTATGAGAGAAGAATCTATTTTCAATAATAATAATTAAAAAAGATATCCAGCAATTTTAGCCACTAGGAAAGGACAAATTAAAATCTAAATGAGACACCCCTACACATGGTAAAATAGCTAAAGTCTATTTAAAAATAGCAGTGACAGCAGAAAAGCCGGCAATGATATGGGAAAACTTGGTGACTCATATATAGCTTGTGGCAGTATAAAGTGGGTTGCTCACTCAGGAATACAGTTTGGTTGTTTCTTATGAAACTGAGCATGCAGCTACCATCTGGCCCAGAAAGTGTTCTCATGGGCAACTGTCCCCCAAGAAATCAAACCTTCTGTTAATGCCTGTCCAGGGAAGTATTTAGCCATTTAATTTGTTATGGTCAAAATGTGGAAATAACTCAGTTATCTTTCTCCAAGTGAATGACTAAACTGTGGTGCATGAATCTCATAGACTGTATCTCACAAATGAAAGTGAGCATGTTCTTACTACTTCAGACAACTTGGGTGCATCCCTAGAGGCTTGTGCTTAGTGGGAAACCAAGTCCTGAAAGGTCCTATACTAAGATCACTTTGTTCATTTTGAAAATGATAAGATTATAGAAACAGAGAACAGATCCATGCTTACTACATCCATGAATGAGGGTTATGTGAGGGAAACAGGAAAGGGACTTGGCTGCAAAAGGTCAACAAAAGGGATCCTTGTGGTGATAAAAATACTCCATAGTTTTACCATTTCAGTGACACTACCCTGGTAATGCTTTCATTAGGGGAAGCTAGGCACAGGGCATGAGGGGTTTCTGTGTATAATTTTTTAAATCTGCAGGTGAAGTTAAAGTATATTAAAACTAAATTTCTAATTAACACACCTCCAATAGCTCATAATAATTAAACAAGTCAATGTATCATCTCTTTTTAAAATTTCAAACGACATAGCTAGGTGATTGAGATCTTGAGAGGAATTGGGGCTGAGGAACGGTTTGGACTTGATTTTCTAGCTATGGAAAGATTTTGGAGTATTTTATAAAGAGAAATTACATGTTCTGTCTTGCATTTAAGGGAAGTCACAGTTTTCCTCTGATATGTACGTGATGTGGGGTTTTGTTTAGAATGTATGCAGGGAGATAGGAAGGGGTAAGAGGAACCAGAAGGCGATTGGAATCAACAGAGACAATGACTGGCTTTTTTTGAGCTCAGACAAGGGAGAAGAGCATTAAAAATTTTGTCCAGGCGTCTTCAGTCACTAATGCTTGCTGCAGTTCTAGTCATTGGTGAGCAACTGTGAAGACTTAGAGGCTGCTGGAATAAGAGCCTGACTGACTCCCCAAGTCTCCATCATCTCCCCTTTCTGCCATCTTTCTATTGTGGAGACTGTGCTCCAGAATGTTGAAGGTACCAGCCCAACAGGAAAATCTCAGCTTTCCAGCTCTATCAATGTTTGCTCTCAAGTAAATATAATGGTAATTAAGACTGCTCTAGAGCTGGGCGGTGGTGGCGCACGCCTTTAATCCCAGCTCTCGGGAGGCAGAGACAGGTGGATCTCTTTGAGTTCGAGGCCAGCCTGGTCTACAGAGCGAGTTCCAGGACAGGTACCAAAGCTACACAGAGAAACCCTGTCTCAAAAAAACAAAAGAAAAATAAAATAAAATAAAATAAAATAAAAGACTGCTCTAAAAGAGTTCTATTTCTTGACTTCTCAAAGACACTGAGCATAATCCTTCCCCTTTGGGTAGAGGTAGCAAAAGGTTCTACCTAGCAACAATCCACTTGACTACACTATGTGCTTCTGTGTATTGGGGATTACAGGATGTGTCGTAATCAATCTCAGATACCACAGGTCTCTGACCCAAAGCACAGGTCTATGGCAAATGCACTATGAAATAGATCCACATGTATTTTTTGGTGCTTTGACCCTTCAAGATCTGTGGTTTTACACAATCTTTCCTGTGGACTCCCAGTGGGAGACAGATCCTAGAGATGGCAAACAGAAGGGTGTGTAAATGCAAAAACCATGGCCTTCTCCTGGTCCCCCGTTCAAGAGTTTCTCAGAATCTGTAGATATTCTTCAGGACATTTCCTGTGATAGGGTGGGGTGGGGGGATAATTCTGAGTTTCTTAACCTTGTTTTAACCATCTTCTCCAAACAACATTGCCACGCTGGAAAGAGAAAGATGCACGTTTCAAATTCCCCTTTCTCTGAAGCCCTCACTACAATTTCCTGAAAGTTTTCAGAAAACTGCAAGGTCTGTGATGGCAACAGTTCCCCGTAGCAGCTGGTCTCCTGGGCATTTGTTCCCAGTGCCGACTAAGCACATGAACTTGAGGCAGTGTACTTAGTGTACTTCCTACCACTGTGTAGGAACTGGCTAGACTGGGGGATGGGCTCTGCTTAGTAAGTGCAATTGCCTTCCTGCACAACCTGCCTCTATTAGCACCTTCCTGGGAGGAGAGAAGCAGCACCATAAAAAACATACCACCCAAGTTGTCATATGAACATTTCCTTTTCACAGAAGAGACCTGAGGGAGTAATTAAATTTCTCTGATGGCCTATCTTCTTTAAAGGTTGTTTTCTTTTATTTTTTTCTTCTATAAACACAGAATAACCCTTGGTTTTTTTTAATGAAATGCTAGAAGATCCTGTATGTGTTTTCAGATGAGTATTTTTTTTCCTCTTTGTGTACATCTGTCTTACTGTTTCTCTGAGTCTACTCAAGGGATATCTCTGACTCTCAGAAGACACTTCCTGATGGCAAGCGCTGGGCTAGGTTTGGCCATGAGAGATGAAGCTTTTTCCAGGGACATGTTGTTTTTGTTTGTACGTCTGCTTGACAAGATATGGATGAGAAATTAAATCTGGCCAAGGGGTAGATACTGGAGCTTATGTGGTGGGTGGAGGGGGCATATGGAGGGACCAGGGATAGGGAGAAAAGGCTGGCCAGGATGTAGCCCCAAGGTGATAAATGAAGGTCTGGAAATTTGCCAAAGCAGATCATTGTGGCATAATCAGCAGAAAAGAGGCACCAGCAGCTGATGAAATATGATCTTAAGGGAAAACTCAAATCCAGTTATTAATGGAGAGAACGAGCCAGTCTGGGCTTGAGAAGTGATTTGAAGTAGAGAGGCATGAATAGACATAGTGATTAGATAATGTCAGTTCCTTCCTTGCTGCCCAGAGAGGATGTGAGGGAGAGCTGAGCTATAGACACACTAGCTTCCTGGTTGTTGCTATCACATTCAGTATGGAAAGAAGAGCCCGGATGCACAGACTGGCCCATCTGTGCCTTGGCAGATGGGATGGGAGTTGCCCAAGTGAAGAGCACAGTATGATTTAAGATTGGCTCTAAAGGATATTATACTTGGGGTAGTTCAAATACAATTACATTAATATGGCCGTCTCAGATTTTTAACTGAATGAACAGTTTCTGAATTGATTTTATTGTTTAAAATCATGCTAGTTAATGGCTTTTTAAAATAAAATTGCCTTTGGCTGACTTAAATATCAGTAGAAGATTAAAAAATTAATTTGATTGTATTTTAAGCCCCAAATCAAGGTTTCTATAAAATTGGACATATCCCATTTCCTCCTTTTTAAAATGACTTATTTTTGACCATTTGATGAGCCCAAAGCAAACCAAATTATAAATGGGTTCTGCTAAATCTTAGCTCAAACCACAGGAAAATCTTCTATTTGCTGTGAACTATTGGATAAGTTGTTAAGTTCCCCAGTTTCTTCAGCAGAAAAATAAATGAAGATAAAACATCTCTCTTGTAAACCTGTTGTGAAGATTCTTACAAAGTTATTAATATAGTTCTTGGCCTATGGCAGACTCTTAGTAAGAATTTACTACATATTTTTATTATGTGTATGTGCATACATATAGGTCGGATAGTTCTTTGGGAGTATGCCTTAAATGTTGAAAGGCATGTATAGAAAGATAGGACATTATGAGTGAAATCAACAAAGGGCAAGTATACAGAGGACATGATTGGTCAACAGGATAGATCTGGGAATGCCTTTTTAAAGAGTATTAATACTGATCACTAAGACAATAAAGGAAAAGATTATGCAAATTTTCATGTCATGAGTTTGGAGTTTATTTTCCAAGTTATCTGTTGGCAGTCTTTCTCTGTTCTAAAGCTATCTAGCAAATAGTTTAGGGTTCAGGACCATTTACTTTGTGTCATCATTACTCATTGATGCTCTGGGCGCATGTAAGCAGCTGTAGACACCATTAAACCAACAGACGTGGAGGTGTTGTGGTAGAAGTTTATTTATAAAAGCAGACCAGTGGGCCTAATTTCATGTAAGAGTTTGCTAATTAATAATATAGGTGGTAGAGATCAAGTATAGAATTATTTTTTATCCTTAAGTTTCCTTCCTGCCTAGCTGGTTATAGCATACCCTTATAATAGGTTTAATTAAGTCATTTAATAAATATTTAAGTAACTGCTATCATTAAGCTACTATTGCTAATTTCCAGAGAAATAGCTGTTCCTTGCTTTCAGGAGTTCATGTTTTGGTGCAATGAGAGACCTATATCTGTTACTGTACTCTCATGCAAACAATATTCTACATAAACTACATTCAGCAAAGTTTAATGTGGTACTCCTAGATTTTTCACACTGAGAGACTCTTCATGGCACAGTATATCTAGCTATCAGCAAGATATTTGACAAAGTATTCCCTGATGTTACCAGGGACTTGATGAAGCGTGTGACTGGGTGATGATATGTCCCAGTGTTCTGCAACCTGGATGAATGACAGTACTCAATGAAAGCTGATTGATTGATCACTGGCAGCCTGGAGAGCAATTTCCAGTGACCTAGAAGGCCATGTCCTTGCCTCTGTGCTACCTATCGCTTCCATCGATGACTGAGATGAGAACATGGAAAGCATGCTGATCAAATTTGCAGATGATATAAAGCGAAGAGAGAGAGAGACGGCCAACACAGCCAAACTCTAAAATGATTTTGACAGGCTGGAACAACAGCCCCAGTCTAACAAGAAAAGGCATAATAGGGATAAATGGAAGGTCTTGCACTTGGGTTCAAAAGTCAAACTGTGTATGAGGTGGGGAGGAAATGGCTAAACAGCAGCATTTGGGGAAAAGCCTTAGAGATTCCACTGAGAGAGGCCTAGTGGGAGTTCACCATATGATGTGAAGGGCAAAGCTGCCTTAGCACACCAGTTACATTGCCATGAAGGCTGTGCCCAGGGTAAGGGAGGAGGCAATGTCACTGCAACAGGTAAAGATCAGGTTGTATACTCATGTGGTTGGGATTCCCCAGGGCCATACGTAGACTCAGTCTTGGTCAAGGCAAAAGCCTCCACGTGTGAGTAAGAAACTTAAGAGCATTGGGATTGATGAAGAAAATTCAGGTAATGAGCATTTTACACAGGGAGCTCACTGTAGGGGAGACACAAAAGCCACTCCTTGAAAGAGCCTCTTCCTCTCTAGCAACATTCTGATCCCCTGTGAGGTCTCAAGGATGAGCTGGTGCTTCATAAAATGGACATCCTCTGGGCTAAATGATGCTCCAAGGGCCCCATTCCAGCAGATCCTAAAAATCACCTTTGTTTTGTTTGATTTCCACAGCAGTGCTGTCCATGAGGTAGAGTAAAATATGTATCTCTCTAATAATCAAAATATGGTAAGTGAGCAGAAGGATGTGTCTGCTTGCTCGCTGAGAAGCTTAGAATAGAGAGGGCAACTGAGGACTCCCCAAGGAATTAAGCTGACCTAGATCCTTAGAGAACTGTCAGGGAGTAAAATTTGAGAAATGGAGAAGTCAATTAAAAATCTCTGGTTAACTTTGTGAAATCCATTTTCATGCAGCATTGTTGCTACAAATCTTTTTAAAATATGTTTTTGCATTTCTCAGCAACACAAATGAATGAATGAGGTATGATTAGATATTAAATCTCTAATATATTTCCCTCATTTGTAGAGTGAGGCCTGACCATGGCCAGTCTGATTTAGTCTGATCTCACCCTATCTCAACACATTAACAGCAATGTTACCACCTCTTCAGTTCAGGAACTTGGAGACTCATTCAGTTGCTTCTGGAATTTGACATTAATACTGTCTCTTATGTTGGTATATTTTGTCTTTTTACTCCACACTGCTCTATCTTCAGTATATCTAACGTGTTTATTATATTGATATGATAAGACACCATGACCAAGGCAACTTATGGACCAATGGTAGTTTATTTAGGTCTTACAGCTTCAGAGTGTTAGAGTCCAGGGCAGTCATGGCAGGGAGCATGGCAGCAGGTAGGCAGGCATGGTGCTAGAGCAATAGCTGAGAGCTCACGTCTTGAGACATAACCACAAGGCAGAGAAAGAGAGACACTGGGCATAGTGTGAGTCTTTTGAAACCTCAAAGCCCACCCCCGTGACATACCACTTCCACCAACACCTCCTAATCCTTCCCAAACAGTTCCACCAACCAAGAACCAAGTATTCAAACATATAAGACCCTGGGGATCATTATCATTACAACCACACTTCTCCAACTCCCCAAATTTTCATGAGGGCACCACCTGATACTGTAGAAGAACACACTGTTTTTATCATACAGAAATGCTTTCTTATAGTAAATGGCTGGCAATTTGCTGTGTCTTCCTTGTAAGCCCCAGGGGTGATGAACCATGAAACTAATTTATTCCTTTCTCTATCTCCAGTATTTAGTTTAATGCCTTGCACAAAATAAGTGTTTGATATATTTGTTAAATTCAACTTATTCATGAAAGATAGTAAGAACTTCAAGGATATCATTTTAGCTATCCCAATGTGCACTTATGATAGTGTGAGAGAGTTCCATTCTAAGGATATGAAATTCAGCTGGATGTTCATCAATTGATGAATAAGAACATAAATAATAATATTCAGTCATAGAAAGTATATATTTTGCAGCAGCATGGATGGAAACAGAGGTCTTTATTTTTAAGTAAAATTTTAGGTACAGAATGGCAAATATTTCAAGTTTTCACTTATATGCACATGCTAAAAGGCTGATTACAAACAAATAAAGAATAAGATATCAGTTACCAGAGTGAGGGGAAAGTGTTGGGGGGTGTGGATAAAGAATAGATTTTAGATAGATAGGGGAGTTCGGAGTCATAGGAGCAAAGACTTTTAATATTCTGTAAAAGAATAAGATCATGACAGTTACTAACAATTAGCTGAATATTTCAAATAGCTAGAAGAGAGGATTTTGATTGTTTCCAACACACAAAAAAGATGTATGTGTGAGGTTATGGACTTGCCGATTGTCCCAATGAGATTCTTACAATTGCAGTGTCATACCATAAAATAAATGTAGAAATAATTATTTGTAATTAAAATTAAAAATATATTCAGAAGAAAAGGAATTCTATTGCTTACCTTAGAGCTTTAGGCAAGATTTGACTGGACTGGCTCCTTTCCCTAGTGTCTTATTGATTGGGAAATAGATGTCCATTTAAATCCACTAAGTACACATTACTGCAACTCTACAGGACTTTCAAAACTCTGTAGAAGGCAAAACCTCCAAGTGCCATGCAGAAATTATTTCTAAGTTTTATGAAAGCCTGTTGCTCCTTAGTAGCATTGTTCAACATTAGTATTCATGTCAAGCAGAGCATCCTCCTGCCCCACTAAATGATTCAAAAACAACTAACAAAGAAACCAAAAGGCAACCCACAATAATTCTCCTCTTGCAGACAATATGGAGCCATTATTCATTTAATAGTATAAACATTACTCTCCATCCCAGGGTTACTAACTTCTAGGTCTTTAATGGACTTCACATTGTACTTAAGGGATTAAGAGACAAGTTTGTAATTGATTCTCTTTGTTGGGGAAAATAAAGAAGATGAGTATTTACCTGGTCATGGGTTATGTTACTGATGGAATGTAAAAAGGCTCTCAAGGGTTACAGCTATAGTATAGTTTCTTCCCTTCATCTCAGAGGCGCATTTGCGATTAGTTCCTAGAAAACATATCTACAAGAATAGGTTCTTTTAGTGAGTGTTGAGTTACAAATCACATTTTTCACTAAATTACTCACTTGCTCAGTTGAAGCCAACACATTTCTCTGTGCACCTACTATGTGCTGGACATCTTGGAATCGCTAGAGAAACAGGATGTGTGCAGTGTAGAACAGCATAAAAGTCAATTCTAATCTTTGGTGGAATGATGTAGAAGAATAAGTATTGAATGCATATTAATACACACAAATAAGAAATTCAAAATTGCAACGACTGTCAAAATAAAAAAGAAAGAATATTGACAAAATAGAAGACTGTAGAGTTGGGAGGGACTTGGAGAAAGAAGGCGATATGATTAATTCTTCAGAAACAGCAGATCTTTTATTGGTTTTCCGTTGCCAAAATGTATAAATTATACTCCTGACATGTTTCTCTATCCTTATCATTGTGTGATGCCTATTCTTGATTGTCTACTTGACTAAATCTGGATTTAACTAAAACCCAAATGACTGGGAACATTTGTGAGGGATTTTTTTCCCCAGTTAAATCATTTGATGTGGGAAGAGCCACGTTTAATCCATATCTTTGAGATGGGAAGATCCACCTTTCATCTGGACCACACAGCTGGCAGCCTATGTAAGGTATACGGAAGAAGGAAGATCCACACTGGGATGTCAGCTGCTGCTGTTATTATACAGGTTTTGCTTAGGCAATCACATTTTCAAAATGCCATGATATCACTACATGTCATATATAGAAGATACTATCTTGTAACAGAAGTCCTGGTCTTAGGCTCTTATAATCTCTCTGCACCCCCCTTCTGTGATGATCCTTGAGTCTTAGGTGTTGATACTGTTTTATAAATGTATCACCTGAGCTTGGACACCCTATGGTCAGATTTCACTGCATTTTGACCAGTTGTAGATTTCTACAATTGTCTCCATCTGATGGAAGAAGGAAATTATTTGACAAGGGGTAAAAACTATATTTATCTGTGAATGCAGCAATAAGTATTTAGAATGCAGTTGGGAATTATACGGATTTAAGAATGTGACAGGAATGGATTATTCTCCAGGATCCATGGCCTTCCCAGCTACAGGTAGTTAGCGAAGTGTAAGAACAAGGCATGATTTCCATCTTACTGAGTCGGCCCTAAGTCTGATAAATCTGCTGTTGGTTACCCATGAGATGTAAGTGCCACTCTTACACCCTTCAGTATATCTTGCCATGTTGGTCATTGGTGTGCTTTATAGGCTTGATAGCTGGGTATGACTTTTAGTTGATTTCTCCCCTGGCAGCTTGCAGAACAGCTTTAGATGCTATGAGAGATAGTCCTTAGGGAAGTGACTTCCAGATTAGTACAAACTCTGATTCCTCTAAATCCTGTGTCAGAAATATGTGGTATCTTCAGAAAAAGGATATTACCTTCAAGTTCTGGGAGGCAACCCAGATCCTATTTTTTTTGGAGTCACTTGGAATACTCTGACCAACAATTTGAAGGGGGATTACTCATACCTAGAACTGGGATTTTGATAAATAGTCTGTGGTCCTTAGAGAGAGTATTATCACCCCAGTGGCATGAATTCATTTAAATTATTTATACATTCATACACATACTCATATACATTATATATGTATTTTAAGTAAACATAGAATAATGGTCCCCTATGGCAATGCAAATTTAAAGTAACAATAATTTGGTTGGTGATGAAAGAAACTCATAATTATAATCAAACATGCTATGGGTTGTGTTCTATGAGTATGCATTTTACTACCTATCATTCTCATTGGTTACCTTTAATGACTTGAAATGAACATCAGGGATGCTCTGTTTCCTGGGACTTAAGCAGAAGACTAGCCCTATGCTTATGAGTACACAGGGTAGAGTGACATCTTATGTTATTATGGTGGGCAGTATGCTGTATATGAAATGAGAGGAGTTAGTGGAACCCAAGAATAGTCCTTTGTGATTTATCGTTATGTCTGTTCCAAAAGGCCATTGTTGATTGTGAGAAACATCTCTTGATGTCAGGGTATGGGGCAACCACTGCAAGAAGATGAACATAGGTAGTCAAAATGGTGCCTATTAACAGCAAAGGAACAAAGGAAATGGCTGATAAAAAAGACAGCTATGGGATCTGACAAGAGAAAAAACAGGAGGTGTGTGTGTGTGTGTGTGTGTGTGTGTGTGTGTGTGTGTGTGTGTGTGGTGTGTGTGTGTCTGCCAGAACAATTCAATAATGTCTGAGAAAGGCTTGGATTTATTGAGAATGAAGCAGGCAAGCTCGGGGCCATTCGTTCGGGTTCGGCCCTTATAAATGATTTGGAGGACTTTGTAGCGTGGTAAGTAAGCATAATGGTTTTTGTATTGAACTGTAGCACCCTCAGCCAACTTGAAAGAACCAAGATTCTCTAGAATTCAATTTACTTTGCATTAACGGAGATCTGATGCTCGTCTGCACTAACTGCTTCTTTTATCTGAGCTGCTAAAGAGTCACATGGTTTAGGAAGAAAATTAAGAGATTTCACATTTGTTGCTCTAAGCAAAATCATTTTGTTATCTACTTTAATGAGAGTGTGGATGAGTTTTCCTGTTTTAATAATCACTGTCTTAAACTTCTCTTCCATGAAGGCAATATCAACAAAAACTCTCTAGAGGTTTTATCGTTATACAATTAGTTTTTCTCTCTCTACCACTTGAAATTCTTGAAATTATTTTTAAAATATAAAGAGGCACTTTCTTTTCCTGAGCTCTCTGGGCACATATAAGGGAAATGGACATTACAGCATTGCTTTGAGAAGCTGAGTGACATAAGCTGTGGTCTTTGTTGTCTGAATTCACAGTTGAGTTGAGTAGTTCTTTATCTTATTTTATTGTTCTATCTGTCCATACAAGATCTCTGGGGTTTTTTGGTGAGTCCTGCAGTCCCTGTGAAGAGAATTCATATGTTCATTCTGCTGGGAGTTCCTAAGAATCAGAAAAATTCATTCTAAAATATCGTGCATCTAGTCATCTCGGTGAATCTAGCTTGTCCGCTTGAAGACAGACAGGTCATAATCTCTGTGGTTCCACATTTTGCATCCAAATCGCCTATTAAGCCCCACTAAATGATGCCTTATCAAACTCCTCCAGACTGGAGGGAGGCAGCCCTATTTCAGACTGAGGTTTAACACCGCATCTATTCTTAATGCATTTATGCATGTATTATTTCTATTCTCTCAGCTTCTAGCGTACTTGAGGAATGCATAATGAAAAAAATTAAACTCAGACAGTTTAAGTAGGCAAGACATATAAGAAGAGATGTCATGTCAAGCACAAATGAAAAGTGAACTATTTGGAATTGTTACAAAAATATCAGGCAGAGTTATACTACTTTAATTGTCTGAGACAATGTATTTAGGACGGAGAGACATTTATCTCACAAATAAATATTAGAATGTAACATTTGAGGTAGGGTGTAATGTGTTATGTCTTTAAGGATAATGTTGCAGAGTATGCTGACATGCATTATCATGGATTTTTTTGATGCCACAACAAAACAAAGCTATAATAAACAATGTTCAGGAGAGATTTCTGCACAAGACTAGTCTGATAGATCTAAGTTGCTTTCAGGTTGTATATTGATAAAAGGATCAATTCAAAAGTGTTAAGAAGAAAGACCTCATAGAACAGAGCCATGTAGGCATTAAAATATGGACCAATGCAACTCTGTGAATCTCTTCTTTCAAAGGGAAGTTACTGCTTATGCTTTCTAATAAGCTGAAACTTTCAGTACAATAATAATTGAGATAATTTGCATTTCCCTGCTTGCTATGGATGTTGAACATTTTTAAATCATTTTCTTAGCCATTTTTATTTCTTAATTTGAGAACCCTCTGTTCAGTTCCATAGCCAATTTTCTCATTGGGCCATTTGTTTTCTTGATTTTTTTTTTAAATTCTTCATACATTCTGTATTTTAATCCTCTTTCAGATGTATAGTTGGCAAAGATTCTCTCTCACTCTATGTGCTTACTATACCCTGCTTTAGGCACCCAGAGATTCCCTGAAACATATGAGAGATTTGAGATAAACAATGGTCCATAGTAAACAAAAGAGAGAAACAAAGACTGCCTAGGTCGATGATACAGAAGGGGGCAGAACACAATAAGTGACCATGTTAAGTTCTTATAGGAGAGATTCCGAAATACACTGGATATGTGCTCCTTGGTCCAATCTCAAGTCAAAGGGGCAGCCCCAGCCACTCCAATGGCCAAGCTGTTCTCTGTAGCTTCAGTGTCACTACTGGGTTCCCTAAGTCAATATGGATGGTAGAATTCTGATGTCATAAAGGCTAGGCAGGAATAGTTTTTAATGGTCAGAAGCAAGCTGGCATAAAATACTAGAATGAGCAGCAAGGTTGGAATGGCAACCAGATGCCTTGGCCTGCAGTAATCTACACCAATCGTTAATAAATAGTCCATATAATCTCAGAGGCAAGATGAAGGTCAGTCAACAGTAGCACACTGATTGACCTAGCTCTCAGAATCCAAGAATCTGTTAAATGAAAGAGGGGCTAAGTATCACTGAAGATGAGACCAGTGATGTCATAGCAAATGTACATGCATTGGTTCCTTCTGTTTTTCCCACAACCACACTTGGCTACTTATATACTTGACAGCATACATTTTTTTAGGGAGCAATTCATAGACTTCAACAAATCTGTTTGATACTATATCTGACCTTTCCCTGGTACTAAGAGCTCAATGCACAGTCATGAGCTGTATACGAGAGTGGTGGTAGAAAGATGTCAAAGGATAATGGAGTTCTGGCTCAAGTCTATCTAAATGGGCCCAATATATCCATGGACACACCCAAATCTTATTTTTCTTAGACTCTGAAACCTTACTAAAGTTCCTTGACCTTCAGAGTAAGAGCAATTATTATTGGAAAGGTCAAGTAGAAGATTGAAACGGCTCACTCCACCTGATAAGACATGCTAGGACCAAGGCAAGGCGATAAGCAAAAGCTATAGCAATTCAGAGATGAAACGAGAGAGGTTAGGTCTATCTTCAAAGACTTAAAAGATACCAGATTTTAGCTCACCATGTGCCTTCATTTAAATAGCAAAAAAAAAAGTCAGAGGCACATCCAGTGGGCTGTTCCCTCTCAGCTGGCAGAAAAAGAAAATAAAACTAGAGGTGTTGTTGCTAAGAAACTAAGTTCAGTCAATCTCCTCTTGAAGAGGTGTGTTCATATCCATGGCTTCCTGGTCCAGCTGATGAATGTAAAGTTAGTCAGAGTGTGCGGTGGGAAGGGAAGGAAAAGGACTAGTTATTGTGGATAGAGAGCAGAGAGCAAGGAGAAGAAAGGACTGAGTGGAGAGTGACCTGGTGATGTAGCTTATATAGGTCATGGTTAGAATTTTAGCTTTAAGAACAATTGCAAAATTATTCAACGAATTTAAGATGCTGTGTGATACAATGAACCTCCTCTCCATGCTTACTTGGGGTACTTTGTGTGGCATGTATTAGACTGACATGTATAGTTGCTGTGTAATTCCTTTATATAAAAATTCGTGTGTGCCTCCTGAGAGTATGGGAGTGGATACATGTGGTCAGAGAAGGTAGGTATGTGGTGGTTTATAAAACACATACATGATTAGGTTTCGTTTCTCTTGCTGAGATGATTTTTTGTCTTTTTTTTTTAATTAAGATTTTTTTATTCATTCCACATACCAACTACAGATTCCCCTTCTAATCCTTCCTCCCGCTCCCCCATAGCCTTCCCTCCAGCCCACCCCCCCATCCCCTCCTCTGAAAAGGTGTGGCCTCTCATGGGGAGTCAGCAAAGCCAGGCACGTTCAGCTGAGGCGTTCTAGCCCCTCCCCCAGCATCAAGGCTGTGTAAGGTGTCCCACCATAGGCAATGGGCTTCAAAAAGCCAGTACATGCACCAGGGATGGATCCTATTCCCACTGTCATACTGAGATTAAGATAGCAGAAGGAAAGGCCCAATTGTAGAGCATCTATGATTGAAGAATGGGACTGTGAATACCATCTGCCCTGTGTTTAGGAAGCAAAGGAGCAGTGTGTTCTGCAAATGATTTTAAATGATGACGAAATTCACTACAGGGGGTCTTCTCTACATTATCACTATGCCCTAGCAAAATTTTAGTTAAAAATTTTGAAATATAGTTTGTATATAGTAATATTTATTGTAGTGCCCTATAAGTTCTCACAAATGTATATACCTGTATGGTGACTACTATAAAATCATGTGTGCATATAGGCACACACATGCATATCTAGATACACCCAAATTATTTGTTATTTAGAGTAGTATGAAATATTAGAATTATATAGTTGATTGTCAAAATTGAGATACAAATATTTCCATCACATTACAATTGATGCTAACAATAGACTATTTTTTTTTTGGTTGTGAGCCTAGCCTTTAACGGCTGAGCCATCTCTCCAGCCCAATGCTAACAATAGACTATTTTTTTTTCTGGAACAATCTTTATTGGTTTATATTCTATAATGTCAGCACTTACTATAAGCTTATCTATGTAACTCTAATGCCTCTATAAAAGTTGTCATTTCTAGACTGAGTACAGTAGGCTAATTTCCAGCTCTCCTGGTTACACAGCTGCCACCCCAGCCCAGGTGTGATTGTAGTCAATATAGTTTCACACACAAGTTCCTAATGCTTCAGGGTTGTATTAATTCATTTGGGGTGTGTTGTATATTTCTGGCCACCATTCTTACCATATTTGGTAACATTTAAACCATGGAGCACTGTAGTTGAAAAGATGAAGAAACAGAACTTGAATAATTTCATTTTCATCTCTCTTTTTGACCCTGTGGAGTTTTTAATTTGTGTTTAAGTTTTTTTTTTTTAAACGGTGGAACAAGTGAAGCTCTAAGAGCAGATTCTGAATAAACAAATGTGAGCAGGATTGTGGTTTATGAATTATATGTGTGAAATGTGGTATTTATGAGTCTCCCATCACATCTACTTGCTAAGTCTTCTCCCAAGTACTGTGAACCTATTGCTTCATGTGAAAGAAAAATTTGAAAATTAAAATGATAAAAAAATGTTCTTCACCCAACTATGAGGGAAGAAAGATTGAGACACTTGCTGTACTGTCTGTTAAAAACAGACACATGAAGGTCAATTTTTGGTTTGACAAGTTGGAAGAATTTTTTTTTTTTTCCAGAGCTGAGGACCGAACCCAGGGCCTTGCGCTTGCTAGGCAAGCGCTCTACCACTGAGCTAAATCCCCAACCCCAAGTTGGAAGAATTTAAGGCTCAAATATAGGCATGGTATTGCTATTTCTCACAGCCACGATTAATATTTATGTATTGTTTTCCTGAATTTTATGAAATATATCAATGCACTTAAAATGATGAAGAAACTGTTTTCCCTTTTATAATATGAAACTAATTAAGTGTGTAATTTAGTATATAAACTAATTTCTAACATATCACATAGTTCACTGAAAATAATTTTTTCTAAGAGTTAGCCATAATCATCTTTATTATTCTTTCTCTTTCATGACAATGATTGAAAAATATATTCCTTTTGATGAGTGCAGTGGGGGGGGTATTGTTTGGTATCAAAGACTCTCTGTATTTCTCTGCCAAAATAATTTCTAAGTTTATAAAGTAGAGGTGAGGGACATTAAAAGGGAATCAAACATTGGTAAAATGACCATATTGTTGGAACATATTGAGCTTGTAGTGCCAAAGAAATAACCAGCAGATGGATGTAAGACCCTGAAGTCCAGAAGAGAAGCTTGGGTTTGACATATAATTTGTTCATTGTTAAGCCAGAGAAAGACATTGCAATAACAAGAAAGGACGTGTTTACGTAGGGAAAATGCACTGCATGGCAACATGATACAACCAAGATGTAAGTCACGAGGCATATTGATATCTGAAAGTAAAGATGAGCTAGCAAAAGGAACTGAGGAGAACTGACCAAAAATACAGAAGGTGGAAAAGGACAAATGAGGTGTAGAGGAGCAAACCCATAGATGTAAGCCTCTGATAAAGGTTACTAGGGGGCCCTGTAAGAACAAAAAGGGATATACACAGGACTGAAGACACAGAAATATTTGCTGATCATGTTGTTGGAGTGCTATGGATGGAGACAAAATTTCAGAATGCTGGAGAACAGAAGACAGGGAGAATCAGTCACAGAGAACAAACAAAATGTTCCACGCCTTTTAGCAGCATTGACTGTAATGGGAAGAAGAGAACCAGTGGAGTAGTAGCTGGGGTTTGCTGACAGCATAGATGCTAGAAGAGAGAGAGAGGCCGAAATGGAGGGTGTGATAGAAAAATCTGGCAGCTTCAGATTCCATTAGTTCCGTATCTGAGAAATCATTGACAAGATCAATGTTGTAATGGTTTTACGTTTGTTCGTTTATTCTGAAACTTTACAGTTCTCAGTTTTATTGCAATAACATAAAAAAAATCCTCAAGTATGACAATTAACACATCTTTGGGGAGGAGGAATCTTAATACTTTGAGGATAATTGGAATTTTGAGTTAGTTTTTGGTGCATATGACAATATTCCATTTTTTTTTCCTTTTCTATGTGGATTTCCATGGTTTCTAACACTCTTTGCTGAAGGCTCTGTCTTTCTGCCTTTCCCGTTCTGTGTTCTTGGTATCCTTCTCAAAGACTGATTGGTAATACGCATCATATGATTTTCTGGGTGCCCTTTTTTATGTACCATTAGTCTACACAACTCAATAGTAATATATAGCATTATATACATAACTCAATGTATATATAGAGTGAGAGAAATTGAAGAATGAGCAAAGCAAGTGAATAGACACTTATCCAGAGAAGACAAACAAATGACCAACATGCTTTTAAAGTAAATCCAATAGCACCTACTCACCAGGAAATATAAATCCATTTATATGGCTTTATCATGTTACAACTATCAGTACTGTTATTTTTTAAAAAGTAATGGCAAGGATAGGGAAGACCCAAGGCATTTGTACATTGCTGGTGGGAATAAAAAATAGTGCATTTTCCATGGTCAAGAATATGGAGACTCTTGTATAAATTAAAAATATGATTACCATGTGATCTAAAAATCTACTTTTGGATATTCATCCAAAGGAATTTAGATCAGTATTTTGGATGATCTTGAATTCCTATTGAACTCTAATGTCCAGAACCATTTACAGTAGTCAAGATGTGGAAAGAATGTACCTGCCTGCTAGACAGATTAACTGATAAACTGTGACACATATATTAATATTACTCAGCCCTAACAAAAAGGAAATTCTGAAATATACAGCATGTATGGGGCTTAAAGAAATTATGGCAGAAGAAATAATCTGTTCACAGAAGGAGAAATGCTACATGAACCCACTAAGATATAGTACCTAAAATTGTTGAATGTGTCAAATAAGAGATTAGAATTGTGGTCCTCAGAGTCTGTACTGAGGAGAAGTAGAGAGCTGCTAAATAATAGACACATGTTCAAGAAATCCACTGTACTATATCATCCCTGTTGTTGACAATACTTTATCATATCCTTGAAACTTTAAGAGGGTTAATATGTTGTGCTCCTATCACAGTAACACACCATAAAAGAAAATCAAACCCAGTAAAACAACAAATAAGTCTGTGGGGAAAAGGGCCTTAATAATTATATGATAATTAGAGGGGGAAGACAAGCTTTGCGAATGTGCAAATAATAACAGTTAAATTAACTACTTCACAGAAGCCTTCCTTTACAACTTTTGTTTTGCTTTGGTAGAATGAAACTTGTTAGTGCCCCCACAGTCCTACTGACAGTTAACCATTGGTTTGAAGTCCATCAAGTCAGAGGAAGTCAGGAAATTAATGATATTATTTTGTACTTGGTAGCATTCATTAATCTTTTCGAGTCATATTGGCCAAGGGCATTATGAAAATCCATGATTGGATCATATAACAAGTATCTAGACCATTGTTTCCTGACGTGATGCCGAGATATCTCATTGCCCATTCTTTTTGTTGTGTGGCTGCAGTATAAAAATTATATCCTTAACTAAATAAGATTACTGATTTTATTTTGAGATATATTAAGTTCTTAGGATTTTACTTCCTCTCCTAGCACCCAGGATCCTAATTTCCTGGGCTAGTCAGGTTCAATGAAATGGCTACAGCTTTAAAAGCCCCATACTGCTGGTAGCACTAAAGAACAAATTATCAATGGAATAGACAGGAATTTATTACTAATCTCCTGTTAAATCATAATAAGTCTTGAAGTATCTCATTTGAATATATCACATCATTGTACCATATTACATTTTTTTTACATATAATGATTTTTATCCTGTTCATAAGAAGATTACAATCTTTCCCTCTGGGTTCATGGCCACCCATCTAGACAGGACATTTCATGGGGTCTTTTATCACTCTCATCTTTCCTTCCTGCTGTCTAGACATAGAAGCAAGTTTAGTTATTTTAGATACACCTGATGAGTTGGTAGAACTGTCCCTTTAGCCAGAGACCTTCTTCATTTCAGAGAGCAAAGATTCCTCACCAATACAGCTTGCTTTATAAGAACTAATGTTGTTTTATAAACATGTATCTTGATAGAAGAGTTTGGTATAACCACTTAGACTTAGTACCTACAATTAAGATTCTAAAATAACAAAAACCTAAGCTAGATGACAATGAATCAGTGGTTTGATGAATAAATAGTTACCACAGGCCTTGGGGCTGATAATAGGTGATATGCCATAGGAAATTATTTGGCAAAACTCATTCATGGAACCCTAGAAAGCAAAGCATGAGCCCATGGATAACTGGCTCTCTGGAAAGTGACTGGCTCAATCCAGAATGTTTTGGTATGTTATCTAGTCCTTGCTGCTTTTAGGAAGGCATAATAAGGAAAATATCAATGGAAGAAAGACTTGGAAAGACTTTTAGTAGTGTCAGGAAGAAAGCAAAAACACTTTAGAATCTCAGGATAATGAAGCATTTGCAAAGAGCCTTTCACAGAAGCCAAGCCAAAGAACACAGCCTCACCAGAAAATCATATAATACTTGTATGTCACCAAGAAAATAATTTCCAGTGTCCATAGAGAAAGAGGTATGGGCTGGATACTCTCTCTGGACCCTAAGGCACCATTTAGAAGGTACATAGGAAAGTATATTGGATGAAGTTTCTTTGAGGAGGGATTGATTGGTGTGCCCTGCAAAACAGACATTAAGTTTTTTAGATAATTGTAGGTCACATAGGGCTAGTTTTCAAAGTTTCCAGGTTTTTAACTTTGTATCAGCTGAAAACTCTGTGAGACAAATATTTAACACCCCCAAGAAAAGCCTATGATTCAGTTTTCAGCTCAGATTTCAGCTGTAGACACGTCAGAGGGAACCTTCTCGAAGACATGGCAGAGAAGTTAGGACACAGTGGGCAGAGACATTCATTGTAGAGAGCAGGGTGTGAAGAACCTGCGGACTTCCTCCATAGCTAGAGCTATGAGATTCCTTATTTCTCAAGAACCAGGATTTATTCTCTGTTCAAGTCAGGTTTGGATTTGCAGGTCTCTCCTGAGAAACTCCAGGGTTTCTCTGTTCTTCTTCCACAGTAACATGCTGTGAAGGGGAAATGCATCTTTCTGTGCAGACAGAAAGATGCCATCCCAGAAGAGCATATCTGGACCCAGGTGAGGACTGTAGCTCACAAGAGGTTTGGGTGGAAGAAGTAGCCCAGAGGGAGCAGGGTGTCCTTTCCTTTTAGTGAAAGTGCTGTATGGTAAAAGGAGTGCAATTTGTTCGGCATGCCCGAGGGACAAGCTGAATCTAAGTTACTACCTATGTTTACTTTCAACCTTCCTTCTCTTTTAGCTATAGGCTCACTAACTAGGAGACTTCATTTCTAAACTTTCTTGGAAACGCATAGTCACGTTACTAAATTCCCATCAGTAGGATGCCAGGATTAGTACTGTATATCATCTCTGTCATCTTGTCATAGACTTCCGTCTGGACCTGCCCCACTCCCCATTTTTCTTTCTCTCTCCATGTAAAGGGACAACTTGGAAAGCCATGTAAACAATAATTTGAAGACAGTGTGCCATCTAACTAGCTTGGATGCCTAGGTGGCTTCAAGAAAAGGAGGCCAGTTATTCATTGCAGAGGGTTATAGGAGAGATAGAAAAAAAGATGCTTACCTTGTTTCAATCAATGATTTTGATGTCTTTTGACATAGAGTTAGAAAATAAGGGGCCTTTAGTCCTTATTGTAATTTAAATTAATATTGTATAAGTCTCAATCACTAATGCTATATAACATTTTGAAGGGAATAGATACTGGAGTCTGTACCTAAAGAAGCCAGATGTAAAGGAAACATTAAGTACACTTTCAAAGAGGAAAGATAAAAGAGTTAGAGACAGACAGAACTTATTTTATAAAGAGATAATTGCACATATATAATAATTAATATAAATATATTAAATATAATATATTTAATTTTTCATTACCAGAAACAGGGATACATGTAATCAGTGGGTAGCTTACTGAGAAAAAAAGAGCAATTTTTATATTTTTACTTTTTAATATGTTTGTCTGATATCTGGATCCTGAGAGCAATTGGGTTACCCAGAATTATTCTTTTCAAAATGCTGAAAGACATGGATTGAAAGATGTGTTCCAAGATCAAAAAAGTTTGGGGAATACTGCGTAAACCAAGCTGAATAGACTACTCACAGGAGGCTTCTTGTGCTTTTCTATATGGAAATCTAAAAGAACGTCTCTAAGAGAGAACTCTTTCCCCATAGAATGAAACTGATATTCTGCATAATTTTATACAAGTCTGTTTAAACATGATAGTGAAGTCATACTCATACTGAGTTAAAAATATCTATCATGTTAATTTGACCCTCCTCTCAGAATTCTTGTGGGCTCATTTCCATGTGCCCTAGATGACAATACTCTTTTTGACTGATGTCTTAGCCTTGCTTGGATACCATCTCGGCTCCATGACCATGGCTTACACTCTTTTGTAAGGGGAGAAGTTAATAAAGTTTGGCTTCATGGACTTCTGAGGTTTTGCCTGTCTGAGTTACTTTAAGTACAAGTAGTAAATTCACTAGTCCTAAAGCACTATGTTACACATGTCAATGAACAATTGACACACATACATATTTAAATATTGGTGATGTGTTTGAGAGAAATTAGCATTCTGGATGCTGCTATTAGTTTTATAGTCCCAGCTTTCCATGACAAAACTGTGATTGGAATGAGAAAAATGAAGGAAGTGGCAGAAACTTATTTTTGACCACAAGGACTTGAAGATAGGGTTCTCTTGCAAGTATTATAACCCATGTGATACTGTGAGAAAGTTGGCTTTTTATTAGACATTCCATAATTTCCTTAGGGAAAACAGAGTCTTGAGTCATAATTGAAACCAAAATACAAAAGACACTGACAGAGCTAGAGGAGGAGGACAAAAATGCATAGAGGCCAATATGAAAGTGGGGGGATGGGCAAGGATACTGTGAAAGATGAGGAGAAATCTCAGTTGGTACGCAGGAGTGAACAGAGATGCTGCAAAGCCTTCTCTGATGGCTTCTTACAGCTCACAAGCACTTGACTGAGAGGAACTAAAATCACAGATCTATAAGAAAAACAGGAAGGAAAAGAAGAACTCCAAACAAAAATTCTCAAAGGAAGCTAGAGTTTGTACAAAGACATCTGATGGTTTTAACAGAGCCTTTACTGTACGAGTGCCCACTCTACTATGCAGACCTTGTACTTACAGCTAATATACACTGTGAGTCTCCATTTATCAAAAAATGCTGCAATACCAGTGATGCATTTAACTTGTCAGATACATCACTGGCACTGGCCATGGGGACACATGCTCGTAAGCTCAGCGCTTGGGAAATGCACAAGGATCATGAGTTTGAGACCACTCTGAGCGACAAAGCCACATGTCTCCATACCTGTGTGTGTGCGTGTGTGTGTGTGTGTGTGTGTGTGTGTGTGTGTGTGTGTGTGTGTGTGTTCTGAATGTGAAATGGGGTGATCTGTTGGACCCCTGCCATTGCCAAAAGGGTTCTGTGAGGATAAAACGTACGCAAATCATGATCAATCAGAAATGGTGACTATTTTGTGTTTGTACAGTTAAAAATCCTCTCAGTTTCCCTATGGTATTGTCTCTTTAGTTCAGATATCTACACTGATATCTTTTTGATCCTTTTTCAGGTCACTTGACCAAGGTCATGGGCTTTACAGAGAAGTCAGCCATGTATGTATTATTTGTGAGCTCAGTGTTAGTTGGTCTCCATACTTTACTGAGGTTATTTTTAAGAGTCAAAGTCTAAAGTTTTAATGAATGGCTGGATGACAATAGTTCATGCTCATGTGTTGAGTATTGGTTAGTTGGAACTTTTGGTGCTCTTAAAACTCAACATATGCAAAGTAATCATGTGTGGTGAACCATATGTAATTTATCCAGCTGTGGCAATCAGTTTACTACAGATATGAATATATAAAACTCTTTTTGCCCACTATAATTAAAGTCACTCAAAAATAGTATAATTAATCCATGAATGTAAGTGAAAACCTACCAGCATACTAAAATGTAGGATGAACACCAGAATGGATTGTCTTTGTATCAAAAGTCCCCACCTCTGGATGGGCTTCCTGAGGGTCCAAGTCTTAACTGAATACTCAGATGAGATCCACTACCCATCGTATGGTGACTTCAAAACTGACATTTAAGATAGGAATGTACATTTGTAAGATTTCAGATGAGAATTTTATCTTCTGGTGAAATCAATGGACCCCCAAATTCCAAAGCTTTGTTTATTTAGACTGATAACAGATCTACAGTATTATTCATAAAGTGAGCTACATTAGTAGTTGAAGACACTAAAGAAGCAGTTGTTTCCTTTAGTAAAATGTCAATATATCAATATATTTCAAACATACAAAAAAGTAGAAAGCTATATTCAACTAACTTGTAAATGCCTCTTAGGCTGAAAAGCAAGTTTATATATCATGTATTATACTGAGGTTTTAATGTTACTTTTCTATCTGTTCTTGTGTTTGTTCTAAAACGCCATATATACAGAATAAAACTTTAAGTGTTATTAATTTACAATTTATACTTTTAATTCTAAATATGCATTTGAATTTGTTTAGATGGTTCTTGTTAGATAAGTTTAGAATACTATTACCTATTCCACAATTTCTTGAAGCATTATCTGTCTTTGAAATAATACATTGATGAACAAAATTTATTTGTTCAAGTTTGTTGTGATAGAGCTTAGAAGCCTATCTAGAATTAAAATAACTGAATCCCTTTAATCTTTTCAAGATATTTTTTTTCTTCAAATGATTATGCAAAGCTCACAAAGTATGTGTTTGTGTGGTATGCATGCATGTGTGTGCACATGTGTATGAGTGCACAATGTGTGTGCAAGCCTAAGACTGATGGTAAGAATCTTTCTTAATCACTAATTAGCCTTATTCTTTGAAGCAGGTCTCTCAATCTAACCCAGAGCTCACAGATATGGCTTGTCTCACTAACCTGTTTGCTCTGGGCATTCTCTGTCTCCACTTTCTGAGGCAGGAATTACAGGCAAGCCATGCCTACTCACCAGTTATAAAGGGTCTGGGGTATGGATTCCTGTTACCTTGTTTGCCTGGTGAATGGTTTTACTGTTGAGCCATTTCCCCCAGCTCAGTTGTTATTTCTATGTGTTCTTGCAGCACATGGGATTATCTAGCACTTTAATAAACAGGTGAGTGTGAAGTGATATTTTATTGATACTTTAGGTTTCACTTTTCTTATTATGATTAAAGATGAGCAGCTTACAACATGGACACTAACTATTCTGTTTCCCTTGTATGTGAGTCTGTGGGAACATGATCCAGTTAGTATTCTCTTTGCAAACAGCGTCATTGATCCTACTTACGCATAAAACAAATTTAGTAGATTATTTGAAATGGTTCATGGAGTCACTCAGAGGACTGGGTAGTTAAATTTCGATGATTATAACCACCATCAATGTGTTGTCACCACCAATGGGGCCATTCCATTTTTATCAGATCTTGCCAATTTAGTTCCTTACCCTAGATTCTGTAATCTCCATACAGTGATACTGAGGACTGAACTCACATTCCTATGGTTCTATAGAGAATTTTGAGAACCTTGACTCTTGCTTCTGTTTGGAGGGACAGGATCCCCGGTGTAGAAATTCTCCAAACACGGAAGGATGTTCATAAGCACACACATGCTTATATGCAACACAAACACAAATAGCCACAGATACCCCTTGGCTGACCTAACTTTATGACATGACCCTCTTCTATATTTAAATTTCCCAACAATGTTAAAAATAAGCATACTAAAACATTCCTTCTCAACATGTGGAAATTATCTCTTCCATAAATAGAAATGAAAAAATCACTGTTTCCCCAAAAGTCTTATGCTCTACTCACAGTTCAAGATTTCTGGATAACAATTGTTTACAAAATCCACTGCCTTAGTATTCCTAAGTTTCTTGACATATCCTCACGCACCACAACTTTATCTGATACGTGTGCATAGGGTTGGTAAGATGATTCAATGGGTAAAAGCACTTGCCTAGCAAGCCTGGTGACTTGAACTCGACCCATATAAAAATGCCAAGTGTGGTGGCGTGCATCTGTAATCCTAGCACTCCTATGGAGAGGTGGGAAGGAGACCTGGGCCAGCTAGTCTGGAGAACAGACTGCAGCATGGCAGCAAAAACAGCAAAGGAGACTGAACAAAGCAGAGGTCAAGAACAATCTTCTGGAAGTTGCCTCTCACCTCCCCCAGTATGCGTCCCTCCCACAATAGTCATGATAAAAACAAAGACGTTTGAAACATGGGTAACACAAGATGCTGCAAACCTTATTTCTACACCTGCAACAGAGCTATGTGGCATCCACTTTCTGCTGCACAGTACTTTTGCTCTCAAGTGGCAATATGTGTGATGTGAGCCCTTTACCCAAGGAGATAATTGGACTTAGTCTCTGAAGCTCTTAGCCTTTGTCAGTCTTGCTTACATGATGCTGCTCTGGCCTCCTGTTATATTTTTAATAATAGTGAATAACTTTATCCCCTAGGTTTAAGTTGTTTTACCTGCTCTCATTATGTAGCAGACATACAACACACACACACACACACACACACACACACACACACACACACACACACAATTTCTTACTCATACCATACAACTGACTTGAGCCAACAGCAAAGATGTCTTTATCATAGTCTTTAAGAGAACCTGCTTGGTGGCGGAACCAAACTAACAGAATTTTCCATGATGAGTGAAACATGAAAAATGAAGCAAAGCAAGGCTTGGGGAAGCAGCTTGTTAGAGTGCTGTTGCCTATCATGCATGAACCAAGGAGTTTGATCTACAGCATTGTATAAACTTGGCATTGTGACATAGGCCTGTATTTCCAGCACTCAGGAGATAGATGCCATGAGATCAGAAGTTCAAGGTCATCCTTAGCTACATTGAAACCTTGACATCAGCCTGGTTTATGGGAGACCCCGACTTAATAAAAGTAATTTGGCATAACTTAGGTTATTCATTGGCTTAAGATTATTCACCAGTGAATGGGACGTCTTCTCCTTATGTCACAAGGAAAAGAAGTACATTTAGAAACAACTTAGATGAAATTGTAAGAGCCCATGTTGATTTACCTTGGGAGATCAAGGTTCCTCACTCTAAGGCAGCACTTCCAGTACCTTGTGGCTGATTTAAGGGGGATCTAAACAAGTAAAATGACACACTATAATTCTATTTCCCTAAAGAATTCACTATCTCCTCTTGCAAAAGTACTTCATCTTTCTCTAAAACTTAAGTGTCTAGAACCACCGAAACCACCCCCCACAAAGAAAAAGTCTGATTATTAGGTACAATAATGAGTGATGAAATTCCATTCCCACCTCTGGTTCTTAGCAACCTATATATGAGCTTGAGAGAATCCTTACCATATACATAGCCTTGTCATAGTCAGATTCTGCAAGGTAGTATCTTTCAGCTGGTGGGAAACTTAGTGTTGAACTGACATCATTTTGTTGTTTAAGGCTAGTTCATAGCACATTATAGTACACATGGAAGGAACTATGAATGTTCCTTCTATGAAAGATAATCTCTTCTTCTTCTTCTTCTTCTTCTTCTTCTTCTTCTTCTTCTTCTTCTTCTTCTTCTGTACTATAATATAAAATACTAAATTAAAAATAAAAGTACTTGTCTTAGGTCAGAGCAGGGAAATAAACTTTTAGAGTTATGAGTATATAGTGGTTTGAAATATGCCCTCAGGACAGCTCTTACAAGGGGCAAGGAAGGGGATTATACTTAGAGAAGATTTAATTGTACTAAAGGTGCAATAGGAGATTCAGTCTCTCTGTCAGAGAGTTCTGGGGCCAGGATAGCCCCTAACATATGGCTGGGACTCAGTGGTACCCCTGGAGAGCTCTGAGGCTATGATAGGCCCAAACATAGTGCTGAACCTGAGTGACACTACTACCTCAACCCATCAGTAGCAGCTACTACATTGGAGAAATTGAGATTCAGGCAAAGCAACTCCTTTCATCAAGGGACAATTCTCAAAAAAGGCTAATACCTAGGAGCCCTCCATGGGCATCTCTCTGCTGCCAACAATGGGGAAGTCATATTCTCCATAGTGGTAGGAAGTCCACCTCAGCTAGAACATGTGTTATGTCTGTCCTGTCTACCTTGATAATCTATTAAACTGATTTTTATCTTTTATTTTTTATTAATACATTGCACTGAATTTTTTCTGCTTTTGCACCAGCCTTACATTTTCAAGAAAATCTTTTCTTCGGCAAGATTAAATCTAGACACACTGCTAGATTTGATTTGCCAATATTGTATTAGGATTTTTTCATCTATGTTCATAAGTATGATCGGCCTATAATTATCTACTTCTCTACTTATCTAATTTTGGTGTCAAGATTAAATCAGTCTCATGAAAAAGAAGTTGAGTGTTTTTTCAACCTCGTTTTCTATTCTCTGAAACTGGTTTGAAAGATTATCTCTTCACGGCAGTTTAGAGAAAATTTACCAGTAAAATTCTTTTCACAAGTTTTCCTCATCTGCTCTTTGACCCCCACCCCAAACCCCTCCCCAGCTTCTGAAATCACATGGACTCAAGAATTGCCTTTGCTGTGCACAGAGTACCTGCCTATAGTGAGCTTTGGATTAGGCTCTTTCTTCTGCTCATGCTGTGTTGTCTCATGCATCCTAACACTAACCACCGCAGCAGGCAGGGTTCGTCTAACATGATGTCAAAGATCTCAAGCAAACCATTTGCTCACACTTACCTCATTTCCCCAACAGTCAGTCTCAGTCTTTTCTTCAGTAGTCCCCTTGACCTGATCTACCTCTTATCACTACACCACCACCCCTATCACTACCACCACCACCACTATCATCATCATGAACTTGTGACATATGGCACAATTTACTCACACTTTATAGCTTACTGTCTCCTCTTACTAGAATTGCAAACCCATTAATAGAGAGTGTGTTGATTCATTCATGGATGAATCTAAGTGCTTAGAACAGAAACATATTAGGCCCTCAGTATATACTTGTGATATAGATGATTATAGAATGTTTGTTGGTGATAGACTTTAGAGAGAAGTGAGATGATAGGATATTGATAAATAATCAAGTTAATTTCTTTAATAATACTTGATTTGTAAAAATTCAAAATTTCTTTGCATTAAATTGCCACTCCTCTCCATTAAGAGTTTATTGACAAATATTCATATAAATTGAACCATAATTTAAAGTCCTTTATGTATTTCTATCATTTTCACCATTGGTTTACCTCTTACTGCTCAACTGTCTGTCTCTGTTCTTGGGTTAGCTTTAGTACATCATAGTAGTTTGAGAAGCAAGTTTATAATTTTCTGAATTCCTTGAACTTTCTCTGTTTCATTCATTTAAGCTTTTATTCACGGTGTTTGTTGTCATTCTTGGGAGTCATACTCTTTCTCTTCTCCAAGATTCTTGAGTTGAATCTGCAACTTATTCATTTTTAATCACCCTTTTAAAAAAGTACTTCCAGTACTATAATGGACCTAGTTCAACTTCAACTCTATCCCTGAGTGTTGATGTGTACTTGATTCTTGTCATCCAGCTCTAAATATTTTATAATTTTCATTGTATTTCTTCTCTAATCCATTAGTTATTTAGGAGCAGTTCCCCTTTTAACATATATATATGTATGTATATATATATATATATATATATATATATATATACACACACACACATATACACACACACACACACATACACACACACACATATATGAGGTTTTTGGAGGACTATCATTTTCTTCATATTCTTAATTATTTTATATATTGTAAGCAGAGATCACAGAGATCACATAGCATATGTTAGCGATTATTGGGAATGTTGTAAGAGTTAATTTATGGTTTAGGACTGAAAAATTTATGGTGGAAAATCTTTTATATTTGTGTGTCAGCAAGTTCTTATTTAACCCCAACTCTTGAATAAAAGTTTGGGTGATAGACCTTTAGGACTGAAAATGCACATCTGCTGTGCCTCCCATTTTCGTGCTGGGTGGCTAAGGTGACTTGTCTTATTCGTGCCCTTTATGACTTTTTCTTTGTCTTCAAAGCTCTGAAATTTCACCCCCAAAAACATTTGAATGTGGATTTATTTTTATTCATCCCTAGAGCTTCCTTGTCAACTTTTACATGATCAATTATCTGTTTTTAAATACCACCTAATTTTCCCATTAAAGATTTTAGCATATTAATCATAGCTGTTTGGGAGAGCATGTGAATCATTTCAAAATCTGTATCATAGCAGTCTGGTTCTGATTATTTCCTTCATGATGAAACTGTGTGTCTGTGAAACTGTGTGTGCATGCATTCATGCGTACATGTGTGTGAGTGTGCCTGGTGTGTGCATGCAGGTATGTGTATATGTGAATGTGTATGCACACAAGGATATGTGCATATTGCCTCCATGTATCTTATACTTTTTTTTGTTTTCTATTGGAAGACAGGCATGGTGTCTGATGTATTAGATCCTAGTAACTGTGGTATACTATTTTACTGTGAGATTTTTATGCTAATCTGGCAAGGAGCTGGGTTGTGTTCAATGTTTGCTCTTGCTGTAGGTGGCAGACATTCAAATTACTCCCATGTCCTTGTTTTTTTGTCTACTCTCTTGACTTTGGGATTTGCTGTGCACTCCTTCTTAGATGGAATCTGTGTCTCACAGCTTGTTCAGTGTAATCTACTGCTGTTATTCTCAAGAGCTACTGATGTGGTGGTAAAGTGTGTGTGCCGGGGATTCTACGATGTTATGATTACATTTCGACCTTTCAATGTGACTGGGACCCAAGGCTGTGCTCTTTTGCAGTGTTCCTTGGCTCTCCTTTGTCGGTGAGATGGAATCGGTGTAAAGAAGTGGGGTGTCAGAAATGTCTGTCCCATAGGTATAGTGGTTGCTCAGGTAAAAATGGCATCCATGTAAGGGACTGGGTTTTGATTGTGGAAAATATCCCAGTTGCATTAAATTGAGTGACTTATCCCTCTTTCCCCATATAGACCCCAAATCCATCTTTGCCGTCAGCATATGGTAATATTCCTGCCTGACCATATGGTAAAGTCCCCAAGCCTGCCCCCATCAGCAGATTGTCACTTTCACTTTCAGCTACACTCCGCCTTGGTTTTTAAAAGTACCATTTACATATATGTATATGTATATGTATGTATATATATATATATATTCCCAGAGTGGAGAGTCATGGCCCATCCGCCGGGAGGCAGGACTTCTTGTCATGCTCCAGAACTGTTTTTCTAGACATCCGGGTACAGATTGGCCTCAAAGCTTCTAGCCTCTGATGAGTTTAAGAGAAGCAGTTAATTTTCTGCTCTGTTCCGTTTTCCTTGTCGTACAGTTGGGACTGACAACGTCTCAGCTTTTCATGTCAGAGCAGATGATCTTTTGTCATTTTGAATTCATTGTTCTCTAAGACATTGAGAGGGTGTGTGTGTGTGTGTGTGTGTTTTAAGGTTAAAATGCACATTATAGGAGACGGAAACCCGACTCAAACGCCCCCTCTTCAGCTTCAAGTAGTGCACTAACTCTGAGTTCCATCCCTGTGAAGAACCCCTTTTCTCACTCAGCTGCAACCCTGGCCAGGACTTGGCAACTGTCAGAAGCACGACTTAGCTTTGAGTTGGCTGGTGGTTCTACACTGGCTCACTGGACTGATTATTTCATTTTAAACCAGAACTACTTTTAAAATATGATTGTCTTACATCATAGAATCAAACCTGTATCTTCTAGCAGGAGAGGGGGATATGTTTCAATCTGAGCCTACTGGGTTTGGGATTTGGATACTTACCTTAACCTTCACTTTGGCTTTGGGGGAGCATTGTGGTAAATAATCCTATCGCATCAAATACCTGCTAAAACATTTTATGGTGATAAATAATGTCTACATTACAGAAAAGTGTTTTTAATAATTGTGATAAACTCAAAAGGTTCTTTCTCAGTTAAGAAATTATAACACATTATCTTATAAACTGTTTCAAATTAATATTCCACTAGAAATCCAAATTTTATGTGTTGTCCTAGATGAGTGATTTTTTTTTGGTTTTTCGAGACAGGGTTTCTCTGTGTAGCTTTGTGCCTTTCCTGGAACTCGCTTGGTAGCCCAGGCTGGCCTCGAACTCACAGAGATCCGCCTGGCTCTGCCTCCCGAGTGCTGGGATTAAAGGCGTGCGCCACCACCGCCCGGCGATGAGTGATTCTTTATGCAGCTTCAATTCTTAAGAATCTACAAATATTTCTAGAATTAACCAATAAATTATTTTTGTGTCTGATGGAATTTATTGAGTGCCAGATTTTTGAAAGTTGAAATAAAAAACAACCATGTTTACATTGATGTATGTGTGGGTATTTCAAATAATAATTACATGTCAGACACTGATACACAGAAAATAAATAGCTGACAGCACCTTTTCAAATCCTTTGCATACACATCACGGAATGATTAGAAGTCAGATACTTTTCCTGGTGCAGAAGTGATCTGGAACTTTGAGTTCTTAAATACTTAGTAGATTTTAAATTGGCCCAGCTCCTTTTATCTATCTACATTTTTAGATTTTACAGGCCAAAAAATGGAGTAAGAAAAGTCAAACTTAGAAGTTTTGAATACAAGTTTAAAAAAAAAATCATTTTTTCTATAAGTACTTGCACAAAGAAACAAAATGATGTCTTGATGGTTAAAATGAGTACACACTTAAAATAATCGGTGTGCTCATAGAGACTTTTCCTTAGATCTGAATTACAACCGAGAAAAATGTTTGATTTCCCTTAAAGGCAGGAAATCATAGGAATGGAAATGTTTCATTTGGCTGCTCTATCTGAGCCCCAAATGTTGTGGAGGCACATGTAGGAGCCTGGGACTTTGACCTATAATGCCTTCCCTTGCATTCCAGGCTGAGCTTTGCCTCTGAGGGCTGTCTATGCTCTTCTGGGTCCTCCTGGGATTATTGACCTGTGACTGTCATCTCAGGGCTCTTCCACCCCCAGGGCAGCTTTTGTCAGATGCATGGAAAATTCACATAAGAAAGTGAAAATGAGAAAAACAGGCGCTTTCCTTCAATCCCTTTGACCCTCTGAACTCTCCAGGGCATTTATGCTGTATGTGTGTTAAGGGGCAAAGGAAAAGTATGTTTTCCCCACAGAGTAAACTCTATGTGGGGCCATGCAGTCTCACACTTCATTGCTTCCGTTCTGTCTCTGACCTCACAGAGTGCTCAGCAGTTAAGGCTGGCTGACTTGAACTCCAACCTGAAGCTTATGAAGGCATCTCTGGGCAAATGTGCAGGACTTGTTCTTTCTGCCACGTGCACTATTGCAGTATGAGTAGGCTGGGGAAGGAAAACGATGCTTTATTCTTTAAGTGTCTGTCTTTGCAGCGCAGCACCAACTGCTGCTGTTATTTTCTCCATAATCCACTTTTGTAAGGATACATAATAGAATATATATCATGTAAAAAGTAAGAAAACCAGAAAGTTCTCTGACAATGACACCTTACAACCCAGTGCTGGGGAAAAAAAAAGATCCTTATATGATGAACATTGTGCATTTCACAAAAATTGCTTCTTTAGTTCCCTAAGCTTAACTGTCAGGCAGAACATTTTATTTCATCTCATGTAGTGACTGATTGCTTGGGGCATCATACTCCTTTAAAAGTCATGCCTTTACTGACTTTCAGGAATTGCATTCTGTGTGTGCAATGATCTGAAAGCTATTTGAGAGGAAGGGGAATAACATTACATATATGTTAGAGAGAAGTGTCAAACCCTATCAACATTTCCTGAGTCTTGATTCTAACAGCATTGATTCAATAAGGATATGGCTATGTTGTTAATTTGTATTACCCTGATTTCCAATTGGCAAAGGCTTTAAACAACTTATTTAAATATTTCACTCATTGTGTATTAGGTGATTGAAAGGGTCAATTAATTTTTTTTCGTGCATTTTGAATGCATTGCAATGCTTCTTGCCAAATGTCCTGATAGCCACTAAATGAATTAAAGAAGATATTCAATGCTGAATAGAGAATGCATTAAAATATGTGAATCTAGAAAAATTATCTGTGCATGAGGAGCAAACTGGCAGCTTAGTAGTGCTCAAATTTGAAGGTTCAAAGGAAACATAGACAAGAGAGAGGCTAAAGGCCACTTGGCTGTTGTCTGTAGTAGTATAGGTCTAATTAATTTATTGACATAATTAGCGGAGTTATTACTAACATTTCAGAATAGTCATCAAGTGAGCGTGCATATACACTGTTTGAATGAGCTCAAAAGAACCCTGTACTTATCATAATTAAGTTAATAGTGCTAGGGAAGCAACATAGACTATAGGGGCCATAGCAACAGACCAGAAGTCATGCATCCAATTTATTTTCTCACCATAACAAAATGTCTAGGATTTTTACATCTCACCAAACAGGATCTACACAATAGAAATTGCTGTGATGATCAGAGTTGACTTTCTTTCTTGTTCATTTTAGCGTTTGTGACACTATGGACCAAATTTCTTAAGGGTTTATAGAAATGAAACAGGGAAACCTAAAAAAAAATTTTAAATAAAATAAACATAACGTTTATTTAAAAGCAAGTTTCTCCTTCATATCTTTGTTCCTATGCACACACATATTTTTAAAAGAATTAAATTTCGTATTTTCTGAACATTATAGAATATATAGAATAAAAGAACAGGGGATAATCTCAACTCATAAATATTATAGAATTATAAAAACTATCTTTCCATTAATTATCTGCTAATACTGTTTGCATTAATCTCCTGTACTTTTGTTTGTCTGGTGAAGATATGGACTTTTCTTTAATCAGAACAAATGGATTTTATGCTTAATACAGCTGTGTGTATTGTGCTTCAGTGAAATTTGCAAACAAACTCAAATATTAATGAGGACATATTTTTTAAAGGAAAAGTTCAGACACTCAGAAAAATAAATGAAATAATTTCAATGGAAATATTCCTCAGCATCTATTTCCTACACTGGGAAAAGACATATATCTTAGAGATTTTGGAATTTTGAGATTGACAGGTAGCCAGATGCTGTTGTTGGTGTTAGTGAGGACTGGACCTGTGTGTGTTAATTTTGTGGTAGGAGTTAAGTGATGACTTGGCTGTCTTGAAACAGAATGTGTTCAGCCTAGTGGAATATGTATTCAGGCAGGAAATCAAAAAGTTATTTTCCCAAGGCTGTTTCTCCATGGACCTTACTCTCTCTGGATCCTTTAGATTCTGATGAGACCCATGTCACTGGTGACATTTGTGCATAACATACATGAACAAGAAGACTTTGGTAATCATTTTATTTATCATGTCCTCAGGTTTTGCCTGATGTTTTCCCAAACCATGTCTCTGCCCATTTAATTAACCCACATCATACCCCTAACAACCTTATAAAGTAAATGTCATCACCACTTTGACAGTGGAAAAGCTGAAGCGAAGAGAGAGAGCACTAGCATTCAGTTTCATTCAGCCAGTTTTAGGGAGGCTGAGATCCGAACAAGCTGCACTCTGCTTTTACGTTCTATGCCTGGCATTACTCTATTTCCACTGTTCTAACTGAGGCTTAAGTCTTTTAAAAGATTGGAACATTGAGGTCATTTTAAGAATTGGTGGGCAGCAGACTAAAGGTGGGTACCACAGGACAATTAAACCTCAGTGGGTTGGTTCTAGAACTCCTCCAGATTTCCCCATCTTATTATTTGGAGGCTATGACCACACAACTTTCAGTATGATGCTGTGGATCTGTTTGGAATGACTTCACATGTGTTCCCTTTCTTTATCATATCCTGAAAAAAAATTCCAGCTTTTTTCAATACAGGGAAATGTCATAAAGCCCCCAAATCCCTTTTGCATTTTTCAGTGTCCTAGGGATGACTAAGGGAAACCAGTTTGTCCCTAGAGTATTAAAGGGAGTATATGGTACAGTCATAGACACAGAAGGGGAAAGATGGCATGTGCTTTGGATGGGGGCCCATATCATCTCAGGTTCTTGCTATATAAACTGGCCGCCTGAATGATACATCAAGAGTGTCCAGATTTTAGGGAGTCAGAAGGTACAGCTTGTCCTTAAGTGTTGAGCAGTAGAGGCTGCAGACTGTTCGGTTAAATGCTTGCTATGTAAGCTTGAGGACCTGGGTTTGATCCCAGTGTGTCTGCATAAAAAGACAGCCCAGTGGAGCATGCCTGTAATCCCAGGGGTGGGGAGTCAGAGACAGGAGGATCCCTGGAGCTTGCTTGCCAGGCAGTCTAGCCAAATCAGTCAGCTACTGATTCAGTGAGAGGCCTAGAAATAGCAAATACGATGGAGGGCAATTGAGGAAGACATAAAGGTTGGCCTCCAGACTCCACACAAACTTGTGCACAGATGTGAACTTGTACACACACATAGATACACATACACACACACATACACAGCCCCTGCCATACACACATGAGCTGAGCAATAGCTGGGAAGAGCCTATCTTCTATTCAGTTTGATGGGTTTGGGCTGGAGCTGCCAGGAAATCCTGAACATGTATTCTAGTTTCTTATATATTGTCCACCAAAGGGTCCATTTTTTTCCCTTTCTGACCCAAAGTAAACCTCAATTTTATTGTTTAAAAAAAGGTATCCATCTTAAAATAGAGACTGAATATGAGGTTTTCATTCATTCACTTATCTTTAGACAAGATTTGAATTTCCAATATGAAATGAAGGAATCCTAAGAGAGCAATTTTTTAAGTATGGACTGATTCAACATGCATGTAAACCAAAACCTATGTAAGCGCCCTTATCTGTATATAGGACACTTAAGTTTTCTTGTGCTCCTTCCAATTCAATCCTTAACCTTTTCCTATCAGAGGTAACCATTGTTCTGATCTTTTTCTTGCAACCTTAGTTTGGTTTTGCCTATTCTAAGTCATCATATAAATGAGGCAATATGTGACTCTTTTATTTACCACAATGATTTTTATAATGTAGTGTTGTATCGTCCATTGTTCATCCCACCTTACTGTAAGTAGTATTCCATTATGTGAATATAGCATCGCGTCTTTATGGACAGGAGTTGTTTGCAGGTTTAGGTTATTAAAAAAGCAGGCAGCTATAAAAATTTTTGTGTGAGTCTTTTGTGGGTCTATATTTTTATTTCTGTGAGAAGGATTGCTGAGATATACAGAAATGGGTTTTGAAGCATAAATAGGACATGTAAATGAAGCAGGAATGAGATATTCCTGGACAGGAGGGTGGCTGGAGCAAGAATGCACAGTGACACAGAGGCATCCATATCAATCAGGCTGCAAACATGACTCATGTAAGAGGAAGGGGCAGAATTGTCAGTGTGGCTCAGTGCCCATCCTGGGTCTACTTACTGGAGTAAATTCTTATCTTGCTACTTACTTCATTGGCGAATCTGAATATTGTGGGCACTCTCATCAGCCTAGAAAGAGCACTGTGATTAACCTTATTACACAGCCTCTCCAACATAACCATATTCACAAGGATCTCCTAATGGCCTCCTCAAAAGACAATGCTAGACCTGAGGTCTAGCCCTGAATAACTTAACGTTTCTTCTGGTAGCCTTTCATGTCTGTTCATAGACACACGATAGAGTACCTCAGAAGACACTGATTTGCTATTATTTGTCAGTGCCCCATGTCTTCATCTTTGTGCAGGTGATTGTCTGCTGATGTACTTGTGTGTGCATGTGTGTGGAAGTTAGAGGACAAACTTGGGTATTTTTCTTAGGTATGTCCTCTACCTCTTTTGGAGACAAGGTCTTTTACTGGCCCGCAACTTACCAAGTAGACTTAGCTAAGGCCAGTACAATCCAGATCTACCTTATACCTATCTGCCCTGTACTGGGGTTATGTTTTTATTCTCTGTGGTTTCTGGGGAACAAACTCAGATCCTACAACTTGAAAGAAAAACAAGGACTTTACCCATTGGATCATCTCCCCAACCCATCTTCATCTCTTCATAAATGTTTATTTAGACTTCTGTAAGAAAGACTACTGCCTTGTAGGTTATGTCTGCATCTGGAGTAGGTCCATAATGCTAGTTCTTAGATTTTCTGGACTTTCTGAGGGTTATGAAGGAGAATGTGGCCAGCATTCAATGAAAAGTATGCATGCATGCTTTAAAAGCTATCAGTATACATTATCAGAATGTGTGCTAGAGAGATGAACTGATTCATATTCTTCCAAGCAGAAAGTGAGGATTGTAGCATGAATCTTTTTTTTAGATTTTTTAAAAAATTTTATGATTTAATTTAATTTTACATATCAGCCACAGATTCCCCTGTCCTCCCTCCTCCCTGCCCCCCTGCCTCCCCCCCAGCCCAGCCCCCACATGAATCTTATTAACAAAACAAAACCTGAAGCCAGGTATTGGGGTGAATGCTGGAAGATCAGAGAAGCAGAAAAAGCCACAGCTTCCTCACCTCACAAATTCCTCAGCTGATCCTGTTTCCTTGGATCTCTGCCTCCCAAGTGATAGGGTTAAAGGCGGGTGTGCCACCATTTTCTGGCCTTTATGTCTATCTAGTGGCTGTTCTGTCCTCTGACCCCAGATAAGTTTATTAGGGTGCACAATAATTTGGGGAACACAATATCACCACAGGGGATGTTCTTACCCTTCACATCCTGTGACTCCTCACTACTCCTCACATACTAAATTTGCCCTAGGTCTCACTTTATGTTTCTTCCAAGACTTCTATTTTTGTTTTCTGCTTGGTTTTTATTATTATTATTTTTTTTTTTTGTGTGTGTGTGTGTGTGTGTGTGTGTGTGTTATGTGTATGTGTGCGGTATGTCTTTATATACACACACACATACACACACATACACGCACTTGTATTTTGGTATGAGCCTGTATATACATGTACACACACACACACACACACACACACACACACACACACACACACACACACACAGAGTCTATGAATTAGTTTCTCACCATTTTACTTTCTCAGTGCCAGATAATTACAACTCAAGGATAATTTATTGACTTTAGGCCCATAACAAAATACATTGATACCACAGCTTCCTCCTTGTCCAGTCATAATCTTTTCTGTGTGTAGGTATTTGTGTATATGTGTGCGTGTGTGTGTGTGTGTGTGTGTGTGTGTGTGTGTGTGTGTGTGTGTATATATATATATATATATATATATATATATATATATATATATATATGTACTTGTATCCATGCATTCATGCAAACATACATGTATATTTATATGAAAAATTTAGTCCTCCTAAGGCCATCTAATATAAGGACAAGTGGAAATGGAGAAAGAAAAAAGAACATGAAACCCCAAAGAGAAAAGCAGGTAGACTGGTGGATCACACAGATGGGTGGAAAGAGCACCAAGTACTGGTTAGTGACTTACAACTTTACCATCTCTAGAAAAAGATGTCATTGCAGATTCTGGGCAGTTCATCCTTTTCTTTGGTTTTCCACTGTCTGGAGGGTCAAGGCCTTTGCCTGAGCCCTGCTCTGGACCACCCTGTTGCATGGACTTTGGGTGTCTTCTGTCTCTGTCTCTGTTATGCAGTTTTCATGGTCTAGACATCAGCATGCCTCTTCAAGGTGTCTGTGCTTTTGACGTCATTCTTAGTCACCTCCTCTATTTTCCAGCCCCTTGAAGAAGTTAGAGGAGAGGTTTCGTTGGAAATCATGTTTCAGTAACTTTGTCATTTTCCTCTAGAACCGCTTGGATTTATACTTGGGTAAATTCTTTCTGTTTCTGAGTCTTGAGCACCACTTGGGATTCCATCTTTTCTAGATTCAGTCTTTTGCGTAGCACTCGTCATACCGACTTTTAAGTTCTGGGTTCTTCTTGACAATGCTTTCCTTGTTTGTTCCAAGTTCTTCTGAATCCTGCATGCAAAGGTAGATCTCTGGTTCTGAGGTCCTGAGAAAACCTGGTATAGTAAAATCCAAAGCTCATAAGCAACAGGATTACCCAAGCTTTGAGGCCAAGTCTCATTTTTAGTATCTGAGGTTGAGACACCTCATTGCTGGGAACATTGACAAACATCAACATTTTAGGGATTCAGTTATGGATGGGTAGACGAGATGGCAAGCTGCGTCTTCACTCTGTGTGTGTTGGGATGTGGCACTTCCAGCCTTTGGTAGACTGCTGGTTTGAGTGCAGGTTGGCCTGGGAGTCATTTGCTGTTTCAGGGTCCTTCTCCCTTTTGGGCCACCAGCGTCTTGCTGGGCAGGCCTAGTAATGGTGGTTATTTGGGGGCTCTGAGAATTTCCAGGAAGGGATTATTCAATAGTCTGTGAGGCTGGCTTTATCATTTTTGGAACAATAGCTGACCTGAAATTAATGTTTGACTGCGAACCATGAATTTGTTATCATTTTTTTTTCTCTAAACAGTTGCTTCTAATTATGCCCCTTTGATGTTTGCACCTCTCAAATATCTTGAAACCAAGATCATTTCCATTTCTCACACTTGCAACAATATTAACATAAGCTGAACAAAATGTAATCCTTTCGGGCCTCTTTGGTTAGTCAGATCCTCTACTGCTTTAATAATTGTCAGTTGCTCTTTTCTGCAGCTTTCTCCTCAACTTGGCAGTGTTCCTAGCATTGGAAAAAATCTCACCTTGTCCCTTCTGTAGTGGGAGCCAAACCGGGGCTGCCTGTGTTGTTTGGGAAGGGCCTTGAGACGCAGTAAGCCCTTCTAGAAGGCCAGTGTCTGAGCCTTGTCAGCGGTGTCCCTTTGAATGTCACTAGGGAAATTGGAGTTTTGTCTTGGCAGCTTTTATTTGTATGCCACCCCCCCATCTCTTTCACAAAACTGAACATGGGAAGAAGCTCATGGTTTTTGCACCTTTTATGCAAGCTTTGTGGTGATTAAAACCCTAGGGTGTTGAGTTAGTGTAAATGTGAAGAATGCGTACCTTGAATACAGTAAGAGCTTTATTCTTGATTTTTAAAAACAAGGTGTTGAGTTTTGAATAATGCTGGGTTGGAAATCCTGTGAGGCTGGGGCCCTCTGATTACAGCCCATGCTGTGTGACATTGTCTTTTCCAACTTTGCTGCATTAATGCTTCCACATCTCTTCTGAGAAAGAGGGGAAAGCTTGCTTCGCTCTCAGCTCTCAGAAACTCTAGAATTCAATGGAACAGTAGCTATGGTTATGTGAGAGCCTACTAAGTATGCCTTTTTATTGTGATGCTTTGACACCTGGGGTTTTGCTGATACTGGGAGGAACCACCCTTCCCACATGGAGTTAATTCCTAATGGTAACAAATGGGTAGCCCACCAGAAAGTCTGTGCTTTGCATACAAACCCATCAACCAGAACTCAGGTCTCAAGACCTCCCTCAGAAGGCTCTAACTCACAGGTTGAACTTTTCCCTCCTTCTGTAGTCACTGCAGGGCTGGCTATCAGCTATTTGGGATGACTAGAAGCCTCTATACTTTACACTGTCTGTAATTTCTCAAGCCCATCAGTCTCCATTCTTGCTTGGCTTTCTTCACTTGTCAAGATCATTCCTCCCGTGGAAACCACATTCCAGACTCGGTGTTTCCCTCTTTACCTCTGCCTTCTGACCAATCCTCATACTTTTCATGTGGAGCTACAGGACAGTTTGGTAGGCTGTGTCTCTTGCTTTGAAGGATCTATGACTATTAAATATTTTCTTTCACTGGGGTAGCTGAGGGTTTTCCTACTGAAACAACTTCTGGGTGCACTTTAAACCAGAGCACATGTGATTCATTCAAAAATAGCTTTCCTTCAATCACTTTGACTGTCCATAGTTGATTATAGTCAAATCAAAAACTGATGAATAGTGACTTTGACCAAGCTTAGGAAGGAAGGGCCCAACGTGTATTCTAAGCCTGATGTCCAAAACAGGAAATCACTGAGATGTATTTTTGGCCATTACAGGGCTGGCAATGTGCTTTTCCTGAATATGATGGTCCATTTCTCTGTCTGCCCTAATTTGGCAGTCATGGTTATAAACGGTGGGTAGAAATGTTCTCCAACTGGTCTTGGTGGAAGGATTATGCTGACTAATAAAATCATATTTAGCAAAAGAAAATAATCTGCCTTCCTTGGTGTTGTGTGGAATGAGGTTTGCTCTCCTGTTATATGTGGATTTCTCCATCTACAAATATTTGCCTATGTGCCCTCTCTTTTATTATGACATCGTTTATTGGGGGGGTAGCACTGTGTACATGTGGAGGTGAAGACAACATGTGGCAACCTTCTTTCCTCACCATGTGTGCCCTGTAGATGAGACTCAGGTCATCCACCTTGGTGAGAAGCATATTTACTCCCTCAGCCATCTCACCTGTCCTGTGTCTTTTTTTTTCCTTCGAGGGCGGAAACCATCCTCAGTCCTCTCTCATTCTCTAGTATCTAGGATATACCAGTCATTCAATAGTATACATACAGGGGAAACGCTTGGAGGCTATTTTTAAAGCATTTTGGAAGTATCCATTTGCTCTGTAAGTGCAGAGTTCTGTATAGCTGCGGTGATTGCTAGCCCTCCAGTCTTTCTTCCCACACTACATACAAGTCTACAGTATAAAACCCAGGTTTCCCACATTGTCGGGAAGTCCATGGGGGTAAAATGCATCTTTTCTGCTTTGTCAATACCATCCAGCTCACCTAACAAAAGGTTGTGAATTCATTTTTTTTTTTTTTTGTGCCGCCTTGGGGAGGAAACAAAGGAAGAATCTAAAAATATATCCATTTGTGAATAGTGTGTTCGTGATTAAAACCAAACTTAGTATGCACACTGCGTCTCTTGTGGTGGGTATCAGCTGAGCACACTGAATACCTCCTGAATTCTATCCTTAAACACAATTTCAGTCTTTGGGAGTGGCTACTTTGCCATTATGCATATCTTCTACGTTATATTTTTAAATTGACTGAGAGAATATATGGACGAATAAATGACATAGTGCTAGGATTTGAATGTGATGCTTGAACAAAAGCTATCATATTCACAAAATGCAGCAGAGCGTGGATCTACTTATCTGGCTGTGCAAACTTATGAGGTTGATAAGAATGGAATGAGGCATTTTTTTTTTTTTTTTTTTTTGCATGAGTGACTCTTCAAGGATTGTTCTAGCAGCCTGAGTAGGGGGCTGGCACTTGAAAAGCAGAGCTTTTGCACTGAATAAAACTGTCCTTCCAGCAGCCCTATCCACCCTCCTTCTCTCAATAATGTTTTTCTTCTTTTCCTTCATGTCTGACTTTTACCTTATTTATTAAATGAGCAGGAAAATGAGGCACATTCAAGCATTGAGCCCTTTAACTTCTTAATATGTGTGTGTTTGTGTGTGTGTGTGTGTGTGTGTGTGTGTGTGTGTATGTATGTGTGTACTTGTGGTCCTGGGGATTGAGCTCAGATCATCAAGTTTGGTCACCCCTGAGTCATCTTACTGGCCCCAAGCATTAGATTCTTTAATTATCTGAACCAGCTAGTAGTTGAGAATCAGCTTGTTCTCGAACACTTACTCTACTGAGGTGACATATTATAATTGAAAACTTAATTCAGCTTTGAAATGTTTACTTTTTCTCCAAAATAAAAGTAATTTTAACAGTATAAAAAAAGTCTCAAAATATAATGGTTGAAAAAGAGAAGAAAACCAAATAATTTATACAGTATGATTCCAGCTAAATATATTTAAGATTTATTTAGTTTTTATAAACATTTTGCCTGCGTGTGTGTGTGTGTGTGTGTGTGTGTGTGTGTGTGTGTATGTGTGTGTGTGTGTGTACATCACCAGCACATGTTTCTGGTGCCCACAGAGGTCAGAAGAAGGAATTAGATCCTTTGGATCTGGAATAATACATGATTGTCAGCTGCCATGTGGGTGCTGGGAACTGAACCTGGGTGTTCTGCAAGAGCAGCAAGTTCTCTTAACCTGAGTCATCATTCCAGCCTCAACTATATTTCAAAACAAAAATTTACCTAATAGAGAGAAAACTATATAAATGGCTTATAATGATAAATCTCACACTTTCTTCTTTATACTATTTCCTTAGTGCCTCAGCAGATTATGTAGTCACTGAGTACACACTGCTTCTTTTTCCAGCCCTTCTTGACTCCATTCTTATAGAGAACATTCTCTGCATGTCTAAACAGGCCAGTCTTTGAATTTTCCTCCTTTCTATACCCCCATCACCCACCATGGCCCTATCTGACTGGCTGTATTCATTCAGATGGACGTTTTCTTTATCCATCTAATTGATTGCTTCTTAAGCCACAAAATAAGGTGAAGAGATCCCCATTTAACTGCTCAGTCAATATGTTTTTATTTATGACTTCCTTGTTTGTGTTATTCTTGATAATTTTGTAATGTCTGCAGCCTTGTTTACAACCTCTCACCTTTCAAATAGATTCTTAGACGTACTCTGAATGTTGTCTTTTAAAGATGCTCCAGCCTCATAGCTGCCTGGAACAGACATGCAATTGATCTCTGCTGCTGAATCTCCTCTCTTCCTTCTTGACTCATTGCTTCAGTCACATCCAAAGGCCATGTGCATACCATCCCACAGACTCTCCTGTGAGTCTCTGCTTAATAACTTCATTTTTCTCCAAAAAGCCCCCTTTAACCAGCCACCTGCACCTGACATGTTCTTTAATTTCTGGTGTACACTGCTCCACTAATTCCATAGGCTTCTCCATAGAGGAACCACCTCTATCTCCAACTTACTGCATACTCTTCTTTAGTTGGAATCATGACACTTTGACTCACATAGCAACACTTCTGGGTTTCTTCCCAGGGTTTGATATGCCAAGAGCACTCTGTGCTGAGGAGTAAGTCTTCCTCTGTCTTCTCAGGAAATTCATTGAGCACGATACTGAAGAACAGGAGGTACAGAAGTGTGTCTGTGACATTGAGAAGAGTCTCTATCTATCCATCCGTCCATCCATCCATCCATCCATCCATCTATCCATCTATCTATCATCTATCTATCTATCTATCTATCTATCTATCTATCTATCTATCTATCATCTATCATTCATCTATCTATCTGTCTATCTATCATCTGTCTGTCTGTCTATCTATCTATCTATCTATCTATCTATCTATCTATCTATCTATCTTCCTACCTATCCATCTATCTGGGTGAGGTTACCCTAAAGCAAATGTCCAGGTGGTATAGGCCCAGTCACTGTTGGTAATATTTATAAGGTAGCAAGCATATTGATATAAAATGGTGAAATGCAAGTGTTAAAAGGATGTTGTGGCTCTGCTTCTCTATAGTCAAGTAATCCTGGCCAAGTTGCTTTCTCTCTCTGATAGCTTTCATTTTCCGAATATATAAAGTCTGAGAAACAATAATTTACATTGATTATTATTCTCTGTGTTAGCTACACATGTGGTATTTAAACTGACAAAAATATTGATTATAGAAACCCACCACATACACACCCTTTCTTTTTCATTAGAACGCAGACATTCCTTTTTCTGCACCTAGAGGATTTACCCTGTTTTAAAGAGGCGAGTCAACTTCTTTCTTTATTCAGAGTATCATAGTTCCAGTTTAAAAAAAAAATCTGTTGGAATGTAGGCTCCTTCCTTTTTGTCCCAGGTCTTATTTCTGCCCAGCCCCTTTTCCCAGTCTACCTTCAGTTTTGACATCAGGTGATTCTGAGAATCAAGCAATCCTATTAGGATGGATGAAACTTAGAATCCATGCTGAGGTCAGCTAAAATGGGAAAGAAAAACAGGGATTATGGGGTTTTGTTTGGGAATGGAATCAGCAGCAGTCCTCTAGGCAGGGAGGCAGAACCACTATGTGCTTAAGTCCAAACTGTACGCTCTTTTGCTGTAGTAGATTTTTTAGGCCTCTCATTTTGTCACTTTCTGCTATTACTGACGTGTGTGTGTGTGTGTGTGTGTGTGTGTGTGTGTGTGTGTGATGGTTTCCAGAGGAGAAGATAGTTTCATAATTTTTGGGTACAGTATTACATAGGAGGAAAGTCAATGTACTCAGGAACCAAATACGAGATTTGTTACTTATTGGTGAGGTCGTCTTAGATAAATTTACTCAACTACTTTATGCTTCAAGTTCCTAATCTTCAAAATGGGGGTGATAATAGTAGGGCCTCTACTGTATAATGTGAGATAGAATTTGTTACAAAATTGAAGTAATGCCTGGAGCATATGAAGAGTTTTGTGCTAATTATTTCGTGAGCTCACATGTCTAGAGAGGCAAGGCAATAAAACAATGAATATGTCTTTTTATGCCTTTTGAAATTTAGCATCAAGTGTGGCTACCTTCCCCTAGAATTAAGTCAGACTATCACAAGCACATGTCTTGAAGTCTGTCTTTCACTTAATTACATGTCTTGTTGATTCCCCTCAATTGATTTCTCGAGTCTCATTCAGGTACCTCTTGCCCTTGGCTCACAGCTTCTTCCAGTCAAATACAAGCTAATTAAAGCAAGGCATTCTTGTACCTCTTCTTTCCTCTCAACCTAGATAATTCTGTGAGGAACAAGGAGAATTGATGCAAATTGCAACTGACGAGGTGTATCAAGAGGATGTGCATTGACTCCTACTAACCGTGCCCACAAATGCAGATAATTACCATTAACTGCCCCCCTCCCCACAGGTAGCCAAATGTTGCAGGTAAGCTAGTTTGAAATGGAGAGTTCCTTTTGAAGCAATTTGCTGTCCTGTCCCTCTATATTGTTCATCTAGGATCTCAGTGGTCGTAACTTAGTTTGTGTTGTTTAACAAAACACCCAAGGCTGGGTCATTTCTAAAGAATCAACTTTTATTTTCTTAGCTTTGTGGAAGCTTAAGTGTTTGAGTTTTCTGATGAGGGCTGGTCTCCATGTTCAAGATTGTCCTTCAAAGATGAGGAATGATTCTGCTTGATAGAAGGTAGAAAAAGGAGAGTGCCAGATGCTACATGAAGTCTCTTGCATAAGGCCTTTATCACATACTGGAAAGAATAAGCTAGTCACCTCTCATAGGCTTCATTCATTATTTAACTCTAAAGCACTCAAGTTTTGTACGGATTGCATTCAAACACATTCTGAAGAAGAAGGAGAAGGAAGAGGAGGAAGAGGAGGGGAGAGAGGAGGAGGAGGAGGAGGAGGAGAGGAAGAAGAAGAAGAGGAAGAGGAAGAGGAAGAAGAAGAAGAAGAAGAAGAAGAAGAAGAAGAAGAAGAAGAAGAAGAAGAAGAAGAAGAAGAAGAAGAAGAAGAAGAAGAAGAAAGCAGCAGCATGGATTCTGGGAACAAAGGTGGGTGCAGTGAAGAAATGGAAATTCTTTGTAGGCCTGTACATTAGATATTGCAGAACTCACTAAGTGATATTTGGGAGTTATGCCAGTATTGACAAGTAGTTAATACCAGAGAGAAGGGAGGTCAGGTGTGAGACAGAATCCTGTGAGTGATTACATAGGAGAAGAGCCAGATGGTGTGTTGGTAACCTTACCCAGGGGATAACAGAGGTTGGTAAGGATGTTAATCTAGATCATTCTGTTCCTTTGGTCTTCTTCCTGAATTTCAATATAATAAAAGTTGTCTCAAGACACACATATTTAGACTTGCTAATAAAGAGGTAAAACAATTTCTCCAAACACAGATATTAGAGTTTTAAAACATAGATTTGATTTATTGCTTTGCCCATTTAGTTAATCTTTGCTCTTATGGACTCCAAACATAGAAATACTTGTGATAGAGTATTCTGGAGTATAATACTCTGCCTGACTATCATCATGCCTTCTATAGGGATTATTGCATATCCAAACCACAATAAGCATTTATGCTATCTCTTAGCACATTGGAAAGAGTTGATAAAACCTTGAAGTTGGTGTTTCTGGGTCAGAGCAAGAATTGCTATTTAGCTATTGGATTATTTAGATATTAGACAAGTATACTATACAGAGTCTGACCTATACAGCCATAGTGAGATTCCCTAAGTGTTCTGCATTATGCAGTCTGTTGACACATCTCTCAGGCCAACTGGGATAGGAGCCAACGAGACAGCTGCACTAGGCTCCTCTGACTGTAGCCAGAGGTTAGCATCAGTCCATGGACTGTGAACATGACTTGCTCCTGAACGACTATGTTGAGTATAGGGACATGATCCCACTTTCACGCTCCCAAGAATGTTTAGTTTGTTTGCCATTTATGGTTAGAAATTACAGCCTGAATTTGAAAAAGAAGATAAAGGAGAAAAAGTCTCAGTCTCTGCTCAGTTTCAAACTTTCTTTGTCCCTTTGTTCACCCTTAGCCCAACCACTCACCCTAGATGTCTTCGTGTGTATGACTGTTCATTTGCACGCTCACACGCGCATATGTGTGTGTGTGTGTATTTACATGGATGTGTGGGTGTGCACACACACGTCCAAGATTGTATGTGCAGAGGCCAGAAGACATAAAGCAATCCCCTCTACTTCTTTTTATTGCCCTTAGACAAGGTCTTTTACTGAACCTGAAGCTGAATGCTATATATGGCTAGACTAACTGGCCAATGCACTCCTGAGGTCTATCTGCTCCCTCTTCCAGTTCAGACACACACAGCCATGCTTGGCTTTGATTACATTGTTGGGGATTCAAACTGGGGTTCTTTTGCTTGCACACAATGTGCCCTTACCCATGGAGCCACCTTCCCGGCCCTTCAGTCTCTTTTGAGAGGCTCTTTTCCTTCATTTCATCTGGACTCACAATGAATGTCTTAGATCAATATTTTTTTTAGTATACTGAATGGAATCTTCCGTCCAAGATCTGACTCTGCCACTAATATGTATGACAAATGATTTACTAGCTTGGGTTAACTCATTTTATTTATAAAATGAGGTGGTTAAAAATCCAAAGACATCAACAACATAAAAAGGCAGTGAAAAACCATAAGACAATGCAAACTAGAGACACAATTGGCACCAGGAGGGTTAATTTAGCCACGAGTCGAAGAAGAACAATTTGCTCATCCATTTTCCCATCACTCCTAGATACAGTTCGGACATCTGTTAAGTCGTGAAGAAATATATCATTTTCAAATGTCTAAATCCATATGCAGTTGATTTCAAAGCTTAATTTTGTTTGAATGAGGAATCAATACATTGCAACTGCACCAACATTACAGTCCTGAAATATCTGTGTGTGTTTCTTCAGCTTTTATAATATATTTCAATTTTCCCATTATTTTCTCATTATTATCCCATTTTTGAAAGGATTCTTTGAGAATTACAAAGTGGCGTAAATCCCAAGTGAATGGCAGTGTCTATTTGTTTCGATTTCAGGCTGCACTCGTTCGACTGTTCTGGAGCTTCTCCCGGTTCCAAGCTGTCTTTGTAACAGCAGCAACAAACAATTTTTCCCCCCAAACATCCATTTTTATCATTTTCCTGTGTGAATAACAAACTTTCCTTTTTCTGGCTTGTGTTTTTATGAGTAGCAGCCACATCTCTTCCTAGTTTGGCTCCAAACATTCATCCCACACTTGTCTCTCTTTAGAATGTATTCTCCTTTCCAGCTAGGCTGAGCACCTCACCATCCCACCCTGGAAACAGCTCTTTTTAATAGCAATTGATCATTCTCATCTTCACAATGTTTTCATCCCCCTCCTGCTATAGCCAATAGGACCCACAGTGCAAGGTCTACATCTGGACCCTTAGGGCTTTTCTAACTTTGATGAGCACTAGCCACGATAATCTTTGACTATTGAAGTTTCTTGTTTTCTGGGAACATGCGACCTTTCAGGTGGTGTTGTCATAAAAATGCCATGACACCAAAGGCCATTGTGTCAATGAGTGGCACAGGACATATAACCAAATGTTGAATGGATGATGGCGGTGCACACATAGGGAGACAAGAACTGCCATGATTTCCTGTTAGCCTGTTGTAGAAAACAGTCCCGGGTAAGTTATAAATTTAAGAGATGTATTATGTTTTCTATGTCATGTGATAATTGACTGATGTTCATTCTAGGAGTAAATTGTGGTTTCTGCTCAAACATATGATTGATGAGGTAAGACCTCAGTGTGGATGTTTTGTTCAGCTTGACCTGCTTATGTCCACCAATGTCAGTTTTGACACAAGGCAGGTAGGTTTGTCCTTTCTGTTTGTGATGCAGTATGTGTACTGTTTTCCTATATTAAATAATCCACATCTTATTTCCTGGGTTATTTGTCCTGATTCTATCTTGGTATTGAGGGAAATAATTCAGGCTATGACTCTGGGCATATTCATGTGACCCATCTTGGGCAGTAGTGGATTCTAGCTCATCCTCAACACTGGTCCCAGGACATTCCATGCCAGGGATTAGATCTTAACATTATGGATTGACTTTCCTCCCTTGTATTAGTTGACATTTGACAAGAAGACCAGTCAGTAGATATAACATTTATTAGTGTTATTTATACGTATGCATAGATGTTTTGGGTAATTGGCTCACAGGGTTGTAGGGTATGACCACTGGGAAATAAGAAGGGACAGTCGTAGGCAGAAACTTTGGCATGAGCTGGTTCTTATAGTTGAGGAGCAGAGATCCCCTCCACAGGGACCTTTCTTTTTTTTTTTTTTTTTTTTTTTTTTCTTTCATGTAAGACCCTTCATCTGATTAGATGAAGCCTATCATATTATTGATGGTAATCTGTTCGAAGTTAACTGTCGATGTGAATCACACATATTCTAGGATTTTCTTTTTAACTACCGTCTTCATTGGTATTTCTCCAAATGTCTTTGGAGGGCATACAATACAAAGGGGTCCTGTGATTTTTCTTTTCAGCGAGGATCTAGGCTTCACATTGGATTTAAAGCAAGGACAGAATCCTCTTGGTCCAATTTTAAAGTCTTTTGTCAGAGAGAAAGAAGAAAGAAATTCTCCCGTTGGGTTTCATAGTGCACACCTGTAATCTTGGCCCTCGGGTGAAGAGGCTTGGGGATTGTAAGTGTGAGGCCCATTGAGCTACCTAATGAGTTCCAGACCACCCTGGATTCTATGGCAAGGAAACAGATAAGAATGACAACAACAACAACAACAACGACAAACTAGCATGGGGGAGCTGGCTCACGGGGTTACAGGCTTGCTGCACGAACATGGGGACCTGAGTTTACAGCCCAGTCACCTGTGTGAAAGCTGGGTGTATCGGAGAGGAGGATTTCAGGGGTCAGTTTGAGCTGAAGCTCAGGGACAGAATGTTTCTCAAAATAGATAGATAGATAGATAGATAGATAGATAGATAGATAGATAGATAGATAGATAGATAAAAATAAGGTGGCAAATGACACTCAGTGGTTTCCTTTGGCCTCCATATATTCATACCTGTATACATGTATCCATGCACACATCACACATATGAATACACATTTACACACACACACACACACACACACACACACACACACACACACACACACATATACACACCAAACAGACATGGTAAGCTACAAATGTGCTGCCTAGCTTAGGTTGCCAGTGATCCTGTGATAAGCAGATTTCCTGTCACCTAGGCTTGATAGTACAGGATCTTCCTGAGAGAATGCTACTCTGGCAGTTGGATTTGTGAAACCAGTCTGTGTGCACAAGTGTTTTTGACCCTATAGTGGGTGTATCAAGCCTTCTGGTGGGAGAGATGAGCTTGCCATCACCTTCCTACAGTTGGACAACAACTGTGGTCTTTAGAATGACTCCTGGTCTCCAAAGGCTGATGGTCACTGTGGATCTGGACCCATTTGGGCAAGGCACATGGAGAAGAAGTGTCAGAGTTCTCAGAAGATGGGGACACCAGGCTCTGGCTCCTGTGGGTATTGATTTGGAACATAGGGCTCTATTGACACATCAGTTCCATATACCAGTATTGCACAGATTGGACTTAGAACATTTCAAGGACAGATCTCCAAGACCCCAGGCTCTGCTTAGGGTGGGGACTCTGTTTGCCCAAGTAAAGGAGAAACTATCCAATGCTGTTTAGAGTTGATTTTTATTGCTGTGTACCATTGAGGCCTCCTGGGTTTTTCCCCATCCATGTTATTGTGTGTATTGTTCTTGTCTTTGGTCAGCTCATATTTAGGGAGCCATGGTGCTAACAACTGCCACTCTATGAATCTAGCATAACCTGTAACTCCATTCTAAATGTTTGTCCTTATAACCATAGATAAATATAGTGAATTGTAAAAATTTAAAAACCATTCTTTTCCCCCAATCTCCAATTTCTGTCAATAGGCACACACTTAGCCAAACACATACATAAACATACAAATCCCACACACTCACATTCACTCACACACATTCACATAGACATGCTTTCACACACACAACATAAATTATGTTATTTTTAGTCAGAGATGAATGGAGAGACTTATGGTACTTCTCCTATAGTCTCGGCTCACAGTAACTGATACAGTATCAGTGAGCTTTTACTGGTAAAATTGATTCCAGTCAAACCAGAAAATCTCAGCTTCAAGAGCTGAAAATGAGCTAAAATATGGTAAGCAAAGAATAATAATATGTGGCAATGTCTTCAAATTATTCTTATTGTAAGCTTTATATAATTTGAAGTTGCAGAAATGTGTTTAACAAGGGCAGATTTTTTTTTTTTAAAGTGATGTCTTCATTAATGATGGGTAAGCAGGAGAGAAAAGTACAATAATGCCGTGCTCAGTGAGGGTAAATTAGAAGGTGCTGAAAACATTTGAGAAGAAATATAAATGATACAAACACAGCTATAGAGGCTATAAATATGGATGGGAGGAAGAACAAAGACGTTTCAGAAATCTAAAAGCAATTGTCTCTATCAGAAAATGCAATTGAAACTAAAGAGTCTATCAGCTAGGATATAGGCCATGTGACACTTTCCCCAGCTCAGTACCTGTTTGCCATCGGCCTGGTGTTCTATGAAGGTCCAAGTGCATTGTGGGAAGCAGTGACCTTGGCAGCAGACAATTAATAAAACCATACCTTTCATTATTTTTTTTCTATTTTCATAATGTGGCTGTATGCCCATCTTTATGAAATACATCTTTCTCACTGAGTTCTTGTTTTAAGACTGGCCCATTGCACAATGTCTGGGGCTCAAAGTCGTAGGCTCCCTTAGCAGTCTATGTAAATGGTGTCTCCTGGAGACGTGCTGGGAACACCCTGCACAACTTCCCACCAATGCTTAGATTTTTAAATAAAATGGACACTTTTATTCCACAATGCTCCCTGGTGCCCGGTGATATTTGCATGATCCTACAATATTTAGAATGTAAAAAGTGTCCATTGGGTAATGTCAAACAATCATTTACTCTGAAGGACATAAATATTCAAATACTTGCCATTAGGCGGCCATAATCAGCATGAGTCAGTGATTTACTGACTACTTTTCTGGAAGAATTGAACAGAGTGGGTATCTTCTCTGTTACTCTGTGGATTTTTATTGGCTTGTAGATATTTTTTAAGAAGTGATTGCTGACTATATATTTAATTAGGTTTCATACCCTTGCTGGCTTCAAATCAATTTCTAAGATAAAATATAACCACTGATTCCAAAGCTTGGTCAGAGAGAGCTCATTAGAAATTACATCAGACGTGGGTTTCCCCACCAGTTGGAAACAATAGCGTAGTATCTCTTTGTAGGGGCTCTGTGACTTTAAGTTTGACAAATGCCCTTTTAATTTAAATATTGACTGTAAATTTACTTCTCCAGGAAAAATGTTGTTATTGTTTTGTATGATTATTATTATTTTGGAATTTTTAGAGACAGGATTTCTCTGGATAGTTCTGGCTGTCCTGAAACTCACCCTGTAGACTAGACTCTTGATCTCGAACTCAGAGATGTCCCTCCCTCTACTGAGATTAAAGACATGTGCCACCACTACTTGGCCAGATTGTATTATTTTTAAGATAAATATTTAATTACCATTTTATATAAATTTCTAGTTTTACATATATCAATAAAAATTGCTTATTTGGGGCTGAAGAGCTGGTTCAATAGTTAAAAGCACTTGCTGCTCTTGTATAGGATCCAGGCTCAGATCCCAGTACCTACATGGTGACTTGTAATTGTCCATAATTCCCGTTAGAAGGGGTTTGATGCCTTCTTCAGGCCTCTGCAGACACCAGACTTGCACACATGTACACATCCATAAATGCAGGCAAAACACTCATACACAAAAAAATATATTTGGCTAGTTAAACAGACCTCTTTTTCTCTATATTACATTTCTCCTTTCGGGTAGAATGTTATGTGGTTAGTTGACGTAAATTAGATAATAATATCCCTGTAACTTGAAGGTCTTCTATGGAATTTAACTAATGAAACTCTGATTTTGTAAAGACTGAATGGATCATGTTATAGCTATTATAAGAAGTTGTGTAGGCCAAGAAACACAAGCTTCCATTACAGTAAGAACATTTATCAAAGCCCAGGATTATCTACATCCCCATGCCCCCATTATCCAAAGGTGAAGGAGCCTTTATGGGTGTCCAATTTCATGGCTAGGTGTTTGCAGCCTCTTGGTGGAGATGGACCCATTATCATCCATAGCCTGATACCACTGTTGTCAAAATTAAGCTAATTTGATTCTCTTGCCAAATTCTGAACCTATCTTGATTTCTCATCTTCTTACATAGCCAATGCGTTAGGGATTTTTTCCCATGGGTGTGACAAAATACCTACAAAAGTCACTTCAGAAAAAAGGGAGGGTTCACTTGAGGTTACAGTTTAAGAAGAGATGTAGTCCATAATGATGGGATACCGTGTTAGAAGGCAGCTGGTCACACTGTCCATGGTCAAGACTCCAGAAGTTATGAATTCTTGTGCTCAGCTTTATTTCTCACATTTTCCAGTTTTATTCATTCACAACATCAGCCAGTGCTATTTCGGGACCACACCCTCTGTTTAGCCTCTCTGTAAAGTGCCTGACAGACATACCCAGAGGTGTGCCTCCTAGAATGTTCTGAATCAATCAAAGTTAACAATAAAAATCGACCATCATAGGCAATTACATGGTTTAGGGCATTCCAATGTGCTTAGAAATTTTCTCTCTCATTCACTAACAAGATGGTGTCAGTATGCTATATCAGTTTATTATAAATTTAGTTAACTGAGTCATTCCCTTAAGTTGAGTCATGTCTAGGTCCCTTGATAAAATTAGTATCTTGAACCAAAGTTGGAAACTGAACCCTCTGACCTCAGAAGTATGAGATTCATTTGTGAGTCCTATAGCTCTCCATTATCCTCCCTCAGGCCTTCCTCACTTGTATAGTATTCAGTGTTCTATCTATTTAACTTTTTCTGTGTACCATAATTCTTACTACTAGGAAAAAAAAACTTTTTTTTTTTTTTTGGCCAAGGGGGAAAAAAAGACATCTTCCTACTGTGTCTGTATGAGCTGGGATATTGTTTATTATTAAAAACTAGGGTTTTTTTTTTCATTTTTAGCAAACTTCATTTCAACATGTTTGTATCTATGAGGTTATTTAACATCTGATCCCAAAATATTTCCATAGCTGTTTAATAAAAAAGGTCTTATGGCACGGGCTACAACTCCAGCTTCACAACAGTCCCGTGTGATTCTCAATGACTTTAATTATTAGCTCTTTTCAGACCTGATGGATTGCATGTTCTCCAGGAACGGCATATTGTATTGGAGAATTATCCTTCTCTTCTCCTCACTATATTTGTAAAGCCAGGTTCAATACTGGTAAATCTCTTAATACACCTCCTCTCTCTGTCATCTATATAGATACATAATATAAGTATAAACTTTTTTTATTGAAAAAATTAGATACATGAAGAAGAGTGCACCAATAACACATTTGCAATGGAAACATTTTTCAAAAAATTGAACAGACTGAGGTTACCACGCTCATAATTTAAGAAAAAGTAGCATTACCAGCAACCTGGAAGCGAGGCACATGTTCCTTCTCAGCCACCTTTCCTTTCCAAAGCTCACCATTCCCTTAACTTACACCGCTGTTGCTTGATTTGAATCATTTCTGGTGTTTACAGAATGGGCACCTTGCTGCCAATGTTATATTTTTTTAAAAAAATTGTCCATATTGTGTATTGCAGATTTTTATTCATGTTGGCCACTTTCCAATTTCACAAATCTGCTGTAATTTATTTACTGTAGAGGGAAGCGTGAGAGATTAGGAAGAGTGTTCCTATATACTTGCACACTTTCAAACCCCATTATAGAGGCTTCTTTCAGGCATGGATTGTTGTGTTGGAAATGAGGTATATATCAAGCTTTAGTCAATACTACGGTATGTCTCTAAAATACTTGCAAATTTAGGATTCTAGCAGCATGGAACTAGAAGTTTAATTGTTTTATGTCCTTGGTAACTTGGTATGTGTCAGTTTTTGAACAGTAGTCTTTATGATTTGACCACAGTGTCATCTAATTCTGAAATGTGTAGCTTGTAATCAGTTTTGATATGTGTATATGTTTGTAAACATCCTACTTCAGAGCAAACCACAATCTATTACCCAACACATTTTCTTGTATTTATTTCCTGTGATATTTTATATCAACTTAGAGTATTTTTATCCTTCTAGTTTGTATCTATTTTGCTTCATCAAGATCTTGATATATACATATATTATTTGATGGGTATGTTTACATGGCCCAATATTATTATTTATCCATTTTTGATCTACTGCTATATACATTCCAGGATTTGGATATACAAGGCTTGAGTTAGCTACTGATTTTAGTTAGTACCTCCTGGTGTTTCAATATATATTTCCTTGATTACAAATAGCATTTAGCACTTTATGATATTCACTGCTGTTTATATAATGCACTTTTCAAAGTGTAAGGTCTAGTGTTCTACCTAGTTTATTAAGTTGCCTTTTTCTTGACTTGTAATAGATCTTTGCTTTTGTTTTCTCCTATTTTGGGTTTCTAGTTCCTTTGAATTTTTATAAAACCTTTAAGATTGTCTTGTCATTTCTATTGAAATAAAAAAAATCCTATTGGCCTAACACAGGCTCTGTTGACAAAATTGAAAATGATTAGCTTTTTGTCACGTCTGAGCCTTCCAAGCCACAAACATGTGAAATATTTCTGCTTATGTTTACATTCTTTCATTGAAAGCTACAAGAGCATTCCCAGCTCCAATTTCATTTGTTTCAATATATATCCAAAGACTAATATATGTATACATATATATATATATATATAACTTTGCCATCTTATTAATTTATCTTTTCATATTTATTATTTCATTCCTTCTGTGTTTTTTGCATATAATTTGCTGCTGTTACTGACTTTATAAGATAGATTATACTGTACCAACTATTTTTTGCTATTGTTCTTCTTTGAAAAGTTACTAACATTTTATTCACAAGGCAGTGGGTTTCACTGTGATATTTTCACACACATACATTGATATATGTTATAATACCTGTTCTTACTCACTTCCTCCTCACTCTCTTGACTGGTTCTTCCATTTCTCTCCCCTACTCCTACCATGTCTTCTTCGGCTTTTGTGTTACATATATTCACAGATATTCAACTATCATCTCTTGTTCTTCTTTCTCCCATTTCAAATGTCTTTCTTCCTTATCTTAGTACCCTCCCCCCTCTTTTTCTCGTGTGTGTGTGTGTGTGTGTGTGTGTGTGTGTGTGTGTGCACATTTAGATGTTTGTTTATGTATACATAAATTTAAATCAAGATTCTGCTATATAGGAAATAAAACATGCAACATTTGTCTAACCAATATCAAAGGTATAAAATCTCTTTAAGGCAAACATTCAGTTGTATCTCTTTATTCCAAACTACAATCACTCACCTGATCCATGCTTCCCTTTGATTTTTGGGCAGAATTGAACTATTTTAAACATGTAAATAAATGCAAAGTTACCTACAGGCCTAGCAGCTTCCAAAGTTTTGACATGCCATCCTATTTTATCTAGTTCAAAATACCTTCTAATTTCTGTTTTGATTTTTTTGACCCAGGCATTATTTTGAGTTGTCTTGCTTAATTTAAAAACATTTGGAAATGTCTGCTTACTTTTTTCATTATTGATTTCTAGCTTAATTACATTGCATGAAAGGATATTACAGCTTTTTATTTCAGCCCTTTGAAATTTGTTGAAACTCTTTTGTATTCCGAGGACAATACTAATTTTGGCAAATGTTGAAAGCATACTGACTAGAACGTGTGCTCTGCTCTGGTGGGTGGCTTTGCCACTGTCCTGATGACTTGCTTGTATTGATCAGGCTTCATTTGGGACTAATGCTCAGTTCTCCTAGACCTCACATTTTTCTACCAGTTCGATCAACTTCTAAGAGATGTGAATTAAAATTTTTCTCCATGTCTGTGGTCTTCTGCCTTTCTCCCTTCTGTTCTGCAGGTTTAATTTTTATGTTGTCTAAGTTAAATATGCAGGTCTTAGAATTCTCATATTTTTTTGATGACTGGGTAATATACTTACCCTAAGCATTCTTCTTTTTAAAATCTCTGATTGTCTGAAAGTTTGTCATGGTAGATATTAAAATAGCTAAATCAGTTTTTTTTTCTTCTTTGATTTTTTTGGCTTTTTATTCTTAAATTTAATTTATATCTTTTGTAAACAATGTTTAGTTGAGTTTGATTTATTAATCCATCCCAATGACCTTAGTATTTCAATTGTGCCTTTAAGTTAATTACTTTTCCTGTGGTGATACAACATATTTGGGGTTACATTTTCCACATATGCCTTGACTTTCTGTTGTTATCATGTTTCAAACTGCTTTTTTGACTTCCCAACTTTTTGTATTAACCAAATTAAGTTTATATATATATATATATATATATATATATATATATCATAATTTACATATTACAGGTGGATACACACACAATCTCATTGGATATAAATTTTTAAAAAATATTTCTAGCATGTCCTGTTTGAAAGCAGTAAGCCTTCTTGACTTGCATGGATACAATGTGATAGTACATTTACTGCTTCTGAGATAAAATTACTTTTTTTTCCCCATGAAATGAACTAATAGAATAAAATCACGGCCTCACAAGGAACTCCTTTACTTTTTGTTCTGAAGAGTTTTCAGTGCCCATACTGCATTTTGTATTGTGGTGGTGGTATGAAATGCACTAGCTGTTCAGTGGTTTTTTTTTTTTTTTTTTCATGACGTTTTCTGTGACAACAAGAATGCAAAAGCGGGCAAAGTTAGATGAGTTCTTTTACTGTATACTCCCACAACAGACTTTTGTGATAAAACACACACATGTAATACTATCATGTCATCTCAATTCTAGAATAGTACTGAATTAATCCTAAAATGTTCATGGATTTATATTTAATGAGATATACTATATACCAAGCTCTTTCACGGATATTTTTATATACACCAGTCCATTTGACAACTAACTAGAGTTGCTTTTTCCTTTGTGCCATAAGGATCTAATGCACAAATATTAGAGAAGGATGTTGCCAGACCAAAGGCGTATTGCTAACAAATAGCATAGAGCAAGAGACAATTTTAGGAAGGCAAGTGAGCTAACTAAATTGTTCCATCTAGTTAATTGGGAAGGCATCATGAAGGAAGGGGCAGCAAACGATGGCAGACATGACGGGTCTAGCATCCAACACCCATAGCCTGTGAAATGTCATTGTACATGTATGTGTTTGTCTGCCTGTGTGCATGTGCGTTACATGTATGTGAGGGCATGGGCATGATTAGAAAAGATAAAGGCTCTGGTATATGTAGAGCATAGTGTTTTAAAAGCAATTTGTAGGAAGTGTTGATGATTTTTGCAGAAAAACATGGATTGAACCTCACTCAGTCTGGGCAGCGTGTAGTAATCAATTTACTCTCCCACCTTCTATATGAATATTCGATATTTGCAGAAGGATAAAGGGTAAGTATTTGTTTGAGAGTGTATTAAGAACTTGGTGTCTTTTAATTCATTTTCACCTCAGGAAAACCATGTGAAGTATGTATTAGAAAAAAATATAACAGAGCAGTTGGGTTGCTTTCTTAGGATATTGTCACCAGTGGGTAGAGGCATTGGGATTGGGGTCAGTAACTCTGCTGACAGGAAAAGCATATGCTGAGCCTCTGCCCTGCTCCTCACAGTCTGGAATTGTGGGGCATTCTATAAGGTACACTCTTGCTCTCCAGATGGAATGTGAGGACCTCAGAAACAGACATTTTTTTTTTCCTGTAGGATACTGTCATTTTTTTCATTTCATGCCTACTAGAAATTAGACCATTATGTAGTTGGTATATATGTATAAAAACAGTGATGTAAGTCAAAGAAATCAGACCTAGCACAGCTGTGTGCATGTGTGTGTGTGTGTGTGTGTGTGTGTGTGTGTGTGCACACGAGCGTGCACAGAGAACCAAAACCAATCTTAAGTATAGGTGTCATGTTGGTTTTTTTTTTACATTTTAAAATTTAATATATCTCAATATAAATACTATTATATCATTTACCCCTCTTATTTTCCCCTCTAACCACTCCGATGTCTCCTTTCTCTGACCCTCCTATGGTGGCCCTGTTATGTTTCTCTCAAATTATTGGCCTCTTTTGCTTTGATTATTATTGTTACATACACAAACATATATTTATATCTATATCTCTGTCTTCTCTCTCTCTATATATATATGTCTACATATATATATGTCTGCATACAAACACATATTTATATCTATATCTCTCTGTCTCTCTTCTCTCTCTATATATATGTATATATGTGTATATATATATATATATATATATATATATATATATATATATATATACATGTACACACACACATACACAGGCTAATTCTCCATTTCTCTCTCCTCAGTCATTCGTTGCCTATGGTTCTTTGTTTAGGGGTGGGACTCTGTGATATTTCCCCCCTTCCATGTTAGTATGTCTATTAAAATTGTCACTGTTAAGGGTGTGTTTAGGCAGAATTTGTAGGAGATACAGTTTCACAGTGGACTTCCTGCTCTTCTTGCTTGTAGAATCTTTCTGCCCCTTCTTCCATGATCCCTAAGCCTTCGGTGCAGGAGTTGTGTTAAAGATGTATCCATTGTATCTGGGCTCTCGTTGATCCAGTGGTCTCTGACTTGCTTCTAGCTTTGGTTTTCTGTAAGGGTCTCTATTTGCTATATAGACAAATAGCATTTATATATATATATATATATATATATATATATATATATATATATATATATATATATATGATAAAGGATGGGAGTTATACTTATCTATGGGTATAAGGATACGTTTTAGAATCGGATTGAAGAATCTTCAAAAAGCTAAAAATAAATCTAACATGTGACCTGAAACTCCTTAGCATATGCCAAAAGGATTTGACATCCTATTCCATAGAAACCTCCTCATCCATGTTGATTGTCACCCTATTCACAACAGAATGAAAACGGAAAGCACCTAAATGTCCTTCAATTAACGAATGGATAATGAAAATGTGGTAGTAAATATATGCTGTGGAATTCAGCTGCAAGAAAAACAAAATCATGAAATCTGTGAGTAAATCAATGGAACTTGAAAAGATTGTATTGGGTGAGGAAATCATGACCAGGAAAGGCAAAGGCCATGTATTTGCTCTCCTCTGTGCATCCTAGCTCCTGGTCTTCAGGTTTTATTCTATAACATTGAGTTAACAGTAGAAACCAGGAACCTATAAAGAGACAGTGGGGTGGTAGGGAAAGGTGACCCGGGGATATATGTGATATGAAGGGAATGAACAGGGAAAATAGAGGTGAGAGCTTTACTTAGGAAAGGGGTGAGGGATATCAATACTGCAGGAGGAAGGGGAGACAAATAACACCAGGGTTGTTTTATAAACCCCAAGCAATTATGTGTTCTCTGGGTTTGTTTTTGTTTTATTTTGTTTTTAATAATGATTTGGTATCTGGAAACTTAGATATGAAGGTATAAGATTGAAAATTTCAGATAAATTAATTTGATTATAATTAAGAATTTACATTCTGATATCTGTCTGAAGCTGTACCAACAGAAGCAGAAACACTCTTAAATTAGAAGCATTCTTTGTGTTGACAGAGACCGCACTAGCGCCTAAAGGGATAGTATGACTTGGCTTACTGAGAACAGGTTCTGTCATGATGAAGGGCAAGGTTGCCCTTCTCAGAAGTAAGCATACTCTGCCTTTCAGAATCTTCCACCCCCTCATTTTCTCAGACCTTACTCTCTGTCCCAATATGGGCAGGACTGCTTACCTCAACTTCTCACCAATGATCCTCAGAGAATTGAGGCTTGGTTTGTACCATGCTTACTTCTGATGCAAGTAAATCCCTACCCCCACCCCGCCACTAGCTGATTTATAGCTTTCTTTATTTAATGGAATGTAACCATAATATCTTTTCCAATGGCTTGATAATCTAGTTAGCACTGAATTACTTGCCAATTGGTTTAAGAAAAACACTTCTGGCATGTCTTTTCTGGTCCCTATGCACAGTACTGGGCATACGAGGAAGTCACAGAGCTGGTCACAGTCTTCATTAGCTGGAAGGCATTTTTGTTTTCATCCTGATCATAGCCTGGAAGCAAGGACCTGAGTTAATAGCTGTTTTCTGTTGAACCAATCATATTTTTTTTCCTGCTGCAGTCTTATTTTCATTATCTGTAAAAGAAAAAAAATGACATCAGATGCCATTTATGGTTTCTAGTTTTCCTGAGAATGTAAAATCAGTACTCTGAAATAGCTTATCACTAAAAATAGATATGTTCCCTAAAAGTCAGATAAGTGATAAACATTATTGCTAATGCACACCTGAGTAGTCATGGGCACAAAACTGTGGGTGGCCATTGTAGAGCGTGACGTTGTGTGCTTGCCTCTTCCTGATTTTTTGAATCCTTTGAGTAGAGTCTTGATTGAGCTGACTGAGTCCAATGTAGGATTCACTCCATGTGCCATCAGGTTCATCAGACTAGATGTTGCAGAAAAGAGGGTGGGCATCATTGGGAGAGATTTCTTTGTGTGTTTTCGTAAAGACATGGGTATCCTGTAAACTGGACTTTCCTCTTCCAGTAGGCAATGTTTGTGAGACTATTTGTGTGCTAAAAAAGGCTTGGCAGGTAGATCCATGCTTTACTCAAAAGCAGAGGTTAAGCAGGACAACTGACCTTGACTGTTATAAAATATTTGACTTTTATCTACTTATGGTTCCTGTCTTCTGACAGAACCAACAGTGTGTGCAGGGGTCACTTTGCCCTGTGCTGGTTGATCTGTGAGGACTGGGTCATAGGTAAGTAGCTTCAAAAGTGCTTATGTTCCAGCTATTTTCTTTGCTGTAAGGGATAAGTTGTCCCTTATCTCTAATTCCAGAATCTCATGTCTTCCAACAGCAGTCCTGAATCAGTGAGCTAACTTGCCAGCTGGGAAGGAGGACACTAGCTCAGACCTTTACATGTCTTACAGAAGGATTGTTTCAAATCTCTTTTTATCCATCTTTCCTCATTCTCTTCTAGAACTGACAATAATAAAAGTTCACAAGTCATCGGCAACAGACCAAAGACCTGAGGCTGGATTTCATGACCCATTTCCTTCATTCACTGATGTATTCTAAAGATAAACTGTTCCTCACAGTTAAAACTCTAGGGAGCATTTGCTCATTGTACCTGTTGCTTCAAAGCCCTTTGTTTGGGGTAGTCTCTAAACTTCACACTGCATTGTGTGTGCATTTAATAGATACATGGGTTTTCAGTGAAATGTACTCCTTTTTAAAATTTAAAAGTGATTCTCTTTGAAAATAGGAGCAGTAGACTATTCATGACCTAAATAATAATAATAATAATAATAATAATAATAACAATAATAAACAGCCCCTTAATTAATATAGCGTTTGTGTTACAATTGAAGTAAAGAAGCAAATGGCATACAGTTCTGTGCCAGCAATCCTTTGTTTAGCAGGTTTTTTTTCCAGGCTTCATAATTGGCTAGTAAAAGGTACATTCGCACAAAATGAATAATCCCAAAAGTTGTTATTGAATTTTCCTAAATTTTGTGCTGTTATGGGGCTTAGGGACAATTCTAATTGTGGCGAAATGTTTCTGAGTACACTAAAAAGAGAATTATTGAGAAGTTAAGTTGTCTGGGGACATCTGTGGTATCGGAGGCTGGACAGTGAGAGACAAACACTTCTCAGAATTGCAAAGACACCAAAGATGATTGACAGGATCCACTCTGCCTACCCACTCCCATATGTGCCTTGTGGGCAAAACCCAATGTATTTAGTCTGTCTGGTGTATATGTGCATGTCTTAGCCTCAGAGAATCTTTACTTATGTGAATAGTTTACAGTAAAGGACAGATCCTCCTAACACCCATCCCACACTCTCTACCCTCAAACCACATTTCACATTCACAGTTGCTGATACATGGCATTCTACCTTTATGACTTATGCAAATTGGAACTCCTTTTGTTCCTGTAAAATCTGAGTACTCATCCTTATCCTCCAGGAAAAAAAAAAACTTCAGTTTTTCCATCTGCAGCCATTTCAGGTTTGTTACTTTTTAAAATCAGCTATATTTCAGGTTGTTTTTTTTCTGTTTCTAGCTTCTACATTGGATCACTTATGTGTTTATATGACAGTACAATTTCAATATTCCCTTTGTGTTAAATTAATTTTCAGATAGTACCACATAAGAGTTTAAAACATATACTTTTTCTCTTCCCTGAACTCTAGCCTTTCTGGTCCTCTGTATACACACCCCCTCTACTGCTTCTTACAACTTGGAGGTTGCATCTCCCCCATCTACAAGAGTTCTGGAAGGTTTACTCTCCGGAGAATGTAGACAGATCAAAGTAAGTGACCACGACATCATAGATATGTGAAGGAAGCAAGTTGATTAAGGGAAACTCTATTCTGAATAGTAAACCTATGTACTTGAAAGACATCACAAATATCCCTAGTCAACTCGACTTCTAAACAATTCTACCTATAATAATTATATTTTGAATTTTGGACTCTGCATTAGTGGAAAGGACATTGGGTAGTATTTGCTGGTATAATTTATCAAGACTATAGTGATGGCACCTAAAACTACACTTGAAACATTATTTACCTGGATTTGCACAAAATTATAGTGCATACAATGTATGGGGTACCTAGTACATATATTAATGATATGTCAAGGCATTCCTTGCCTTAAGAATTTGTGGAAATGATAAAATTGAGTCCAATTCAAATTTCAATCCTATGACCCCAACTCCCATCAAAAATATAGCAATTCTTACCCACAACTTTTAGTAATGATTTTATCAATAAATTATGACAAAGAAAGTCCCATATTGAAAAAAAAAACCGCCGGGCGGTGGTGGCGCACGCCTTTAATCCCAGCACTCGGGAGGCAGAGCCAGGCGGATCTCTGTGAGTTCGAGGCCAGCCTGGACTACCAAGTGAGTCCCAGGAAAGGCGCAAAGCTACACAGAGAAACCCTGTCTCGAAAAACCAAAAAAAAAAAAAAAAAAAAAAAAAAAAAAAAAAAGAAAAAAAAAAACCCTCAAGATTACCAGTCTGGGACAATTATCCCACCGTTCAGCAAAACACTTCAGGGACATCCAGCCTGTGGACACAGTGTCTTCCTGTAGAACAAGACTATAACAAAACACCATTCGTGCAATTCCTAGGATCTAGGCTGAGGGGTCCCATAACCACCTACCCACTTTTAGTTGTGAGAATACTAACTGCATTCTTTTGTTCACAACTGAGGTCCAAGGAAGCTAAATATTTGGATTTGATATGTAATTTTCTCTTGCCCAGTACAGTGTAAGCACCAATGTTGGTGGCAGACTCTGAGCACCTATATGGGCAGAAAAATGTCTATGGTATCAAATGGAACATCTGTGAGGCATTCAGCTTTGAATAGTATGCCAATAAGTCCATTTTCCTTAAAAGGTGAAAAACCCAGGAACTTTATTGATAGTGTCTATATGATATCTAGATTATTGCATAAAATCATAGACTAGCATTCTTCTTCAGGATAGTAACTGAATTTTACCATTGAAAATGCCTACCTGCCTCCTTCTTTTAAGACATTTTAATTTTGGCTCCTCTTTATAGAGTATTGATAATTAATTGCATCAACCCTACTACTTTAATAAAACTGGTCATCCACAAAGCAAATATGTATTGCTTAATTTTCAGTTTGAGAGCTGATAAGCACTGAAAATTAATCATCCATAGAAAAGGGAACTCAGCAGCATTTCTAATCTCTGAAAAGATTGTCAGGCTATTAGAGTTATGTGCTATAATCAATTCCTATACAACTGTATAATTTATAAGCTCCAAATTAGATCAGCTATCTATTAGACTTGATAAAGATGGAAATATATTAATCAGATTAAGAAAATAAAGAAGAAAATTAGCAAAGAAAGGGACCAGACAGCCCAAGACAAGACAGCAAGGACATCAGTGCAGAAATGAAGGGGTTAAACTGATTTACATCACGGGAGGTATATAGCTAAGTAAGTCCTTGTAGTTTAGATATGAAAATTCAAAAGAAGGTTTTTCACAGGATGACATTAAATCTAATATGCATGGACAAGTGTTCTTTACATCACTCATTACTGCTATGCAGAAATAATATTTATTTAGCTCTGAATACATGCCAGGTGTAGGGATGGGTCTGGAGGATGTAGTCATATATTTTTAGACTCATAGTCTCATTTAGTTCATTTTCTAAATCACAGAGAACATTAATGCCATATTGTTTCTTTCTACATGTCCAGATCAAAACCACTAATTTTTCTAATATTTCAAAATTATGGATAGTTTCTAGGCTTATCTTGACATTAACTAAAGTGAATGTATTGATGGTCATTAAGAAGTCTTGTTACATATGTATGCCAGTTCCCTCATGTACTAACTGTATCATCTCCTTATCCAATAACTTCACTTGATTCTTTACCCATCAATCCACCAGAGGCAGTGGCTACCAGCCACAACAGAAACACTGGTAGACGTTAAATCACCTCTTTGTAGCATTCTGCAATGAATTACATCTTATATTAAGATGCTGCACTGTTTTATGTTTTGTTTTGTTTTTGCAGAATATATCTGAAAGAAAACAGACAACATGCAAATACGTCTAATATATAAGGATCCATTACATGTCAGAAACTCTACAGCTTCTTGGGACCTCAAAACACAATTTTTTTGACACTCACACAACTGTGGATTTTGACACTTTAACTCCTCCAAATCTCTGGAGTGTCTTTGGCACACGTCTGTAAAAACAGGGGTGATGCCTGAAACAATTCCTGTGTGACTCAATCAATCCAAAATGAGTCTGGGTGATAGGGTGCTGATTTCAAATATGTGTGGCAGTTGCAGTAACAATGGGGACTTCAGCAGGAAACATCAAGTTTTAGAACTTCCCTTCAGATTATGTTTCTTTTTGAAATGTTATTAACTCTCAATTATTTTAGTATATTAGTACTCAACATTGGACACATCATATATAAGCTTGAAACTCATGTGATAGTATCTAATGTGAGACCATTAGAATTTTTTCATTAACTTTTGACCATCTCTAGTGCTTAGTTACTGTTCCTGGGAACTATTTTTTAAAGAATCAGGGATAACAACCTTTGTATAGATTACTCTAGGTCCTTAAAATGCTTGATACATCATTTAAATCATTAATATCTGCAAAACAGAAAATTTCACAACACTTTTCAATTTAATTTTTAGCCTGAATCATTCAAAAAAGAAAGGAGATAAAAGTGTAAGAAAAATAGTACTGATTAATATGCCTTATGAAAACAGGTGGAAATGTTGCATCTCCTGCTAATCAAAACTATCACTATAGGAAAAAAAAGATAATACAGTGAGTACAAGGAATCTGTCTCATTCATTCAAGATCGGTATAATATCTGAATATTTATGGAATTTATTAATTTAGTCTATTGAAAACATTATTGGTCTTCTCAATGGATGTAGAGAAATCACTTGGGAAAACACTACCATTGTACAAACATAGGAATTTATGATCAAATTCTCAGTTAATCAGCAACAGAAGCAGATGGTCTCGGCCTGATAAACTGTGAAGCAGCTCACCAAGGATGAAAGATGAAATACTTTCCTTCTAAGATCAGGAAGAAAACAAGAAGGTCTATTTTCATCTGTCCTGATCAACACCAGATCGGAGGTCTCACTTGGTAGAACAATGCATGAAGAATAAAAATGAATGACTTCAAGAGTTTTTTTGGAAGTAGTGAAACTGTAAGTCATATGCATGCTTACCTAGAACATCCTAGACATACATAGAAGCTAGAAGGACTAAATGTGGCCTGGAAAAGTTTTCTAGTGATAATAAAAACATGCGTGAAACTAAAAGTGACTCCAAATAACCAGCTAAATGTTGAAGAAAGATAACAAAGTTATAGGTCACATTCCTTGATTTTAAATTATGTTACAAAGGTATAATGCTGAAATCTATCTTATACTGGAACAAAAAGATATACGTCAAGTGGGACATAATAAAGAAAGTGTCCAGATCTCAGATTGGGAGGCAGTTCTGGAAGGAAATCTTGGGGAGTGGAGGAACAAATGCAGACACACCAAGAAGGTAAGGTGTCAGCAGGGTCAATCAGGCATCAGAGAGTAGTATGGTCAGAAGCCACACCTCTGTATTCAGGGGCTGACCTCATCATCTGAAGATAAATCACACAGTCTGATAGCCATGGACTCGAGGTCAGTAGATGGCCCACTCTCTAGACCCACCTATCTATCATGAGATTCACTGCTGTCCAAATGAGAAATATAAAGCTCCAGGAGAGGGTTTGGCTTCTGTGGCATCACTCCTCAAAAGGAGGTTTAGTGCTGAGTGGGTTTTATGAAGACACAGATGTCTTCCTAAAAGGATCTCAGTTCTTTCTTTTCACGTTCCTCAGTACAACCAGAAAGTAGCCCTCTGCTCAAACAATGCTACCCTAGGATGAATGAACTGGGAGCTAGGTGTCTCCAGTTTCTGGGGGAGCCTGTCTGGAGCACAGACTGAAAACCTAAGTAGGATCAACAGAGCCTGCCAGTAACTGAAGATAGGAAGTTCATGGATGGTCTGCTTCTGGTGGACCTCCTACATTCAACCCTTGCAGTCCACCACCAACCCAAGTGGTAGGGGAACAGCTGACTTTGTCCCTCTCTCTGCCCAGGAGACCCAGAAAGAATCCACTCAATAATTTGACATTTCTCTTTCTCTTGTGTTTCCTTTCTTGCTACATTTTTAGTAAAATCTTATTTCCTTTAAAAACACACCTTTAAGATTTGTTGTATTTTTCTTCTATTTCTCTCATCTATATATATATATTTTATGGTGTACACTAAGGTTTTCTTTTATCTCTTGGTCTTTTCTCTTTAAAACACATTTCTCTTCTTTCTTTTGTTCAATCTTGTTTCTTTCTTCTTTCTCCTGTTCCTTTCCCTCTTCCTTTATTTTGTTGATTTCATGTCTTCCTGTTATCTAAAATTATTATTTACAACCTGGATTGTTCATTCTCTCCATTGTCTCTTCTATGGTAATTGACAGTGCATTGGTGTGCTTTATTCCCTTCAGTGCATTTGCTGTTAAAATAGTTTCTTTTATTCTCTCAGAGTGGTGCAGGGGAGTGAGACTTCAAGAGTAGGCAGTTCACTAAGATTCTCAAATAAAACTAGAAGAGATGTCCAAACCAACAGCTATACAAATTACAACATCGGACATGAAAGAACAATTCAATGACACCTATAAAAAATCCTAAGGCTTCTATTACTAAATCCAAACAGACTGAAATTGTTAAAATGCTGGACAGTTTAATAGTTTACTCCTAAAGCAGAGTGGCTACAAACAGGAAATAGACACAGATAAAGAAAGCACACAATCAATTAAGAATGCAGAAAAGAAAGCCAGCCATATAAATGATAACCATGAATAAAGATGAGAAATTTAGCAATGAGATAGATAATGAAAGGAAACAGAAATATTCAATAAAACTTCAATTAATTGCCAAAAACAAAAACAGTAGAACCATCACCAACAGACTATGGCAAACAGAACAAAGACTGTCGAGAATGGCAAAAAATATTGAAGAGGTGCTCCATTCAGACACCAATAAAGAACAAAAAAAAAAAAAAAGGAAGAACAAGCATGACTATAACTTTCAAGAACTCTGAGACATGATCAGCATACAGAATGGGAGAAAAAACTTTTACCAACTACTAACAGCAGATGAACACCCAGAATCTATCATGAACTCAAATAGCTGACCATCAAGAAACCAAAGTATCCCACTAGGAAAAGAATTAAACAGAATAATCTCCAAAGAAATAATGCATATGATTTCGTTTTAAGCTATCAGAGAAATTAAAGTTTGAACTATATCGAGAGCCCAACTTACTCTGTTAAGCATGGCTATTAGTAGTGAAAGATAACGAGAAATGCTAATGATATATGAGCATGTAGAGAAGAATTAAACTTGATATACAGCTGGGGGAAACAGATGCTAGTGCATCTACTACAACTGGCATTCCTCAACAAAATTGGATTCCATATGATCCTGTCATACCACTTCTGGGTATAAAATTGAAGGAACCTAAGTCAACATGTCATAGAGAATCACAATATCCATATATACTTCAGAAATTGGGGGGTGGTATTTTCTTCCTTTTTTGATATTAGAGTAGATTTGTTTACTCTCTTTGAGATAAAATCTGTTTCTCTAGATGCCTTTATAATATTACTTTCTGATATTACTTGTTTTCTACTTTATTTTTATTATTGTAAATTCTAATAAAATTTAAGTAATTAGTTTATTTTTTTTCTAAAATAATACTTTTCTGAACGTGCCAGATACTAGTTTTGGGATTTTTAATCTTTTGTTTTTATTTCTCTTATTTCTATTCTTTGTTATTTCTACCTTTCACCTGCATAATCTTTAATTTCTTTCATCCTTATCATTATAAATTGGAAATTAAGGCATTAGTTTGAAATTCTTGATCATTTTTTCAATATGAATATTTATTACTTTGGATTCTCCTCCAAAGCCATATTTATCTGGACACTAAATATTTTATATTTATTCAATTCAATTAAGTATCATCCAAATACCTCATGATTCAGTTGTGATTTACAAGTGTCTTGCTTAACATTCAAGTAGCTATTATATTACTTGAGGACTTACAGGATTCAAATATAGTGCCATTTTATCATGATCATATATACTCTGTTATATTCTAAGTTACTGAAATGTACTAAAGTTAGGGGGAATTGGAATCTATATACCTCCTTATTCTTACGTGTTCTATATTATTAAATAATTGATAGTATTAACATATCCAATATTCAGTAATTATTGTTTTATCTTTATCTGGTATTAGATATATTATACTTTGAAGTTATATTATTAAATTGATCTCATATACAATTGTCTTAATCTTTCTGAAGATGTAATGTACTTACCAGTGTGGAGATTATCTTTTTATCTTTATTAATATTTCTTTCCTTAAAGGTTAAACTCTAATTTGCTTGTTACTAACTACATAGAACTACATCTTCTAAATGCTCATGTATTTAACATTAATATTTCGTGTTGTTTCATCTCTTTCAACTTCTCTGTCTTCATATTTATGCATTTATATTATCCCTAGTTCTTCCCTGACTTTATTCTGACCAGGTTAATAATTTTATTTAATAATGGATTGAATTCAGGCTAAATACATGAGAGTTTTAGAGGTTAATCGAGAGTTTTTTAATATGCATTTTCCAGTATACTCATAGTTAATACACAACTAGTTCAGACAAACAAAATTTGTAGAACTTATTTGTATACATCATCAACCCCATGTTTTCTTTATTATAGCTATCTATTATTTCATGTAAGATAGTATTGTAATTTTTGCATCAGTTTTCCATACTTTAAAGAAATTGGGAAAATCTGCTTTCATATTTACATCAAATTTTATGTTGTTCTTTCTTCACTTCTTCTTATAGATCTAGGTTCCCATCTGGTGTCATTACCATTAAGCCTGGAGAAATTACTTTATTGTTTTTCATGCAGCAGTTTTCCCAGGCAACAAATTCAGTTTTCATTTATTTGCAACTGTGTTAGATTGACCTTCATTTTAGAAGGGCCTTTTTGGTGTAAAATACTGACTAGCATGCAGTTTTTGAGAATACTTTAAACGTGTTCCTACAGTACCTTCGGGTTGCCATTTTATTCTGAAGAAAGGCCAAATGTCTTTGTGCTGTTATTCCCCTAACTCAAATGTACTGTTTTGTCCTGAACAAATTTAATATTTGCATAGTGAGTTACTGAGCTTATTGATTCTGTGGGTTTATATTTCTTAACAAATTAGGAGAAATTTTAGTATCATTTCATCTACTCTTCCTGTCTCTGTCTAGTCTACCTCTGGGTTATCAATCATCTGAGTGACAGCTTCATAGTTCCCCCAGTTCTCTGAGTTTCTCTTTACTCCTGATGTTTATTTCATTTTTTTATTGCTTGACAGTTTCATAAATTTATATAATGAGTTTTAGTTGTTTTCAGTGTGTTGTCTCTATTTTCACCTACCTTTAAGTTCACTGACTTTTTCTTCTGCCAATCTAAACAACTCGTAAGCCAGTGCCATTTTCCATGTCTATTTTTGGGGTTCATAACTTTGGGTTCTCTTCTTTTTTTTCTTTTTGGTTTTTCGAGACAGGGTTTCTCTGTGTAGCTTTGCGCCTTTCCTGGGACTCACTTGGTAGCCCAGGCTGGCCGCGAACTCACAAAGATCCGCCTGGCTCTGCCTCCCAAGTGCTGGGATTAAAGGCGTGCGCCACCACCGCCCGGCTGGGTTCTCTTCTTTATGTGCTGTCAATTTTAAAATTTATTTTCTATTTGTTTACAAATAATCAACTGATTGTTACTTCTCCTTTAAGTTCCCTATGTGACAGTTCTAAAACCTAGGTACCTTGGTGGTTATTTGCTTTTAATGCTTTGATCTCTTCTATTTTCTTTTGTCCATCTTTCTGTCTTAACTAGATACCTGAACCTGACCAATTTATGAAGAAAAGAAAAGAAAATAGTTCCAGGGGCAAAAAAGTTCAAGGTCATGCAGTCACTTCTGATATCCACGTCATTAGAATCTTAACATGGCAAATCACATCATATCCATGGTTCTCAACCTGTTGGAACTGACCCCTGTGTAACAGGGGTTGTATAACAGATATCCTGCATATCACGCATTTGTATTACAATTCATAATAGTAGCAAAATTACAGTTATGAAGTAGCAACAAGTATAATTTAATCTTGGGGGTCACCATGACACGAGGAACTGTATTAAATGGTCGCAGCTTTAGGAAGGTTGAGAACCCCTGCATTAGACAGCAGGACTGCCCAGGCTAGTGCATCAAGCTACTGTGTAGGGAAAGGGGAGACATGGGAGTGAACTTTGTAAGAACTTCTTTGAAATAACTAGCCTAGCCATATGAAAATGAAAGCACGCTCCTGACAGATGAAATTCACCCTCGATGACTAAATCATGTCTTAAATGTCCCACACCTCAACCTGAGTATAAGTAGACACAGATCCTGTTCAAACCACTGTACCCCTTCCTATACTTTTTTCTGTTCGTGGGGGGTACATTTTGATTCATTTTGAAAATTGCTAGACATCATTAATTAAGCATTTTTGAGGCTGCATCTGTTGTTTCCTTTGGATTTATATTAATGTTGCTCTAGCAAGCAGCTATGTGGAGTGGAGTAACACTCTAAACCTCAGTCCTTCAGACTATCAAATATAGCTGCTTATGTTAGGGCTCCAGATTGTGCAATGAAAGCAAAATATTTTTCTATTATTAACATTTTCCTTAATTTGCACTTCAGTCCTATAATTTTCATTTATGATTCCTGCACTGTGTAGACCATTAGACACACAAAGTTTTCTTTAGGATGAATGTACTGTTAACAATATCTAATGCCCTGCCGTAAAGGCATTAATAACTTTGCCTTGGAATTTTTCAGTATTAATGCTGTTCTAGCAGGTTTGTTTGTGGGAAAGATTTTGCTTTCATGCATGTTTCAAGTCTTCTAAACTAACTGCTTAAGCAGTTTATCTTGATTTAAAGCATTTTATTTCAGTTGGCATGCAAATAGGTAAATCTGTATTTATTTCATGTATACTTGTAGGATTACTCATACATTTGAACATTTTATGATCTTATTTTATAATTTACACTGTATCATCTCAAATATCAAAGTTCCCCTTGCAATCAATGATTCTATCTTATTCTCTACCTTCTGTGATTGATCTGGCTTTTGTGGTATCTTTTCTGACTTTACCATTGATTGGTTTTTATTATGAATTTTCCTTTTATTTGGCTGGAAATCATAGATCATGCACCTGCTGTTTTAGTGTCTTCTGTTTATTCTAACACTGTTGAATTATTTGTATGTCCTTACAGATGGGGCAATAAAACAATGGGAGAGCAAGAGAAGGAAGACTGTGAGTGTTGACAATAATGTGAGGTTTGGGGGAAAAGCTCTTTACAATCAATGAGTAAAATACAATCTAGGAGCAAAAGAGTAGATAGAGTTAAGGTATTAGCCCATATGTTGAATTAAAAATAGAAATTACAAAATATGCTGCTTAAAATAATTTGAAATAAAGTGAAACATATATATATATGTTTACAAAGTTTATATATATATATATATATATATATATATATATATATATATATATATATATAAAGTGTCTGCAATTGAATATACAGACAAATCATTTGTAATGTATAGAATATAACAAATGTTACCAAAGCAGAAGTTTTTTTTTTTTTGAAGTTTAAATTACTAAAAATAATAAGGAATGGAATCTGAGCATACACCATCATCCTAGAATCATAAAAAAATACATTATTTATGGTTAATCAATGATTAACATGACCACAATTAGTAATTAAAGTCATAATAATAGGAGAGATTTGGAGAAGTGAGACATCTTAATAGTTCAATAATGGGGCAACTCATTCAATATTTATAGTCATTGAAGTCTTTCTTAATATCTAAAGAATGAATTGATGTCAACCTACTTGGATAGAGAAGGAAAACACCCAAGAAATATGAATAGCATCTGTAAAATCCCAAGAGAAATGTCAAAACGTCAGTAGCTGAAATTGAACACACTGCTATGGAGTAAACGGTGTCACCCCAAACTCACGTGCCGAGTCCCTGAGATTCTCCCATGTCCCATGAATGTGTGGATATTTGGATATGGAACTTTTAGAATGAGACTCCCAGGATTCAGATGGACTGTTGTCCATGGAAATGTGTGCATAGAGAGAGACACTAAGGGTACACATGCAGAAGAGAGCACATGAAGACACAATACCCTTTGCATGCCAGAGAGGACTCCAAAGCACCCATACCTGCTGATAACCTGGGCTTCTGGCCTCCAGTACTGTGAGAAAACAAATATCTGTTTAAGACGCCCAGATCTTAAACGTCCATTGTGGCAGCTCGGTCAAGCTAATACCTGGGGATAGAATGGAGAGGACATGGAAGAGCAAAGCTAGATGTGACTGGAATGCCAAAAGGGGTGGGTGGGAAGGTGTCACACGCTGTTTGATGGATGCGTTTCTGTATTCTTATTAAATGATAAACAGGGCATGTGTTTAGAACAGCCTGTCACATGATCACATCTCCATTTTACGTGGATGAATCTATGGGAAAAGACTTAGAGAGACATATCAAGCTGGAAGAAGAATAGTAAGGATGCTTTTGCAATAGTCTTGTGTAGAGATGAAGGCAGTCTACACTGTTTAAAGGATGCCTTGTATGCTCCCATGTCATCTGGACTTAATTCATATTTCCCCCTTTTCTGGAAGGATTTCTGCCTCCATGATTGCATTTGTAACATTGCACAGGAATTTCTCCACACCGTGCTTTCATCTGCAGTTAGAAGTGTTTTCATGGTAAAGATGCTATCTTATTTATCACGGTTTTTTGTAGCAATGTGTAGCATCTATAATTACTGTCAGTTAAGTGAATGAGTGAATGAACATATAAATCGTTCTTCAAAAACTTCTGCCTTGTGGGTGTTGCATTTTTATTGTAAATTTTTCATACTTTGTTCTTCTTTGTGTTTTGCTGTAGGCCTGTCTAAGGTTGACCTGTGCATATGTGGAAGTATCTATTCACCTGCTGCAGCAAAATCAGATTTTTCATCTTCTTATTTGTTGCTCATAAAAATTCTCCTACTTTTTGCTTTGATTTATCCATCTAATGTGCTGTCTGTCTCTCTAGATACTATGAAGCATGCTTCTACTGGCCCTTGACTCTGTTTGGAAAATTGATCAGTGTATTTTTCTGATATCTTGCGTTTGGTCCTTGGTACCATAGGTCATGATTGACTTGCTTCTTTTGAGTATTTGCATTTTTTCATTCGTCCTTTGATGTTTCTTTGTGACTAGGTTTGCCCTAATGCAAGCAGGATTAGCATCTTCAAACATTTCTATCTTAAATCTCCTGAGGACCCCCTGAGATTTACTTGAGCAGTTCTTCACTGAGGTACACTGGTCTTATATGCAGGGAGATTTGTTGGATAAAGGAAGCTGTGGAGAATCAAGAGATTCAGCCTTTGGCTTTAGATGCCTCTGTCGTTTGGTACCCCCAGCAAAGATAAGTGATTCTCTAGTCACTCTCTGATACTTGAGGTTTTCTAACCTGTAACAGTTGACATGAAAGTAAACTCTGTGAGCCAATCAGCTTTAGTAGAAATATTTTACTGTAGGGTGCAGATTGCAAAAGATTCTCTGTCAATATTGTGTAGCTGGGTGGATTGTGTTTCCTGAAGGGACTGACGAGAAGGAGCAAGAGAAGTTTCAGGTTTGCCAAGTTTAGCTGTCCATTTGTTTAAAGTACTGCATGCATCACGCATGTGCTAAACCTGTTCTATGCAACTGTGTTATATATAGCATGAGTAAACATAGTCTCTATATGCAGGGCTATGTTCAGTACAGTGTGACAAAATATAAAATTTGGTGTACTATGATACCATTTCATGATGGTGAAAATGTGTAAGGCTGTAAGTGTACCCTTAAGATTTATTTTGTTTCTTTCTACTGTGTTGGCTTAGAGCATGCCCAAAGCCTGATTAGAATTATTATTACTCTTTTGAACTTATATAAAAGAGTATTTTGGCCTGACCAGATGTTAATCATTTTGTAAGATAATGAAGTAAAATTCTGCATATCACATGAAGAACAAGGAACAGCAGTGAGGAAGAAATTAGAGACAAGTATCTGTGTTAATGTTGTTGCCTACCTATCTATTCATTGTGTCTAGGAATGATTATATGAAAAACAATAAGACTGGAGCTGTACCCAAAAGTCATAGTTGGGGACCCACTGATTCTCAATTTAGCGTTTAAGACTTACTGGCATATGCTCCTGGCAATCTCATTGCATAAATTAGGTTTAAAATAAATGAAGTAGGGAACAGTCTCAGGAAACGAGGACATTCAAATTTGTAACTTCAAAACTGAGCATCATTTCTTTTGACCCCTAACAAATTGTCTTTCTGTTTGTAGAGTAGGCTTCAGTGTATCAGTGTGTAACCCGAGGAATAAGCTGATTCCCTGGGTTGCTCAGTGGATGGAGAAGTAGAAGAGTCAATAGGGAATAAAGAAGATGAGAGTTTTGAATGGCTATAATGATCACTTAGTCATCTGAAATGTAAACACAAAGCCGTGTCAATACAATCTCCCAGGCTTGTGAGACAAGATAGGATCGAGCCTGACCCCCTGAGTAAACGAATTAGTGGACTGGCTCCCAGACCTCAGTTGCCTCTTTCTCAGGACGTAGAAGCTCCATCAAACTGTTCACAATCAATAATACGTTTCAAAGCTAATATTTATCAAGCTCTGATCCTGAGTTATCCCCATTCTAAGCTTTAGTACGTATTATGTATGGCATTTGGTCATCCCAAGGAAACAGATGGCTGTTGCCACTTTTGGATGAAATACTTTCAGAGGGGAAGCAACTTGCCTAATGCCACATTACTGGAAGGAGAGCAGCTCGGATTCAGTGTGAGGAAACTCAGCTTCAGAGCCCGCTGTCAAGTTCCTAACCACTGTGTGAACAGCCTGATGAGCCTGGGAGGAAGGCTGCTTTCATGGCTCGCAAGGTGTCATGGAAATCAGTAAGTTATTAAGTCTTGGCATATTTGGGGGACAGCAAGTCTATGTATGAAATATGGAAATCCACTGCCTGGGAATGGATTTACTGGCTCTCAGCCTTGAATTCACCCTTCAGTGCCTGCTTAGTGATAATGGACTGGGTGCTGGAGCTTTCTTAACAACAAGCACAATGTGAAGTCTTGTCAGTAGAGGGCATCCAGGGGTAAAGCTTTCCTTTCGATGGCTGGGTGTTCTGCTTACTTCAGTTTGTTCCTGTTGCATGACGGTCATGCTGAGTGTGCATTCAGACATCTAGTTCTTTTCCATCAGGTCATGGGAATCTTGAAAACTGACAGTCTCAGCCCAGGCCTGGTGATCACCTCCCAGCTGCTCTCTTGACCTGAACAGCAGGTACTCCAGGCCTTGTGCCTGCAGGAATGCCCCTGTTGAGTCTGCCTGTCTGTTCTTATGTTGACTCACTTTGTCCCACTGAGGTCTGGCCTAACTTGCTTGTCAACTGTGGACAAATATTGCTTGGGAGCATCAGATTATTTCTCCACTACCCAGAGTTCTGCGTCCACACCATTTTCAAGAAGGTCCAAATACAGCCATGGGTGTGCTGTCTCATCATTCTAAGCTAGTCTGCCCCCAAATAGCTCACCACCAGCCTTACTTTTCCAAGTTCTCAATTCATTGTCATAGCTATTCTCCTAGCAGAGATGAGTGACTCTTTATTTTACACTTGCCCTATTTAAATTATTATTTAGCTTTGTTTCCTTATCAGATGCAGATTAATTTAAAGACGATTATGCTGTGTACTATGGTATACTAGAGCATACCTGAAGTACATATGATGGCATAACCCCTTCCTTAGCTCAGAAAAGGTACAGGAAGCTATATCATATCATGTGGTGTGTGTGTGTGTATGTGAGAGAGAGAGAGAGAGAGAGAGAGAGAGAGAGAGAGAGAGAGCGCAACTTTCTCTTCTGGACAAATCTTGCTGTCAGAAATAGAGATTATACTTATATATCCTGATGCTGAGTCTCTGTCCTAAGATAAAAAGAATGAGAAACTAATCTAATCTAATTTACCATAATTTAGACAATAATAGATATATGAATGATTGAGCATCTTAAGGACACTGAGTAAATCTACCTCCCTCCCTCCAGTGAAAGATTCACGTCTATAAATCAATGATTAGATTGCACTTTGTAATGCCTTTGGAAATTTACAAGAAAGATAATGTGTCTAACAGTCTTCAAAAAATGACTAATTCAAGTATAATTCAGAACAATTTACTAATGCGCAAGGATTTGTAAAGAGATTTCATTTGCTTAAGAACTTAGAAAGGAATGCATGCAGGAGAATGGTTGAAATGGAATGGCTCTTACTTGTTAAGACAAGGAAGAGACGTGTTATGATAGGTGCTATGACTTGGGCATCAAGAGTTTGTACACACATCCTCCAGTGTGCTGATGACCAGCTGATGTCACTATGACTGGTCCTATGGTCTGCATCCCTCCCCAGGGATCTAACAGCAGTCTCTCAACAGGAATGTCATCGATCATATGACCCACTGAGCAAGCAAGAGTGTTTCTACATACAGAGGGGGGCCAAAAGGCAAACAGTGCATCTGAGTATAGCCACCATGATCTCAGTATCTCTGTTTGCTCTTTTGCCTTCTTACATACACTCCTTCCACCTTCCATATTCGATCATAACAAAAAATTCCAGATATTACAATAAATTCAATTGGAAAATTTTTGATATTTGAAAGCTTTTGATCATTTAAGGTATGATTTCTATTTCTGTTCAATACCACTTTACCCCAACTTTATTGGTATGTGTTTCTAAAATAGTTTATATTTCTGTGAGAATTATATTGAAGTATGGTCCCAAACCATTATCACAAAAAAAGGTGTTTAACACAAGATCTTTAATATCATGGAATATCTAATTCATGTTCAAATTGCTTGGACTTCTATCTTTTTATGTTCATTTTACCTGTTATTTTCTTTTCCTGTCATATTTAGACAAATTTGGTCCCGGAAAATGGTAGCTTGGTGTCGTATTAATTTGGAATGTTGTTTCCACTTCTGTTTTATGGAATAGTGTGTGTAAGCCTGGTTTTGCTCATACTTTACAGGGTTGGTAGATTTTACTAGTGAGATTTCTTAGTCTGGAATTTTCTTTGTGTGAAAGCTTTTAATTACACATGCAATTTCTTTTAAACAATTCTGGTGTTTTCCCTGCTTTTCTCTGTGCCTGGGGCCAGTGTGGTAAATTGTATATCTTTTGAGGAATTTTCCATTTCAGGGTGTTGATTATATTAGTATAAATCTAAGGTATTAACTTTTATATCTGTAAAATCAACACTGGTTATTGTTATTGATTGAATTTTAATTCTATTGCCTGCGAACATGCTCTGAGTGCTGTCGAACTGCTACAAGTAACAATACCGGCTTGCTGGCCAAGCATGCAAGCTTTTTCTTATGACCTTTCCATATCTAATTTAAAAGAATGTTTTCATAATGGTCATATTTAATATTGCATATGTCATTAATTCAGAATGATGGTTCGAGATACTCACACTATCTCCCATTCACTAAATTGTCTCTCCCTGTCTTTGTCAGTTGAAATTTTTACATTATCTCTCCTTTAGGATTTATTTTCCCTTTTAATTTTTTGTTAAAGATTTTATAGCTCCGTCATTACTCATACCTTCTCCAGTGTTGTATTAGATTTCTTTAAATAGAACACATAGTCATATACATACACACACACACACACACCTACCTGCAAACATGCATCTCCATCTGTTGCTGTCTCTGTATGCATATGCGTATTAAATTAGACTTTAAAAATATTTATTTATGTGATCATGATACGGGTGTGAAAGTCTATGTGTCATGGTATGTATGTAGAGGTCATAGGGCAACTTTGTGGAGTCAGTTTTCTCCTTACATGAATTCCTAGGATCAATGTATTATCAGATTTAAGTGGCATGCACAGTTGTCTCCTGAGCTAGGTCACTGTTCATATATATATAAACATATATATATGAAATCATGTCCTTTCATGCCATTATGGAGGCCAAGAAGTCCTACAGTTTATAATTTTCAAGCTGGAGGCCCAGGAAAGCCAATGGCATTAATCAGGCAGAATGAGGGCTGGTGGTACACATTCCAGGTTGAATCTAGAAGCCTGAAAGCTGTGAAGCCAGTGTTCAGAAGATGGACTTCCCATGTTGTTCATTAAGGTCATTGATTTGGCTCAGGTAGCTGGCCATTTCGGTAGAATGTGAACAGGATGATCTCTGGATAAACACTGGTTTAATGAGTATCATACACAATTTCCACTTTTTCTTTTAATAGCCAAAGATCCCACAATTACTACCTTCTTTTGATTAATCTCTAATGACTTCGAAATCATTTGCTTTCTTGTATTGACCAGAATGTCCAGCAGAAGGTTTCATCTTGTCACAATTATTTAATCATTCTTGGCAGTGGTACTTAAGCACTTTTTCTTCTTCTTCTTCTTCCTCCTCTTCTTCATCCTCCTCTTCTTTCTCTTCCTCCTCTTTCCCTTCCTCCCTCTCCTCCTTCCTTCCTCTCTTCCTCCTCTTTTGCTCCTCCTCCTCCTCCTCCTTCTTCTTCCCAGCATATCAGAGGCTTTTCTTAGCTCCCAACTTACATTGTAGGCTATTCACTATAGCACACACACAAGAAGACTTAAAAATATTTAATTATAAACTCAGTTGTTTATAATTAGTAGTACTAGTAAATAATGAAAATCATGTTCAGAGCTTTGATCGGGGTATACCAAGTAGATATCAATTGTGCATGTGATTCTGTTGACCTTTGGAACAACTTCCAGCTCCATTTCTTGAAAATGGCTTCTACTTTATTCTCTATATTTCAGCCATAGACAATATGTTATCCAAATGTCATTGTTACAAGTGCCTGTATTTCTTTCTAAAATCTACTGTAGTAAACCACCACAAAATGAGCACTTAAAAACAATTCCTGAGTCAAGAAGTATCCAGTCAGTGCATCAGGAAGGTCAGACTCTTTCCAAAAGTCCATGAGAGAAGATCTTGATATATATATTTATATATATATTATAAACTGTAATATATATATACACACATAGAATAATGCCAGTCTGGTGCCAAAGTTTACCTGCCATTCCCTAGTCAAATGATTCTCCTTTTAAAGATTTGTTTTCTAATTTAGGCATAAAGTGTTTTTTCTTCCCCCATTGAGTAATACTGTGCCACTCACATATAGCACACAGTTGTTTCCTTGGCTTCCAATTCCACCAATTTTGACTTTTGAGGAAAGATGGTGTTTACTGTATTATCTTTGTTTCTTCAGAGCCTCTATCAATGTCTAGCTTATATACAATGATCAATAAATGAATAATATTTAGGAAACAACCACAGAAAACCGGGTTTCTTCCATATATAAAATTGTGTGTGTGAAAGCCATGAATGCAATGCATGATGTCTGTATGGGAGGTATACATGTTCCATGTTGAAAATGTGGCAGCCAGTGAACAACTTTGTAAAGTCACTCATTACATTTTACATGGAGTGTGAAAAATCGAACTGCTAAACACCTTTATCCACTGAGTCATATGGCAGACTCTTCCTTGTTTTAAAAATCCTTGAGCATTATTAACTTTCCATGTTACTATCCCAACCCTTTTGAATAGAAATTTACATTCACCAAGGATTAGAGAAATTGTATCTATATTCTTGGTGAATTAGAAACACAAACTGTAGGATCAGGATGAACTATCTAAACCTAAAAGAAAAAAAGGAATAGAAGCATAATGTAAATCTATAAATGTTACTGAGGATGTTAGTAATGATATTGACTTAATTCTGCTCACTGGGGGAGGACCATGACTGAACTCGATGTGTTGAAAAGTTCAGAGACATTAATCTTTTTATCTCTGCCCCAGAACTCCCCCTGCAAAGACAAATGAGCAAGCAGTGATGAATGCTGCTTCATTAGGAGAATTTAAAAATGCAATTTGTCTTCATGAAAAGAAAAGTATTTTTACATTTTCCATTTTACAATGAATCAGTGAAAAGAATTTTCAACCATTACCCTTTCGGCTCCGAGTGGCCTTTAAGGACAGCGTATCAACTCAGTAGGTAATAGACTTACTGTAGGAGAAATCTCAGTGAAAGCAATTCCTGGAAATAGAAGAAACAATATCTACCATCTGCAGGTCTCGAACAAGCTCATTTGTTTTAGCATCTTTAGAGTTTTAAACACTTCTACTTGTTAATTCTATATGAGACAAGGAACATAATAATTAACAATCTTACTAACAAAAAAAATAAATGCAAAAATAGCTGTAATAGGAAATTTACAGCATTGGCTTGGATTAAATAGATATTCATCCAAATTTATGTTTCCTATAATCTTGGCAATTGGTGTAAACATAAATCTGCAAATCCCTCAATGCAAACATTAAAGTGTCTGACAGACCAAGCCCACATGTACCACTGTCACTCTGCTCTTAGAGGGGTGTATATTTCAAATAGTCTCTTGGGGCTCAGGATACAGCAACCCCAAAGTATGACTCTAGGTGGCTGGAAAATGCTACAGCAGTCATGCCACTCTGGCAATTCAAAGGCTTTGAATTAAGATCTATTGAGAGGGGGCCAATGAAAAGATCTTCATCTCCCATCCCACCTCCTTAATTAAAGGTAAAATGTTCCTTTTCTAGGAGGAATTTATTTGAATGTAGGTGGTTTGTGGAACATATTGTGTATGTTTGTTTGTGTGTATGTGTGTGTGTGTGTGTGTGTGTGTGTTTGTGTAGAGATGTGTTTTCACATGCTCATGTGTGTAGGCATATGTGTGTGTGTGTGAATGCCTATGGAGTCTAGAAATCAGTGCTGGGGTTTTTATTCTGTCAGGGTTCACCTATTCTTTGATATACAGTCTTTAGGGGAACCTGGAATGCATTGTTTTGATAAGTCTAGATAGTCAGCAAACCCTAAGGATCTTCCTCCTCTACATTTCAGCACTGTGGTTACAGGCTGGCATGTCTGCTTCTGGCTTTTTATGTGAGTGCTGGGATCTAAACTCAGGTCTGCAGACTGTGGGGTGAGCACTTTACCCACAGCCATTTCCTCAGCCCCCAGGTCATATGTTGAAGAGCGTCGATGCCTTTCACTCATGTGCCAAATTTTGCATGTGGATCAACTTTTTCTTATTCCAATGGATCACAAGGAGTTGTTGTTGCCATCTCAGTGGATTTTGTTTAACTTCTTTGGAAACTTATCTGAACTGAGGACACTTTTGGGAACCACCTGCTGGCTTCACGTATCACCCTCTTCTGCCTGACCTGAATTTTAGACTCTCAAGTGTGATTGAATACTTCATTTCCTTCAACCTTGAGAAGCACTTCTGTTCAGCCTCAAAATCCTTTTTCCCTGGGTCTTTGGCCTCTACAAAATTCAGCTTGTGAACTCAAGTGCCCACCATCTGGAAAAAAATCCTGCTTACATTTCCCCACCTCATCGGCTCTCCATATGGCTTCGGAGCTCACTGAAAACACATCTCCCTCCTCTTTGCAGAAGATGCCTTGATTTCCAGCACTCCTTGAACTATGATTTATTTTTATCTCAGTGTCTGCTAACCTTGAAGACTATCTTTTAAAAATAATTTAACCGTTTGGTTTTTCACATAGATTTTATGATTGATTGCAAAGATTAAAATACTAGCCATGTGGGAAGAAGAAAAATTCTCTATTTCTTATTTCACTTGTGGTTTCTTTTTTATACAAAACTGTATGAGAAGATTTTTTTTGTCTTCATCATTGACCAAAAACTTTAGTTTGCTTTTTCAATTTTGGTTAGTATAACAGCTAATAGGTTCATGCTGAATTTTCTACTTTCTTTACAATAGTTATACCTCATTTTTATTCTCTCCCTTGTTTTCGTTGGAGACTCTTCCATTAGAGATTCTTTTTCCATTCAGTGTCAGAAGGCATTGTCAGAAAGGAAGGGGAAATAAACTACAAATCTCACCATGAAACATTGCAGCTAAAATACAATTCAAGGTCTTGGAAACAGAAATCAGAAAACATATACAAAGCAATGGCCCACAAACTGTCTGAAACCACAGAGGAAATGCTTGACAAAATGGATAATAACAAGGTGCCCAGCATAGTGAGGACTGAGAAAAATAGCTCTTAAGAATAAGATAGAGAAGAAGGAAGAATTAGCCTCTGTCTCTGTCTCTGTCTGTCTCTCTCTCTGTCTCTCTGTCTCTCTGTCTCTCTCTCTCTCTCTCTCTGTGTGTGTGTGTGTGTGTGTGTGTGTGTGTGTGTGTGTGTCTAGGAAGGTGTTTAATATATTTAGCTGGGTGACTCCTATGGGGGAAAGATCCCTAAACTTATCTGAAAATGTACTATTATTTAAGGTTTAAGGGTAACACTGGCATCAGGGAACAAAGGCTAGTGGAGTCATGCATATAGAGCTATCTTTTCTTTGAGTATTATTTATTTTTCATCAAGATATTGGCCAGCAGGCCAGCAGGAATTGAACTGAGGCTAATGATGTCATAACTGTTTAAGGAATACATATTCTCTTGGCTATAGCTATTGAAGTATCTTATTGTAGATTTTCGTTTGTAAAAATCTCAGTGGGGGAGAATATGTCACCAGCACAGACCTATGTGGTGGTCCCTCTGGCAGTAGGTCGGAAGGAGACAGCAGATTCGAAGTTCCTAGCATGTACAGCATACTGCATTGCTGTAGGTCACCTAAATCCAAGATTACATCCTGGGGAGTTTTGAGTTCTGCCTGCTCCTATTGCTGTTGCTGCTGTTTACACAGTTCTTAGTCCTAGGAAGTTCTTGCCTGCCTGAGTTTTCTATAATGGGACCCAGCATGTGGTTACAGGCAGAGCTGACTGACTTAGGTTCATGGCTTGAACATAGTAGGGATCACTTTCCTTCCTAATGTGTAGCCTCCAGGCTTGTGTGTGAAAGTCTCAATGTTTTATGGTATCTTCTGTTGAGAATGAATTTGGCCCACATTCTTCACTAGCAGGAGGAACACTGGTGATGATCTCAGGCAAGGTCAGAGTCTTAACGACTGTCCTGTAGAGGCTCTTGCAGTCTTGCTTAGCCTCCACAGTGTTCACTAGTCCTTACAGAGCACACAGTGATTCCCCCAGCTGCTGATTGCATCAAAACAGCCACAGAAATGTTCTGGTTTGGAAAGCTAGACTCCTTTTAACCTGTAGCTCCATTTAATTTTTCCCCCTATTTCATTTAAATCGAAACTGACAGGGAAAAGAACAGGCTAAAAGAGTTATTTCCCTTAGCTACTTAATGGGATATGAAGCCCCAGCTTATGGTTGAAAATAAAACTTTCCACTTGGGTAAACATAATTCTTTCTCTCTTTTTCCCCCAGAAATAATCCGATTCATTTACAAGGATATAGTAATTTAGTATAAAATAATTCCTCCTCAACATACCCTGCTGTAATTACTTGGCTATCTGCTCATTTCCCAGCGTCTGTGAATTTTGGACCATTCAGAGTCTTGACTTGGCAATGAAAATAGTCTAGGAGTCTAGAGATGGGCACAGCTCCCCATACTGCCCAAGAGTGCCACAGCCCCTTAGCAACACCCTGCTTATATTGGGATCAGGCCGAAAGTTGCAAAGGCTCTTGGATGGCCTTGCACCCTTGTTTTTTTATGCTTCTTCTTGGGGAAGACTGAAACTGTGTCTCTGAGGTTCAGAGCCAGCACTGTGCCTATCAGAGAAAAGAGCAAATACACTCAATGCTTTCTTAAGAGAGCTTCCTGTGCACTCAACCAAGTGTTTTATCTTAGTCTCATTGTTTCCTTCGACTCCTTGCCAAGTGCCCCAGCTCTTTCTCAAATAATAAGGAGAATAACAAGGAGAGGGGCCAGAGCATTTATCATTTAAAACTATCTTTAAGTCCCTTATGGAGTTCAATTAGTCTTGCACTTTGTCATCCTTAATACTCAGTAAGCTACAATTATTTTTTTCTTTCGAGAGCTTATTTTGCATTTACTAATAAGCATTAAAATGTAATAAACAGAAATTGGACTGGAAACAAAAAACACATATTAAGTATATCAAGATTTTATTTCTCCTTTGTGGAAGAAAAGTGAAAACCTTCTACAGCTTGTTTAATATTGAGATGCAGTGATTATACCTAATTCTATTACTGAGGAAGCAGTGGCAGGTTCTGCCCGAGAAGAGCCCAGACTCCAGGGTGTTAGAGTACAGCTAACCAGAGTTCAGTATAAAAGAGTAGATAAATGGGGTGATTGTTCAATTGGAAGACAACGTACCTATCACACACCAGGAAAAAGTAGAGCTTGGGACTTGAAAGATTTGGAAGCAAAACTTTCTCCTGTGCCCAGAGACCACGAATTACACTGGGAATTGGTAGCAGAGTGACATGTGGTCTAAGATTACAAAAAAAAGGGGACACCTGATATTCTCCTGTAAATCAGAACCTTTTTTAGAGACTCAAGCTCATCTCAAACATTTGCTTTGGGTTCAAGCCAGGCTAACATTTTCCCAAGCCACAGTGATATAGTTAAGAAAATAACCTGATTTGCTTGGTTCCCTGAGCCTTGAGTGGCAGTCTAGTGGAGTTCACTGACATTGTTAGACTTTTGTTTAACCTGATAGAGAAATGATATCAGCGAACAATCAAGAAGTCACTTTCAAAATACACATTATGACTGACACTAGATGTATGAGGGCATAAACTGAGAAATGGGAATTGTGCTTGTGTGTAACTAGTCTTCTGTCCTGAAGCCAAGGTTGGGTAATAATATTAACATTTTTTAAAAATATGTATTTATTTTTATTTTATGTGTATGTATAGTGGGTAGCTGTTCAAGCTTTGACCTTGAAACACTGCCCCTAGAGTGACAGCAGGTAACTGCCACACCTGCCTATGATCTGCCCCTGGGGCTGACCTGCCCCTGTGCTGTGACTGAGACGGAGCCCCTTAAGACTCAAGGTGAGTACATGTTTGGCCCTTCTGCATACCTCGTGGTCCTGGAAGCTGGATGGCATATCAAGCCAGAGTTCTCCTCTGGATGGTACCTCATCTCTCCTGGATCCTGTAACCAACCCCTATGTATGAGTGTTTCCCTGTATGAATGCCTGTGCACCACATGCGTGCAGATCTCGTGGAAGCTAGAAGAAGGAATTGGATCCCCTGCAACTGGAGGTGCTGACATTTGTGAGCTGCTGGATGGGTGCTAGAAATCAAACTGGCCCTCTCTGAAAGGGCAACCAGTGCTCTTAACAACTGAGCCATCTTCACAGTGCAGAAATGCTTAGTTTTATATTATATCCACGAGCCCAGGTGGTTTCATGGTCTTGAGTAAAATGAGCATTTATTCTGTGCTCATTTTGAGTAGGAAACAACAATGAGGCTGTTCTTTCCCTCACCGAGCTCACAGAATGAATGGAAGAAAAAAACCTCAGTAAGAATATAAGGGGACAGTTGAGGGTCAGTATCACAAACAGAGAAAATACTGAGAGAGTTTGGAGTGTATGTGTGGGGGTGGGGTAGGGCACAGGGACGAATTCTTCATTATGACTTTCAAGCAAATACCTGATTCTCATATGATCTTGTAGGTATTCTACACACTATGTAAGCGTTGGAGTACAGATCGTCTGGAATTGTTTTTGAGGAATTTAGGGAGGTGTTCTAAGTTTTAAAGACATCTGTTTCATCTTCATAAGTATCTTTCGAAGCTTTTCTTCCCCTCCCTTTCTGTCCCTGGAGCCCTGAAGTCATTTTCCCGTCCTGATCTAGAAGGTTGTCTGTATAGCTACGACGCGTTGCCCTCTTCTGTGCTGAGATAAAAAGCCGGTGGTAGCAGATGCTTGGATCCTGGTCCTCAGTGAGTTGGTGATTGCCATATCAGTGACTGGTTCAGTTTCCTTTCCTCTAAAGAACTTCTCTGAATCAACAAAGCAGGGCTCAGATGGGCTCGCAGAGACTGAAGTGGCAGGTACGGGGCCTGCATGGGTCTGCCCCAGGTCCTCTCTGTTTAAGTTATGGCTGCTAGCTTGGTGGTTTCGTGGGACTCCTAACAGTGGGAGCGGGTGGGTCTCTGATTCTTTTGCCTGCTCTTGGGACTCTTTGGCCCCCATTGGCTAGGACTTGTCTAGCCTCAAGCTGAGGGCTTTTGCATTACCTTATTGTATCTTGTTTTACTGTGTTTGGCCATCCCACCTGGAGTCCTGCTCTTTTAAGGGAAATTGAGCTGGGATGGATCTGGGGAAGAGAGTAGGTGGCAGAAGTGGAGGGAGGGGAAACTGTGGTCAGGATGTGTTGTATGAGAGAAGAATTCTATTTTCAAAACAACAAGATTACAATAAAAAAGAACTTCATGTAGGGGAAGTTAGGTCATATCAGAAAGAGACTCATCTACTGGTCCATGTTTGATAGACAGTGCTTTGGTCTTGGAAAACAATTCAAAGATAAGGATCTTACATATGAGAAAATAAAAAGGACCCTTTAAGCTTTCCCAAAACATAGGACTCTGTCTTTGGCACCCACTGTACACATTTTTTCCCCTAATTTAAACTTTATATATTCATATGTTGTATCTTCTTAAGGTCTGACATGTCTATACTAGCATAGTACCCTCATAATTCCAAGAATGAATGAGGGGCTTAACATCCTATAACAAACAGGTAGATGATAAAGGAAATAGTTTTATTTATGGGTGACATAGTCAGAGTTTCTATTGCTATGATCCATATTATGACCAAAAGCAAGTTGGGAAGGAACGGAATTATTTGGCTTACACTTCCACATCATAGTTCCTTGTTGAAGGAAGTCAGGGTAGGAACTCAAACAGGCGGCAGGAGCAGATGCAGAGGCCATGGAATGGAGCTGTTTACTAACTTGCTCAGCCTGCTTTATAGAATTTAGTATGACCAGCCCCGGGCTGGCACCACCCATAATGGGCTAGGCCCTCCCACATAAATAACTAATTAAGAAATTGCACCACAGGCTTGCCGACAGCCAGATTGTATGGAGGCATTTTCTCCATTGAAGTTCTCATCTCTCAAATGATTCTATTCTGTGCCAAGTTGGCATGAAAGTAGCCAGCACAATAGATAATCCTAGATCTATTTGCTGTTGAACCTCCATTCAAACTATGAACAGCTTTGACAATCAGGTTCATATTATTTTCGATCTTTGAGTCTCAGTTTCCTCATGTGCAGAGTGGATAGTCAGCCTTTAGTCTTGGAGATATTCTTCCAATGATCAATATTGATATTTTAGGACTTTTCACATCTCTACAAATTCTGAAGTAAATGCTTCAATCTAGATTGCTTTCCCACATACTGGAAGAGGATTGGAGAAGATGTTTTTTTTTTTTTTTTTCTAAGTGTTGTGTTTACTTAGACATATACAAAAACCATCCAGGGTTTTGTGAAAGTGTTTTAAAGAAATCATTTTTTTTTTCAGATTCCTATGTATGCTTTCCTAACATTCATCCTTAAGGAAGTCTCTTCACACACGGCCATTCTTCTTCCCCACCTTCTTTTCAGAATATTCTCACTTTTTAGTAATGATCAATGTCTCACTTATCATGATGCAGACTGTGATTCATTGCCCTGGGTGTTAAGCATTTCTGATGCAGCAAGCAAGAGGCCGAAAGAGAGAAGCCCTGTAAAGGGGAAGTGGATCTGTGGGAGCTCTTTCCTCCAGAGAAAAGTCTACTGACAATATTCTGTGGGGTTTTTTTTCTACTCATCAATCTATATTTGAATTAGAATTAGAAAAAAAGATGCCTGTCACAGGGTCATTTATTAACAAGATTCCTAAAACATTGTCTTTTTTTTATATAAAAATATTACTGTTCTTATTTGACTGGCTAGAGCAGTGGTTCTCAACTTTTCTAATGCTGCAACCCTTCAGTACAGTTCCTCATGTTCTGATAACCCCCAACCATTAAATTATTTTTTTGCTACTTCATAACTGTAATTTTGCTACTGTTATGAATTGTAGTGTAAATATCTGATACACAGGATACCTGATATAAGAGCCCCAAAGGAGTCACAACCCACAGGTTGAGAACAGCTGGCTAGATGTTTAAAGGTGATTTTTGCACATCAGTTTGATGGGAATGTCGTTCTGTATGCTGTGAATGTGTGTTGCTCTGATTTGGTTGATAAATAAAATGCTGATTGGCCAGTAGCCAGGCAGGAAGTATAGTGTAGGTGGGATAAGGAGAGAGGAGAATTCTGGGAATAGGAAGGCTGAGTCAGGAGTTACCAGCCAGACACAGAGGAAGCAAGATGACAAGGCAGAACTGAGAAAAGGTACCAAGCCACATGGCTAAACATAAATAAGAATTATGGGTTAATTTAAGTGTAAGAGCTATTCAATAATTAGCCTGAGCTAATGGCTAAGCAGTTTTAATTACTATAAGCCTCTATGTGTTTACTTGGGTCCAAGCAGCCATAGGACCATGGGAGCCGAACAGGACCAAGAAAACTTCAGCTGTATCAGTTTATATAGAATGTAGTTACATTAGTTATGTGTCTCATTGCTATGATAAAATGCCTGACAAAAGCCACATAAAGAAGGAAACATTTATCTTTGGTTCATAGTTTAGGGGTAGAGTTCATCATCGTGAGGATGGTATGGCAGCAAGGGTGTGAAATTAGTCACATTGTTGCTGTACTTAAGAAACAGAGATGGGGCCTGGAGAGAAGAGTCCTTCAGTTAAAAAACCGGCTGCTCTTCCAGACTACCCTGGTTCAATTCCCAGCTCCCCCATGGAGGCTCACAACCATTTATAATTCCAGTCCTAGGGAATGCAATACACTCTTATGACATCCATGGGTAGGAAGCACACATGTGATGCACAGACATATAGTAGGCATATATGCAAAACACCTATGCATGTGAAATATACTAGTCAATCAATTAATTAACTAAAGAAAGAAGAAAAAGAAGTAGAGATAGATGAATGTTGATGCTCAGACCGCTTCCCCTTCTATATTCAGTGTGGGACCACAACCAATAGAATAGTACCATCTTCATTTAGGGTGGGTCTCCCTACCTCAACAAATCAGTGCAGATTTTTCATCATAAGAATGCCCAGATTTTTTACTCCTATGTAGTTCTACCTCTGTCGACATTACTAAACATCACAATAATATATGTAAACACTTACTGAAATAATTCTTCATGCCTGAAATTTTGACCTGTAGTACATGTTAAAAGCATATTGTATGATAAATGAGACCTTATATACATTGCAACTCTACATTCTTATGGTGAAGATATTTTGGATGTCTACTCAATATTTTGAATGAGAGTACATATGCTTTCTAGAACTCTGGTGTGGAGCATAGAAGAGCCTGAAAATTACAGACTATGCAATAGTACAGACAGCATTAGTTCTGTTTCTTTCTGTAATCATAAAATAATTATGAAAGTGTGGTCCATTGGGATTGACCTTGTTGCCTTTTATTCAAGCAGATTTCAATTAAATCCTTGGAAAATTATGGTAAACCAGCATCCTGGTCCACGGATGGTCATACTGGCAACTCCATTATTTATCCAAACAAAACTGTCAAGCCAACCATGTCACTTTCTCACTAAAACTTTTTAACAGTTTCCCATTGCTCCTCGTATTGATGTGAATACTTTCACATGAGTCCTGACTGATTGGCTTTTGATTCCAATTTTTTTCTCATATATTGATAGCAGATATTTCAGCCATGTTTCCATATCCATAACCAATGCTGACCCTTTCCTATCTCACTTCCCTTCTAACAGCTCTTTCTCCTCAAAGGATGCTATCAGTATCCTTTGCAGAATAAGTTTCCATCAGTTCTGTTGTACTGTTCAAAGCTTCTTTCTAACTTGCCTCCATTCTGTATCCAGTGACATTCTGCACTGTTCATTTAGAGCATGTTCCAGCTTATGCTAGAATAACTTTGTAATCATTAGAGAAATATTTATACCCACTGCTAGACGGTAGACTTGTGAGGTCAGTGTCTCTCTCATTCACAGTTGTTTGGTCAGTGTCTAACAGAGTATATCATTCATTGAAGGCGTTAGAGGCCTCAGGAAACATTGGTTGAATGAATTGTCTGTAAATATATCAGTGATTACCATTTCAAATTTTTCTAGATTTATCCCTTGTCTTTTTTTTTTTGTCCTAAAATTAATCTTTTAATGTGTGCAGCATTGTGGACTCAGGAGTCTGTGAAACTTTAGGTCCAACAGATTTGTCTCTCAGATGTGGTCTCCTGGGACACAATGTCTTAGAGAAATGGCACAGCTAAGTAGGGTCCGAAGAAATCAAGCCTCTTGTAGTTAATAACCATAAGGTCTGCTTGAGATGCAAACAGTAACCCCCAAGAGAAACTGGAAAATGAGTAAGAGGAGACGTATAAGACCAGCCATATTTTAGAGAGAAGGTGATATTAAGATGAAGAAAAGAACATAGAGGGAGTTTTCCCATTTTACAACATTTAAACTGAGCCAGTCCGCAGGATAAGTACAACATACAGTGCCTAAAAAGTCTAGTGAGAAACTTGTCTTTCTGTCCCAAAGAAGCAGAGAACAACCATGGTCACTGGAAAATCTGAAGAACAAACCCAGATAGCTGATAACTGCAGAAAAGTGCCAGATAGTACACATAAGCTCTTCTCAAACCTCCACCTGACCCATAAGCTGTGTACATGTAGGGCTGATTCAACACAGCCTGCTTAAGAATAGAACTCAGGAACATCAAATGCAACCTAGGAGATGAGTTTGTGGGTTGAGCCCAATTAAGCTCTGCTAAGATAATAACAAACAATACCTTTCTATTTAATTTTACAAAGTATAGAAACTTTATATCAGAACAATGGCTATAACCAAAAGCAATGTTTTTCCTTTGTAAAGATCAAGAATCATGTAGTTCTTCTCATGAAAAAATAACTTTAGAGGTGTTGACATTAGCAGAGAAAGATTTTAAGGTAGACTATGATGAATGGCTAAAGGAAACATAATTACAGTGAATTATGTATGAAGATAGCATACATCACCAGAAAACTTTTAAAAACAGAACAGTGCCAAAACAGCTATTCACTCTGCTAACTGCTGAGACCCTCAATAGTCCTACCCAATTGTTCACCCTTCAAAATATAGTAGCTACCAGATATGTCCCCCAGCAAAACGTGACTATCATGGGGACAGCCAACTCTTTTCTGATTGAATTTTAGGCCTGTTCCACAAGTGGGAAATCATGCCTGGTACTGTAAACTTTTGCAAGATGCTATAGCTAAGGAGATCACAGTCCCTAGTGTGAGAACCCACAGCAGGTACTTTGCTAAATATATATGATGCCAAACTGCCTTCTAAATAAGTACTTCTGTCTATACCCATAGATAAATGCTTCTTGTGTCTTTCATCAGACAGGCTTCTTTTTAGAGTGGATGGCAGTTAATGCAGAGATGTATAACTAACTGGTCATGATGCAAGAGTAAGTTAGTTGGAGTACTTGGTCCTAAATGCGGCATGCATATCACTTATCCCAAGGCTCAGGGAACTTCATGGGAGAGGAGGTATAAAAAATGTAAGTGCCAGGGGATGAGGAGATGTGTCGAAAACCTTTGTGTTCAGGACATGATTGTCTTCATAAACTCACTACAGTTGTAGGTACCTGTGTAAGACCTGCCCAAAACTGGGTCTGTGAATATTTCATCAGGCAATGATGAAGAGGAGGAGATCGTGTGGCCCCACTCATCCCTGAGTGATTACAAGTATTCCGTGGATGCTGTGAGGAGGGGTTCCAGTTTTCTAGTGGTGCAAACACTAACTGAGAAGTTGACAGTGTTTCGGGGAAAAAACATTTGTGCTTATACAAACACATATAATTAAAGTCAGTGAGGACAAGGTAAGACCTCAAAGTACAGGGGCTTGCTGGAGAGAAGAAGGCTGTGAACTGCCCAAAGAAGCAGCTGAGAGAGGATAATGAAAACTGAAAAGGACCAAAATTTCACTATATACATGTACAACACTGTTAACGAAAAGAAATAACACAATGACAATGACGGTACGCGAAATGTGATCTCTAACATGACAGTGCTCAACAAATAGTTTCAGCAGACTGGAAGTGATGGACACAGGGACAGTGAACTTGAAAGTTGGTAACGTTGTAACTGTCCAAACTGAAGAGTGTAAGATTTTTAAAAAGTGAAAAATTGAGAGAAACACTCTAAGCAGAGCCTCATTACTGTGGGAAATAACTCATCTCAGATCCAGGATAGGCACTTGTCTAAGATATGATGAAAAGGTTAGGCTTGGTTTTCTTTTTGAAGGAAATAACAGCCATCTATTTGTGGATTCAATAAATCAGCAAATTTGAACAGAATTGCTACAAAAACGCACAACCGTGAGAATCAAAGGTGAGATTATTGAAAAACAAAAGGGAAAAGTTTGGAAGGAAGCAGAGAAAATAAGTTATGGAATGGTGACCAATGACCTAAATGTTGCTAATTTCTTGTTAGAATGTATGCCAGCCAGGGGGCAGTGATAAACGATAGGAAACCTTGTGAATATAGAGTTCTGTGTTCAGTGAAACCATCCTTCAAGAATGAAGGCAACTGTCAAGGTAAGTTACAAATTAAGAAAATTAGTAAAATACTTACTTTACTAGGATATTTACATCATAAGGTGTCTTGAGAGATGTTTTTGGGTAATAAGTGACGGCACTAGAAAGACACTGTGCTCTGTAGGAAACACAGAGAAGCTTGGAATGATGTATGCACATAGAAATGACTCTTTTTCTTAATAAAAAATAAAGTAAAACTGATAGTAGCGTTGGAGACATGTCCTTTATGTATGTGTCATAGATGTTTTAACAGACTAAGCTCCATTTTTTTTTTTTTTTGGTGAGGTCATGTCATGTTAGTTTTGAATATACTTTGAAATACTTAAGAATTCATATTCTAGTGAAGTCAGTTAAGTCAATAAAATACAGATCTATATAAAGCATGTTATTAAACCAAAGGATACTTAATGCTTGCATGATTTAAAAGAACTTCTATTGATATTGTATTCCTGGTTAGATAGGCTTTAAGCTTTACCATATGACAATTATAATTTTTTGAAAATATTGAGTCCTGAATTCTCACTTCTATGGCAAACCTGACAAAAACTAGTTTAATAGAAGTATGCCAGCTTTAGCATGCTTTTCCTTCCAGGAAAGATGACCAGTAGTCATTTACTTATGATTGCCAAGGTACAAACCATTGGTAGCAACACAACAGCACTTGATTTTGAATTACTTTCCTTTTCAAGTAAAAGGTTACAATGTTTATGTGTTACTATGTGGAATTGTAGCCCCAACTTCATGATTTATATTGGGTATTCTTTAATTTGTGTCTAAATTGGTACCTATCAAATATTTTCTTCCAGTTTACATACATCTTTGATTGCACATAAAGAATTTTATTACAAAATTATTTCAGCTCAAAGCCTCCACAGCTTTTAAATGGTATTTTCTACAAAACAGACTAAATACAGCCATAGTATCCTGAAAGACATTTTAAAGCCTAAAAATTTAAAAGAAAATCCAATAATTTGGTCTTATTTTAAAACTGTTTAAAATGAAAATTAGTCATCTCTGAGAGATACTGTGATGGGATTTTAAATAGCGAAATCAAAACACAATGTTCCCATTGACTTCTGAGGCAGAATTAAACACACTGAAATGATACAGTCTAAAATATGAGGGAAATATCTATGTTCAGTTAGGTAGCAACTGAACAATCAATATTTGAAGTTGAAGTTAATACTATCTTTGCCTCAGAAATTTTTATTCATAGTCAGCTATGAAATTAACGAAGAAATTCCTATGCTTGGTATATGGTGTGATTTCTTGATCTTGAGGTCACTTTTCTAATTTCATGGAAATCAAAAGTCTGTGAATAAATTGTTCAAAATGGAAATTTTCTATCATGTTAAAGTTGTGGTAGATTGCAATTATAATCTTTTCATTATTAAGCAATTTCTTCATGTCTATCACTTTCTTAAAAGCTGTTGCTATTAGTTGGAAATACACAGTTGTGTCATTTAGTAGTCAAAAAAAATAAACCTCCAGAATTAAGTCACTTACCAGATCATAGGCAGTGGTGAGTTGAAACAATATAACTATAAAATGCTTGATGCTAAACAACCTGTTAGTAAAGACTGAAAAAATAATATCAACCTGTTACATCTTGAATGACATTACTCTCTTTTCCAGGGCTAGTCATATTGTACGGAGTTGAAAATTTAGGGAGTTTAACAGAATCAGAATAGCTTCCTAGTACAGCCACCTAGTAAAGACTAGTTTACTTCGTTGATGTAGTTACTCTTTGGGTAAGCTAGCTGCCCCCCCCCCCAAAACCATTTTCAGTTCTTGTATCTTCACTTTCACAGTATCAACATTCCAGTGTGGTCTCTGTTGTGGGACCATAGAAGTCACAGGAAAGGAAGTTTAGTGGTCACATATGGGGCCCCTCAATGTTTGGAAACTCACCTTGACACTGACACAATGATTCTGGCAAGTTCGTTCTTGCAACATCTGCAAAACGGGATGCTAAAATGGCTTCTTATAGAGATACTATTATGCTCAATAATATAGCTCATCTAAAATGATTCCCATATCCCCTGTCCTAGGACAGCTGAATAACATTTCTACCATTATCCTCATTGTTGTTGCCATTAGCCTCACTGTGTCTTCTGTGTGATAAATGCCAAAGGTATCACTCAGAAGTCCATGGCCTATTACACAATGCAGTAGTCCAGTAACCTCCCTAGCGACCAAGTCACACTTGCAGTTGGCTCTGCTGCATGGAATGGCTTTTGTGTCTTTATAAATATTATTTTGCTAAACAAAATGTTGAAAGTATAGGTAGTTCAAGGAGCAGAATGTTTAAGACCATCAAAGTATCTTTTAAATTCTTTTTCCTTTGCATATTTTTTTTTCTGAAAATGGCTCTCAGCATTTTTGTATTTTTGTATTTATGGATATAAATGTATCTACATAAATGTATGTGACAATAAATAATTTAAAAAGAGATCATGGATTTGGAAGAGAACAAGGAGGGATATATGGGAAGGTTTGGAGGGAGGAAAGGGAAGGGGGAATTGATGTAACTATAATTTCAAAAAACAAAAGAAATTATAACAAAGTCTTACATCTTGTGTTGGGATTTTCATAAGCTTTTTTGGTATGATGAAATAGTAACTGATGCTATAAAAGACAAGGGCTTTTCCTTTACAGCTGGCATGAGCAGACTTCGAGGAATGGTAGAGAGGGATTCAATAGTTATGGTGTTCTGCATACCTCAGGATACAGTCGCGAATGGTTAGCTAAGCAACTCTCCATCTTGCTGTAGGCACTTGGAAATGGTTGCTATTTTAGAACAAAAAGAAATGCTTATAATATAGGAGAGCCAACTGCTCGAAGGAATCTGTTGTTTCTGAAGGGAGGACCTGCCTGTGAATGGGCAGCAGAAGGCAACAGTTCTTTCTGCTTCTCCGTGAAGTAGGCAGGAGTAAGGAGACACAATTTAGGACACTGAGTCTGATAACTTTATTAAATATTGATTTTTGAAAAATATATCTATGCACTGAGCCATGAGCCTGGGAAGATGAGGGCTGGTGATAAAAATAATTAGCAGTAGTATTTCAGTTTTACTGCAAACAAAATGAGTTGGTAGAATCTATTTGTGGAACCAGATATAAAAATAACTCCACTTGGATAGTAGAGGACGCTCATTCCCCAGCAACAGCCTAGTCCTCTTCAGAATGATCGTATTTGTTTCTTTGTGTCTCCAGGGGTTGGCAAAGCCAGAATTTCTGGGCCAATAATATACATTCAAAGATTATTAACCCAGTCTTCTAAGACAGTGCTGAATGGCCTGAGAAAATATTCTGAGCGGTGAAATAAGAGAGACTCACTTGAACAAAGACCAGGAGTGAGCAGTGGCCTCGCTAACTCCACATGCTTGGCATCAGCTGCATTCCAAACTCCAGGGAACCTGACAGCCTTCAACTTAAGTCACCTCTGTAGAGTTTAATGAGGAGAAAGTATTGAATCGCTCAATCAATATTCCCTAAACTTGAGAATGTAAATATCAGCATGAAGAGGGGCTGCTTCCAATGAAGAGGTAGACTCTCTGGAAAGAGCTGCCTTGAGAATGGGGAGGTTACTCTTATTGTAGACATTAGGGTATGGGTAGGAAGTTCTTGTCAGAATGGATGCTGATAGAAGGAATTTGAGTTAGATCAGGCATCTCCTAAACATTAAGTATCCTACAGTTCTTCCACGGACCTAAATCTGTGAATACAATGAGTTCTTAATGCAGTATTATCAATATTCATATTTTTTCTGGGAAATGGTTCTCTACCCATTTTTTGAGGCAAATCATTCAGTGTTACCCTTACAGTGAATAATATATTCAATAAAGCATACTGGCTGAGAGGGGCTTACTAAAATGGAAATAGTTTAGGCACTGGGACAAACATACTTCAATCAGTCACACAAAGTATTTGCCACAATTAGAATAGATTGCTGTTATGTCCAATTTACAGAGGAGAATACTGAGGCTTAGTATTAGAAGACTTAACTTCTGACCTTGAGTACTTTGTAGTGAGATAAGACTTATAATGGCAAATAGTTAATGGACAGACTGAAGAAGAGCCCATTAACACATGACACTAGAACAATTATTGTAAGAATGTCCAAATGATATGCAGGTCAAATATTCATCCATCAGGGATACAGGTAAGGGCCAGGGAGAAGCACGGTGGTGGACATGAGGACACATACCTTAAGAGGATGACATATTTAGCGAGCTAACCGGAAGATCTGTGTGTAGTTCAAAATAGAATCTTAAAAGAATGAATGAAGTAGCTGGAATTTTTACTGTGGTGTCAATAACTTTCCACAGTATAGTTTTCAACTTGGCTTTGCACTCTGTGTAAGTATCTGTATCATTTTATTTGGCTTTAAACCTGTATTATAGAAGACACAAATCACTATAAGCAGGAGTGCCCAAATTAAATGAGAGCCCAGATCCAAGTCCTATCTCTTCAGTGTTTATAAGGTAGTTATTGTGGATTTCCCTTAGATGACATTGGTAAGATTCTAAGTTGGTGGTTCTCAACCTGTGGGTTGTAACCTCTTTGGCAAGCCTCTATCTCCAAAAATATTTACATTAAAATTGATAACAGTAATAATAAAATTACAGTTATGGAGTAGCAATGAAAATAATTTTATGGTTGGGGTCCCCACAACATGAGGAACTGTGTTAAAGGGTCGCAGCATTAGAAAGGTTGAGGACCACTAAGTAAATCTCTATGAAGAAAATAGACATTTCTCATACTTGCCTGGACTCTTTCTTTGCTAAACTGTTCTTCAGGGAAGTACACAGTGATCCAACTTGGAAATCAGTTGGAACTTGGGGAGTCTTATGTACTGGACTCAGCAAGACTAAGTGGGGGGCTTTGGATGAGGTATTGAGAATTATGACTTAGAAGACAGATTGAGGCTTTGTAGGTGTCAATTTCTGCTTAACCTCCTGCGCCCATCTGTGCAATGAAGCCTTTATATAGGATATTGTGATAGACTCACCCTAGTGAGAAATTTTTGATTTTTGCAGTTTTTGACATAAGAAGTAGAAGAGACTGAATGTTAGCCTTGAGTACAATCCATTTTCTGCATTATTACTTTATGGAGTAATTTTAGAGGTCATGTCAAGTATGCATTTAAGGAAGGAATGATTCTTGTGCAAATTAAACCAAATGAATAGTCACTGGTGTCTTCAAGGAGAAGGAAGTTTAGATAACCTCAATTAAAAACAAATATCACCATGCATCAGTGTTTCCGCTTTCTGAACTTTGCATAAGTGCCCAGCACTATTCCCATTCCTCAGAGTCTGCTTTCTTTACTCAATAGAGTATTTTAGTGGCTTGTCCATGTTAGGTATGGGTCAGCAATTTAGACTTTTCATTTTGTACTGTATAAACTATACCTTATTAGAAATACTATTTAAAATAAAATCAAAAGAAGCATCTTTTGTGGCTCTGGTTAGACTTAGGTTGGGAGGAAATAAATCCAATATGGGAGAAGAGTTGGCTACATCAGAAGATCGTCTTTATGTTGGACTCTCCATCACTCATGAAGGGAGAACTACTTTAGTTTATAATGCATTAGTTTCCCCCATTTTGATCCCATTCACAGTACTGTTAGACACACAGGCTTTATGACAAGTGAAGGGGATACATCTTACCAGTGATGACAAGGAGTGAGTGTGGATCTGCTTCTCTAGCATGAGGCAGGATGGGGTTGACTTCACAGGCTGAAGCCTAGACAGCACAGGTGGCCTCTAAGCTTTTTAGAATGTGCCTTGATTAGACGTCCGTGGACTCACTCCGTGCTGATTCTGATTACCTTCTGCAGGATTACAAAGGCAATTTGTCACCTTGAGAGCCTAATGTAAGGTAATGTGTTTTCTGGAGTGCCAGTAATGAGTTCAAGTGAACTCACATGATAATTTAAAAATATGTAGTCTTTGCTCCAGTGTCTCTTAGCATCATTTTTAACTGATTGATATATAATAGATGTGGTGATACTGGTCTCCCTGTTAGGTGGTAGTACCTCCAGTGATCTTATTGATTCTCTTTCTTTTTCTCATTTATTTATTTATGTATTCACTCACTCAAGCAAATATTGTTTTAGGGGATTAAGGGGGATCTAAGCTTCAAGAGTTCCTGCTTTCTTTCCACAACTTTACCTGATGCTCATTTTTAGAACTCTGAGAACATTGCCTCTAGCCCTATTTCCTACTTTTGCACCTCTGAAGGCCTCACTTTCTTTATTGGTCATGGATACTGCCACCTTACACCTAATTCATAATGTTTTCTGGTATGGGCATGGATTTTTGGCATGATGACATTTTAGTCTCCAAAGAGCTGTAAGAGATCATCAAATTATGAATTGTGGGAATGCCAACTATTCAGTGCATCATATTAGAAAGTATGTTAGATTTTTTCATCATGGTTGAAAATACCCAGGCAAGACAATGTAAGGAACAAAAGATTAATTTTGACTCACTAATGCAGAGGTCCACGTCACATGGATCTATTGCATTTGTGATCATACAGGGTGAGGTCAAACATCATAGTGACGTGCCTGTAGTGGAACAATATTACTCACCTGTAGGTAGATAGGCGATAGATACAGGCAGTGGGGTGGGTGAGCAGGCCAGGGCAAGATTCAGCATTCAAGAAATCATTTCTTCTGAGTAGGCCCTACTTCCCAGTCTGCAATAGCTGGGAACCAACTCTTTAACACAGGATATGGTAGGAGACATTTCAGATTCAATCTGTAACAGTAGGTATGAAGTACACACAGGGCTGGACATTTTCTATGCAACAATTATATTCCCTCAATTAAGAATAATCACTAAAATATTTTAATACATGGACATCTGTGTGCTTTAATTTCATTTATAGTTCACTAATTTGCACCTGGAGTCACCTTAATACTTTCCTCAGGGTTGGCATGCTTATGATACTAAAAGATATCTTCTACCTTTGTTATGGAAAGTTCATTTTTATTCATGTATAAGATGCTTTTATGTGCAAAGGCACTTTGTTGTTTTCCTGGGTTTCTGTGTACATGCATGTGGGAGCTGAGCCATCTTGTTGGAGTTTGAACATTTAAACAGGTTTGGTTGAAGACAGTGCCGAAAAGTTGAATTATCTTGGTCGTTGCTACTGACCTCATGGCTTTTCTCCCTATGAGCAAGCCCTAAGAGAAGGATTTGGTGTCTCAGCATTCACCTGTATAGAAATTCTCAGAGTAGTATACTTAGTGTCAGGGAGTTGAGAAGTGCTCGTGAATTACAGGAATTACCTTGACTCCTGTGTTCATTGCTACTGACCTCGTGGCTTTTCTCCCTATGAGCAAGCCCTAAGAGAAGGATTTGGTGTCTCAGCATTCACCTGTATAGATATTCTCAGAGTAGTATACTTAGTGTCAGGGAGTTGAGAAGTGCTCGTGAATTACAGTGTTCTATCCAGTCTTCCCTCAATCAACAACAAATGGTTGGAAAGGTCTACTTCAAAAGTGTGAGCTTCTTGTGAATGCAGATGGCTGGACAGGGCCTGTATAAACACCTCTCTGGTCTGGAATTAGCTCAGGCACTCCCATTCTATGAGGCTTCTGGGTACACACATTTGCTCTAGATGGTGTGTGAGAATCACTCTGCAAAGGAAGGACAAGCGTGAAGGAAGCCCAGGGGGACTGAAAGTAGTCCTCTCAAGTCCATCCGTTCCCAGCAGGAATCCTTGGATGGCAGCATTCGAAGGAGGTGGAATGGACCTCTGTGTAATACTGGAGTATTGCCACTTAACTCTTTCAGTGCCAATTTTGTTTCTCACAATGTGAATTCGAACTGTTTGCCACCTACATACCCCGCAGATCCGTCTAGGAGATTGCATGTGTTAATGGCTGCAAAGTGCTCTGACCTTCTCCCGTGAAAAGTGCTGCAAGACTACAAAAATATTATTATTATCATTTCATGGACATTTTGCAGTTCCCACTGGTTAGTTTCATTCTCCCCTTTAATCTTGAGTGCATTAAAATGGCTAAATAAAAAGTATTTTGAGTAAATAAAGATACCCATGATTTTTTAAAAGTTCTTTATTATATATTTTGGTGTGAATCATCACCTTCTCTTGACTTCCCACATAAACTGCTATGGCTAAACAGCTCTGTAATGATATTGCTACTTGACTATAATTTAGAATGCTGTAAAGATTATTTAGCACAAAGAAGTATTTCCAGTTAAAATTTAGCTACTCCTTTCAAATAGATTTACATTAAATCTTAGGCTGGGTTTTAGAAACATTCAGCAGAGCAAAAATAAAATGTAGTTCATGTTTCCACAAAATATCTGCCTCTCCACTGGCTTTTTACCCTCTGTTTTTCTTTGTAGCAGATTGCTTATGTAGATTCAATTGAAGCCTCCTCTCCTCCCATTTCAGCCACTTCTTCCCCATATTTTTGCTTCTATCCTTAAAAAGCAATGACTAAATAAACCACCTACACTGTGCAAAGCAGCTCAAGGCCTGGCATGCCGCCGTTTAGACTGGGATTAAGTGTGTTATCGTTATTGTTATTACTACCACCCAATGTATAAGCTCTCCAAGAGACAAAGAGGAGTGAGTACCTGCTTTAAGAATTTCGTAGTCATCAGGACTAGAGATACAGCTCCTTGTTAGAGTGCTTGCCTAGTATGTGCAAGGCCCTGGGTTCCCATCCCAACCATAAAATAGTCTACATAGCATGGAACATTCCTTTACATCGAATACAGCAAAATATCCCATGGTCCTTCATATATGCACATTGCACGTTGATTAAAAAATTAAAACAACAAATAAGTGCTATGAAATTTCACAGTATGAGAAACAGAGACATGGGCATGCATGCATGTAGGCAACAGTGTGTTACTACTATGCTAAAAAATTGGGAAAGTAAAAACGAAAACGTTATAATACAGTAACTTCTCAACGAACCAATAAACAATAACAATTGCAACCCCTCTGGTATAAAATCTCATTTTTTTTGCAGTTTTCTGGATGAGTTTAGACAAATGATCTTTCTGCCTATGAGTATCTCTTCTGTAAAATGTGAGTAACCATATCCTCATCATGGTTATAAATCTTCAGTGAGCTCATGTATTTAAAGGACTTTATAAATAGAATGTAATAAGTATTCATTTTTATAGTTATTACTTTAATGGGTAAAAGAAAATAAAACCACATACGTATATATGTACACACCCATTTACAAACCATGGGCATCTTTTTAAGTAGTCATTATTTTTGCACTTCATAGTTAACCATCTTCAGTGTGCTTTCAGATCTTATTTTAGTTTGTTCTTTATCTCCTTTAATCCCTTTTTTTCAGTCCATGCCATTGAACATGGTATTTAATCAAAGTACTTGAATCTTCCCATGTTTCTGTAGTCATAGGTTACAAAGATTCCAGGCACGTATAGGCAATGGTGACTGAAGATGGATGAAAAGTCCCCTGCTGTCCACTGCCTCCCAATTAGATCATGCCACCACGAGAATAGAATGTACTTTCCTCATGCCAATCCATTCCATTTGCCTTTATTCCCACCACTGTTCTTAATAATATCACCAGTGATCTTCATCTTGCCAAATCTAGAGTCCAGCATACATCCTTCTCTTCCCTACCCTCTGCTAATATCTCCTGGAAAAAACCAGGCTAGATGGAAAGGTTTCTTTCTTTATACATCTCTCTCTGCACCCCTGTCATGTGCTCTTTTGGGGGTCATTTCAAAGTTGTTAATGGCAGCTTCCCCTCCCCCACCACTATTGGTCACACCTTTACCATAAAACACGGATATCTTAGAAAAGACTCCAGTAAGCTGTCCACGTTTTATTTCACTTACTTACTGGCATTTCCAGGGATATGTAGAATGTCAAAGTCCTTAGACCCATTCATTCCAAATGAGGATGCATTTCTAATGCAAAAATCCAAGCTATAAATTAGGGCAACCAGGGGAAGTTTCTCAGCACAGAGAGGCTTTTCTGTGTTCTCAAAACTTGACCCAGTGGAAACCCAGACCTGGTTTAACTGCCTAATTAGTTAAACCACTAGTTTGTTGCTTTGGCTTATGTGAATGGGACTGGAGATTTGAAGGGCTGGAAGGACAGCTAAAAAGGGCCATGAATGAGATGTCATATAGGTCTTGTGCATGCCGTCACAATCTTTATGAGGTCATATGTGCATCTGCCATTCCCTTTAGTATCTGGAAAATGCTGTTTCTCTGTCCTCATCTATTGCCTTGATCACTTACAGTCTTTCCACCCTCTTTCATGTTGATGTCTGAGCCTTCTGAGGAGAAGTTTGATACATACATCCCATTTAAAATGAGGACTCCTGATGACATTTCTTCTCTACATGGTGACCAGTAGATCTCTGTGCTACTTGTCATCTAATGAATAGTTTCTCTGATAAGAGATGCATCAATATGTGGGTATTGCAACAAGTCATTAGGAGTCACTTCAATACTATATCCATTTAGCAGAATGATGGTAGTAATTTCCTCCCTAGGACCTAAGACCTGTCTAGATACAATTTCTTACCCTGTTAATGGTACCAGGTGTGGGTTGTTTCTTGTGGAGTGGTTCTTAATTCTATTGGAAAGTGTTCAGTTACCTCCATAGCATCCTGCCACTACGGTGCCAATGGGCATATCTTTCCAGAACAGTCATTTTGTAGCTCACAGGGTTAGCACCTGGGTAAGACAAGTACCTACTTTCTCCCCTGTTAGTGGGCATAGCATCTTGCAGCATCGTGAAAGTTAACCAGTTCGATTGAAGTTTCCTGGTCAGGAAGCTCATGGAGAGGCGTGGATATGAGTCCCATGCCTAGCTGAGTAGCTACTGGCTAGCTGCTGGGAGAGGGAAGGTCCATTTCCTTTAAGGACATGACCCCTGGTTTATCAACCAACATTTAAGGCAGGCCCCACATTCAGGAGTGTTTTGGCAACATAAAAAAGTGGACTCAATCAACTCAGTGGGTTTAAACTAACAAATGAGAACACAGGAAGTTGGGTAGGTAGCAAGTGGGGGTGGATTTGCGATGCATTGGGTGAATATGATCAAAATATGTTTTATGAATTTTCCAAAGAATTAATTAAAATATTTTTAAATAAAGAGATGATGGGAGAAGAGGAGTTTCATGTTTCTATATTACAATGTCTGTTTCTGCTCTTTCCATAGCTGTCGCATCTCTTAAATAGAAAATTCCTTTTGCAAAGTTTTCAGCATAGATCAATGAGCAATCTGTCATCAATTAATTTTTATTAATCTAATAAAATGCCATTAATAATTAGACATTTTGAAGTTAGGGAAGAATTAGCTTGGGGCTAAACATTGTCTAAGAGTTAAGGAACTGAAAACATTTTTTTTTCCCTAAGGGTAACTGACAGACCCAAAGACAGACTGTTTTAAAGCAACCTATGAAATATTTAAACATCAGCTTTAATTGAAACAAAGCTAACAACATTTGGAGAGCAAGGTTTATGTGGAGACCTTACAATGTATGATGTTATGGGGTGGTTTGGAACATAGGCAGTCCCAGGGCTCATTAGAAGAGATGTGTAACTCACAGCTACAAGCAGTGGTTGGACTAGGTAAAGCTCACAGCATATCAGTAGTGACGTCGATAAAAAACCAGCATTTAGATACTGGCATATTCTGAAAAGAAAATTATGGTGACGTGGTGCTACTGCCAATTATCTGACCAGGAGTGACAGTCAAAGCAGCTGGGTAGAAAGTCAAGCCAGTCATTTCTCTCACAGCACTGGCTTTTCAGCTCCAGGGGCTTGAGTTCCTAATCAGATTTCCTTGATTCCCACGTTCAGCATGGACAAAGCTGTATCTCCCTCACCTGAAGTCTGTCACCATGTGCCAACATGTCATCTTACCATTTGTAGGTGTGGTATTTACATCTGAGACTCGGTAGATTTAAGAAGATGGGGGTCGTTGATGAAAGGTCTAAGCAAAGTCGTAAGAAGTTGTCATATGTACTTGGCATTTGAGACCAATATGCATTTCAAGATGTTAAGGTGGACTCTTTTGATATGCTTTCCTTAGTTTACTTTCCAAGTCCATATCTCAATTACTCCATAAATTCCAGGGCTTGGAGGATCATATTTGTTGGGATCATCTATGTTTGTCCCTCACCTGCAAAACATCTTACTACATAATACAAGGAAAGAACTTCTCTCCATGGGAAACTGTAGCAACCCATCATCAGTTCTTACAAATTACACATGGGATACTGTCACCTTTCATCAATCTGTCACCGCTACTGAGGTGCGAACCACTGCAGGGTCTTGGTGTGTTTCAACCATTCCTTAAATTGATCTTACTCTTAGGTACTTTCTTCTTTCAAATTCTTCTTGCATAAAACATCCAAAAATTATCGTACCTCCTCCTCCTCCTCCTCCTCCTCCTCCTCCTCCTCCTCCTCCTCCTCCTCCTCCTTCTTCTTCTTCTTCTTTTGAGACAGGGTTTCTCTGTAGTTTTGGTGTGCCTGTCCTGGATCTCGCTATGTAGACCAGGCTGGCCTCAAACTCACAGAGATCTGCCTGGCTGCTGGGATTAAATCCCTCCTAAGTGCTGGGATTAAAGGCATGCGCCACCACCGCCCAGCTCAAAATGATCTTTCTAAGATATTCGTTAGAATTTGTTACTAGACTATAAAGTCTATTTTTATTGTTTTCTTCTTGACTCCCATGAAAAGACAAGACCTCTGTTAAGAGTCTTGCCACCCACCATGGTGGTGTGTGCAGCAATAAAGGAGTAACTAAAATATCAACCATCTTCCCTCAGGAGAATCTGGCTTCCTGAAAATGGTAGTCTTTTCTGTTTTGTTTACTATCGTACCCTCCTCATCTGGAATGCCATCAAGTCAAAGAGGCACTCAGTAAGTGAAAGACAGAGTTAACATATATGACTCTGAATCCCAGAGCTGCAAGTTGCAGGGTACGTGGACCTCCTCATTTTCATTACAGCTGTGCAGTTGGCTTTGGAAGCACTTCCCTCTGCCAAGCTAGCTGCTGTATCAGGCTTCCTAATCAGACCCTCATTTTCCCAGGGCCTTGGGTTTGATAATTGTGTGATTCAGCTTTATAATTCTCTTTTCCAACCTACAAAAGAATACTCATCTAGGAAACAAATGTTCCTGTACATGGACTTTGGAAGTTATTGGTGGGAACTGGGGAGAAAGAATAACTTATAATATATGTGTGTGTGTGTGTGTGTGTGTGTGTGTGTAGGTACATACATGCATATATGTGTGTATATACACAGGCATATGTAATATATATATATATATATATATATATATATATATATATATATATATATATATATATAAAAATCCTGGCAGCGTGCGGTGGTCCATGGATGGAAACTCAAAAGACGAGAGACAGAGGAGTTTGAGTCCCATAACTTCTGGATAAGACAGTGCAATGTTGCCTTTAAACAAAACAAACTCAAACAACTTCTGAAACCCCATGGTTATAGCCTGTGTGTGGTGTATTCTAGCCCATTCGATGGAATTGTTCTTTTTAGGAACGACACAGGATGGTGTGCTGTGTGTGTTCTTTCCCGGGGGCCTCTCATTTTATCATTCTTCATTTTTACCTCAGAACCACAGTAATTTGTCTCCAATCTCTGGTTGTTCTGGGCATCACTTAATTCATTTAAAAATTTTCTGGATTTTAGGGATCTTTTAGTTTATGGGGTTCAACTGAATACCTATAAGGTGTTACACACACATTCTCTTTAATTTCTGAAGCAGAGTTTGAATTAGCAGTTGTGTGCTTGGAGATGTGTATTGCTATATTGGAACATTTCCTTCCCACCAAAGCCAAATGTTAAATGCACTCATTCGCCGCTGAAGTTTTTTGAAAGCCAAATTGCATGGTTTGAGAGTGAAAAATCAAAGTATCATTTTAGGATATGTCAGGTACAATTCTAAATCTGTGTGTAAGGGCTGGTGGTTTGCTAAGTGCAGAACCAGGCTGGTTCTAAAATTAACGTTCCCCTAGAATACAGAGGCTCAGGCAAGGCTAGTCTGTACTTCAGGGGGCTGCAGAGGCATGGCTGTTCCCTGACTTTTAGCTGGGCTTTACCTGTGCAGGGCGATCCACCAGCTTAGCCTCCCCTCCCCATCTGGAAGTGAGTGAATATATGAGTTACTTTTCTCTTTCCAGTCTAGCAGAGGTGATTCAATTGTGATGATGAACACAAAAAAGTCCTAAGTCGCATTCTATTTTCATAATTTACTTCGGAAACAACCCTTGTATGAAACATAATTCCTTTTCTCTGTTCTCATTTACTCGGTGACCATGCGACTCTGTGTTTCCTTCTCTGCCGAGATCCATGAAGGATTTACCAATAGGCATTTTGTGATCATAGCCATCCCAGAAGGCCACCCTGCTTTATAAACCTTATCTAACTTGCTAGTAAGACTGTTAACAGCATCTTCACAAACATAATGCCTTTTTATGAAAAAGCAACAAAATCAGCACATAAAAGAAATCTCTTATTATGGGCTTCAAAGGGGTAGAAGTTGGTATCTGAGAAATGTATGAAATAGAAGTAGATGAAAGGAGACACAATCAGAAAGGAAATATGCCCATGATTAATCAAAGACAAATAATTCCGTCATTGAAAAATGAGTCAGTATTTAAGGTTTTATTCTATTCTTTTACACCAGAATTCTGCAAGACTTTGAACTCTCAGCATTAGAAATGAAAGGACATAAAATTTTCACTCAGGATCTTTTTTTTTTAAGCAAAGCAGAATTCTATACTTAAAAGCATATAGTAATTGTTCCTTATTGCCTCTCAGATGAAAGCCCAGGTTTCTGCACCTGGCCCCAGAAGCCCTGCATGGCTGGAGTTCCCTTCTCTCATCTCCTTAAAGTCTTAACAAGAATCGTAAGCTCTGGTTAGCCTCACCTGAGCTCTCCCTGCCCATCAAATGCCTCCTTTGTACCTCCTTTTCAAGCATCTTACTAAGAGCCTATTAAAGGCCATAAAATACTGTCATCCAATCCCTAACACCTAAACACAGAGAAGTGCATATTTTACCGAAGTTCAGTCCATCCCTACAATGGGCTTTTCTTTTTTTGCTCCAGCTAAAGCTTGTATCTCCCTTCTCTGAGTTCTTCTAGCGTCTACACCTCCAGCGCTTGCCTCCAGTCCACATTGGCATCGTGGGCTGTTTTTGACACAATAATAGCTGAGAAACTCCTCCGAGAACTAAAAGTCAGCTTTTAGCTCTTTTAATAGTCCCCAGAGGATCTAAGAAAGTGCAGTGAGGCTGGAGATATAGCTCAGGTGGTAATATGCTTGTCATAAAGGCAGAAAGACCTGAGTTTGAGCTCCCTGAACTCCTTAAAACAAACAAACAAACAAATAAACAACGAACGTAAGGGCGGTGGTGTGTTCTTATCATCCCAGCACTGAAGAGACAAATGAATCCCTGAGGCTTACTAGCTAGTCAACCAATCCGAATTAGCAAGCTCCAGGCCAATGAGAGACTCTGTCTCAAAAAAGAAAGTGAATAGCTCCTAAGTAATAACACTCCCAAGGCTGACTCTGGCCACCACATGCATGCACACATATGCACATATACACTCACCCGTATACGTATATGCCCTCATGAGAATATATGCAGGCAGGCACATGTATGACCTGCATGATTTTGATCGTGTTGAATTTGTGATAAATTCAGAGAGAAGCAGATGTTATCTGAAAGAAAGGATGCATTTTCATCTTGAGGTACAACTAGGAAACTGGGAGAGATTAACTAATTACTGTAGGCAAGAGTTTTCTTAATGGAAACTTCAAGTGGCCAGGAGACACTAAACTCCACAGTCAGAGTCTCTCTCAAGTGGCTTTTCTCACCCACAATTAGTGTTTATATTTTGGATCCCTCTTTAATATCTATAAAAATCATAAAAACATTTTTTATAGAGAGAGTACTCAAGAATAACAGCACTGGAACTCTCCGAAGTGGGAATCTGAAACCCCAGCACAGGAAGGCATCAGGTAGAGAATTCATTTGAAGGAAAAGAAGTGATGGAGGTACTGAAAACAGGCCTCTCTCCACATCATCATCACAAAACACTGGTTTAGTATTTATGGTACATACCCCACTTCTTATTTTGTTCTAGTTTACTTAATTCTTAATCCTTGTACCCAGGTTTCCATCCAGTTACCAAGGTGAAACAACCAGACTAGGATATTGTGGTCAGCACTGGCAAGATAGCCCAGTGGGGAGTTGTGATAAGCTGGGAGGATGGCCCAGTGAGGAATTGTGGTAAACTGGGAGGGTGGCCCAGTGGGGAATTGTGATAAGCACTAGGAAGATGGCCAGTGGGTAATGGTGCTCGCTGTACAAATACCTATTTTCAAACCCCCACATGTAAGTAAAAGCCTGGGTGTCCCTGCATTCCTGGAACCCCAGTGCTAAGAGAGATGAAAAGACAGAAATAGAGACTGTGTCTTAATGGAGTATGGCAGAGAGTGGGGAAAAGGACGCCCACATTCTCTGCTGACCTCCATAGGTGTTCAGGGACACAACACTTCTTTCTCTCTCTCTCTCCACACACACACACACACACACACACACACACACACACACACACACACACACACATATGTGTGTGTGTATATATATATATATGGGATATATATATATATATATATCCCTTATAAACACATATATTCATATGTAACCAGACCTTGACCTGTGGCAAGAAGGCTGTATGGAAACTGAGGCTCAGTCAATATACCCAACTGAACTCTGTATCCAGTGCCAGCACAACACTGGTTTGTTGGCTGTGTGTGGAAAATCATGTGAATGGCAGAATCATCCACACCTTAGCTAATGAAGTAGAGGTGCTGTCCTCATTGAACACTGCCCACATTACAGAGCTCTGAACAAATGAATATAACCTCAGTATGATGGGATTGTTTGTTATGTGGTAGCATAGATCAGGAATGAAAGGTAACCAGGATGATGAAAGCCAAACAGACAGGTAAAATAGATGACCTTTATGGAAAAAAATTAAGAGGCAAAGAGAAGCTCTTGACTCCCTGTTCTGTATTGTGGACCTGTCGATCTGTCTGTCGCCTTGATGTCCTCTGTGCATCTTCTTTTATGGTCCTTTTCCAAGCTCTCCTATCACTTATCTTTTGACTCATTTCAACAAACACTTCTGGCCACATCTGATAAGATTTGTGTTATCACATTATTACTAGCATCCTCCTCCTCTTCCACATCATCAGCAGCAGCATCAGCAGCATCACCACTAGCATCATTACCATCATCATTATCATCATCACCATCACAATCATTATCATCATCATCTTCATTACTATCATCACCATCATCATCACAACCACCACCAGCTCTTCTACTACTACCACCACCACCACCAACAGCAACCACCACCATCACCACCACCACCCCATCATCATCATCATCATCATCATCATCATCATCACCATCAATACCTAAATTGTAACAACAACAACAAAAAACTTCCAAAAAGTAAAAATTTTCCATATATTAATGGAGAGGAGGAAACATTTTCAGTTAGTTACATTGTTACCCGTATTTAGGAATGAGATTTTTTTTTCAATTTTATTGACTGCTTTTGTCATCCCCTAATGAGTCTTATCTGAAGCCACCATATTTTAAATGCTGCCCGTTTGATCTGCATTTACTATCCACACCAGCAGTGGTTCTGGTTCTCCAGCACATACTCTTGAAAGGATTTTAAATTCTGTATTAACTAATGGATTTGGCACTACAAAGCATGGCATTTGTTGCTTTTCTTTGCCACAGTCTAGTCTGGGTTGTAATGTGGTTTTTTTCTTTAGCTTTTAAACAGATTTTCTGGCTTCTAATGGTGACTTTTAGTCTTACTCACAAAAACTCATGGGTGTGAACTCTGGCCAAGTGGCTTACACTTCACAGACTTGTAGTAAAATGCACAGAAAAGCATTCAAGGTCATACTAACCTGATATGTGTCATTGAGGTTGCTGCAGAACATTTATTAATTCCCATTTTATAGATTGCATAACATAAAAAGAGCAGTTGAAGAAATGTCTCAGTGGTTAAGAGCATATATTGCTCTTAGAGATGACCAGACATTGGTTTTTAGAACCCATGTGACATCTCACAACTACTCACCATGTGGGCACCAATATACACATGGTACACATGCATTCATGCACATACATTTAAAAAAAAACATGAGTAGTCCAGCTAATTATTAATTTGTTTTTAGATTTTTTTTTTTTTTTTTTTTTTTTTTTAGTAAAATGTGTTCTATCCACTTCTCTCCATATAGCCAATCAGCTAGTGTTAGATTTTTGCATGGTTATAATTATGTACTTGATAAATTCATCTTTAGGAAGTATCAATCAAAACACCCTCTTGTATGTATTGTTAAATAAAGTGTAAATCTCAGTTACACATATTTCTTATATAAAGGGAAATAGTCATGCTGATGTAGTGAGAAAGAAATCTCAGCTGAAATTAAACAGGATTTGTCTTTTAAAAATAGTTATTTTTAATCACATGTACATGTGGGCCTATGAGTGGGAATGTACATGTGAGTGCAAATGCTTAAGGAGTCCAGAAGAGGATGTTAGATCTCCTGGGGCTGAAGTTACAGGCAGTTGTGAGCCACCTGACGTGGGTACTGGAAACCAAACTTGTTTCCGCCAGAAGAGTAGTATATCCTTTTCCCCACTGAGCCATTTCTCCAGCCCTAGGATTTGTTTTTATATTTACTAGTAAAAAAAATAGTATCTCAGTAATTCCTAGTCTCAGTTTCCTTGGCTATAACTTTAGATAATCCCTATACCTATGGAGTTCTGAATGCCACATAAGGCCTCATGAGTCTGGCGTATAATAGTCACTCAGAAAAATGTTGAAGCTGAATTTGAATGGTTTTGAACACTGATGACTACTGAGTTACCAAGTAGGATGGTCTCTAGTAAACAGCCTCACTACTGCAAGTGTCTGGATATTCTGTTTGTTTACAGAAAACTGTATTTTACTTTATTCTGTTTGTCATTGGGACAATAAAATAATCTCTGCTTTGCAGATGCTCAAGCATCCACGTGTGGACTCAATGATAGTAGTAAAGATACCCAGAGTAGCTTTTATACTCAACACGGCTCTTTGATACAATGATTTGTTCAGATGGTATACGCAATGATTTACTATTGATATAACAAAACTTGGTGGCTTTTTGCTCATTCTGCTCCTGAAATATAACATTTTCCCTAGGAGACCTTAAAGCCTTTAGGGAAAGAAGCATATGTGCAACTAGCCATGATATATGCCTCGATGAAATGAGGGCTAAAATGTACAGAAAATACATAAAACAAAGTACTGGGGAGATCACAAAAAATGTCATATGAAAATAGACCTGGAAAGGATTTGGGAGAGAAGTAAACTATTAATAGAGATTGTCTTAATTACATTTAATTGTGTGATAACACACCACAACTAAGGCAATTTATAAAAGAAAGCATTTAATTTGAGGCTTGTAATTTCAGAGGGTTAGTGCAAAGACATGGCAGCAGCCACAGCTTAGAGTTCACTTCTTGATCCACAGGGAGGAGATGAAAAGAAAGAGGCACACTGGTAAAAGTAAATCTTTGAAACCTCAGAGCTGGCCACCATTGATTCACTTCCCCAAACAATGCCACATCTCCCGATCCTTCCCAAACAGTTCCATCAACTAAGCACCAGTATTCAAACTTATGATCCTGTAGGGACCATTCTCATTCAAGCCACCATAGCCTTTGAAGATGAAAGCATTTACAAATGATGTATTCTGGAACCCAGCCACTCTGCGTCAATCTTTGGTGGGTATTTTAGGTTGTCCTCAGACTTATATTCTATCCTCCTGCAGTCTGCTCTGTGTTGAAGGTTCCTGGCCAGAACAGTCTGTGTCAACTGGCTTCCTTGTCGTCTGGCCTGAGGATGGATTTAAGCAGTAGAGACACCATGAATGGACAGAAGGGAGGAAGAAGACTGAAGTCAGGGTAATTTTCTTCCTGGTTTCCTTCCTGCAGTGTCAAAGGAGAGCCAGGCTATTTCCATCAGAGACATCTGCTAAGCAGGCACTAATTCTATATGCAATCGTCTTTCCTTTTCCTGTATCCATTCTTCTGTCTTGGGACATTGCATTATCCTTTGTCACCAATACACTTACATATCTTTCCAAATATAATATACCCTGTCTTCAACTTTATTACATTATTGTAACTTTGCCATGCTTTCTTTTTTTTTTTGTTGAGACACTGTGCTTCATTTTCAGGATTTTGTAAGCTTTTATCTATGAGAACTTGTCTGACTGTCCGTGACACAAAGCTGTTTACATCTGTCTAATTTGGCTATATTGCCTTTTTGTTGGGGTATCTACCTATTCTTCTTGGATGTATTTCTACTGATCCTTTAAGACTCGTAGTTCAGTAACATTATCCCTGGGCAGCCCTCATGGACCTCAGCTTCTTTCCTTTGAGTTTCTGTAGCTGTCATTCATATCTACTGTTTGAAGTCCTTACCACAGTGATGTACAGATGATAGATAGATAGATAGGTAGATGATAGATAGATAGTGATTGACATATAGACAGATAGATAGATGAGAGAGAGATATTTTACTTGTCTCTCTTATTAAAGTATCAGTTCCTTTAGGGTAGAAACCATGTCCCCTCCATCTTTATATAATAATGACTCACATAATTCTCACTGGTTAGATTTAGTAACATGATTTAGTGTTTTATTCAGCAATCAATAAAAATCTAAAATTTAATTTTCTCACTTGATTAATTTAAAACAGTCTTGTATTTCATATATGAAAGTTCAAATGGGAAGACTGATCCCTTTAGATAAAGACTTTGTTCTGGATTAAGTTAGCCTGGTAACCATTCTTTGAGCTTTCCTAGTTTTATAATGTGAATTTCGTGGTGAGCATGGATGTCTTTAGTTCTTTGTATTTTGATGGGTCAAATATGTTTCTTTTTGAAAGCTCCTCTTTTAAAAACCAGAGGTTGTTAACACAGTGAACATTTTCCTTTCAGAATCCCATAACTGATGTATGTCATCCATATGAATAGCATACTTCATGGATGTTTAGTCTATGTAAATGAATGTGGGTTGTGCAAGATTTTACGTTTTGTTCCATTCAACAAAGCATGTCATTAAACTGAAAGAGAATGACAACAGAAGACTAGAAGAGCCTCATCCCTGTCCTAATTTATTCTACAGAAGTTGCAGAGATGAATTCAGTCACATAGCTAGATGTTTTTTGTTTGTGGTTTGTAAAACTTCCTTTAATGTAAATGGGTAAGTCCTTCCCTGTCTTTAGAAATAGCTACCTCACTTGACTATCCCTCTTCAAAATTATAAAAAGAAACACAGCTCTAGGCTACTTTTCCCTCTCCAAATACCTCTTCCTTTCATATGTCATCCCTTGCTAGATTTTATACAATCCAGGAAGAAATTGAAGAGAGAGAGAAAACACTTTAAGTAGCAAACTTTTACCTGTTCAAAGGACTGATGGTTATTGCTTCCAAGACCTACTTGGATTCAACTTCAAAATGACTTTAGAAATGTCACCACCATGGTTCCCTGTTCTCTGTCTCTGTCTCTGTATGTGTATGTTTTGGATTTTAAGGGAGTCAAGTGGCATGGTTTCTAAGCCTGGGGTCTTTTGTAGTAGGAACTGCAGGTGAAAATGCCATCAATTTCTTGTTGCCTTGTTTTCAGGAACAAACTAGTTTGATGTTATTTCTTCTTCGATTTTTCCAGGACATCACATTCAATTCTCAACTGTCCTGTTTTTGAAGAAAGATAAGACTTGGGTTTTGATTGAATTTTCCTTGAGATCAGTTATTGCCGAGTCCAGTTTATTAAAGGACTAACATGGCATCCGTTCAGAATTCTCTGAGGTCATATCCAAGTTCATCTTTGAATTAAAAGAAGTTATTTTTTCCTAAATTGTTACTCTTGAGTTACATTTGTTTCCTATGCAAGGGAGGGGAGGATTAACTGTAAAATCAGAAATATGTTTTCTTTCACTCTGATATGCCATGCCTTTTCTTTTAGTCTGTAGAGATGCCGAGGCCAAGTTGTTAAAATATATTCATTAAGCTTACTGTCCTACTGTTCTGTTTGTCTTTCTTATCAGCCTGTTTCTAATTTCTCCAGTTCTATATAGACTAGATATTTGTGAAGTGGGATTCTTCAAAGAAAATAATATTTTCTTTATTTTTTTGTGTTTGAATAGTAGGTCCAGAAGTGTGGTTTGGAACTAAAAAAAAAAAAAAGATGTGATGTATGGTTGTAGTTCGTCCATGTTAGTTGTTGTAAAAGGCATGGATGAGGTTTCTAGATGCTGGTCTCTCTTGGAGACTAATTCATGTTGAAAGATATAGAAAGAGACTGATGTGTATACTAAGGTTATAGCACAAGCAAGTTAACATTGCACACCTCTACCAATGAACTATGCTGCTTAGGCTAGGCAACCCACTTATGTTTAAACTTGACATCCATTTTCACATCAAAGTCACAGAGATGGGAATCCTCCCGACTGGGTTTTTGTTGGCTTGTGGATTTATGCTTTCCGAAAAGGTACAGCTTTCAGGGATATCCTACTTTGAAAAAGATTCTTTCATCTGTTACTTCTAGAATCCCTAAGAAAATTATTAGGCCCTTAACATGAGAAATTAAGAAAAAAAATAAAGGCATATGCAGGGCTAGGGTGATGATTGGATAAGACACTTGTTGTGCAAGTGTTAGGGCCACGTTTTTATATTCTGGACCCAGGGGAGTCTGGGGACACATTTGTAATTTTAGTGCTTGGAGACAGAAACAAGGAAAGCCTGGGTAACTATACTAGCTAAACTGGAGTGAAATCTGGATACAGAAAGTCACCCTGCCTCAATGAATAATGTGAAATGCTATCTAGCCAAGGCCAACCTCTGCTTGTACCCACACACATGCAAGTACTTGGTGCACAGGAACAAACGCCACACCTAAACACACAAGCACTGAAAAGTAAATAAATGAAATCATGTGCAAGAGAAGTTGAAACATTTAAGTAAACCAGTTAGACGTCAAGTTTCCGCTTTGAACTCTACAGTAGTATCTATTTATTTGGTTACATGAAATGTAATCATTTAGCTTAGCATTTGCGGCTCACAAAAGTCTGTTTTTATCTCCACACTGCAACAGTTGCTCCCTCATCAGCTTCGTATATACCAAGCTATTTTGCCAGCAATGGTCTTCACAACCAACGAGTAGTCTCTGATCATTCTTAACGTTGTGTTCTTTCTCCGGTGTTTTTCTGACATGTATTTATCTTTGTACTACAAATAGGAACTTCTGACATATGAGGAACTTTCAATGGATGCTCCAAAATCAAGTGATTTGTTTTTCCCTCACTCTTCTAAGCACACAGTTTATTTTTTTTTCAGTGTGGAATGCTCCGGTTCCAAAGAATGCATTGGTGTTTCCTGGTAGATTACCTCTACTACAGTGTGACCAATCCCTCTTCTGGCTCGTCACTGGGTGTTTTTGCTGAGTATTTTGACAATAACTCATATTTCTGCCCCCAGACTCTAAAATACAAATCCCTTTGAGGAATGGTTGGGGCTTTTTACCAAATAACCTCCAGTGACTCTGGGTTTTCTCAATTCTGGTGTCTTAAGTCCATGCATTTCTTAAAGGCAAAATATATATTCCTTCCTGCTTGGTTTTTCACACTGTGGATTGTCTCTAGTCCTCCAATGTACAACTTTTGCTCCTTATTTCTTCACCTCATGCAGGCACCCATGCCTGCATTACCACTCTTTTCATTTTGTCCTTAGAACCCCTGTACTATTTAGGGCTTTCAGTCACATGTTACCGTGTGGTAGATTGTGTTAGCAGAAGTGTGTGTGAGTGTGTATGTGTGTACACATGTGCACATGCATGTATGTGTAGATGGTATTGCTGAGTTATGAAATCAGACTGGTATATTGTTTTATTCTATGGAGAAGCAGCTTAGCTCCTCCTCTGATACTAGTTGAGATGATTCATAACCCACATTAATTCTCTTATTATCATTTATCCTTCCTCCTATAAGATGTTCCAGGTGATTCACTGACTCAACTTTTGATCACTTTGTCATCTTCTTGCCACTTTTAATGCAGCTCCTTCTTAGAATTGTATGCCCTTGGACATCTCACTCAGACTACAGTATTTACATCTTGAGCATGGCTTAGTTGAATATGAATGGCCCCTATAGGCTGATATATTTGAATAATTAGTCATCAGGGAATGGTACTACTGGAACAGGGTTAGGAGGTATGGCCTTATTAGGGTAGGTATGTTCTTGTTGGAGGAAGTTGTCACTGAGGGTGGCCTTTGAGGTTTCAGAAGCCCAAGCCAGGGCCAGTGGCTCTCTCTCTCTCTCTCCTCATTCTCCTTGTGTGTCTAGATGTAGAACTCTCAGCTCCTTCTCCAGCACCATGTCTGCCTGCATGCTGACCTGCTCCCTGCCACAACAGCAATGGGCTAAACCTCTGAAAATGTAAGCAAGCTCCAATCAAATGCTTTCCTTTTGAAGAGTTGCTGTGGTCATGGCATCTATTCAGTGACAGGATGGTGACTAAGACACAATCTACGGAAGCTTTCACCTCCCATGAATGTTTTTGTTTGGTTTGGAATCCCACACCATCACCCCACATTTGATAAATTTAAATGGAACTTTTGTGATTAGTTCTTAAGCCCTTCCGAGCCTCTTGTCCTAATACCTTAAATACTAATTTTCAGACTTTACTTTGGTCTATTTTGGTGACTTATTAGGTTTTCCTTTTAGCTTTTCTCCAGGGGACATCAATTTCAAACCATCACAAGCACAGGTGTACCCTTCTGCTCTTATAATTCCCACCCACACTCCTAACTCTATCACCTGATAACACCATATTAAGGCACTAATGGCTGGAGTCTGAAAGATCGAGTGTTAAAAGCATAATTAGAGACTTAAGGGAAACAAATTGTACCCATAAAATTTAGAATTAATTTCAGGAAAATAGGGCAATTGAAGCACCTTGTGCAATCTGAAATGACTTTTCTAAACCAGTGGCTGCACCAGAAAGCAGCCCGTCCTTACTTCTATTTTCTTCCATGTTCCTTCCAAGAAGAAAAGAAAGGCAGTGGGGGAGTTTTGGCAAACAGCAGTGAATATTTTCTGTCAAAATGCCAGTGGCAGAGATCTCACCTTAATATTAAGTTTCCTTTCTTTAGTGGAAAGAGAAAAATGGAAGGAAGTGTGTAGATGAGGACAACCAATAATAACTTTAGATAAGTTTGAGATGTACTAAAACCAAAACTCACAGGCACTCAAAGGGGAAGTTCTTCTTATCTGCAGTGAACCCGTTGTTCCATAATTTCTTATTCTTTGTGTCCAACAATGACTGACAGTATCAGTCAGGTTCACACCTAGTTCATATTGCATATCCTCAGTTGGTAGGCTTTACTCAAAACTCTGTCCTCTCAGGAGAATACCAGAGAGCTAAACTGACTAGTACCAACCCAGACATTCTTCTTGATACATCTCTGTCATGGCTCTTTGCATATTTAGGAAAGCTTTGTTGATGATCACAACTCTCACCTGCTTTTCCCTGATCAAGTCCTATACTACCAAGACAAAAATTTAAAAAAGAAACGAAGGAAGGAGAGAAGGAAAGAATGGAGGAAGGAATAAAGAAAGAAAGCATATTACAACAGGCATTGTAATCTACTGTAGGCAAAAAAGAAGAATAAGTTGCTACTGGCAATTTTAGCACCTTGTTGTGGAGTATGGGAAGAAGCAGAGAACTAGCTGTTGTCCTTAATATGGTGTTAGAGGATATTCACAGGCCTGGTACTTCCTTTCTGTATCTTGTATGATCACTCTTAAGATTTTTCTCTGACTCTCAACTTTCCTATCCTTAAAGTAAGAAAGTGAAAAATTATTTTGTAGAGTGCTTGAATGCATTTAGAAACTATAGATAATGCATATAAAACTCATGCAAAAGTTCTGACCTACAGTGGATGATAAATGATCACTTGTAGTTGATATTCAAATAGATATTGATTTCATTAATTCCAAATTCAGCTTGGGCATAATTCAAGGCTTTAGCATCCTCAGACTGATATCATCTGTTACCTATTGTGTGTTACACAAAGAACTACCAATGAAGTTCATGACTGGATCAGGACATCATCAACCTTGAGCTTAGAAATTGCGGGTGTAGGTCCTAATTTCGTGTGTGTGTGTGTGTGTGTGTGTGTGTGTGTGTGTGTGTGTGTGTGTGTTTGGAAAAATGAGGACAGCAAATTCATGAGATCAGGTTGCTAAGATTAGTTTGGCAGTGAATGTCTCGAAAATGTGAGTAAAAGCCAGGCAAATGTAGAACTACTCAGTTCTCTGAAAGATTAACAATACAGATTTCTTCTCTGGCTGGACTTACAAGGGAGTATTTTTCTCAAATGCCATATTTCCTGGAGTTTTGGTTGCCTTTCTTTTTGTGTAGTTGAACAAAGTAACTTCAAAGTAACCAAGAAAATCTCTAAAATACAAATTTAAAGCAACCAAAAGGAGGGCCTAAGTGTGTCACATTCATCTTTGAATTAGACCAGTGTATGCCTTTGGAGAGAGATGAGAAACAATTTCTTTTGCTTGGTATATTCTTTTGGTGAACACATCTATAGGGAGAGATCCGGTTTTAGTGTCCTCTTTAGACTGATGACAGAACCTGTGTCCCTGTGAAGTTCATGCTCCTTATGCTTGAACATAAAAATCACTAAACAGCTAGACACAGAGAGTAAGAGTTTCACCAACTGATGAGCCCCTACCCTTGGCTCATGTGATGTAATCCTGAAATCTTAGGTCATGATCAGCTTGCCTATAGAAATAGACCTTAGCAGAGACATATGGGATTTAGTATTTTCTCATCTACTGGAGGTCCTTAGAAGGTTTTTCTAGTGTATGTTTGAATACATTTATGTTCACTATCAGAAGATTAGAACACTGGAGAAGAGTTTAAGCAGCAGTAGTGGAGAGGGTGACTGAATTGTCCTACCCTGGTCATCAGACTGGTGAATACCTTAACTGTCTTCATAGAGTCTTCATCTAGTAACTGAAGAAAGCAGATGCAGAGATCCACAGCCAAGCACCAGGCCCAGCTCTGGGAGTCCAGTCGAAGAGAGGGAAGAAGGATTCAATAAGCAAGGGGCATCAAGACTATGATGGGGAAATCTGCAGAGACGACCAAACCAAATTAGTAGGAACTCATGAACTTTGGACCAACAGCTGTGGAGCCTCCATGGATTTGGTCTAGGCCCTCTGCATGTGAGAGACAGTTGTGTAGTTTGATCTGCTTAAGGGGCTCCCTGGCAGTAGGATCATCCCTGCTGCATGAGCCATCTTTTTGTAGCCCATTACCTATGATGTGACACCTTGTACAGCCTTGATGCAGGGGAAGGAACTTGGAATGCCTCAACTGAATGTATAGGCTCTGCTGATTCCCCATGGGAGGCCTTACTTTTCAGAGGAGGGAATGGGGGTGGTTTTGGGGGGATGCTGGAGGGGGGAAGGAGGAGGGAAGTGAGAGAGAACTGTGATTGGTATGTAAAATAAATTAAAGATTTCTTAAGAAAGAAAACAGCACTAGAATGTCTGTGACCCCAAGTGTTGTACTTCTGTTTTAATGAACTGGAACACAGCCCAAGGTGATGGGGTAATCAGTGAGACAAAGTTACTAGTATTAAACTAAATCAGAGATTTAAAATGAGTGCTGTTGGTTAGCCCTGAACATATCCAAGTAACATTATACAGACTGAGTAGGTTTTACTTAAAAATTTTGGTATATACATACACATATATGCCCACAAAGACAATTGATAGAAACAAAAGGCCATGGATATGAAAGAGAGCAAGGAGTGATATGTAGCAGGTCTTGAAGGAAGGAAAGGTGAGGGGAAACTATGTAATTTTAGTTTCAAAAATGGAGGAAGTAATAAAAATATAAGGGGAAAAGATCAGAATAATGACTAATGAAATAAAATAAAATTAAGCCTAGATTTTATTTCAAGGGAGAAATAGTTTATTTTAGCTCACAATTCTGGCTTATAGCACATCATTATGGGGCAAGTCAAGACAGTAGTAACTGAGGCTTCCTTTCACATCATATCTACAGTCAAGAGCAGGGAAAATATATACATGCATGATACCTGCTTGGTTGCTTAAAATATTAATTTCAGAAAGTTTAATTCCAAGCAAAAATACATTATGACTTTCTTGAACCGAAGACTTTTTGGCCTTTGTGGATGATGTCTCTTGTATAATATATACATATATTAAAATTTGTATTTTCTGATCACATTGGGATAAATATGAACACATTAGTATTGTTTATGAATACTTTTTTCTTTGACCTAAAAGTCCATTTAAAAAAAAAATCTGATTCTGAAGGAAATTAAATGATGTCCATGAACCCATGAAGTTATTCTGAATCATGAGCCAATGGCTTCATGGATAAAACTGGTCCTGACTTTAAAAGCAGGCTCTTTATTGTTTAAAGGAGCAAGTATAGAAATACGACAGAAAAGAAATGTTAGTGTAGTCTAGATAAGAGCTATCTATAACAGTTACCCTGACCAGCCATCAACTGCCAATAGCTAGTCCTAGAGGGTGTGGCCACTGGTAGTTTACCAATCCTCCAGAGGACAGCCCTACAGCCATGCACATATGGGCAACACTAATTGAAATTAATGGGTTATCAAATAATAAAACAAAATACAGATAGAATATTAGGGGGAGAATATTCTAGGGAAATACGGAGGAAATTGGAAGGCAGACATAGGGAATGAAAGTCTATATGATCATAGATCATTGCATACATGAATCAGAATTTTAAATTAACTTAAATATTTTTTAAAATCTATTAGTCATAAGTCATGATTTACATAAAAAACAAATAGTAAGAAAATGTTCTAAATTAGTCTTTCACAGAACACACAAGGAAATCTAAATTTCCTATATTAAAATAACAAGTCTACCCATCGATTTCAGTCACTGGCAGGCTAATCAATGTCTGCAAAACAACATTATATTATCATTAATAATTATAATTAATTAGAACATTCATAGGTCACGTGGTCCCACAGAGTGTTTATGATGTAAGAACTCAACACTTTCCTGTTTCTTATTCTACTACTTACAAGAAAGCCATGTGTGCACACCACCTTTTCCATCTTTCAATTACTGAGTTATACTAAGCTGTGTCTAGATCAAGGTCATCTATTTGACCTCCCAAGGTACTTTATCTGATTCTTAGGGGATTCAGATCTGTCCTCTAGGACTGATATTTCTTCTAATCCCCCCTCTCTATAGGAAGCTCCTTTTTTGAGTCAGGCTGGATTTCCTTATTGCCTCATAGAATTGGATTTTCTTATTGCCTCATAGTTTGGGATTCATTGGCTTCCCTGGTGTTGGTGGAGTGGCAGGATGATGAAGGACTCACAGACTGCAACTTTCTCCTCTCCTATCTTCTGTCACGAGTCCTCTGGGGAACCTCACCTCATGCCATCACGTGAAACAATTCATTGTTACCCCACACTGTTGTTTTCTTCCGTTCATTTCCTGTGGGATGAAGAATTCCTGGTTACCACAGCTTTATCAACAACATTTGACTTCACTCTGGGGGAGTTAGAAACCCATGTTTAGTGGATTCTCTGCATTGGCAAAACTTAGGGGAAAAGACAGTTAGGGAAGATAGGAAAGTGACAGGTGATATGAATGAGGAGGGAGACTGCCTAAGGAGGGGAGATGGTTGAGGCATGGCAGGTCATGGGACGTTCTCTAGATAAACATAGAGCAAGAGATGAGACATTCGTTCTGCGTATGATAGATATGACAATTACCTGTCTGGGAGGTACTAGTGACTATAAGTTCTTTCTGTTCCTAAAATGGAACATGCATTCTCCTAAACTTTATTTGAAGAAAAAAAGAAGAGAAATACTAGAACTCATACTCGTTAGTCCCTTTAAAATATTCTAAATAAATATTTTGCCTGTCTTATCTATCGTAACATGTATATAGAATTAGAAATGAATAAATGCATGTATTCTTCGAACGTCTGGTAAATTTCACTTATTAACAGTCTGAGCTATTAGCAAGACATGAGATGTCTGATGCTGGCAGGCCATCATTACCTTTTAGACCTCTGTGATGGCTACTTTGGTTGTCAACTTGACTATATCTGGAATGAACTACAATCGAGAAATGAAGGACATACCCGTGAGAGATTTTTCTGCTTGGTTTGAAGTGTTTTTTTTTTCCACTTCTAGTCCAGACTTTTGAGGCAGGAAGACACACACCTTTAATCTGGGCCACACCTTATGCTGGAAGCCGATTTAAGGACATGAAAGAAGGAAGCTCTTGCTGTTTACCTGCTTGCCCTCTCCTTGATAGCACATCCATTCCTTCACTGCATTGGAGCCTGCTTCTTTGGAATTCCAGTATACACAGAAGACCAGTTGAGACATCAAGCCTTGTGGGACTGAGCAACTACTAGATTATTGGATTTTTCTGTTTACAGTTAGCCATTGTTAGACTAGCTGGATGGCAGTCCATAAATCATTCCAATCAATTCCCTTTATATCCATCTATCTATCTATCTATCTATCTATCTATCTATCTATCTACCTACTATCTATCTATCTGTCTGTCCATCGAGAGACAGACAGACAGACAGATACACACACACACACACACACACACACACACACACAGAGACAGAGACAGAGACAGAGACAGAGACAGAGATTCATTCCATATGTTCTGTGACTCTAGAGAACTCTTACTAATACAGCCTGTTTCACTGGTTCTAATTATTAACCATCTTATTTAATCACAGGGATCTTTTCATAGTCACTTTGAACACTGCTTGATTCTGCATCTGTAGCCAGGATTTTGTGTCTCTTCTTGTTTTCTGGGTCTTACCACATCTCATTCTGCCCAAACCACAATTGTTTTAGAAACAATTACAAAGATTCCTTCGTCCTTGCTGTATTCCCTAGGCATACTGACACAAACTATCCTCCGACTCCCAGACACACTGGTAAGACTCTGCAGTCACTCTTGTTGGTTTCTAACATCAAGTGGTAATAGACAAATTTCGACTGTTACACCAGTTCCATTCTAAGTTCAGCAAAGGGGAAGGCCAAAGTCTGTGTCTTTCCTGCCTTTGGAAGTCCATTCTGTGATGGGCATAGAGCTGAGCCTTGATGAGAACTGTGGATGTCAACAATGTCTAGTTGACCAAGCAAAAATATGCTTCAGTGAGACAGGTGTCATCAAATTTTTGTGTAAACAGTTTAGTGGTGGCTCCTCTAGGGGAAATGTTCAATACAGATGATGTCAGGAAGGGAGGCTCCTTCGGTAAGGTACAGGGGAAATGTGGTATAAGAAGCAGAGATTTTGATATAAAACTACCCATGTTCAAAACTCAGCAGCACCGTTCACAAATGATAGATAAGCCTCTTAAATTCCTTCAACTTGCTGTTCCCATTTTAAACAAAAGGTAGACTCAGGCATGCAATAAAAGGTCAGGTATCCCTGGTAACTTCTAGAACATTCACTCCGTATGTGGCTGATATGACACGCGCCGATGGATGACTCTGTAGGTTCTGTCTGTTCCTAAACCAGAGCGAAGCCCACCCTCCAATCATTTATCACAACAAGGCTCTACACAGGGCTTCTGGTTGTCATTATCTGGCTAGCCAGGCCAGCACAGTATTTAGAGGACTTACAGCTCTGCCACTGACAGACTGACATCTGACTCTCAGCTCCACTCGGCCAGAAGCTCGGCCAAAAGACTCTGCCCCGTCCTTCAGCACATTGACCTCGTCACCTGGAACGCAGGGCCTGTCTTTTGTCTCCCGACTCTGCTGACCAGGCCGATTAATGACCAGGAACCTCATGTTCTCTTGTTACTACTTTTGTATTTGTGTTCTGTTTTGCTTTGCTGTTTTTGAAAAACAAACAGACAAACAAAAACAAAACAGGCAGTGGCCCTTGGCTTTCTCTAGGCACCGTGGAATAAGCAGGATTTAATTGCTGCTGAAGGGATGGTGCAGAAGGTTATCCAACAATGTGAGATCTTATTTGGCGCTGAACTTTGAAGCTGAGAGTTATGGATTGTGGAACAAGATACAACTGCCTGCTGCTGTCCCAGAGTCGGGAATATAGAATTTAGCAGAAACTGGGTTAGAGCTGATGGGACCTCTCAGGGAGGTCATGGAGAAACTAACTAGCCATCCATAAACCTGTCGGAAGAGCTATTTGAAAGAGAAGGCTGAGGTGTCTCTTCTGTATTTCTAAAATCTTCAAATAAAAGTAGACAATTCCACATCGTCATAGATATGAAACAGGCAGCAATTGAGGGCATCAGACTTAGAAATGAAACTGAAGTAACCTGTCATTGCTCTGAGGAAAAACTGTGAAATTGGCATCCAATCCCAGGCTGCAAAGATAGGGAATGAGGGGGGAATTTGTTCTCTCAGTTTTATCCTAACATCACTTAAGAAATGAAAAGTCCAAAGAGTTAAGGAAAAGGAGGGAGTCCTGGCACAGTTGAGACAATGCCTTTGCCATCTGCCTGCTTCCAGTCTACACCGTCTTTCCAGTCCTGGCAAAGCTAGAGGCCATGCTTATCAGTCCTTTGCATTTACACTGAAGAAACAGAGCAGAGGCCGCTGTTGGTGTCAGAGAATGTCCCCTCCAGTGTGCCTGCTAACTGTCAGGCTATGTGGCATTTTGTGATACGGTATTAGAAATCTCAGTACTCAGAAAACTGCAAGACACATACGAAGCATCCCCTTTGTCATCATACTGGTCAGCTGCTTAGTGTATGTTTTCTCTTCCAAGATAGAAATTTGGGTAGGCAAGCAGGGATTCTTTAGTGATGTTATTCCCAGCTAGGTGCTTGATCCAGTGAAGGGTGGTTCCCTGCAGGTAGGAGGGGAAAGCTGCAAGCAGGGACCTCCATTGTCTTAGTTGCTGCACAGGCTTTGGGTGTTGATACTGGGCCCTTAACTCTATGTTCTACCTCGTGGCATAAGAATTCAAATTTATCTGTCCTTGGTTGAGGCTGGAAATAAGTCCCCAGACTAGGTATCAGGACTCTGCAGCCCTTATCAGCAGCCAATATTACAGCTCCTGTGATGGAATGAGAAGACAGGCTTCACTAGCCATTAATACCCTTCAGTGTGAGGGTTCTTGACCTAGAGTGTGTAAGACTCATAAGTCTGAAGGTTTGGTGCTATGAAACCGTTCTTGTGTGCAGACCCTGAGACTTCTGTTCTCTGGCTTCAATCAATGCTTTTACTCTTCTGCAGCCTCTGCCTTCTCTCTATTTCCAGTCTACACACACTCTCACAGTCTCTCTGTTTCTAAAACCTTTGTTTTTTGTTCTGGCTGCTGTTGAAGTGTTCAGTCGCTGCTTCTTCAACAACCACATGACCAGCTGCCTTGAGGTTGTTTTCTCAGCTTGGCTGGCTAACTACTCAGCTGTCACAGCCACTGATAGTCTTTTGTCTCTATTACTGTTGCTCTTTGTGTCTTATGATTTCAGAAAGCACTATTAAAAGTGGCAAGAAAAGATCACAGGAGAAAAGACTTGTATTAAGCCAGGGAACACAGCACAGGCGAGTCTCCTAACTAACTCATGAAGGAACTTGAGCAGCCAGCTTTATCTACCATTGAGTTGGTGTTTAGACCAACCACAGTAGATCTCATATGCAAAGGAAGATATGTGTTTGCACCAACCACGCCCTTACTTCTTTCACACTAGTCAAAGGAGTTGAGGCCCACCCTCTTCTGGGCCACTAGCCTAGCTAAAAAAAAAAATTCAAGGTCATCCAGGGGCTGTGAGAGCAAAAAAATCTGCATAAACTAAAAACAGCCTTGGCAGAGTATGCTCCTTCAGCAGACAGTAAAACTACCCGTGATCCCTGTGTAATTTTCCCGAAGTCCTCTGTGGAGTGTTCAAAGCTGCCAGGGTTGGCCTCAGTGAAGTCTGGCTGGCTGTTTGACTAATGGTCCCATTTGCTGAAGGTAGTGAGGGCCATAGGGAGAGTCCAAAAGTTGCTAATTAGGGAGTTGAATTGCCTCATCCCTCAACGTATTTGCTTATTTATGGGAAAATGAACACCAGAAGGAATGTTTATAAAAAAGGAATTTTAAAAATTATTATTAGCAACAATAGTGATTTTAGCAGATTTTAATAGTGTTTTAAATTGCTTAACATCTGCCTAGTGTCCAGGGAGAGATAGGTCCCTTATTTGTCTGGATTCTCTGAGTGAATGTTACTTTCCTACTTTTTTCCCAGACATCAGATTTAGTTAATATTCCTACAATTCTATATTGAGAAAACTTTGAGTTATCTAACCTACCTCAAGTGGACAAATGTGAATATCTCAAGAAGGATTTGTAGTACATGGAATAATGGTGGCATAATGTACTGTGCCCTCTACCTTCCTCTGGTCATGGTGGTCATTGCTATGGGCTGGCCAACTGACCTTGGGAAAACTCCTTCAATAGAGAATTCTATTATCTCCATCATCTATATTCAACAAAATGCTCCAACAGAGACGGTAAAGCTTGTCCAAGTTTCTGAGTGTAATGTACAAGGACATTCCAATGTAGCAATCTCATTCCTCAAAAAAAACTCACCACTTTTGTGGTCAAGTTTAGTTACTTGACAGGGCTCTACTCTAGTAGAGTAAAACTGATTTGCCGATTCATCAAGCACACAAAGGATAGCTGTTAATATTCATCAAATCATAACATTTTCTTGGATGTTAGTTCTTTGCAAAAATCCTATCCATTTGGCTACAAGTCTGACCTTTTCTCCCTCTTGCCCCTCCACGCAGGAAGTCCTCATTTCCTGATGCCTGCTGCTAATATAGGAGGCATGTTGAAATGTTTATGCTAATTAGGTTTTGATTGGAATCTCAGAAACAAGTTAAAATGACAAGTTTTATTGCATTGATGAATTAATTATGACATAAAAATCACTGTTCTGCTGTTTGAAACCAGCCCTCTGATTTCTGCTGGAGACAGGCAGAATCTCTCCTCTTAAAAATTCAGATTTTTTTTTAATTTTAATCAAAAAAGAGTGGAAGTGTCACATATGGTTCTCAGGTAAAAGTCCTGGGGGGAATGAAGAGAGGGTAATAAGTCAATAATGGCAGCAAATTATGGAAGTGGGTCCTCATTTGTTTGTGCACGCATGTGTACAAATGGAAACTGATGTAAGAGTGAGTGACTGAGAATAGCCTATGTTTGGGCCTGTGACTCTCTGACAACTTCTGTATAGAAACTCAGCTTTTGTCTGGTGTCTGTCTGTCCTGCGTAACACGCTGATGAAGGAAACTGTTGATCACAATGGAGAACATGGACATTTTCTAAGAAAAAAAATTTTTTTTTTCCTGAGGAGGAACATAGGACTTCTGAAGACAGAAATCCTGAAGTACCCTAGCTATCTGCATAATTAGTCCTTTTGTAGGAATCATTGACCATTAGGAATTATACCATGAGGAGCTTGCCCTGTTTTAAACAAGACACATACCAACTGTTAGGGTCACCTGGTTGGTTCAGTAGTCTGAGATCTCAGAGCATCTTTAAAAAAGGCACAAAGTTTCCCCATGATCACACAACCTGTTTATGGTGACATGAGATATAAGATATACTGATCCATATAGTTTATAGTCTGCGGTTTGATCCAGTAAAAGAACGAATTGCAATAATGAAAGAAAACTGCTAATTTTAGGAAATTGAAGCACAAAGAGAATTAATGAGGCATGTAAGAGGCCAGAGAGACCATGAGACAGACTATTAACTGAGGCATGCCACCAAAAACTTGCATGAAAGATGTGGTTTGTTTAGAGTGTTGAGTGAGATGGGAAGGATATAACGTTTCCTTGGGGTGAACCACTGCTCAACACTGTCAAGTGCTCTTAAGTATTGTGGAGTTTTCTCTTGTGAATATTATCTTTGTGATGAAGTTTCTTTGTCTTTGCTGTAGGTCTCTGATAATGCATTTTGCTGTGAGTTGATTGTTCAGGACTTTGAATGGCAGTGGATAGACCCTCCCATAAGTCAGTGAATATACCCTCCCTGGGCAATATATTGGAATGCCCTTATAGGAGTCTGGCTGCTACAGACATTCTGCTTTCACCTTGAGGTCACTCCAGTAGCTGCAGGGGCTCCTATGATTCCTCCCCCAGGAGTCTTTGCTCCATTAACAACTGCTCCATATACTTGCCCCAGTCTTGAAAGACATCACTCCAAGACAAGCCTTGATAAATTCCAGATGACCTTGCTCAGTCTATATCTCTACTCATTTAGGCCTTGGGGCCACAGAGGAGTTGCTTTCGTGGTGGCTTAGCCTAAAAGGTAGTTTTCGTGCAGTGCAAGAGCAGTATTGGCACTTATATAAGGCCTGTGATTGGTAGAACTGAAAACAATGCTGGGATTGGTTCAATACAATCCTTTATTTGCACAGCACGCTTATGCCACATAACCCTGCATGGGTGTAGGACCAAGCTATTCAATCCAATTTGTGAATATGAAATATCCATGTGCTGCTTCCTGGCAGTATAACATTAAGCCCAACATTAGACCCTTCTTGCTGACAATTTTAAGAATTCTTCTTAATATCTCCTACTGCCTATTTGTGATTGTTCTAAGGGGTGTTGTGGGCTGAACTGGTTACATAAAGACCCAGTGGCAGTAGTGGGGGGGCAGCAGCAGAAGTGGGGGCAGTCAGAACAGGCAGTGACAGAGACAGCAGCAGAAGTCACCACAGAGTGCAAGCCACAGTGACTGGAAGAGTTCCAGGGAACTGCCACATCCTAATAGCTAGGGATACTGACACCCGAAGACCAAGAGCTATAAAAAAAGATGCCTCTGAACTGAACACACAGAGATATGTCACTGGCCTCCAGTGGTTAGAACCATAAGCCTTTAATTCTCACATCCTACGGTTGCACGAACTGTTAAGTCCATCCTATAGGTTCTTGACAATCAAGGGCCTTGAACCACCCACTAAGGGGCAGCTGCCATTTGTTTGTGTTTTCTAGCCGAATTGAGCAACTGAATCCCGACACTTGATGGAAACCATCTGAGTGAGTTCCCAAAGTTTTCTATTTTTCAAGAGTTGTGTTACCGTGTTGACAGGATGGGATGGGCTTTTAAATGGGATGAGACCTTGTTGGTCTTTATGTAGTTGAGGGTGCTGTCCTTGCGGGGGGGGGGGTGCTTTTTACCACCCTATCACCACTTTCCTTATTTGAAATTTCCTCCGTAGTCTTCATGATCTCCCTCAGTGGTGTCATTCTACCATGATAACCTCCACCCGAACCCAGCCAGGGTCTGTGTCACATGCCCTTGAAATGTTGTAGATGAACACATTTCTCATTTCTTTTTCAAAGTTGATCTCAATTGGATGTTTTGTTGTTGCAGTAACAGAACACAGACTAATGCAGACTAATTCAGTACTGAGACAAGTTATGGCAGCTTCTGCAAAGATTGCAAAGGAAAGCTCAGGAGGATAGAGAGTTTCTCTGAAGAGAACCCACAGAGTAAGCAGAGCCCTGGAGGGGCTGTGGGACAGGAGCTTCAGCAAGGACAGCAGAAAGGAGCTCACATTTGAGTGAGTTAATCTCTGATCTCAGATGACACTTTGGAATCTGGGTTTTTAAATTTGTTAAGTATTTGATACTTCTGGGGAGAGTGAAAATTTAGGAATCTTGAACGTGACTGTTTGGATTTGGCTATTTCCCCCAAGGGTATATATGTTAACATTTAATTCCCATTGTGAGATTTTTTAGGGAGATGGAAGCTTAGTCTGACTAAGGAGAGTGTTTAGAAATGAGGCCTTAGGGAGGGGACTAGCATTAAAGTAGGTCTTCAGGGTGGAAGCCCTTTACTTAATGATAGGGTCTTTATGAAAGAAGAGATAGAGCAGAGGGCACACACACTTGTGGTCTGTTTCTTGCCACATCATGTACTGTGTCATCTTAGAACTCTGACAAGTGAAATAGCAGGAACGCAGATCCTTTGACCTCTAAAAATATGGACTAGATAACCTTTTGTTTTTATAAGGTTACCCAGGCTTGGGTATTTTGATACAGTAACACAAGAACAGATTAATACAGTGACAACCCAAAACTGTATTGCTTTTGCCTTTTCTGGTTACTGACTTAATGTTGAAAATAAACTTTTAAAAATGTTACTAATAAATAAAGTCATGTTTTTATGTTTACCAATCATGCTCCTCACTGTGGTCAAAGAGTGTCACAAACACACTTCTGTCAACAACACTTCTGGTTAGGCTAGACACTATATAAGCAGTAATTCTTGATGTTGGCTGTCCGAACAGTGCTAGTCTTGAGTCAATTAAGTATTCTTTTTTTCATAGGGAAAATTGCCAGCCTTGAAACCATTTAATGAAAATAAGCATTGCTTTGAGAGTTGGGTGCATAAACCACTAAACTTAATTGTCAGTCCAAGTACAAAGATGAATAAAACTTAGAACTTGTTTTCCATGGATTGAGTATGGATTTATGGAAACAGCTGTATAATTGATACAGAGCAGAATAATGTCTACTCTTAAGGACAGGGATATACAACAGACTGGAAGAAGTTCCAACTAGGAACTTCTTGGTGGACAGGGGTTGTCTGGAGACCTCCATGAAGTCTCTCTGTGTATTATCAAAAATTGAAGATTAGGTAAATTTTTGGTTCAATTTCTTCAAGAAGAGGGAAAGACTGCCATTCTAAGACATGGAAATAGCATGAATAGAACCTGTATGTAAGAAAAGGCAGACAGAAAACCCCCAGGACTAGTCAAGTATTTGATACTGTTTGCAAAGTCAACACACTTGTGCCCACATAAACATGACAGATACATTTATATCATCTGTATAAGTTTATAGTTTTCTTAAATTGCCACAAATACACTATTGGTGGTCAGAAGAAGACAAATTTTTTGTGTAATGGGCAATTATCATCCAAATTGAGAATGCGCTCAGCTTGCTTTCACTATAATAGCTCCTTCCTTGCCCCAGTGTGACACAGTCATATCCTGGGGCTGCAACTCAGTGGTAGCTAATGGAAGAGAGGCTCATATTGCTCTTCCTTCACGTCCTCAGGTAGCCATGCTATCTTCATTATTTTAAAGGGATGGATAAATTTAGCAAGGACCTATAATTTAAGTGACTGGCAATTTGCTAACTGTTTAAGTGTATTTGGCAGAAAGCATATTTGTTTTCTGGCTGCAGACTGCAATAGATCCTTTGTAATTCACACCAAATTTGGAACCTATTCAGAAACACTTAGTTAAATTAATGAGATATTACCTACGTCTGTTTTTCAGATGCTTCATCCATGCTACCCAGGAGTAGTTGTTTTTCTCAGACTTTGTTAACTCAGAACCCAGCTCAGGGACACATTTTTTTTTTTAATCAGTAAAATTGGCACAAGATTCCTCGAGGGCATTTCTTTTGACATCTCTATAAAATGCACTCTGGTTATTTTTGTTTTTACATTGGAGTCATGTGCTTAACTAATGGGTGCCAAAATTTTCATGTCATTGACTGACATGATATAATATTGAGAGCAGTTATATATTTGGTGCCTAGGAGTGCAGGTTCTTTATTGTTTGCAAGTTGAATATGTTTTTTTTCTATAAAGCAGAATGCTTCTTTCAAGCAGTAAGTTACTAACTATATCTTACTTAGTTATATCTACAAATACCTAGTGATAAACGTTTTGTCCTTCAATTCATGTCTCCATGTGAATCAGATCTTCAGCAATATTTTACTTCAAACTACTCAAAAGTACATATAGGATGTTGTAGTATGGAAGTAATATTATTTAATGGCCATCTGTATTCACCATTAAGATATTCTTCATGATAACTGGAACAAATGATTCCTCTGAAGAAGATATTTTGTATTAAGTTTTTTCTTATAAAATAGCTTGTAAAGGAGAATATCCCTACCCCAGTGTTTGACATAGTGCTAGCTACAATAAGAAGCATCTTTTTATAGTCATCACTACCTGTGTTAGTATCAGATCTTCCTTGAGATTCCTTTGCTGACAACAACTTGCTAGTACATCTTACATCCACAGGAAATAATTTTATTAAATTGAGTAATAGAAACATGGGAAAGGAAGAGACTAATTTTTTAAGGGATAGATAAAACAGTCATACATGAAAAGTGTTATCCTGGGCTTGCCTATTTCTGTTGCAAAGCCTATAAAGTCTTTGGCCCTCTTAGGTACTAATGGAAAATTCCATGGTTCATGCAGAGATCAATAGCTGGTTTCTTCTGTTTTTCAGCCTTGAGCTTGCTGGCTATTCAAGTATGAGGATGGAAGACAGTTAGATCACATGGTCCATTGGAGGTTTTCTGGATATAACAGAAAAGAGGAGCATGGCTTCTGGCATTTGTTTAATGAGAGAGTAGTTTCTAACAGATCCTACAGGAATAGTAAAGAGCCCATGCACATCTCTGACACAGATTGGAATGGAAGACTGTCATTTTCCCTGTAAGTCTCTCCACCTACCCTCACCCAGCTCTACAGTAGACACCTCTACATTAAATGGAATGCAAGAAGGCAAGAATTATATAATCATTATGAGAAAAATTTGAATTAAGCTTTTATTCTGTTGTCTTTTACTCTTAAAACCAAAATTCAACTCAACTTGTCAATTCCAAAGAAAAAGACAACTAATCCTTCTAACTGAAATCATCAGGATTTCTTAAGCATAAAGAATGAATAAAAGAGGGAGAAAAGGGATTTCTGCATGAAAGTTAATTTTATGATATTGCCGCATAAATTGTGACCTGGCAGTTCCCCCTGCAGTTTAATAGAACTGGCAGCAGGCATCACAACTTAAGCAGACTTCGTATAATGAGAAGCAAAGACAAATCGGTGTGAAGGACAGGCGAAAGGACAGTCCTTCTTCCCTCCTGGAAGATTAAAAATACTAAAATATTGCAACCAGAATTTATATAAAGGGAGATGATATCTGAGAAAGGGAAAATGATTTTAAGAGAGAACTATAGCCTGGTGGCTGATGAGCAGAGCCAGAAAGTCCAATGCATGTATTTGAAAGAAATCAAGGAGCCTATAAGGTTGACCAGTTCTCCTGCTAAATTACCTGGTGGCAGGTAATTTTGGACGTTGTAATTTTGAAGTGGGCTAGTTTTCTCAGGCATAATTAAAATGAAATGAATAGATTGCACCTTTTAGAAAAACTGTTAAATGCAGGCAAAAGACTTAAATGTACTAAATATATGAGAGAATTTATTGTGAAAGATGAGAGCCAGCCTGGGCCAACAACCAGCCAGATGACTCTCTCAAAGAGTGTCATCCTGAAAAGCCCAGAATTTCTGTGGCTGCACGTGTGACAGGCCCACTCTGAGCTCTGTATCCACAGGAGCAATATCAGTGCAATTTCCAAAATTACACAGGGCACACAGCTTCTAAATCTCCTAGGAGAACAGCCATATTATCCTGAGGACCTGCAATAACAGGAATTATATGCAATTTTCTGATAATGACTCCATTAATGTGAGTCACTGCTGACAATACAATTTGTTAAACATTGCTGGATTCTAAATCTTGCAGTCTATCACTGTGAAATCCATCATTATCATCACGACCATCAGGAGAGTGGTCACTATGGCCACTGCCCCTGTCATCTTCATCATCATCAGTGAAGATTACCTTTTCTGTACTTTCAGTACCATTGGGAGTGGGGTGAGTTGGCATGCTTTTATCTGCTTAAGCATCAGTTTTTTGCTCATTGTATTTGATCCCTTCCTTTGGGAATCTGGGAGCCAAAAAATAATTAAATCGGGGCCAAGTCTAGCTTAACTTGAAATTGTCTTCTATATAGAAAGAAACTACCTTGGCAATTAGATGCTTCAAATTGGGCACCTGTGTCTGTCCATTATTGTACATTCTAATACACCCAGACATAGAATAGAACCCATAGCTCCTGGTCTTGCTGAACTACTAATTAGGAGCAGCAACTACACCTTGTGGTTTGAACTTGAATTAATGAACCACAACAGATTAAATTGTCTTTGAGCTATTCAAAAGAGTGACACCAAAGGCAGACTTGAATGGGGAAGGGACTATTTAATGAATTTTTTTTCAATGTGAAGGTTAGCTTTTTAATTATTGCCTTTCATTGGAGATCATTAGAAAGCCTTCAGAAGAGGAAAAACTGGGGAAATAGTCTCAGCTTCCTGCACAAACTTTCCTTTGGGTGCTAATGGAGTCTTCTAAGGCATCTCAGTCTGCCGAGACAGTCACATTTATTTACCAAGCTTGCACACTCAACAGAGTATTTTGTTTTGGACACAAGCTTATTATTGCCACGGAATCTATGCCACACTCTTGTTCTTGACACGTTTCTGGATTGCTCTATTAGTCTAAGTAGTCGCATGACCTCTGTGTTCTCCTCCTTATTAACTCACAGTAAATGAATTAGTATATCCAAAGCATTTTTACCACATTGTCCTCCACTCCTAACTTTGTCATTGTCCAGAACATGAACTCACATGCTATCCCCAGACTGTAGTGTTTGCTAGGATTCTGAGTCTGGATATCTTCTTCCAATAGTTCTCATACACGGTGCTGAGCACACACTGACTATGCTTCCTGTAGACTAGAAACTTTGTGTTCATCCTCTCATTTTTTTTTTTAATCTAAGAACTTTCTTCCTATATATCACCAACTCCTCAAAATGAAATATACAAAGAAACAACATGTCCCAATGCTATATTTATCTGCATGGAAAAGCTAAGTTTTTGAAGAAGAGGAGACCTTGGAAGTCAATGTATTATCTCTCCCTTAGGAATTATTCCCTCTTTCTTCATTTAAACTACTGGACTGTTTCTCTGGTAGATACCTGTAAGAGATAGAACACAGAAGTATATTCAGAAGTACAGGCTAAAAGTCTGACTTCAATTTTTACCTGCAATTAACCTTGAGAAATAGCCATGTAAGGATTATCTCAGTATATTGTAAGACTTTTGTAACAGATGCTATCTGCTCTGTTCTTCAATATCATTTGTAGATCTAAAACTACATCATAATTAATGATTCTATTAATTTCAAAAATCTCTTTAAAGACATTGCATTTTTATTGTTTTGAATTTTCCTTGTGCTTTGATGTAAGAAAGTTTAGCTCAAATTTTTCTGTTTTTAGTAGCTTCTGAGAGGCTATAGCCATGGAAAAAATTATCTTCAATCACCCCTCCTCTGGTGACTAGCCTGTTCTATTGTGGCCTGGATTAAGCATTGTACATGTTGTCTGTATCTTTGTAAACCACTATAAAGCCTTTCTTGAAGTCTCTATGAGGAATTTGAAAGATAAATAGACCCTCATGCCAATGTTATTTTTTTCTTCCCTGTTTGAGAGAAGGTCAGTTTTGTCTTGTATTCATGATTTCTCTGAAAACCCATTATGTGCTCACTGAAAACCTTTGTAAACAATAATTATTTGTACAATTTATGCAGAGTTCTGTTATCTGAGTCTTCCACATTCAACAAGAATGCTGCCTTGTTGGTTGGCCCTCCTTTCTCCTGACAGACTTCTCTTCTGTCTTCTTGACAACCTCACTGTATTGTTCTTCTGGGTCTCCCTTGTTACCTCTCCATTTCCTGTCCTCTTGTCCTCATGCTCTTCATATTGCTCTTGCCTCATCTGAATCACAGTCATGTATGTACTCACCATTTAAGTTGAGGCATTTCAAAGACTGCAAGTCTATTTTATTGAGATATGTATTTAACTATTTTGGATCTCTTATTTTTGATGTCTACCAGGTAATTGGAAGTCAGTATATCCAAAATAAACCCACTGATGGCTGACCACCCCAGAAAGAATGCTCTGAAGGTTGAATTCATTTCATCAGTGTCAGTTTTCCATGAGATGTTCAAGATGTAAGAGTAAAAATTTGACTTGATCTTTCTTTCTTCAGTCCATGAGTGATCTCTAATCATTCTCTTTATATTTGTATCTTGAATTTCTTGCAGCTTATGTTTTCACACCCCCTGGTTAAACATCAGCATATGACTCAGAGGACAAATATGCCTTCCTTTTCTGCACCTCCCTGAATTGCATATACATTTTTAGATGACCTAGAATTGCATTTTTCACTTCAATAATTGCACTTACCCTGAACCCATTATTTCTTTGAGACCCGCATTTCCCCATCAAAATATAAACCATGCCATTCTATATCTTTGTCTGGAATTCTGTGGTAGTTTTAGTGCAGCTAAGGTAACACAGAATGCACTTCAGCATTTTGCAAGAAAACTTCATGATTCTGCTTCTCCTGAAAGCTCCTTTACTGCCATCAGTCCCTCTCCCATCTCTTCTTTCTCTCATTCATCAGGGAGTCATTTGAGTCATTTGTTCAATATTGAAAAGATTTTTTTTCCTTTTATTTTTATTTTTATTTACTGTGTAGTATGTGTTCAGTATGTATGGGGGTGTGGTATATGTTGCATGGTGCATGAATGTGAATGTGCAATGCATGTGTCTGTGCTTCCCCAAGCAGAGGTGAGAGCAAGCTGCTAGGTGCCTTCCTGTATTAAAGTCCCTTCTCTCTCTACTTTATTTTCTTGCAATGAAGTCTCTCATGGAACTACAAACTTGTCTTTTTAGCTAGGCGAGCTGCATGTCTCCTTTTCCCAATAGTGGGGTTACAAGCACACACAGCCATGACCAGCTTTTCACATGCATGAAAGGGATTACAGAGAAAAATGTCCCTGTACACTGAGATATTTCTCCAGCTCTCAGAATTTTTTCTAAATACCCAAACTAGATATTGTGAGAAAGGGAGTTGAGTGTCATTCTGAACCAAAGTCCCCACAGCTTTGACTCTGAAATAGAAAATTTATATGCTTCTGTAATACAATGATGGGGCCAGTGTAAGGTAGACACTTTCATTCATGGGTAGAAATCAAGAAGTATTTTGATAGTTAATATTATAAGCTTTTTTTTAGCTCTATAATCACCTAGAAGACAAATCTATGAGAATATCTTTGGGAGATTATCTGTATTAGATTAGTGTCTGTGCATACCTGTGAGAGATTAATTTGATTAGGTTAATTGTCTTGCTAAGAACATCCCTACTATTGAGTGGTACCATTATCTGTTTGGCAGTCCTGGACTGCATCAAAAGGAGAAAGCTAACTGGACTATGTATCTTTCTCTATTTCCTAACTGAGGATGGAAGTTGACTAGTTCTTTCAAGCTCCTGCTACTAAGACTATCCTACCATGGCAGTCCTTATTTCAGAACTGTGAGCCAAAACAAATGCTCAAGTAGATTTTTTTCAAGATATTTTATCATAAAACAGGAAAGATAACTAATTAAGGGTAGTGGGTCTAAGCAAGTCTAAAACCTAACATTTAAGCAACATTAAATTTCCAAGGCTAGGAAATAATACCCTTTGTGCCTGTCTTCTGGACACACAGGGATGAAGGCTGAGTATCTAAGGTTTGTGTGACCCTACAGTACTGTTGCTCTCATGGATTAGAATGCCATGCCTGTGTCTTCTGGGACTTGGAGTTGTATGTCAGTGGATGTCCTAATTTGGATTCTTGGGGCTTTATCACCCAGTAACTTTATTGATGGCTGAGCATAATGTGTTATCTAATACTGCCCAGCAATAAAAAGGAAATAAGTAGTAATTCATACAACATTAGTAAATCCTCCAAATCGTATTAATCAGCAGTCTGATGTTTAATACTATTTTATAGATTCTAGAGCATGTTTTACAGATGTAAAACTGTCTCTAATCTATAGTTAATAAAACTAGATTAGTGGTTTCATGAGGCCAAAGTTGGAACAAAAGATTGATTGGAAAACATACACACACACACATACACACACACATATACACACGCACAAGAAAATTGGGGTAGAGTGATGATGATATTCTGTACTTGTATTTTGACATTGGCTTTTTTGAATGTGTATTTCACTGGTTGAATAGATATACAGATCTGTCAAGATTCATCAAATATTACACATGTAATGAGTAAAGTCTATGCTACATAAATCATTTGTCAATAAAGTTGTTTAAAAGAGAGCTTGAAGCTTTGAAAGTCTGTGTAAGCAGATTAAGCTTTCATGCTTTTATAACAGAAGCACAAAACTCATATTCTTGGTTCCTTTGGGGTACTTCCTTGAAGTCATATGTGTCATAATTTTTCTTTAGGTTTTGTTGACTAGTTGACATGAGGGAAACTAAATTGAACTACAAGCTTTATCGAGGAATGTGTGCATGAATCACATTCAGGAACACACCTACATAATGTTAACTATGGGTAGAAATGTTTGTTTAAGTGTATACATGTGTCCTTTGAGTAAGCTTTGAATTGCTCATCTATATACTCCACTAACTTATTGGAGAAGTGTTTGCTTATGCTTTCTGTATAAATTCACAATAACATCTTTCCATCTACCTGTGATGACTTAATGTTTGTGTCCTTTCTGGTGTTCATATATGTGAAATCTTAACTTGTAATAATAGGAGATTGTAAGGTACAGAGAATTTAACAATGCTGTTGCTTTTTATTAGCTTTATAGGATACCTAAGAGCTCGCTTACTCTCTGTGCATACTACCATATAAAGATTCAGTGAGAAGACCATTGTAAACTAGGAATCAGGGCCTTACTAGACAGACCAGTGTATTGGACTTAGGGTTCCCAGCTTCCAGAGACTTATGGAATAAATTTCTTTTGTTTATCCCAGCTGTTGAATCTTGTATCATTGCCTTAAAGCATTGTCCTATGGAATCTGTGATTGTTACAGAACAATTATGTTCAGTTAATAAGTTACTGTAAAAATAACTATAATATTACTTTAAGACATAGTTGACATCCTCATTTGTTAAAATACTAAAGCACTCATTTTGGAACATCTATAGGCTGGAGGTCCTAAAGGCCTAATTCAACAAGTTAGCTTGTGAATTAAAGTAAGAAGTAATTTGATGAAATTCTTTGTGATATTTATAAGGTACCCAGAAAGACTCCTGGCCAAGGCTGTCTGAATATATAGGAAATTGTTACATCAGAGTGACATATAGATGACCCTTATTATGTAGTGGCAGAAAGTTTAGCAGCATTGTTATATTTGTGCTGATGTGAAAAATATTTACCTTATTAACCTATGAATTTAGCTAAGAGATGTTTCAGGCAGACTTGTGGTTCAGTTTATCTGTGTATTACAAGATGTACAAAGTATTTTTTTTGTTTGTTTTTGTTTTTTGAGACAGGGTTTCTCTGTGTAGCTTTGCACCTTTCCTGGAACTCACTTGGTAGCCCAGGCTGGCCTCGAACTCACAGAGATCCACCTGGCTCTGCCTCCCAAGTGCTGGGATTAAAGGCATGTGTCACCACCACCCAGCAGATGTACAAAATATTAGGTGATCAAAAATTATAAAAACTTTTAAACAAAGATTTAAGGTAACCCAGGAGTAAGGGCTTCCTGGGTTTGCTAAACAAACTATTTTTCACTGTATCTCTGTCAGTAAAAGATTTTTTTTTCCTAAGAAAGGACCTTAGGGTAAAACAAAATCCAATATAGTATCAAAATTTTGAGGATAGAAATCAAAGAAATGTTGTAACTATAAAACCCTGCATTAAAACTAGAGGAAGTTGAAAGACGTACTTCACGACCTTTTAGATAAACAAATGGCCATCCTAGGGCCTTTACATCATTTCTTTCTGGTAAAGAGTAGTCTTTCAAAGGACATTGAAGACATTTTACCACAGCTGCCTCCCAAGAAGAAAAGTCGTTATCTGAAAGGGTATGAAAAAATGACTCACTTTGTGGAGTGGATTGATACACAGAAAACCCACAAAGAGTTTAAGTATTTTTTGTTTTTATTTATTTGTTTGTTTGTTTATTGTAATCACTTTGGAAGAAAAGAGATAAAGGCAGTATAACTGATAGCTTATATACTAATTATATATTAATACCTTCTCCTACTTGAGCATTTTTCAGGAAATAAGCAAGCAGATAATTTGTTATTATAAGCAGGTGTGTGTGTGTGTATGTATGTACATGTGTATATGCATCTTATGACTCAAATGAAAATTTATAGAAAAATTGTCAGTATATGGGCTGGAGAGATGGCTCTTAAGTCCAGGGTTTGGTTCACAGCACCCATATTGTGGTTCACAACCATCCATAACCCCAGTTCTAGGAGACTTGGTGCCCTCTTCTGACTTCTGCAGGCACTAGGCATTCATATGGCACATGCATGTAGTATATTAGGCCAAACACTCAAATACATAACGAAATAAATCTAAAAAAATTATAAAAAGAAGTTACATTTATAGATTTCTGGTATCTGATATGCTTGGAGTTTGAGACCTCATCTTTCCTAGGAAAGGCCCTTTTGGTGGTTAAATTTTAGTGGATGACTTCTAGGTCCTTGAGGAAGATATTCAAGTACAGGAGATAAATATATATTTAAAAGGGATCAAGAAAGGATTCCTTTTTTTGTGAGGTCTTTTGAGTAATTTCACTAAACAGGGAAACCAGGACCCCAAAACCAGTAACTTTCTTAAGTTGAGGTTTTCTTCTTCTTTTTTTCAATCAAGTATTTTAATAGTAAGCTAGGACCTTCTAGATACAAATGAATTTCACACTGCTCTTGCAAGTCCAAGTTAACATTGGGTGATCACTTACGTCAGAGACTATTATCTGCTGAGAATTCTACATATTTCCAAGAGTTAAGCATACTATGTGTGTGAAAGAAAGGTAAATATTTTATGGCCAGATATCAATTTTAAAACATAACTTGCAAATCCCCTGGTATTTAAACTATCAAGAGAATAATCCTATTTTTGAATTTGGTCAATCATGTGACTTTGAACAAAGGGGAGCAATGTAAGTGAAGTCTTGGATTTAGTGATGGCTAGCTTTAATCATCAACTTGATAAAAGCTATAATCACTTGAAGGAAGTCTCAGTCAGGAATTGTCTAAATTAGGTTGGTTCATGGGTATGTCTGTGGAGAATTTTCTTAATTGGGTTAATTGGGGTGAGAAAACCTACCCTGGATGTGGGCAGCATGATTTCATAGGCAGTGCTCTGCACTGAGTGAAAAGCAGAGAGTGGGTTGAGCAGTAGCTTGCATACATTAATCCATTCTTCTCGGTTTATTGAATATGCATGCAGTGTGACCAGCCATCTCATTGACAGTACTATGATTTCCCCCACAATAATGACCTCAAATCCAGAATTGTGAGCTAAAACAAATTGTTTCTCCACGAAGTCATTTTGGTCAGGGTATTAAAGCATTCTTCCAAGTGTTATTTTACCACAACAATCAATTTAGTGTCATTCTTCCACATAGGATTATCATATATGACCGCTTCTATTAATTGGGGTGGGTGCTTCACAGTCAGATGTTCTCTGCAGTGTATCCCGCTGTGGCTTTCTGTAGTAGGAGAAGCTTCTTGCATGAGGAGTAAGAGGAACACTTTATTTATGGACATAAGGATAAGCACTTAGAATGCAGTTAAGAACAAGGCTGGTTTGTAACAGTGGAAAGTAGATTCTCCTTTCAGATCCAAGACCTCACTATTCCTGGTGCTTGGTTAGATTTTTCTTATTTCGCATGATTTCCCTCCTGTTGAGTGGACCTTAAGTCCAATTGGACTGCTGTTGGTTACCACTAAGAAATAAGGGCCACTATTGTACCTTCAGGGATGTCTTAACCATTCTGGTCATTGTTTTGGTTCATAGACACTACTATTTGGTAAGACAATCGATGTATTCCTCCTTTGGCACCTTGTATAGTACTTTTCAGTACTATGAAAGCTAGTTCTTGGGTTGGAGGGTTTCAGGTACAATCCAGCTTGATTCATTCAAGTCCTGTGTCTGAAGTGTATAGTGTCCTTAGCAATGGGGATTTAACTTCAATCTCTGGAAGGCAACCAAGGACATCAACAATAGCCTGTACCATTTTGGGAGTCTCTTGGACTCTCCTGACAAATCACTCAAAATGAGATTTCTTGTTACTGGTTCTGGGGTATTACTTAGATAGTCTGTGACTCTTTGGGGGAAGCATTATCACCCCAAGTGTTGTAATTTCATTCAAACTATATATGCATCTCTATATACATATACTTACATATATTATATATAATTTGGGGTAAATATAAAGTATGATTCCCTGTGACTTTTTAAAGCGTCCTTCATGTTTTTCCCCCTTTCTTCCTTCTCCTTCTGTCTTGTCCTCCCTTCCCTCTCCCCAATTAGAGGATTTCCCCTTCTCATATCACGTGTATCCTGCTCTTCCCCTCTCTAGATATCCCTTCCCCACACCATGGTCCCATTTTTGCTTTTTTGGTTTCTGTGATTTCTCCTTGTTATCTACTTACATCTGAAGCTTTGGAGCTGGGAACCACAGGTGAGAAGCAACATGGAGAGTTTGTTTCTCTCAATGTGGGTTCCCTCAATAAAATTTATTGAATATGTGTTCCAATCCATGCTTAATGAAAGGAATATTTTTATGTGTCTTCTACCTCATGATAGATATTATTTAAAAGCCCATTGTACAGATGAGAAAATGAGGGCCAAAGAAGTCTATTTGTTTGCCTAGAGAAAAGTGGCTGAGTTTTAAAGAAAGTTTTGGTGTGCTTTTGTAAGATAAGATTTTTAAAATGTGATATCTTTTAAAGTCACTTTATATGCTGGTTATTAAGTATAGCAGTTATTTTAAAATCAATAAGCTTAGCTTTGAGAAATTGCACCCTAAAAAGGTAGTCTTTTATTTATAATTCACTTTCCTCACGTTACTGCAAATCCTGTTCTTCCCTATGTTCGGGACTCGATTCTAAATTCTACCTTCCCAACAGGGTCTTCTTTGAAATTCTCCTTCCACTTCACTCATTATTCTTGCTTTATCATTCCCCCATGAGCAGATCTGATATTTTTCATAGTACTGATAACTTTTCACCTACTTTATAATTTACTTATTTTATCATGTGACTCTTGGTTCTATAGTGTAAGGTTAACTACGCTAAGCACCCTGGTCTACTGTACACACTAAAGTGAAAGAATTAGAATCATGCCTAAAGTATGGCTGACATTCACTGCTAATTAGGTGGTGGAGAAATGCACTTGTAAGTTTTGTGTGCTTTGACTGTATTGAAAGTCAAAAGTCTGGATGCTAGGGGATTTACTCCTCAGTAAGTCAGAATGTATCAAATCAGTACAGTGACTGCTTGGGAAGTGAAATGGTTAGTTGAATTGTCAACTTTCCACAATCTAGAATCACTTAGGGAATGATCTAGATCAGGTTGACCTGAGGGTGTGTGTGTGTGTGTGTGTGTGTGTGTGTGTGTGTGTGTGTGTGTGTATAGGAGGGTATTTTGATTGTTTCTTGACTTATCCAATTGTGGGTAGCACCATTCCCTCGGCTGGACCCTGAACTGTATACAGTAGAGAAACGTAGCAGATAGGCCAGTTGGTGAGCAGGCAGCATGGGTCATCAGTTTCTCTCTGATCTTGACTTTGATGTACCATGACAAGCTACTTGAGTCCCTGTGTTGACTTCCCATCCATGATGCAATGAAACCTGATAGTTGTAAACAAAACACACCCTTCCTCTCTGAAGTTGCCTTTGGACATGGCATTTTATCACAGCGACAGACATGAAACCAGGGCAGGAATATAAAACTAGGATGGGAGCTGGAGACAAATTGCATTGGGAGGGCATTTAAAGAACACATAGGATTTTAGTATAAATTCGGACCTTTTTTTTCACACGGCATCAAGAAACACCACAGCTGAGATGAGTAAGAAGTTTGGTTAGCTAAGCACAGTTCTGCCTATATTCTGAACCTCTCTTTCTTCCTCCCCTCCCCTCTCACAAAAGCACACCTTTACACTGCAAAGAAAAGCAAAGTGCACATACAATAACAAGATTGCACACTTGAACATTTTATTTATACTTTAGATTTTTTTATGATGCCTTTAATAAGGAAAGGCCATTCTTTCCGAGAAAGACATAGTTGTTGGAACCTGGAGAGTTCCTTTGTTTTATGATAAAGTTAATCAGTGATATATTTTATTCTGTAGTAATAATATCAGATCTTATTAATATACTTCTATTTTAGTTATGTTATATTCTGTATGTTTTGTTTTCATTTTCCTCACCTTTCCTAACTTAGGTTTGTGAACTTTGTTTATTGTTTTCCTTTTACTTTCATTATTTATCAAAATACAAACACATCATTTCCCTCCATTCCCTTTCTTTCCTCCGTTTCTTCCACATCCTCATCCTATCCGCTGCCCCTGTCCCCTCCCCTAACTCCTGGACTCCTTCTGCCTAACTGTTATTGTTATACACACAGATTTTTATGTATCAATATATAAACAAAACCTATTATGTTCATTCAGTGTTACATTTACCTATCTGACCACTTGACAGAACCAATTAGCATCCTCCTCCTGGGAGATACTACTTGTATTGCCCTCAGAATCTCTTTGCCTAGGGGTGGGGCTCTGTGAGTTTTTCCCCTTCCATGTTAGCATGTCTATTGGCTTTGTGTATACTCAGGTCTTTTTTAGATTACCATATTGTTGAGGTATAGTGGGTGAAGCTTGCCTCTTCTTCAATGTTCCCTGAGCGGGAGTTGTTCTTTAGATGTGTTGGGGCTTGGCACCCCATGGTCAATTGTTCTTTGCATTTGTGGTTTTCTGTAACTGTCTGTTGAAAAGAAAAGCCTACTTTGGTGAGACTTGGGCTCTACACTTATCTGTGGATGTAAGAGTGGGTATTTAGAATGTAATTAGGAATTATGTTGGTTTAATAAAGTAGAAGCAGTAGATTATCCTCTAAGATCCATGACCTCTGTAGCCCTGGGTAGTTGGATAGATTTTCAGTATCAAGCATGATTTCCCTCTTGCTTAGTGAGCCTTAAGTCCAATTAGACAGCTGTTGGTTACTGCCACAATATGACTGATACTATTGCACTCGTAGGGATATCTTGCCATGTTGTTACTTGTTGGGGTTCATAGGCACCACAGCTAGGTAGAGCTATTGGTTATTTTCTTCTCTTAGTAGCTTGCATAGAGCTTCTGGCTCTATGAAAGGTAGTTTTCAGAAAGGATGCTTTTAGGCCAGACCCAGCTAAAATCTTTTGAGTCCTGTGTTTGAAGTGCATGGTGTCTTCAGCACTTTCAACAATCAAGGATAATGGCTGTAGCCTATATTGTTTGAGGAGTCTTTTGGATTCCCCTGACCAAAAACTTGAAAGATGGTTTCTCATGCCTGGATGTGGGTTTTTATTAGATAGTCTGTGGCTCTTGTCAGCTCAAATGCCATAGCTTTCTTTAAATTATATATGAACATGTATATATTCATATGTGTACACGTGAGTATGTATATATTACACTCATATATTATATACAATTTATATATGTCTGATTACATCACACATACATACATACATACATATTATGTAATTTTTCATAAGTGAAAAATAATGTTACTCCTGATGGCCTTGTCAAATCTCCTTAGTGTTAATTTTCCCTCTGCTTTCCTCTCCTTCTTTATTGACCTCCCTTCCACCTTCCCTAATTAAAGCACCTCCCATTCTCTCCGCTTTTTCTTCCTATTGTTTGTTTCCTAATGCTCTCCTCTCTAGAGCTTCCCCTCACCCTGGGACTGTTTTACTGTCCTGGTTTCAGCTTGTACATTCACATCTGAAGATTGGGAGCTAGAAACCATGGATGAGAGAAAAATATTTGTTGCCTTTCTGGGTCTAGATCATCTCACTCGATATAATATTTTCTAGTTCTATCCACTTGCCTTCAAGTTTCATTTTTCTTGCAGCTGAATAGTATCTGAATTTCCCTATGTAGCTCAGGCCTTGACTTCAACATGTAGCCCAGGCTCATTTTTCTTTTTTTTTTTTTTTTTTTTTTTTTTTTTTTTTTTTTAATTTTTATTTTGCAATACAATTCAGTTCTACATATCAGCCACAGATTCCCTTGTTCTCCCCCCTCCCGCCCCCCTCACCTTCCCCCCAGCCCGCCCCCCATTCCAATCTCCTCCAGGGCAAAGCCTTCCCCACAGACTGAGATCAACCTGATGGACTCAGTCCAGGTAGGTCCAGTCCCCTCCTCCCATGCTGAGCCAAGGGACCCTGCATAGGCCCCAGGTTTCAAACAGCCAACTCATGCAATGAGCACAGGACCCGGTCCCACTGCCTGGATGCCTCCCAAACAGATCAGGCCAATCAACTGTCTCACCCACTCAGAGGGCCTGATCCAGTTGGTGACCCCTCAGCCATTGGTTCATATTTCATGTGTTTCCGTTTGTTTGGCTATTTGTCTCTGTGCTTTATCCGACCTTGGTCTCAACAATTCTCTCTCATATAAACCCTCCTCATTCTCGCTAATTGGACTCCCAGAGATCCACCTGGGGCCTAGTCATGGATCTCTGCCTCCAGGTCCATCAGTAGTTGGATGAGGTTTCTTGGGCATATACCCAAGGAATGCTCAACCACACCACAAGAGCACTTGTTCAGCTATGTTCATATCAGCGTTGTTTGTAATAGCCAGAACATGGAAACAACCTAGATGCCCTTCAACTGAAGAATGGATAAACAAAATGTGGTACATATACACAATGTAATACTACTCAGCAGAGAAAAACAATGACATCATGAGGTTTGCAGACAAATGGATGGATCTAGAAAAAATCATCCTGAGTGAGGTATCCCAGACTCAGAAAGACAAACATGGTATGTACTCACTCATAACAGGATACTAGATGTGGAACAAGGATGACTGGACTGCTACTCACATCACCAGGCAGGCTACCTGGAAAACAGGACCCCAAGAAAGACACAGGGATCGCCCAACGACAGAGAAATGGAATGAGATCTACATGAACAGCCTGGACAGGAGTGGGGGTAGTGAAGGGCGAGGGTCGAGGGAAAGAGAGCTTGGGTGAGTGGGAGATCCCAGCTGGATCAAAAACAGAGAGGGAGAACAAGGAATAGGAGACCATGGTAAATGAAGACCACATGAGAATAGGAAGAAACAAAGTGCTAGAGAGGCCCACAGAAATCCACAAAGATACCCCCACAACAGACTGCTGGCAATGGTCGAGCGACAATCCGAACTGACCTACTCTGGTGATGGGATGGCCAAACACCCTAATTGTCGTGCTAGAAACCTCATTTTTCTTTTTATTAACGTGTTTTCCTTTATTTTATATACCGACACAGTTTCCCCTTCCTTTTTCTCTCCTTCTGTTCCCTCCCCTGACTCCCATCTCCCTCCCTCCTTATACTCCCATGCCTCTGTCTTCATTCAGAAAGGCCAGGCCTCCCATGGGCTTGAGCAAGCATGGCACATCAAGTTGAAGCAAGACTGAGCTCCTTCCCTTGTATAAAGGCTGGGCAAGGTAATCCAGCATGGGAAATAGCTTCCCAAAAGCCAGCTAAGCACCAGGGACAAGTCCTGACCTAGCTGCTAGGAGCCTAACAAATAGATCAAGCTACACAACTGTCACACACATGCAGATGGCCTAGGTAGGTCCCATACAGGCTCCCTAACTATTGGTCCAGAGTCCATGTGCTCCCAGGATCTCAGGTCAGCTGTCTCTGTGGGTTCCTCCATCATGACCTTGACATCCCTGGCTTGTACGATCCCTCCTTTGTACAAGGACTCCCTAGTGCCAGGGAAGCTCCTAGGAATCCACAAGGATGACCCCAGCTAAAATCTCTAGTAATAGTGGGGAGGGTTCCTGAACTGGCCATCTACTGTAATCAGATTGGTGACTAACGTAATTGCCATCACAGAGCCTTTATCCAGTAACTGATGGAAGCAGCTGCAGAGATCCACAGCCAGGCTGGTTTTTAATCCTTAGTCTTTTTGCTTGAGCTTACCACATCTTGACAGCATTCTTCTTTTAGAACAGTGCTTTCTGTAAACGACTTGCTAAACTTTTAGAACATATGCTTACAGGACAATCTTCTTTATTTTATTTTAGAATTTTCACTGGTTTATCTTTCCAATAACATAATACATTTTGTTTAATTTATTTATTAAAAGTAACATAACAGATAATCAAATAAGATATTCTATAGGGTTGAAATGAAACTGTGGTCTACTACTTAAATACTTCCGATGTATAATAGATAATTGAAAGAACTTATAATTTTCTAATATACTAGTAATTAGGAAGACTAAAAAAAACAAATCACATTGTAAAAACTGATAAAACTTATCATTACTGACAATAAAATTCATCTTTAAAGTTAAAATAAAAATTAACTGTATAAAGTGACAAAGTTAATATATGTTCAATCATAAATCTAATTTTTATATGCAGAAGAAAATACTATATACACATTTTGAACTAAATGCAGAAGTATAATTTCTAGACTCCTTACTCTCATTTATTTAAAAAAATTTCCATAATTTGACATGACATGTAAAAAGTACCTTGGTGAAATATTAAAAAATGTGAATTCAAATAGTATAATGTATCACATTAATATAAAAGAATAAGCTAAAATGAATTGAATTTATTATACTAGGATGTTTATAAGATGCATGCTTCAAAGAAATCTGATAGGCAAACAAGGAAGATAGCTAATATTTCATTCAGGTTAGTAATAAAAAATGTAAAATACATGAAAGTAGGCTTAATAAGAGATATGCAAGCTGTGTTCATGCAGCTAACTAAAGGAATCACAACCTACCTAAGGCTTAAAAATTAGAGTGATTTTTTTTTTATGTAAAAATGGAATATATAATATTCCATCACACTTTGGCTGAAACTCTCAATGAATATATATGAAACAGAGAACACTTAAAAATGTTTTCCGCTCTGCTTACCAATGTCATAGCCTTTGTTCTGTTTAATTTAAGAATTTGTGTTATGTACAATGTTGACACTCACAGTGTTTTCTCTCTGACCCATTTGGCATTTTCCTTTCTTTATTCTTTCCATTGTTTTTCTGCATTTCTCATTGTACTTTTAAAAGTTTACAATAATTACTCTAATCATTCCAGTGCATATTTCTCATGTGTTAAAATACCTTACCATCTCTTGTTTAATGGTGCCGCTGTCATTTTTTACTTATTTAAAATAGATTTCTGAGGATCCTCAAAGCTTTAATACATAATGTGAAAAATCTTTTCAAGTCTTTTCATTCTCACCTACACTTGAATGGTTGTTATTTTATGCTACAGAATGTTTTCTTGTTTCCAAATTGACATCGACTTTAAGCTCAACTTTGCACAGATGTCAGGATAAACCCTGTTTGTTTTCTGTGTCTTTGTTCATTTATATCAGGCGACTCTGCCTCTGATGTAGTGTAATAACAGTAAGATATTGACATTATGAAAGTCCTTTATAATCTTTTTCAAATTTTCTTCAGCATTATTTTAACCAGTGTCTCAGGCTAGTTGGCAAGGCCCTCAAACCCCCTGCTGAGAATACTAACCAGACTGGAGTGGTCTTACCTGCAAAATGATAAATCCACTATTGAGTTGATCAAGAAATATGTGGACAGGACAGTGCAAAATGCAGCTTTCAGCAAAGAAATTGGCAATAAATAATTCATTCACCAGATAGACTTTAAAAATTTATAGAAGTTAAAATTCAGGAATATTTGAATGATAATACAAGCAGAGAAAATTCAGTGACAATTGTTTTGATAAAAAAATATGAAGTCACATAAAGAAGAAAAATAAGAGAGATAGGAAGAATAAGATTAAAACACAAGACTCAGAAAAGCCTAACTGAACACAATGTACAAATAATAACAAAACACAACATCGGTTATCAGATCTGATGAATATAAAAATAGAAGTCTCAGATATGAAAAACAAATATGGATTTCAGTGCAGGCAGGGAAGGACACAGGAGGATGCTGGCATACCAATTAAGAAAAAAATGATTTCTTAGAATCTGATAAAAAAAAAAGAGATATGTGAACACAAATGGCTTTAAGGAAGAGGTAAGACATTATGTCACAGCCTTGTACATTTCCATAGCATCTCACAGTAGAATTTAAAGCAGAAAAAAAAACCAGTAATCTGTGGGCCATACACAAAATATGCCAACAAGAAATCCTAATGACCACCTGGCTGTTTAATTTCATCAAAAGTATTACACTTTTGCCCTAATGATTTTGTGTACTTAGTGCAAGTGGCATCCTTAGATATATGAGGAAACTGGTAACAAATAGAAATTCTAGAATCTTTGTAAGAATTGATCCTTTAAGAAGATAAATAAATAAATGAAAGTTAATTGCATAGTGTTCATCGATATCAATGATATCTAAGGTTCCTATTATCCAGATACATTTGTAAGATATATCATTATTACTTTGTGTTACCTTTAACATATCTTAACAAAACTTCATTTCTTCTTACATCAGTGGTTCACAGCCTTCCTAATGCTGTGAGATCCTTTAATACAGTTCCTCATGCTGTGGTGACCCCCCTAGCCATAAAATTATTTTCATTGCTCCTTTATAACTGTAATTTTGCCATGTTACGAATCATAATGTAACTATCTGATATGCAGGATATCTGATATGTGACCACCAGAGAGATTGCAAAGCACAGGTTGAGAACCACTGCCCTATATGATCATTACACAAGCATTTGTAGCACCATCAAAACTATTATGTTTTGTTCTGTGTGTATTTTAATTGTTTAGTATTTATTTACTATATTTTGAGGCATTTCGTACATGAGTAACATATTTACATCATTCCCACCCTTCCATCTCTTCCAAAATTCCTCTAGTGCTCACCCAAGTCCTTAATTTATGACTTCTTCTTTAGTTATGTTATATGCATATACATCACACACACACACACACACACACACACACACACACACACACACACTCACACCCTGTTGAGGCCATATAGAGTTGCTCATATGTATAAGTATTTAGGGATGACCACTTGGGACTGAATAACCTGGCAGAAACTTCATCCCTGGAGAAGACTGAGTTTCCTTCTTAGTATCTATCAATTTATTGTAGATTTAAATGAGGGATGGGCTCTTATGAGATTCCCCATATCCATACTGTGATGTCAGCTAGTGCTGCCCATGTGAAGCTCTTCTATAAGCTGACACATTATTAAGATTTATATATTCTAAGCCAGGCAGTTGTGACACACGCCTTTAATCCCAGCATTTGGGAGGCAAAGGCAGGTGAGACTCTGTGAGTTTGAGGCCAGCCTGGTCTACAGAGCAGGTTTCAGGACCAGCTCCAAAGCTACACAGAGAAACCCTGTCTTGAAAAAAAAATTATTTATTCTAATTTCTATAAGAAGCTTGAAGTGTCCAATGAGAAAGATTCCTTAGAAGTCATCAAACCCATTTTCCATTGCCTATTTATGCCTCGTTGTGTAGGATAAAAATGCCCTTCGACCGAGTGGCCATATGAGGTATGGAAAATGAAGTACAAATTTAAGTCTTTTTTGGCACTCATAAAGTATGCTTATAAGGCTACATATTTTCCTCTATACTTAGTACACACTCTGCTTTTAAAATTTTACTTAACATTGTTTAATAAGTCAGTTACTACAGGTAGCACCAATCCTAACTACTAAGCAACACTTAATCGGTGCTGAACAAGACCTAGCTAGGATTGACACATACGACTTAAGGAAATGGAGTTTTGATGTAGCAAATACATATCCCAGCTTCCCCCATTGTCTGAGATGCTTGATTTCATGCACACATGCACCAGCTGTTCTTGGCAGCTGAAAGCCAAGTAGAGAAGATAAACAAGAATGCAAGCCATGATTACAATATATTTCTTCTCAAAGCCTCTTAGGGAGAGGTATTTTCATCTACATTGAGTTGACATGTTTCCTGGTGCAAGATAGGCCAATTATTTTCCAAACATTTTTTCTTCCGTTCCTTCTGAGACCTTATATTTGTATATGAAATGTTTAGTCAACTCTTTAATCTTGACTAAATATGACCTGGGATTTAATTTTGTTCCAATACTAGCTTCTTCTTCCTCTATGGTGCCTCTGGCACCTAACTAAGAATCCTTTCCTGGATTTTACTGTTCCCCTTCCATTCCAATGTGAATGGAGTCAGAAGTTAGTTGCTCTTTTCTCTAAGAAGCAACAGGACACTGAGTGCCTCCACGGTATAAAGAAGTATGCTAAGGAGAAATAGAACAGGTCTACAGCTGAGTCACGGGCTTTCACTTACCTGGTTGGCCAATACACACTGGAACTGAGACAGCTCAGTGTCCTTAAAAAAATCTGCTTATTCTTGCTTTCATCCTTCTGATGCTTACAGATCTGACTTGAATGTGATACTCTCTTACTTCAAATTCTTCCCTGTCCCACCTTCGTATTATCTCTCAGGCAAAATCCTGACTGCGATGGAAGGTACTTCAAAATCCTGACTGTCATAGTCTCTGCCATAGAGATGGTGCTTCACTTCATTACACTGTGTGTGCTTAGACTTCTTCAGCTTAAATAGGGTGGAACAAGACTCACCTCACACTGAATTCTTATTTTATTTCAGCTCCATAGCAGTCATGCATATTTGTCTTACGGAAGCCTGTGAATTCCATTGAGGACTTCCATTACATTTTACATTACCCTATACTTTCTTTGTAATAACATGTTGAAAATATATGTCCTTGAAGATAATTTTAGAATTTTAATCATAAATCATTGTGCATTTGTATTGTATACATGTACATATGGAATGATCAAATTGGAGTAATTAGCATGTCTATCTTCTTAAGTACTTACTTTTTTGTGTGTTGAGAATTTTTGAGCTCTCTCCTAATTCATTTTTCTGTAATTTTTTGTGCCTTTATATACTTTTAGAGTCTGTTATAATTGGTATTCACTACTATGGTGAAATAACTTTTTTCCCATTTAAATGAATTATTTCTTTTATTTTTTGAGATTAAAGTATAATTACACTGTATGTCCTTCCCCTTCCTTCGTCTAAACCCTCTCATATACCCCTCATTGTTATTTCTCAAATTCCTGGCCTCTTTTTTTCATTAACTGCTGGCACATACATAAATACATGCATATACATAAATATAATATAAAATACATTGAGATTCACTGTAGCCAACCATTGTCCTGTATAACAATGGAAGTTATTCTTCCTTTGTTAACCTGTCTTCTATCCTCCTCAGCCTTCCTAACTCTTAGGTAAGGTTTCTATTGCTGCAATGAAACACCATGACCAAAAGCAACTTGGAGAAGAAAGGGTTTATTTGGCTTACACTTCTACATTATAGTTCATCACTGAAAGAAGTCTGGACAGGAACTCAAGCAGGGCAGGACTCTGGAGGCAGGAGCTGATGCAGAGGCCGTGAAGGGGTGCTGCTTACTGTCTTTCTCTCATGACTTGCTCAGCCTGCTTTCTTGTTGAACCCAAGACCTCCAATCCAGAGATGGCACTATCCACAATGATCTGAGCTCTCATACATTGATCACTAATTGATAAAACACCCCACAAGCTTGCCTATGGTCAGATCTTATGGAGACATTTTCTCAATTCAGGCTCCCTTCCCTCAAATGACTCTATCTTGTGTCAAGCTGACATAAGCAGTACACTCACCTTTCATGATCTCTATTTTACTCTCTGTTTCTATGGAATCCATGTTGGTGGTTATTTTAAATGGCTGTCATCGCTGCTAAGCTGCAGTAATGTGTCTATCCCATCCTCTGTTGCTTATCTTTCCAGTGCCCAGCCCAGTGCCGGTGCACAGTAGCCAGTCTATAAATACCCTTGGAACCAATAAATAGCTCCACAAATAGAATATTTTATATCTAGGTCATAAGTGAAGAAACTTATATACCTACATATAAAAACCCAAGGTCACTGTCCTCGTGATCTTTATTATCAACTTGACACTACCTAGAGTCAGCCGGGATGAGGGGACCTCAACTGTGGAATTATCTTGATCAGATTAGCCTGTGTCCATATCTGTGAGAGACTCTTTTACTGATGATTGATGAGAGAAGGTCCAGCCCAGTGTGGGCAGTACCATCCCTAGGTAGATAGGCCTGAGCTTTAGAGAGCTAGCAGAACAGGAACCAGTAAGAAAGCAAAGAAGTAACAGTCCTCCATGGCATATGCCATTGTTTTATAGAGGTTGCTTCCTTGTATCCAGAGGGAATGATAGCTGATACCCATCCAGAATAAAAAGGGTATATCAACATTAGCAATCATCTGCTCTCAGGAGACATCAAGAGAGAAAACTCATATGGGATCAAATAAGCCTTTAATTGGGCTATGAATTCAAGGAAAGATTAGTTTAAAATAAATATGATATGGTGCTGGGCAGATGGCTCAGAGGACAAAGTCCTGTCTGGGCAAGCAAAAGAGTGAGAATTTGGAACCCAAGAGAGCATATAAAAAGGCCAGACAGGTACCTGTAACCCTAGCACATGGAAGGCAAGGACAGGGAATCCCCAAGCTAAGTGTGTTACCTAGACAAGCTGAACTGGCAAAACCCATGGTTCGATGAGAGACCCTGCCTCAGTAAATACAGAGCAATGAAGCAAAATACTCAGCATTAACTTCAAGCACAGGCACATGTGTTCATACGCACTCTCAGGCACACATGCTCCCCATATGCACAAATATGCATAGATGCGCAGCACACACATACACAATGCAAAAAGGAGTATGATTTCTGAAGTAAAGAATTGATGATGAAAGGATTAAGCCAACTGAATTTAAAATATGGCATATTTTCATTTCCATTTGGTACCAATTATCCAATACTTTAGTGTACCATGAACCATGTATTATAAAAATGATTTCATGAGTAAATATGAAAAGAATGAAGAATAAAATCAAGTTTCAAAAAAATTGAAGCTATAGAAAATTTTATTAGATGTCTCTAAGGCAATAGAGTGAATATATTTTTAATATATTTCTCATTGAATTAGAATTACATCACTCTCCTTCCTCCCTTTCCTCCCTCCTGCCTCTCTGAGGTGCCCTCCTTCGAAATGGTCCCACATCCCCACTCTCAAGTTCATAGACTTGTTTTCTTTGATTTATTGTTATGTACACATACATTGTATGTGTGTATGTATGCACAAATACATAACTACAACCTGCTGAGGCCATTTTTGTTGTTTTTGTGTATGTAGTTTGTGGACTCACCAATCTGCATTGGACAACCAATAAGAGGGCTCATCCCTGGGAGAGGCTAATTCTCCTTCTTCCAGCAGGGGTAGGACCACGTCACATTTTACCCCTTCCATGTGATCATGCCTATTGCTATTGTTCCAGTCTTGTTTGTTCAGCCATTTCTAGGAGATACTGTTTCACAACAGACTTCCTGGTACTCTGGCTATTAGAGTCTTTCTGACCCTTTTCCGCAATGTTCCATTAACCATAGAGGAGCTGTGGTGTAAATGTATCCATTGGGGCTGGACTCCTCACAACTTGATGATCTCATTGTGTTCAGTGGTGATTTTCTATGATGGACTCCATTTGCTGTAAAGAGGGACTTCTTTGAGGGAAGGTGGTGGCTGGTATTAATATGTGTATATACATATAAGATTTTGAAGATAGGAAAGGCTGATCCTGGTCTGGTAAAGTAGCAGTGTTAGAATCTCTTCCAAGGACTATGACCTCATTTGGAGCAGGAAGCTGGCTAAGTTTCCAGAACCAGGCATGATTTCCCTCCTCTGAGTGGGTTTTAAGTCAAATAGACAGCTATTGGTTCCTACCAAAACGTGAGTGCCAGTTAGTGCACTTATATGGATATCTTGCCATACAAGTAGTTGTCATGTTTCATAAATGTTGTGGCTGATCAAGACTGATTAATTACTTTCCCATTTGCAGCTGGAATAGTATTCTCTGGTGCCATGGAAGACCACAGGAAAGAGACTTTCAGGTCATATCCAGTTTGAATCACCCAAGTCCTGTACCTTAAGTGCCTGAAGTCTTCCCCAAATGGGGCACACCCTGTAGACTAACAAATACCCCAGTACCAGACACCAGAAACTTCTTTTCAAATGGCTAGTCAGGGTAGTCCAAGTGACTCCCGAAATGATACAGACCTTGATGTATCTCTTAGTTACCTCTCAGAGATTGAATATGGGCCCCATTTGTCAGCCCAAGTGACATAAGTTTCCTTTAAGATATATGTATGTATATATGTAGGTACACATAGATAGTTTTATGTATATATATATATATATATATATATATATATATATATATATATACACACACACATATACACTCATATATCAATTGTGTATAATTTTAGGTAACATTTTTAAATCTGAAAGAGGAGGCCAATTCTAATTTTGAAGAACCAAGAAAGTATTTTTTGGATCACATTTATATTTTCTGTTTTCATTGTTGGCAACCCAAAAGACATTAATATCACAGAATCTCCTGCAATAAAAGCCACTAGTCTACCACAACTGGATGCAAAACAGGTCTCCAAGTCTGAACCTTTAGCGTGGATTGAGGTAGCAACAGAAAACTTTGTCAATGGCATGTTTTGAGGATGCTTTGAATTGAATATAAATCATCACTTGTGATATTAGAAAGAATCATTCTCCAGACATTAGCTGCCAACAATGACAAAAATTTCAAAACTGGTTCGTTTTAGCTGTTCAAAAGATTTCTTTGCCCATCTAGGGCCAGACCTCATCAGTTCAATGTTATCCTCATTAGGTATGTCATCCCGCTCTACTCTCTAGGGCAACTCCATGTGTTGCTTATATTTCACATCCATTCTGATCGTTTAGAGTAGATAATTAACTGTGTTACTGATACACTTAAATTGACTTCATATAGTGACTTGTTTTAAATAGTAGCTAAATTAATACAAAATTATTTCCCAAGAGCTTACTGTGTGTTAGATACTGAATTGAACCCTACTTAGGATTTACCAGATCTGAACAACTGAGAAACCAGAGAAGGAATTCAACTCTTTGTTGAGAAATACTCAACCAGGCATTAAATTCCTTATTCATTTTATTTTATTTTTTGGAAATTACATTTAAATGGTAAAAATGTGGTTGATCCATTTAATCAAGAAAAAAATGTCTGCCAGTGTTTCTGACCTTTGAGGTAAAAACTCCCAAGAAAATAGACTATGGTTACAAAAATAATGACCTTAGGGAAGCAGAGCAACAGGTCTGTGTGTGTGTGTGTGTGTGTGTGTGTGTGTGTGTGTGTGTATGAGTGTGTGTGTGTATGTATATGCATATGTATATATAATATATATATTCAAATATATATTTGAAAAAGTAAAGCAAGAACAAAGGATTAAACTCACCTCTTAATCAAAAGGGAATAAAAAGAATACTTTCTCACTATTGTGAGTATAAGGCTGCCTATTTTCAAAATGTTAATTTGCTACTTCAGCACACTTAGTAATTAGGAACAAAACTATAATGTACTGTGGATATGATTTGTAAAGGCTTAAATGGTAGACTGTAACTAGGATAATTTCAGTCCTGATGTGTTGTTAAAGAACAATGTATTCTAAGTGAGTAAACTTCAGATAAGGTATTGGGGGCTATTGGCCACCTGATAATTAAACTTGATCTAACATGGGACATCAAAACCAATTATACGTACTAAAGAGGAAGATGGGTCAACTCCTCAGAGAGATGAAATGAACTTGGACAGATGGACAGAATGCAAATCATGAAGGGGTTCTTAATGACAGAGAAAAGAAACGCAATTTGAGAGCTTATGAAAAATCTGGATAGCTATTCCTAGCGTACAAATTACTGAAAAAAAATTATGTTGAAGCAAGATGGATTACCACATTTCCATCTATTGGGAAAGCCATTCCTCTAGAGAATGTAGGTTTTCAAGTCTCCTGAGCAGTGGCCTATGGGGGAGAAAATGACTTTTATACTGTGTTTGAGTTCATGTACTAAGAATTTCATAACAAAAGCACAGACTGGGGAGGCTTTTAACGATGGAACTTGATTTCCCTCCATGTTCTGGATTCTAGAAGTCCAAGCACAAGGTATCGACATGGGAATTTCTAAGACCTCTCTCCAGCCATGGCATATGGTAGCAGTTGTCTTCCACTATATTCGTATGACATTTTCTATATTTATACGACTCCCTGTAGCCTCTTCCTGTTTTTATTAGAGTAGGTGTCACATTGGAATAGGACCTACCCCAGTGACCTGATCCAAGCTTTATCTTTCCAAATTCCTACATGTAGAATCACGTGAAATACTGGGGCTTACTCTTCAACACGTGGACTGTTTTTTGAGGGAGGGTACAATTACACCCAATGTAGACAATAAAAAGTCAAAATATAGAAATGAATAAAGGGGAAATAAAATGAGACCTTTGTAGCCTTTGCCATCACCTTGGTTTTCCATTTTTCCACATAGTTGTCCACTCAAGGTCATGTGTTTGCTACTCTACATATACTTTTAAGTGTTGGGATATATTCAGTGGCCCCCAGAAATGTAGTGGTGGTTTGGTAAATAAGATTATTCTTTGGTTCTTAACATTTTACCCAGAGTATGATGATCCAATGAGCAGGCCACCATGTGAACATGAAATAGAATCGTTTTCTCTGAAGGATTCACATCTTCTGTTCCCATCAAACTTCCATAAAGTCTCCCACTGATAAATCCTCATCTCAATATACCTTCTTTCTTCCCTCCTTAGGTCTACTCATGGGAAATAGTATTCCTTATCCTAATTCTAGGACTTATATCGATCTTAATTCAGACTCTCTCAGCACAGTTTGAATTTACATATTGCTCAAGAATAAATATTAATATGCTTTTCTTTTATTTCCAGCAAGGCTGTCTGACTTGAGGGCTCTGTCTCAGATATCTCTCTTTCTCTTCACTCTTCAGCTAGCCAGCCACAGCCACATGGATGCCTGATGCAATGTGTGACCCCTCACTTTTTTGTCAAGAACAGTGCCTAAGGACTAATTG